>NW_026126629.1:9122500-10322500 GCF_943737965.1 Phodopus roborovskii
AGAAATCTCACTGGCTACAGTTACTCTCAGTTTTGCAGCAAGAATCTCAATGATTAGAGATTTCTTGGCTAGAGTAATACAGATTCCTGTCTCAAAATGATTTTAAAACCCTGACAGACATGCTGTGGAACTTTTTGTGGTAGAAATCTACAGTTGAGTGCCAGCCCCTTGAAATACAGACAATTCAGTAACAACACACTGGCTGTTTTCAATTTTGATTGCATCATTATCATATCACGTCTCCTAGCCTCATGGCTAGAGTAGAAAAATTATTAGTGGCTAATTCAAAGTGACTTCATTCAATTGTCTTTTTACCTCACAAAAGAGAGAAATCAGTTTGTGTTTTCCATTGCTTATGAGCACAATTGGCTTACCTTTTTGCTCTGCATTGATTATGTTTACATTTTTCTCCCACACACACCATTAGTTATAGTTGTGCTATTTGTGGCTTTTGTAACTAATGAAGTTTCCCTGGGGAAAGATGGGAAAGATGAAGTCAGAAGTTTGCAAACCCATTCCTTTTATAATAGTAATACAGATGTAGTTACTCAAATTGGCATTTTAAATGTCCATTTCCTTTACTCTTGTAGAACCAATCACTTGCAATTACTATATATTTCTTCTGGCTCTGCTCTCTACTCTCAATGTTGTGTCTGGACACAGCAGTCAGATTGTATAATGGCATCAACGAACTGTCAGGGCCCATGCCACAAAGAATGACAGGAAAGCAAGAAAATGAGACTAGCCAGAAAAGCTCTAGATAAATAATGTCAGAGTCAAATTCATTGAATGTGAAGAAGAAGGGAGCAAATAAGATGATAAACTGTGCTTGTGAATAGACTTGCAGTTTTCATTAAATGCAGGAAATTGCTAGCATGACTATCAAAAAATAGGTAAAAGAAAGTTTGGGTATGGTAAGCTTCATTTCTCCCACTAATTGTACACCCACAAATATGAGAACTTCAGGGACATATTGACCATGGGCTTATCCTTATATTCTCAGGGAAGAAAAAGATATTTGACATAGAGGAAAAATCAATTATGCTCAATACAAAGCACAGTACTTCAGCAGCTCTCCAATCCCTTCTGTGCCTTCAGTCCTCACAGGCTTCTCTACCTTTGTGGTGATGCTATTTTCTGCTCTGAATATCTTCTCTCTTGTAGTTCTTTGTTGTGTTTAATTACAGTTATTGTTCATGGGCTATTGAACTTAAAAGATCGTTGTTGGAGTTTATAGTTACCCAGGTCTTGATGCCTTTGCAGCTGTTCATCAGTGCTGTGTTGTTCTTTAGACTTAGGTACAGTGCTGTTTATCTATAGAGCAAGGGAGCATAATAAAACAGTAACAATGTCAATGCTCTAGTTCAATTTATTTTGTTTCCTTTTATGTGCCAATATTCTGACACTCTTTTTGTTTTTGTTTGTTTTTTGTTTTTGTTTGTTTGTTTCAAGACAGGGTTTCTCTGTACTGTTTTTGAGGTTGTCCTGGAATTCATTCTGTTGACCAGGCTAGCCTAGAACTCACAGAAATCTGCCTACCTTTGCCTCCCGAGTGCTGGGATTAAAAACATGAGCCACTGATGCCTGGACTGTGACATACTTTTGACAATATAGTTAGCTATCTATGGTCACTAAATCTTGAGGTAAATGAAAAACTGAAGCCCTCAACACTTTTCCTAGAAAGTTAAAATTATTGGCCACAGGTACTGATGTTAATATTTGTGAATCAGTACTGACAATATAAGACTGGTTTTTCTTTGGAGATAGATTTTGAATAACATACAGTAAATATCCCTAAAAGCTTTGCTGCAGGGCCTACCTTATGTATATTTAACTGTTTTGTATTTAAGTATTGACTTGAAATAATTTCTGCTAATGTTAAGGTGTTGCCCAAGAGAATCAGTATTTTATCACTTGTTAGTATGCAGGTTGTCTGTGAGGTTGATGAACTTATTAGAAAGTCATTGAGTAGATTCCATTCATTCCAGGAACAAACAGTTGAGTACAGCTCATGCTCAATGACTATAATTCCTTTGCAGTTGATTGTCCCCAAGGATGTGTTTTTGAAGACAGTTCTCTATTTAGGCACAGTTAGGAGAGATGGTAAAAACTTCAGGCACCAAATCATATGACATCTAGGTCATTGGGGATATGCCATTAAAGGAAATATGGGTATCTAGTCTCTACATTTCCTTATATATTTTTCCTTCCCAATTGTTGTCTCCTACCACATGGATTCTGCCATGATGTTCTGCCCTTAAAAAGATGGAACCAACTGACCATCAGTAGAAATCTCTTAAAACATAAACATAAATAAATCTTTCCACCTTGTGAGTTGATTACCTTAAGTATTTTGTCATAGTAATGAAAAGCTTTCTAAGAAAGCATTAAGAACTACCTAGCAATGGCAGTGAGGGCTCAGCACACCAAATTCCTCTGTTTGTCATAAAAGCCATCCCAAAACATTCTATGAAAACATTGTAACATTATTAAAAATTCACCTATAATGATTTTACAGTAAATATTTAAACTGTCATAATATAGAAGATCACTATCTCAGTAAGCGTGAAAAGTCATCACACTTACTCCTGAGAAGTCAATTAATGACATAGCTAAAGTTACATGATCTTTATAAAAGTTCTAGGAAAATAAGATCTCCATCTCTGGAACCAATCAACTTTTGTACCAAGCCTACATGACCAACATATGAGTATTTACAGAATTTTTCTGATAGAATCTAGAATTGGGGGACTTAAATAAGGTCAGAATTTAAGTCAAACTAAAAGACATCAAACAGCAACTCAAAACCAATGCTCTCTGCTTCTTGGAGATAGTGTAGACTGTCTTAAAGGGGATTATTTTGTCCAGAAAACATTCTTTTTCCTGAATCTTTGTAGTGATATGTTGGCAAGAAGCTAGTATTCTCAGTACTCAGGTACTCAGGGTGATCAAAGAAAGAAATAAACTTATATTGCAGACATTAGTAGTGGGTGCTTTCTAGTATTTGGAAGGAATCAAGGAAGATAGGAGCAAACTCGTTAAAAAGAAGGCTGCATGCAGCCCAGTGATAGAGATGCTGCATGACAAGAAGATTGTTGAATGTTTGATTAAATAAGTGGGATGAAATAAAGAAATATATAAATACAGAGTATATCACAAATAGTGGCCATCTTGAGGGAACAGAATAAGGAAGCTTAGTGATTAATAAAATAAATGCAATGTTAAATAATATAAATGCAAAACAAAAACAATATGTTACCTAAATGTGATGGTGTATTCAGGAGGCTGACACAAGAGGAATCTTAAATCACAGCCTGCTTGGGCAACAACATTTTTAGTTTGGTTTTTTGAGACACAGCATTTCTCTGTGTAACAGCCCTAGCTATACTGGAACTTGCTTTTTAGACCAGGCTGGCCTCAAACTCACAAAAATTTGCTTACCTTTACCTCCCAAGGTGTGATCCACCACTGCTTGGCTATAAAACTCTCTCAAACAAACAAAAAGCAAGTAAAAATAAGCATATCTACAATGTAACCAAATAAAATGCCAAAGACAAAGAAGAGATCTTAAGCAGCCACATTGAAATGTTAACTTTCATTTCTATTACTAAACTTTTACTGGATCTAAAAGAACAACAATAAAACAAACAACAAAGTGGAATACTATCCTCAAAATGATATCCAGAACCATTTGCTTTCCTCTTCCTCCCTTTTTATTTCCTCCCTGACCCTCCCTCAACTGCTTCTCCTCTCTCCTCCTTCCCCAAATTTCTTTTCCTCCTGTCCTCTCCCTTCTCTCTCTTTATCTCTTTATCTACCTGTGTGCATGTGTTTTTACTTGAGGTTCAGATACATGGGTCTGCATATTTTTAGATAAGCATTCTATCTACTACTGAGTTATTGCCCTAGTAGGAATTTGGTGTAACACACCCACACATATACACACACACACACACTCAGAGTAAAACTTGTGCTAATGTATCACTATTTCAGAAATTGCAAATGATGCACTTTAGATAGAAGGCAAATCAGGTGAAAAGTTTTTTTTAATTACATTTTATTTTTTTTATTTTTGTATGCACAAGTTGCAGTTATATGTATACTATAGCACATAACCAGAGTCCAGAAGAAAATTTTCAGTTCATTCTCTCCTTCATCAAAACATCCAGCACATTTATTAGCTGAAACATCATGTTGCTCAGTATATTTGACTGTTGTATGTTAAATGTTTATTTCCATTGTCACCAATTAAGAACAGTGTAAAGGGAGTATTGGAGTCAACAGAGAACTTACTCAGACACGAAATTCTCAGCACAAAGAAGATTTATTACCCTGGAGGGGTAAGTGCATGGGGGTGGGGTATAGAAGCAATGCCTCTTCATAAGACAAAGACAGCAAACAGGCATTTCTGCAAGAATGACTTTTAAGGAGAAAAGGGTGAGTTGGTTAGTCCTTATTGGACAGATTAGCTACTGTAGCCATATAATGCATTTGATTGCTGGACCCTGGTGTTTTGATAGCTGAGCCATGGAGTTTTAGTCTAGCATAAGGAAGTGGCAAATTAAAGGAATAGAATACAAATGCTTAGCAAGGGAGAAGGAGACTAGGCAAGATCTCTTCTTGTCATATTTGCAAAGATTGGGTCTGTTAGAGAACCCTTCATTCTTGCCTTTTTATTTTATTATTGGCTTACTGGGTGCTGGGAAAGTGGGAATCAATCCCTGTGGCTCTTTCTGGTTAATTGTGGGATGTTATTGTTAGTAACCCAAGGAAACTTGAACGTTGGTCAAGTCAAGAAAGAGCAGGCTGTTACATTTTATATCCAAGCTCTGTGGGCCTGTCTGGGGCTTGGGATGTGTAGGCAGCATTGGAGCAGTATGTGAAGCTGACCCATCTTGAGTAGCTGTTTTGGAGTGGTCTATGATGTAGATTCAGAGAGAGAATCTGGGGCTGGCCAGTTGCTGGAGATCTCTGTAGTTAACTTGAAATCTGTTGAGACATAAATGGACAGAAAGTAATGTTGAGTTTACGGAGAATATTTTTTTACCAATTATGTAGATTTGAAATGTTCAGACCCTTGTTCTACTTCATTGGGAAGAAGAGTCTCAAGACCAGGGAACAAGGGAGACATCCCACTCTCAATAACAGGCTAGTGAAGAAGCATAAGCTGCTTCTTTGATAGAGGTACTTATCTGGCGTCATTTCAACCTGTGAGAGGTGGATTTAAGTTGATTTTCTGAATTCTATAATATTTGTTTTTGGTTTTTTGTTTTTTTTTCTTTACAAAAAGACATAAAGGTCTTAGAATTTATTTGTAATGTGTACTGAAATCCACATTGTAGAAAGCACAGCAGATTCATCTATTTGAGTCATATTAAAAGGTTGAGAGCCCACATAATAGGGAGGAACAGAAATCTGAAAAAAAAAATCATCTTTTCGTATACCTTAAAGCACTTTCTCAAACCCTCATAACTTACTTAAGCTTTTATATACTCAGACTTTAAGGAACTTTCTTAGACCTTCATAACTGGTAAAGATCCTCAAAACTGTTGTCTTTTCATATCCTTAGAGTTTTATAACTTGAATTTATACATTGTAAACATTTTTGTAGATGCTCATATCTTGAGACCTTAATCACAAGATATAGAGGAACAAACACAGCAGTGTTAATAGAGCAAAGGTCTTGGCCCAAGTGAAAGGTTAGTTTTTGGGATTTATTTGTTTGTTTGTCAATAGGGAAATGTTGTAGATTAGAGGATGTAGAATGGAAAATGCTTAGATGAAATATATTGAATGATGAGTTTGAGGTCCCTGAGGATGGTTAGGAATTGAGGGTGCTTTGGTTTGGATATATGTATAGAAGGGTCTTTAAGTATAATAAAGAGGGATTTATGATTTGTATCAAGTAAAGGAGATGTTGTATTTTATACAGTGGAAATTATAATACAGTGGAAATTATAAGGGTGGAGATAAAAAGGGTTTGGAATTTTGGAGAGTGGGAGAGTTTGTAAATAGAGGCTGACCAAAAAAAAAAAAAAAAAAAAAAAAAAAAAAAAGAGGAGGAATGTAGGGGTGTCCTTGGAGTTGTTTTTAGGCTACAAGGCAAAATGTATGTCAATTATGGAAAGGCTGTTTTCAGCAAGGGGATGGGTCAATAGAGTATAAAGAAAAAGGAATAAGAAAAGGAAAAGCCTTTCAAGGAAGAAAATAGAGAAGTGCCAGAAAGACCAGCCATGTACTTTCGCTGTGAGTGAGGAAGAACTGTGAATGAGTTCCCAGAATTCTCCCAGGACTGAAAAAGTTGCTCTGATATGTAAGAAGTCTGACAAAAAAAGTGAGACCCTCAGCTCCTAGAAAGTGATTGGTGTGAGTTTAGGCAGTTCAATCAATAATATCTTCAGAAATCTGAGAAGTATGATTTATAGCAGGAGCTATACTTAAAATGGCATATGAATCTATTAAAATAATTACCCATTACCTAGACACGTACCCAGGTTCCTGTGGTTACTATGGCTGGGCAGTTTTTAATTATTAGATCCAGTTCTGAAAGATTTATTTTCTGTAGAGATACTTGAGAAAACTGACTTTACTTTGGCCAGGCACAATACAGCAATGAAACAAAAAGTGTTCACAGTTTGAGCAGAGTTCTGGTAATGGGCAAAGCATGGAGCAGTTTTTCTCAATGGATAGTGTTACCACAATTTAGGTGGAATTGTCATGTCCCATTTGTCTTCCTTTGAGATCACAGAATTTTTATTAGGAAGGACTATTTCTCTATAATGTGAATTTTAGTGTTTTAAATAACATATTTAGTAGATCTCTGATTAGTTTGAGTACCTAGTAAGTACATATGATTTAATGCTTAATAAAATTTGAGTCTGGAGGAAGAGAGCAAGGGTTGAATAATGAAACTCCACTGGAGAAGAAGGGAGCTGATAGCACAAACAGGCTGGACAGATTGTCAATGAGAGCTGAGAGACAGTCTTTAGACAGGAGGGCAGTTCCTAGGGAGATGGGAAAGTATTGAATTGGGAAGTGGATGGAGACAGAATATGGATGAAGGGTAGTGAAAATGGAAAATAGTACCCTGGCAAGATTTCGCAAGCTCCCAGAGTGGCTCTGGGACAGTGAGTCAGAGGTCAAGGGGGGTTTCTGGAGCTATGTGGCCAGAACAGCAAAGGTGGGGTCCCAGAGCTACCTGGATATGCAGCAGGTGGCACAGACATTGCCTGGAGGCAGGGAGGCAGCAAGGACACATTAGAAGGGCAGTGATTTGCCCAGTGGGTGGCTCCAAAGTGCTAGGCCATTAGTCAATCATGATGTGCCTTCTGAAAGGTGGAAGGCTTGGTACAGAGGTTAGAAGCAGGCAGAGCCACAGCAGAAAGGGGAACCAGAGAGGAAAAGGGATATGCGCTTCCACTGATTTATGTGCCCCCCAATGCAAAGATTTCTTTTGCTTGATATTTAGGGACAATAAGGAGCTTTATTGAGTACTAAGACACACTACTAATGATAGGTGTGATTTGGAGTATTTAGGAGACATCCCAGAGGTATATTATTTGGAAGGGAGAAAATAAATCTCATTGCTAATGGTAGCCATGAGCCAACATTGAGATTCAAGAGTATCCTCAAAGTTCTCTAATAGTTGATAGAGAGGTCTCTTAGGGGGAGGGGTCATCACCAAAGCTACCTTAGCAATAGAGGGACACACAGAAACTGCCAAACAAATCAAACTGAATGGGATGGCCATTCCAGGTGTCTCTGGGAATGTCCCATATCCACTAAAGGCCATAGCAGGGCGTATTGTATTTAACCATACAGGAAAGAGTTGGACACTCAACAGTAATCATTTCTAACAAGAGAAAACTTTCCAATGTTCTGGTGTTAGATGAAGGGTACAGGTACCAGATGGTCTAGAAAATGTGAATACTTGGTTGGAGTCTTCCCAGTCATTATCTGATCCCAGTCATTATCTGAACTATAAAACAAATTAAAACAGAGCTTCAAAGTCTATTCAGAACACTCAGAACTCATTCAGACACAAAATTATCCCAGAGGAGCAACCATGTAGCGGGTGGGCCTGCCTCTGGATCAGACAAAGACAGTAAGCAGATGTTTCTGTAGGAATGGTTTTTAACAGGAAAAGGGGTAAATCTGTGCTAGGATGAGTAGATAAGTCTTGGTTGAACAGGTTAGCCAATGTAACCAAATAATGAATTTTGTTTATTGTTCATTGGTGTTTGATAGCTCGATGATGAAGTTTTGGTAAGACATAATGAATGGCCAAAAAAAGGATTATACCTTGGCTAGCATTAGAAATGTAATTTAATCATTTATAAAGGAATAGAGAAGGGCATGGGAAAGACCTGTTGGTACCATATTTGCAGTGCCTTATTTGCCTTTTAGAGATCTCTTCAGACAGAGTCTGCATTGTTAAAACATTAGATGATTATCATGACTGATATATATATATATATATATGTATATATATATATATATATATGCAAAAGAAAAAAGGAAAACAACAAAAGAGAAAATAGTTAAAAAAGACAAGGAGCAAAAAATAATATGTGATAGATATTCTTTAAGTGTTTTGTCAAGAATAAAATTGTTTTAGGATATAATTTTCAGTATTCAACTTAATAAAAATCACTAATATATTACCTTTTAAAAGCATACCTATCCCTTAAGAGAAGAGAAAGATTAAAGGTGAAACAGTATCATAAGATATGCTGAATCAATTACAAAGATCATCCATCTACCAATTTTTTTTTGTTTTTACAAAAAGAAAGTACTAGAGTAAAAGATATAGTTACACAGGGTTCAGTATACCAAGGAAAAAGTAAGTGTACAAAAGAAAAACTGGTATATATATAAGAAATCAAACTAAATTAATCATACAAGTTCAAACAAGCACACAAAAGGGACAGAAACAGTAAAAGGTTTAAGCACTAATATGACATTTAATAAATTGTCATATTCCACACCTAAGTAAGTAACAACAAAGGAAGCATTTTGGTATCATAAAGGTCAGATTTTCTAAGTTCAATTTAGTCTATATTAAATAAAAAAACATGAATAATCTTTAATATATTTGTAAAATAAAAATTTTTTCTAAGGGGTTACTATTGCTTTGAAGAAACACCATAACCACTGAAACTCTTATAAAGGAAAACATTTAATTATTATGGTTCACTTACATTTTCAGATGGTCAGTCCATTATCATCATGGTAGGACATGGTGGCATTCAGGCAGACATGTTGCTAGAGAGGTAGCTACAACTTTCAGGCCATAGGATGTAGTCTGAGACACTGGGAATAGCTTGAGCATAGGAAAACTCAAAGCCCACCCTCACAGTGACACACTTCCTCAAATAAGGCCATATGTACTCCAACAAAGCCACATCTCCTAATAGTACCACTCCCATTGGAGGCTATTTTCTTTCAAATTACCACAAACAGCAACAACAAAAATTCCTTAAATGGCAAGTTCCTTCTGAGAAAAAGAGCTAAAAATAGCTTTATAAGTAAATCTAGATATAATAATATCAATTTCCCCTAAATCGATACTGGTTGTGAGAAAAATGCAATAACATACATTTGTTTTTTGATTCAGGCATATATATATATATATATATATATATATATATATATATACATATATATGTGTGTATATATATATATATACACATATATATGTGTGTGTTTATATATATATGTTTATGCTTTGTAAAAATATTAAAGAAATATAAGTATTATTAAACACAGACAAATACATATGAAAGTGTTTATAAAATAAATCAAATTTCAGAATTTATAGTAGAGAACCTAACTGGTAGTATAAGTATAAAGTAATTCACTATCTATTTGACAGTAACACCAATAGAAACATTGAACATAATTTGTGATGTGATCTCATCACTCAAAGTACAGAAATTTTCCTTGATTGCAGAGAAAACAGAACAAGAAACATTTTTCCAACTAAATTTATAATATTCATGCAACCAAGATATTGAATAGGAGAACAGAAAAAAGAGCACTAAGTAATCTCACTTACACAGCATATAAACAAACTCTTTGAATTTAAAAACTAACAGCAGATATATACAAACATTGTACTTAATGGAACCATATGACAATGAAAATAAGTGATTGATGTCTACTGTGACCCTGAATGTCCAAAACACAACATGATCAATAAACATTGATGGAAGAGTGCATTTAATATTTTATGCATGTAAATGCCCTAAAGATAAAAAACATAAACATATCCAACCTTGTTGATTGGTAAAATTAAAGTTGAGCAAAACAATGAAAAGAACATAAGTTTAAATTAGTTTTGAACTGAGATTTTATCAGTAGCATAATTTGTGTGAGGTTCATGCCATAATTTAAAAGATGATTATGTTTTATATAAAAGATTAATTTACAAGGCTTTGTTTTAAAGTATATCCATAAGCTGTATAAACTCTTACATGTCATATTTTATAATAAAATATTATAAGAGTGGGAGTTTGTATGCTCCCTCTTTCCACAGCACTCTCAAAGCAATACATAACCTGGTAAGCTTAAGTTCATGTTCTTGGTTGTCATAGCCCATCAACGTCTTTGATATTATTATACTATGTGAGGAAATTATGAGTATGATGAATGGGACTTGGAATGAAGGGTCATGCTATAGATGAAACTGAAAGTGTGGATGGTGCCATATAGTGTGGAAAATTCATTTAATAAATATTTACTACAACTGACGAGACAATCCAGAGAAGAGAATCTACTAACTGGAGGAAAAAGGAGTAATTAATTAACACTTAGTGTTAGTCATTAAATAGAAAGAGACTAGAAAAGACCTCAAAGTAGAGTTTTCAAGGCACAGGAAACAGTGTGGTTAATTTTAACTTTTAGGAAGGAAAGGCACAAAAGATAATAAGGCAAAGACTTGAACAGCAACACAGCTAAAGAAGAGCTTGCCACCAGCACTACTAAGTTAGATTCTATGAAGAATGGTGGTCTACTGAAGGGCAATAATAGAGATTTCGTCCAAGATAATCCTTTCCAAGTATGAATAGTTTTGAGTTTTGATTAATCTGGGGGTATGGTAAATAGAACAAACCTAAGTAAGAGATGGTATTTCAGCGAGAAGGGAAAAAATGGAAGGACTCAAGACATATTTATCAGATATAGAACCAACAGATTGTAAAATAATTGGAATTCAAAAATAAAGGAAGTCCAGATATTTGATTTTGAGATGTTAGTCTTAAGAAACTGAGTAGAAAAAAGAGCCACTGAGCCCTGGAATCAAAGACCAGGAAAAGATGTTTGGTTCAAGTCAAATCTGAATAGTCAATGTTACCAAGTGAATCTAATTTTTTTTTTCTTCTCTTCTTTTAAAGCCAACCTTAAATTACATGATGGGTTAACCATGAGATAAAGCTTTGGTGGTCAAGTAAATTTTCCACATTGCATAAGATAGGGCAAAAGAGTAAACACTTAGAATAGTTAGCTTGAGGAATTATATAACTTGAGAAGAGGGGAAGATTGAAATGACTGACCAGCAAAGGACATATTTAACACACCCCATTTACAAAACAGCTTAACCTCTATTTAAAGAGTCTGGTGGTGATCATTTTCATAAGGCAGACATAATGATGTCAAACTTGATGTAGACACTCCATCAGTGAAACACACCGTGCCCAGACACTTACTCAAGTGGTTATCCTACTTCAGCATCCAGAGCAGCATGCCACCACTCAATAAAGCTGAGATTTCTTAAAAAACAGCATTATTCGAAATGAGGGTGAGAAATACAAGTAGACCTTCATATGGAAAGTGAAAGGGTATTTAGTTTTCTTTCAAGGCAGAGCCAGGCATGGTAATGTATGCCTTATTATCACCATTTGGCAGCAGAGGCAGGAGGATCTCTGAAAGTTTCTGGTCATCATGGGTTAAATACATAGTTAGTTCTAGCTTTGTCAGAGTGAGACTTTATCTCTCACACACAAAATTTAAGAAACCCAGGAGTTGGTAGCACTGCAGAGACAATAGAAGGTAGGAAGAGGATGGCCGGGGGGTGGGGGGGAAGCAAATTGCTGTGCAGATTTATGCAAAAGGGAGAATGGAGACTACTGATGTACATTGTACAAAAGGAAGCTTAATGGCCAAGGGAATAACAAAGAAATAAACAGAGAAGTTTTCAACAACCAGTGTGGGGACTATGGATAGCCAGTAATTTAGAACACTTGTCAGAGTAATACAAAACAAGGAAGTCAAAAATTAGCATTCATGTCAGCTTTCAAACATGGACTTTGAGACAAGAAGACAATCAGAAACATCTGCCTTTCATTTTCTGTTAAATATACTCTAGAATGGTACCTAAAATATACAATCTTTAAAATGAATTCATGATTTGCTTCCTTATACACTAAAGCCTCAAATCTTATTCATAGTCTAGGAACTGCATGTCATTGTCTCAATATAGATTTGTTTTGCTCAATTAGTTTTCATTATATTTTGATTCTTTTCTGCCTCATAAAAGCTCATTCTCCTTCTCATTCATCTACTGAGGAAAATCTGGTGAAAACTTTAGATAAAAAATTAAAGTTAGTATTTGTTTGGGAACTAACTTTCTTTTCTTGGCTTCCAAATATTGCATCAGTGAATCAGCATACATTGAGTCCCATTTTAACTTCATGGGGAAAAAAATGGACCACTGTCAAAGGTAACACATCAAAGAGTAGGATTATCTCTTGAATTCTTACCATTGCTAGACAGATGCTGTTGATTCAAATTCATTATGACATTGTTCTTTAGTGCTATCTGTTCTTTATCGATAACCTGCAGCCCACATTTGTTAGATATAGTAAAAGCAGACAGATGAATTTTTTCCATTGCCTTTTTATCCCATGGATGTTATTTTTCCTTAATTAAAGATTCATGACCTATTTTAAGTCCTATCTACTAGAGTTTATACATAATAAAATAAATAAATAATCCCCTTTACCACAATCAATTTTCCAATAGCACTATCTTTTTGTCTCCCTGATGGTATGTTTCAGCATATCCTATTAACTTATTGGTATGTAATATTCTCATTTTAGAACTCTCCTTTGATAAAATTAATTAGAATCCAAGAAAAGATCCTTATAATCTATACAGTTTGGTTCTGGCTTTGCTGCTTTATCAGCATTCTTGACCTTGCCTTTACAATAGACTTGTTCAGTGAATGGAATGCTGTCTTATCACCCCAGAGCCATGGCTTTCGTTTTATCTTTTCTGAGACAACCATGTGTGGCAAGAAGATCAGCAGCTCCCTCATTTTACCTGTTCTGTCTGTTTTTGGGCATTCTGCAGAATATATTATCTTTTATTTTCATCAGGATGAATTATGTTTTTGGTTTTTGTTTGTTTATTTTTTTGTTTATGTTAGAATCTTTTTGAATTGAGCTTGTGCCAGAAAGAATGTGCATGCCAAGGATTATAGGTCATTTTGAAATTGTGTAAAAATAGAAACAGCACATTTCTCTATTGCTCTGTGCTTAGGGAATGAGTCTTTTTCAAATGATCCTTGTGAAAGAGATGGAACTAAGAATAAATAGATATAACTAAATTGAATGTGGTTATGAAGTTATGTGATAAGGTGGAAAAGATAGTTAATACATATGAAAAGCTCCTTTTTTCATTTTCTATTGATTGGAGATTCTGACATTCATCATATACTTACTAGTGGCTTCTCCTCTATATAACCTGCCCAAGAGCCAAGATCTCTTAAGGTTGTACTGTTTCCATCACCAAGATGGAGTGCCTCTATAGTTCTATAACCTTAAAACATGACAGTTCCAGCGCGGGAAAACTGAGCAACTGCATTTCTCTGACCCTATGCTATTCTAGATTTGTGGCTCAATTTATCATCTGTTAGTCAAATAGTCTGCTTATCCTACTCAAGAACTGAAGATCTTCATTCTCTAGATTCATCATGACAAGATCCTCAAACTTCAATATTGAAAGTTTGACCTTTGAAGTAAATTTTTTTTTCCTTTGAGTCACAATGGTAGTAAAAATCTGTCTTTTTTTTTTTTCAAACTAGAACCCATGGTCTTCAGTTTTGTCTATTCTGTCATGGAAGCAAAATCCATACAAACACACAAATACACATATAATTAGAGAAAAAAAACAAAACAAAACAAAAAAAACAAACAAAAATAATGGATGCTGCCAAGTGAACAGAATTCAGTTTTCTTCTCAGTGAACAAAATAAAATTATGACTTTGTTCCAAATAGGTTCACATGGCATAAAATAATAACATGTTTGCTGTACATCTTACATTATGTGTTCACTTACGAATGTAAGAATTTTGGTTCTATGAGCAGTAGGTCTTCTGTTTATTTGTGCATATTCTTATACATTACCTTGGGAGTTGAGTTTGGGTTGTTGCTGATATTTTTCTACATATAAACCATCAAACTTTTTTTTCCTTTCTTTACCCTGTTACCCTCCTCATCTCCTTCTCTGTTTCTTGCTTATTATCCTTTCTCCCTATTTCCCCTTTCCTTTTTTTTTTTTTTTTTTTTTTTTTTTTTAGCATATATTGCATTGCTCTGTCTTCCTTCCTCCCAGCTTTCTTTAGAACTCTCCCTCCTCTTTCATGGGTTCCTCTTCTCCTTTTCAGTTTTATATACACTCATGTACACACACACACACACACACACACACACACACACACACACGTGCGTGCGACAAAGGCTGGAAAGGAGGAAGAAAGGAGAAGAGAAGAAGAGAAATTAAAATCTTTATTCTACATACACATATGAGAAAACTAAACTACACAGCATTTATTTATTGAGTCTGGCTTAGCACACTTGGCAAAATGATCTTCACTTCAATCCGTTTCCCTGGAAATAGCACAGTTTCATTCTTCTTTGAAGATGAGTAAATTTCCATTGTGTATGCAGACTGCATTGCTGTTTACTTATTCCTCTGTTGATGAGCATCTAGGAAGTTTTAATTTCTTCTGAATAGAAAGGATTAAACACAAATGAAGAGCATCTCTGATGTGTATGTTTAGACTCCTTCAGGCATATTCTAAGAAGTGGTATAGCGAGATCATGAGATGGTTCTATTTTTAGCTTTTTATAGTAACTCCACACGGGCTTGCCTAATTGTTAGATGGGTTTCTAGTCCAAACACAGTGGGTAAATGTTCTTCTGCCTTACATCTTTAACAAAATTTGTAGAGGCCTGATTTCTAGTTTAATAGTCATTATTGCTAGAGGGAATTGGTATTTTAGTAGGATTTTAATTTTCCAGATATCTAATGCTTTTGAACATTTTTGTCATATTTGTATTGGTTATTTATATTTCTTTTTTCCTTGTTTTATTTTTTAAAATTCTTTTTTTTTAATTTTACATATTGATCTCAGTTCCCTCTCTTTTCCTCTCCCTCCCTCTTTTTTTTTTCCTCTCTACCACCCTCTCATGCCCCCAACCACCCTCCCCTCCAAACATGTAGGGTAATACCCTCCAGGAGGGGTCATCAACATCTGTCAAGTCATTTGGAGTAGGGACTAGGACTTCTCTAGGTTAAGGGACTATCCTTCCATGGGGGATGTGCCTCCAAAGTCCTTTTGTGCACCAGGAATGGTTATTGCATTTGTTGAGAAGATAATTTACAGGTTTTGTTATTTAATGATTGGGGCTTTTATGATTATTAAACAAATATTGCCACATATCTTCTCCAACTCTGTACATTGTTCCTCACTTTGCCCATTGTTCCCTTTGCTGAACACAATCATTTTACTCTGATGCAAGCACTTTTGTCAATTATTTGTCTTCCTTCCTGTACTATTGGATGAATTTTCAGTAATTTCTAACCTATGTTCATATATTTGAGAATTTTATCCAGTTTTCCTCTACTGGCTTCAGAGATTCAAGTCATACCTTATGGTCCTTGGTCCAATTTGAACTGATTTTTTTTTTTTTTTTTTTTTTTGCTCAGGTGAACAAAGTAGATCTCTGTTCATCATTTTACATGCTGAAATATATTTTCCATATTAACACTTTCGAAGAGGTTGAGTTTCTTTCCCATAGTTTTGTTGAGATTTAAGTGGCTGTGGCTGTGTGGATTTATTTCTGGGTTCTGTTTGCAACCACACCTGACTGTGTGTGTTTTTATGAGGTAACAGTAATGAAAACTTTAGTTTTCACAAAATTTGAGAAAATGTATTGCTCTCACTACATCTCTACCTGCTTATCATTTGTTTTTCCACATAAAACTTAATATTTCTAGTTTTGTAAAATCTATAATTGAGGATTTACATTGAGTCTGTATATAACTTTTAATAGTATCATCATGTTACAATATTAATTCTGAATATCAATGAGTATGCAAATTGCTTATACTTCCTGTCTTCCTTAATTTGTTATTTCATTGTTTTATTGCACTGTAAAGATTGTTCACCTTCTTGATCAAGTTTATTCCTAATCAAGGGTAAAGAATAAGAAACTATGTATCATCCTGAGCAATTTTCCTTAGATAGGGATATAGAAGAAAATTTTTATTCTTCCTGGTTCCACAGCCATGTAGTCCCAACAAACACACAGAGGCTTATATTAATTACAAACTGTTGACTGATGGCTTAGGCTTCTTATTGACTAACTCTCTCAATTATTAACCCATTTCTATTAAACTATGTATTGCCTCTAGACTGTAGCATAACTGTAATGTTCCAGCATGTTACTCCTTTGGTATCTCCCTAGCTCACACTCTGCGCCCTCCCACAGAATTCTCCTCCTCCTCTGGTAGGTAGCCCCACCTATAGTTCTTGCCTGGGATAGATGATATAGATGATATAGATATAGATGATATAGATAGATATAGATATAGAGATACAGATATATAGATACAGATATAGATATAGATACAGATATAGATCATAGGGAGAAGAAACTGCAGGCCCACCTGAACCATCAGGCACTGTTATTGGAGAGAGGGGAGGGCAGAATGACTCATGTCCTATGGAGAGTGCCAGATCTAGGGGATTAATGTAATGAGGAATGGGCTGATGTGGAAGGCCATGGTTATGCCTGGTTCTGGGTGGCTACCACAAGGGTCATGTTTGTGTCCAAAGCTCTGTTGCATCCCTGGTCTATGCTGATATCCATGGCTCCTTTTTACCACCAAATGCCATAAGGATGTCTAAGTTCTGGGCCTGAATCATGTGTTGAAATATGTGTTGAAGTATAAATGTCATGCTGAGCTGGTCCTAAAACTCACAGGGAGAGCCACACTCCTTACTAGAGAGCTAACCCTACTGTCTCTCCTAAGCCCTGGGATAATGGACCCCAATGACCCTGGCACAGGAGAGCTGCTTGTCCTGCAGTAGGATATTTGTCTTTCTAGTCGCCCCAACATGGGAAAACTGGCCCTACCCCTCTCCAAGAGTGTGGGAGAGCTGGTTCTTCCCCTCATATGAGGTTAGTGGTCCCAGCAGCTCAGTCATATCAAACTAGCTATTACCCAGACAGATATTCAGGGCTTTGAGCTGGCACTATCTAACATCAATCCCATCTATGACCTGCTAGAGCAAGTGGAGGAACTGGTCCTATGGAAACAAAACCACAGGATCTCCATGACTCTGGGCAATAGCATGTGATCCTAGCAGAGTTATAGTGAGGGGCCTGTGTTGATGGTGTGCCCAAAGCTAGAGGCCTTAAACCTGACCCACAACACATTACATAATGAACACTTGCAAGTAAAACTGAGCAAAAGAGAAGTTCGCATGATACAAAGCAGTTCCCAGTGATACCAAGAAAAATGTAAAGGTGGAAAAATCAAAGGAACAAAATATTTTTGGTTCATTTCTTTTATTCTTATTTATATTTTAATTTTTCTATTATAAATTCTTATTTCACTTTCATTATTTTATTTGTTTAGCTTTCCTTTGAGGGAAACTGCAAGGTAATAGGGAAGATATGGAGGAACTGGGAAATGAGTATGATTTGGTGCAAATATGAAATTCTAAATAGTCATTTAAAGATTGTGTTAAAAAAGAAACTAGATATCTGAAACTGGATATTTTATGTCTGCAAATCTATTTGGAACATTCACAGCTCCTTAATCTGGGTCAGTTCATTATTTCCATATGGAAAAGTACTATTATATGTATGTTGATTTTGGTACACAATTCTTTGTTGAAAGTGTTTCTCATATTTTAATTTTTTTTCTGGTAGAGTTATTAGTGTCTTTACTTGGAATTCATGTCATCTTCAAGAAGAGACAATTTTATATTTTCTCTATTTGTATTCATTATTCCTCCCCCCTTCCTTTTTCTTATTACTCTAGGTAAGACATTAGCTACTTTGAGTAGAAACAACAGTGTTCATCTGTGACCCATAATTTAAGAGAAAATGCTGTTTTGCCCCTGCTTAGCATAGTTAACTTAAATTTGGCATATTCTTGCTATATTGAGATTTGCTCATTTGCTCTTTCTAATTTCATCCAGGACTCTTATCATGAAGGACAGGTGCTGATCTTTGTTGAAGATCTCTCTTGAGATGTGTCTTCCTTCTGTCATTGAGTCTGTTTATGTGCCTTATTGCATTAATTAATTTGTTTATATGGGACCACCCTTTTCATCTCTCCAATTAACTCATCTTGGCCAAAGGGAATTATCTTTTAAATATCTATTTAAAATAATTGTAATAATTATTTTATGATAAATATTAAATGTATGATTTCAGGCTGTGAGCACCTGCACTTATTTACTAGACCACCATTACTTGATATAGAAGATTGAAAAATTAAACTAGGCTCAGGTTGGAGGGGCTGCAGCAAGACTGAGGTAGTAACAAGTAAAATGATGCAAGGACTCAACTTTTATACCTTTTTCCAAAACAGAATATAATTTTGATTGCTGCATTTGATAATAGGGTAGTTCCCAGGATACAATGATGTTTACAAGGTATACAGGATACACAAGATTAATGTCTAGAAATAGTTGTGTCAAGCATCTGTGCTTCCTTTATTTCTAAGGGAACATATAAACACAAAACGGCCTGAAAGTTTCACTGCTGAGGGAGGAACTCAGTTTCTCCAGAACTTGAAGCCACACAGTGCCCACACATGGACTCTTTCCTGAAAAACAAAAACAAAAAACAAACAAACAAAAACATATAATGCATACCTTCAAGGCAGCTAGGCCAGGATAATGCCATAGTTACCTGCAGGCATTGACCATTTTTGTTATAATTTTATGAGGTTTGGGTACCTGGGTAACACTAGCTCTTGTAGACTGTCATTGATGTATTCCTCCCATTTTTCTTTATGTAACAGCTTGAGGAGCACCAGGATTAGTGCTTCTTTGAAGGTTTGGTAGATTTCTGTAGTTAGTTGGTCAATCAGTTGGTCAATCTTGACCTTTACTTTGTAGTGGGATTCAATTACCTTTTCAGTTTTATTGCTTGCTATTTAAATAATTTTACTCAAATTATTTATATAATCGTTGTTGGGTGCCATGTGGCCCAGTTTCAAATCAGCATATGAATGCTTGTTCAATGTATCTCCTTGAATCAAGAACTGCAGAGACATCCTCTCACCCAGCAAAGATCAGGAAACCTTGGAAGATAGTGAAGAATACTGCTGGGACCTAGGGCCCTGCATGCTCTCTTCTGGGTCATAACATTGGTGACTTTAGTGTCACTAGTTACACATGGAACAGAAATAATCATTCCCAGAAATGATTTTTTCTCAAATATTTTCCCCTAAATTTTTTTAGGAACTGATGTTTCTCAGATTTCTTATGTGGAATACCAGCTATTACTCCAGACTCTATCAACTTTTCTGATTAAGTGCAGATAGGACCACAGAAGATAAAAGTTAATGGAGACATAAAATGAAGCAATTCAGAGGACATTACCTATATCCACCAATTCTGGAAAAGAAAAGAAAAAACATTCTGGAAAAAAGAAAAAAGAAAAACATTAAGAATCGTATGACATGATGAAAAAAAAATAGTGCCTTATCAAGGCTCATCTCTATAGAAAGGATTAGGTTTGCAGAGCCTTTGTAGGCCAAGGGAACAGTTAGAGAAATACAAGCTAACTATACGAATGCCCATGATGGCAAATCACACCATTTCCATAAATATGCTTTGTTAAGTTTTGAGTGAGGTTGTTTGTGGTGATATATTATTTATGATTTATTAATGCTTATCTAAAGATTCAGAAAAAACGAGCACTCTAAACCCCCAATGAGTAGCTAGCAAGCAACAATAAAAATCTGGGAGAAAAAAAAAAGTGAATGAAATAAAGACAAAAAAAAATCATTCATAAAATCAAACTGTTGATTGTTTGAAAACCAATCAAGATTGGCAAACATCTATAGAAACTTCCCAGAAGAAAGAGAGAAGACCCAAGTCAATAAAACTATAGATGAAATTGGGATAATTTATGGAAGATAACAATACAATCTATATGACTTTTAGGAAATACTTTTATTTATATTCTTAAATACTTGAAGTTGTGAAAGAAATATATAAATTGCAATAAATGCATCTCTTCCCAAAATAAAATGAAGATTGTCCAGGGTTCTGCCACAGCCAGGTTCAAGACCTGATATGGTAAAGAGGTATCAGTGCACAAAAACGTCTGACCACCAGATGAGTTTCGCACAAGTAGCTGCCCCAAATAGCTTGAGATGACTTTATTTATGCTTCATAAGCAAACATGCTTTTCCCAATTTTTAAATCAAAACAACTTTTAAACCAAAAAGAATGCTCAGCATTTTGCTAGCTTGGCTAAATATCGAGTTAGGCTCATCTTGCCTTTACAAAGCTAAAAGGTGATAGACATAAGCACACATTTTCAGAAACAACTGCAACACAGAAATATAAAAGACCCATGGACTGATAGTGGGGTTCAAACTTCAAGCTAAAGATCAGAAAAACAAAGCAGCTGGTCACTAGCTCTTACCCTATGTCAGACTGAAAGGTTATCCTGCCTCCATCAAAACTTTCCTCAGTGTGGCTGGAGAATGAATGTCAGCTCTGAGACCTAGTTTCTGTATTAAATACCTCACTAATGCTGCAATTTAAGGCATATGATCCCAGGTGCTGGTATCAAAAGCAGGGGCTCCATTACTCTATACTCTTGTATAGGCCATGGTGGCCTTGAATTCAGAGATACCTCTAACTCTTACTCCTAAATCCTGGGATTAAAGGTGTGTACCACCACTACCTGATCATTTCTTATTTAGATATGTAGATTAAGACTTGGTTTATAACCTACAATACAATCTTCATTAGAGGAGGTTCCATAAGTTGCTGAAATGAAAATGCACACTAGATTGTTACTGTGTAGATACCTGCCCAAAGCATTTGACAGATGGACTAGCTTTCTGAAGGTGTTTTGTTGACTTTTAGTTTGTGAGATCTTTCTAATAATGTGGGTGTGATATTGCAAAAGAACCATGTTTGTTTGAGGATTTATCTGACTTCTAGTGTCCATTGCTGTTTGTGTTATGAAATTAAGAGACATTACATTTGATGAATATGGGTTCACAGTCATTTTATCTTATTAATGAAGTGTTCTCTTTATTACTATGTTGTGATCTCCTTTATCTCTATTTACATTTTATTAACATCTAGATATCAAATAATAATAACACATACTAGCTTGGACTGACATTTATTTGCCTCACTTCCTCCTTTGATTCCAAACTGTAAATGTCATTGCCAATGAAGTGTGTTTCTCACTATCTTCTTTTAAATTGGGCCCATTTCTCATCAAAGTTATTAGTGAAAGAGCTGTGTTAATCTTGTAATTTTGCTGATTTTTTTAATAACTGGTTGATTTACATTGTTGGATATTTTGGGTTTCTTCCTGGTTCTCCATTCATTTATGCTTCTCAAGTACTTTCTTCTTTCACCTTTTTTTTGATAGATGCTTCTTCCTATTATGTGTATAGTATTATTTTCACTCTAGTCTATAGAGCTGGTTCGGTGATCAAGTTTTTATTGAATGTCCTTAATTTTCATTAATTAATAAATATAGCAATATTTGAGGCAGGCTTTTACTTTTATGAATTTAAATACATTATTATACCTCCCTTTTCTAGAACTTAGAGATATAGATGAGAGATCTGATTCTATTGTCTGTGTTTGTATCTATGTATGAATTGGTGCCTTCCACTCTGGCTTTCTTTCATTACTTCCTATTTTTTGGCATAATCACTTTAATTTGCCATTTACAGGTACTTCTCTGGTTATATTTATTTTAGATCTTAATTCCATTTTGGTAGAGTACCCAATTTTGCCTCTAGTGTTGGAGAATTTTCTGCTACTGAGGGAGCAAAGGCAGCTTTAGAGGATCATGAAAAGAAAAATTTTGGGTTGACTGTCAATCTGTGTAATTTGTTATTCAGTCTTTGCTGAATGGGAAAGTGTAGGGCTTGTCTCAAGTACTGGCTAGGTAGTCTGTGAGGCTGGATCATCTCTGCTGGCTACCTTGAAATTGTTTTGAGCAGTTTGTAGTCCAAAACTGATCTCTAGTTGGTATTGTTCAGCTTAATGGTATTATCATTGTCCTGGTGAAATTGTCATATGTTTCCTTCCTTCCTATTTTATTTTTGTTTTCAAGACAGGTTTTCTCTGTTTTAACTGTCCTGGCTATCTTGAAACCTACTTTGTAGAGCAGGTTGGCCTAAAACTCACTGCAATCCTCCTGTTTCTGAATCCCAAGTGGTGAGAATGAAGGTGTGTTGAACCTGCTCAGCTTGGATTCAAACTTCTCTTTGGAGACTTCAGATTACTTCTTCTGTTTATAATTTTTTTCTAGGTAATTCTCTCTTCTTCTTTTGATGCTTGTTTGTTCAAAGGTTTTTAAATTTTTCAAGATGGTTGTTTTAATTTTCCTGAAAATAGAAAAGCAAAATCATTTCACAACCCTAACTTTGGGGAAGTTCCTAATCTAATCCTTATCAAGTTTAAAACTGAGGCTTCTCCTGAAATTTTTGTTTTAGCTTCTAGAGTTCTTCTACCATCCACCTCAATATGTTTTCTTTCTATAAGTATTAGGTATTTAATGGTTATAGAAATGATTTTCCTCCACAGTGGCAGAAAATAAATGAACTGGTTGCAGCAGAGCGGCTTTCTAGTGGTCCCTCAAGGCATTCCCTAAGGTCAAAGTATTACTTTGATGATCTCCTGTTAACCTACATTTCTTCATCCAATGCCTGCTTTTGCCATACCTTGTGCATAATCCAAAGGGAAGGACATTCTTTTTGGATTATATTTACTGAAATAATTATTTCAAGAAATGCCTTGTTTACAATGCCTTTTCAGGTTACCTTGTCTGTCATAATTAAAATATTTGATATTTTGATTTTTCTTTAAATCTCTTGAAATCACCTCTCCTATCAATGCATCACCATCATGGTCATGAATTTCAATATTAATTGTACACAAATCCAATCCTCCAAAGGTGCTGATTTTGCTTTTAAAGGCCCAATTATACTTTTGCATTGGGCATTGGCATTTTCAAAAGACATTGTATCAAGTATTATTTTTCCAGCTTCTGAGTCTGATAGCATTCAATTGATTACTAATGACAGTGCTTGTAAGAAGTCCATGAATGCTTCCTTTGAGCCCTGCACAACTTTTATAAATGATTCAGTTTTCTTTCCTGCCTCTCCAATTCTGTCCCAAGCATTCACTTGGGACAGTGCTGCACATATTAAACCCTTAAAACCCTTAAGATGATCATCATACTGACATTGCCTTTCTAAAGAAGCATAATTTCCTTTTCTAAGAACTTGATGTTGGGAGATATCTATACCTCTGGCTTTAAACTTTTGTTCAACATTCTTAGCCCTTTGTCCAAACCAGGAAGTCCACTGTAATTGTTGTTCAGGCTCCAGGACAGCTTTAATCAAATCTATCCAATCTAGAGGAATAACCCCAAGTGTTTATCATATGCTTCACAAATGATGAGTGAATGTCATATGAGACTATAGCTTCCTTGAATTTCCCTAAATCAAACATTGTCATGAAAGATTTTACTTTGCAGAACAAGAGTGTAGAAAAGAGGTAAGAAAAATAGTTCTAGTAAGCAGAATATAGAAAATCACAAAGGATGGACGTGGACATGGTTGGAAAGATCAGGAATTATGAGAACAAGAAAGGTTACTATGGTGATGGGGCTAGTAGTTATATGCTAGGTGTTAAATAGGGCTAGTTACTGAATCATCAAACCTTTGTAGAATAACTGAAGGCTCTAAATGTACCAGAAATCCAGAGTATGAAAGAAGTTTCTCACAGGGCTTGGCCCACAACAAGGAAATAGGCCCCAATCCTGGAACAAATGGTCCCAGGTGAACAGCCCTGTCTGGGTCATACCTGGCCAATCAACAGTCTGGGAAGTTTCCAAGTCATTCTTTGTAATCATTCACCTTGTGCCCCAGGCATGTATGCTGATTTGTAGTTTGTCTCTATAAAAAGGAGCCTGAACCCTTTGAGATGTATGCGGCTTTCTCCGAGATTGCTGACACCCGAGTGTGCACTCGTTTAATAAACGCCTTTTGCTTGTTGCATCTCCTAGTTTTGGTGTTTGTGTCACAGGGCTCTCCAATCAGCCTGTCAGGACCCCAGAATTAGGGTCTTACATTCACAGGCTTCCAAGTAGCACTTATTGAATCTCCTTCATTTGGCACTTCCTCTAAGTTTATTGGATATATTAAAGGTGGTTCTCTTAAAATACTAGGCTGTTCATTTTTAACTCAATAATGCAAAGCAGAAATTGTTTCCCCATTTAATTTCTCAGTCTGGGTTTGAATATTTCTACAATCTGTTTTAATAACTTTTTATAAAGCCTGCATCTTAGCACTCATATCAACCAACTTTTTAAAAAGATAAACCAAGAATTATCAAAAGGACAACAAAGAGTATCAAAATGACAACAGTAAATCAACATTGGTTGATTATCACTTCATGTTCTATTTGTAAACCATCCATTATATAATCATATACAAACTTAATTTTCTCCATTTTAATAGTATTTTCCATTTTTATATAGTATGGGGAAAAACTCTCTTTTTACCTAATCCCTTCTTTAGGAATTCCAATTACCTTGCCAAATCTGCCTAAAATGTCAGTGATCTGTGAGGTATAACATGTCTGATCCAAGAGCTAGCTTGTGGTTGTGAGCTGAGGGTATCATCCTGATGGGAGGGGGCTCAAGGAAAAGTCTGAAAGCCTTCCAAGTTTGTGTGGTGACTGAAGACTGTTTAGTAAAGAAAATCGACAACTGAAAAATTCCACACTTTCTCAAAGATTTGAAGAGAAAAAGAATAAGAAAACCTAGCTAGTAGGACAGGTGCTCAGGCAGAAGGAACTCAGGTGGATGTACAGCCTACTGCTCAGGTTTGGGCCTGGGCCTTTGGACTAAAAATCAACTTTTTCATGAATTCATACTTTAACATCGGGCACCAATTATAGCCTCCAAAAAAAAAAAAAAAAAAAACATCCAGAGAGTGATATGTGATATTTAACTTCAACCTGGAAATCAGGGAAGCAAATCATATAGCTACTATCTCTCATGTCAAGTTCAGGCTGAGAGGGCTAATCTACACATGAGCTCATCACCAAGTCTCAATCTGCTGCCTCTCCTCAATTTGGCTTGACAATAAATGAGTCATTTTTAATGTGGCTGGAGAATGAATGCCTCCTACTGAATACTGAAGACCCGACTTCTATCTTTTATACTCCTCTTGCACTGGGATTAAAAGTCTGTGATGTGTTACTTTTAGACTGGCTGAATGTCATATATCCCTGGGTGGCCTTGAACTCAGAAATCTGTCTACCTCTTAATCCCAAATCCTAGGATTAAAGGTTTGTGCCTGGCTTCTATGGCTTGTGCCTGACTTTGCTTTCTGAATCTTTAGGCAGGTTTATAAGTCATAAATAATATATCATTATAGCTTTGTCATTAATTAATTTATTTTAATATCATTTTATGTTTGTACCAGTGTATCCATCTTGACTAATTTTCTTTCTTTGCAGACTCATTATACAACACTATTAAATTTCCTTAAAGAAAACTTTTGAATTTCTCTTTGATAATTTGATACACATGGGAGTCCTTTTTGATAATTTAAAATTCCAAGAAGTGAGAAAATTATCCATGAGGTTTCATCACATATGTAGTGCATGTATGTGTCCTAGTTTGCTTTCTATTGTTGTGTTAAAGGTCATGATCAAGTAACGAGCTTACTTCATTATGCGGCTTACAGTATGTTATAAAGAGAAAACCAGGTAGAAATTAAAGGAAGGTATTGAAAAAGAAACCATGGAGGAACACTGATTACTAGTATGCTCCTCATGACTTGATCAACTTGCTTTTTTTAAAGCTTCCCAGAAGCACTGAAACATAGATGATACAACTCACAGTGGACTGGGTCCTCTCATATTAACCACTAATCAGAACTTACCTAAGGCAAACCTGAGTCAGGTGTTTTCCCAGTTGAGGGTCCCTCTTCAAAGTTGGCCCTAGTTTGCATCAAGATGCCAAGAAACAAACCAGCACAGCTCCTCCACAGAGGGGCAATAAGTCTCAGTCTCTCTATTCACCCTCAAAGCTTAACTTAAATAGGCCCTGGCTTCTTGATAAGTCTGACTAAAGCCATAAGCTATAAGAAATACAGCAAAGGAATTCTAGAGGGTATGTGCAGGGCTTACATTAAACATCACCCAACTGTAGGAGGATCAATTAATTTAAAAATAATATACTGATCAGAGGAATATTATTCTTTTCATCACAAGAAAGATAAAACAGAAGTTGAGATTTATAGTGCATATTATCAACAACTTACTCTATTCCTGGTAAATAAAAAATGTTAAGTACCTAACTACTTCAGTATTCATGAAATTTTGATGACTTAGTGTTTTTAACTGTTAATATTTTATTGACTACAAGTGGTTTTTTTTGTTTTTGTTTTTTTTTTTAATTTCTGCTGGACTGATTCACAGCTTTTAAGACACTTAAGCCACAAAACTACAATCAGTAAACACAATTTAAAATACAGATTTCTTGGCTCCACATTTGAGCTTTGTTTGAGTAAAAGGTTGAGTCTATAATGCAGTATCCTTTCTTCTTATTTATTTATTTGTTTTTTGTTTATCCATTTATTTATTTACTTATTTATGTTTTTTTCAAGATATGGTTTCTCTGTGTAGCTTTGGAGCCTGTCCTGCCACTCACTCTGTAACCGAGGTTGGCCTAGAACTCACAAAGACTTCCTGCCTCTGCCTCCCAAGTGCTGGGATTAAAGACGTGTGCCACCACAATCTGGCTCCTTTCTTACTTTATTATTGAAAGTTTAGAAAGATGGTCTCTTTCGTTTGAAAGTTGCATTTACTTCAGAAAAAGTGTCTCTGATGACATTGCTCACTTTATATATGTTCCTTAAATCCCTACCCATTTCTTTTCCCCAAATGACTCCATTCCGGTGTGAGAAAAGTAAAGCTTCATGTGTCCTCTGAAAATCAATCAGTCCACATTCTCTCAAACTGAAACACTCTCTGGGTTTGCACTTCATGGTGGAGAATGAAAAAGTTCTAAGATGATATAAATTTTGGCATAAAGATCTTTCTTGTTATCTAACAGAAAACAATTGTGTGAACAGAAGCTGAAACCAACTTTTCACAATTCAACTGTCAGAGATTTTCTTTTGATGATTACATAGCAATTTCCTCTCATTACAATTATGTTAAAAGTTGTTTTTTTTTTTCAATCATTGCCACTACTTATTTTCATGTTATAGATGGGATGAGGAAATGATCACTATAAGCTATATTTCATTTTCAAACTTCCGAGTTTTAAACTCTGAATCTAAATTCTTTACTCTCCTGCATACCTATGATTATTTGTGTGTCCAAGACTTATGTGTGTGCACGTCTCATGTGCAGGTACCTGCATCTAGAACTGGTATTACAGACATTTTTTAACTGTCTGATGTGGGTGGTAGCAACCTGAACCTGAGGGTTTTGTAAGGTCAGTATGCACTCTTTCTCAACGGCTGCACCACCTCTCCAACTATAAATTTGGATTCTTACACAGTAGTGTATACCTACTAGCCATCCAAGATATATAATCCCATTTGTATAACAAGAGAAAGATAAAATCCATTTCATATGAAGACAACAGGAAATAAGAGATGAGAACTAGAGTAACTTGGAGGTAAAAAGACAAAGAATCAGAGAGTTGGATTATGAAATTACCATATATAATTGATTTATGACTCAACCCATTCCACTTTGGCTCAGACTTTCTGGGAAGAATTGCAGGAAAGTTAATTTACATGATTCCATTGGCTTCCCCTTCAGCGACTTGAGTCTATCACTGAGATGATACATGAGCTGAGAAAGCACACTCTGTTACCAGCTTTCAGGTAACAAATGGAAGGCTGGTCAGGAAGTATTCCAGAGGTCAGAATTCAAGAATTCTCTAAATAGGGTGTTGGGGAAATATCTCAACTGGCAAAGTGCCTGCAGTACAAGCACAAGATCCAAATTCTAATCCACAGCCAGCATTAAAAACATAAAGAACTAGGCATGATTCCATGTATCTGTTACTCTAGTAAAAATAGGGAAAGAGTAGCAGATCTCTGAACCATCTTATCCTAGCAAACGAATGTGTGCCAGGTCACTGAGAGATCCTGACTCTAATTTAAAGATGGAAAGGAATACAGGGAATCATTTAACATTTACTTCCAGCTCTTCTATTAACATACATGAGCAAATGCGCTTACATACAGAGGGGTGGGAAAAAGAATTCTACATACAAATGGAGACACGAAATGCATGTATGTTATAGAATGAATATGAAATATCCCCACAGGCTCATGTGATGAATACTTGGTCACTTGTTGGTGGCACTCACTTTAGCTGTTCTGGAAACCTGATGAGATGGGCTTTAGTATAGGAAGTAATACAAAAGGCACATTTGTGAAGGTTTCCCATGGATGGTTTAAAATCCCTTCCTCAATGCTTTGCTTATTGTTTCCTAGGAAGGAAAAAGCCTTCCCGGTAATATCTGTCCCTGTCTTGAAATTCTGCCTAATAAGCGCAAACAACTAGAGGCTGAGTATCTGAAATTAAGCAAGACGAATTTTCTCTTCCTTACCTTTTGTTCTTAGGTGTATAGGACAGAGCTAAAAAAGGTCACTCACTGGTTAAGTTGGGTAACAGCATAGTTGCAGAATGCTTAATGCCACTTAAGAATTTGCATAGTACTATTGCTGTGGCACTGTCATATTACAGTACATTGGAGAGGAATAATATCATAAAGTATTTGAGGAAATAAGATGGATGTTGTCCTTATGAAAGAAACACCTCAGTAATTAACCATATCACAAATCAAAAAGTGCGGACACTGGGGAACTTACAGATGATAACTTACGAACCCAGTTTAACACAGCAACAAGAAGAATGCTGCAGCTATACAAAGAGGATTTTCTTGTTCTGACACAAGGATGGATTCCTATGACATGTGTCTCCTGACTGAACTAGGTCAGACAGTGAAAATAATATTCCTGGTTTTCCATTATCATATTGAATGTTGGTGCACTCTAATATATTGCTCCCACATTTCCAGAAATATATTTTCCTTTTTGTACAGGAGACATTGTAACAGGACAGGTTATGATCTTAGGAGGAAAAATCATGTCATTGACATCGTTATAAAAGTCATTGGAGATGTAAGGAGAAAGAGATTTTTATATTTTAAACAGAGCATGCACCTAACATCCACCCAGTATTTGGACATACATTTCCATAAAGAATGCTTATTCCTTAATGCACACTCTAGCTTTTCTTAAAAAGAGAACTAGACATGTTTTTCAAAATGTTCACAGTTCTTAAGTGCTGATAAATTATTCTCTACATGTATTTATCAGAAGTAAATATAAATTCAGTGAATCTTCCCAGCTGCTTCCAAGAGTGATTGACAATATGGTAATCATAATAAAAGTTTGAAGGGAATATACTACCAGTTTGACATCTATGACATTTGGAGAAAGAAAGTGAAGATGTATCTCCACTAACATTTATATCATGGCTTCCTTATGCTATTTTAAAAGCCACTTTATATTTTGAAAGACAGATTTCAGACTTCCTCAACCAATGTTTTAGGGTTCTCTAGAGGAGCAGTACAGAATATATAGTACATATATATATATATATATACATATATATATATGTACTATATATTCTATCTATACACACACACACACACGCACGTGTGCACGCACGCACGCACACACACACACACACACACACACACACACACACACAGATGTTTATTAGAATGGTTTACAGACCATGGTCCAGCTAGTCCAAAAATAGCTACCTACAAATGAATCCAAGAAGCCAATAGTTTTACAGTTCACAAGGCTGGATGTCTTAACTTGTCTTCAGTATATACCAGGATCCCAGAGAAATAGGGTGTACTGACAGTAAAAGAATGGATTTGTTCTGCAAAAGCAAGAGCAAACAGGCAGAGAGCAAGCTTCCCTCTTCCGTGTCTTTATGTAGGCTGCTAGCTGAAGGTACAGCCCAGTATAAAGGTGCATCTTCACATTTCAAAAGATCAGAACTAAAGGCATATCTTCCCACCTTAAAGATTCAGATTAAAAGTGGGTCTTCCCACTTTAAATGGTTTAATTTTTAAAAATTAATAAGGAACCACCTCACAGACATAACACTTGGATTTTAATTAATGCCATAGTAATCAAATTGGCAGGAAAGAATAGCCATCACAGTTGGCTATCACTGCAGTGTGGTTTCCGGCTGGCTCATAAAAAAGGCTAACCCAACCAGCCTACACTGCAGCAGAGACAATTGTGGAGGGAAGTGTTGGGTTAAAAGTTTTTTTCTGAGATGATGCTATGCACATGGTTATTTACTCCAGATAGGGAACCTAAGAGAGCCAAAAGCAAGACCACCACCAAAATCTAACTTGGCAACTCATGAGTTTTGAAGGGGTTATTAACAGTAACATGAGTGGCTGGTTACTTATGAGAATAGGCAGCTATTTTTATTGTTCCTTGGCCTTTCTGAGAGTCTTTTCTCAGTTGAGCTTTGTTCTTCTGAGAAACTCTCAGCTTTCATTGCTTACCACCAGAAGAGCCTGTGAATCTGGTTACTGTCACAGTCTTCCTTAAGTTATTTTTAGGTGTTTACCTCTATGCTTAAAGAGCTTGTCTGCAATCCCAAGTGAAAGCTTTTACATAATAGGATGGAATAACAAGACTATTTGATTTCATTATCTTTCTGATGCTGTGAATTAAAGGGGCCTTGATAGGAAAGGGCCTTAATAGGAATTTGAACATGCTAACATTTTAATTTTTTTAATTAAAAAGACCTTGATAAGTATATGATAAAACCTCTGGTATTTACATGTCAGAAATGTTGGAGAGTATGATTGAGAAAAATTACTTAGTTAAAAAAATCAACAGAAATGGATGATGTTGAAAAATAACAGGTGTATAGAGCAACATAAAGCTACAAAATTTACATTTATTCAAGCCAGTATCTAAGGAAATAAAATATCACTTAGATATCTTGTAGTTTAAGCATTTTATTGTTTTATTATGGAAATTTTAATGTTAAAGAGAACTGAGTTGAAGGGTTAAGGAAAATATGGAAATATAAATTGTAAGCCCAAACACATTTTGAAGGAAAAAAAAAAAAAAGAGCTGGCAGCCACTGTTAACCTTTAACAACATTTTTCTGCCTTAAGGGCAGACATTCTGGCAGCCACTGTATTCAGAGGTAAACTTTTAGCACTTGTCTCCCACCTCCCAGCTTCCCAGCTATTCAGGTAAGAATCTGGCTTCTAGCTGTTACCTTTATGGGATGCTCTGTATTTATTTCCTTAATTTTTAACTGTCTTCCTATACGACTCTACTCTCTGCCTTACATTCTTTCAGAGACAGCAAAAATTGGATGTATAAGCATCCTAACATCCTATAACCAAAAGTAAAACTTAATGTAATGTGACTTTAAGCTTGACCTCAAGGTGGTAAAAGCTCTTTGATCCACTCCTGGTGCTTGATTTTATTATGAGAAGAGGCCACTAATCAGCCCCTGTTGCCACAGTTTTGGGAGCTTGAAACTGCCAGAGTTCACAGCTATAACTGAGAAGATTTTGTGCCCCGTGGAGATTTGTTTTTTCTTTTCTTTTCCTGGAACAAAGCTTGCTACTGTTTTAATGGAATTTGATGGTTTATGTCCCATCATTGCATGACCCCAGACCCAACAGAGTCATTGATTCTTGTGAGCGTTTTGATAATGATACTATTCCTAATGTCTGATACAAATATGATGCTGTTGGAAAGAGAGCAGATTTGCATCCGGCTTCAGAGGCATGAGTGAGCCCTCTATGGATATCTGGGAGGGAAAAGAGGGGAAACAGAAATGAAACCTCCCATGAGAATAGAAGCTAAGGGCCTAGAAATGATGCATTTGCTAACGTAGGAGGCAAGGACCTCTCTGCTCTGCATATGTAGTAAGTGTTAGCATTGTTCTTAGTCTGTAGAAATATCTAGGGAGCATCCCCTGCACCAGGTTCACCACCGAGCAAGACGAGAACCAGAGCAAGCAACTCTGTGAACAGCGTCTAGCTGCTGGCAAACCTCTGCTCCTGTAGGCATTGCTATTGCAGGAACGAGGGCCGCAGGACTGGAACCAGTGTGCTCTTTCTTAATAATTATACCAAGTTTTCCACTCCACCTTTCTACTGAGCCATTTTACTAATCGTTGGAGCCACCAAATTATTAATACATGCTTTAAAGCTCAAGACCCACACTGTGTTTAAGAAAATTACAGATCCACACTTTGATCTGGAGTAAAACTTCCTATATATCTACAGAAAATTAGTCCTGTAGAATATAAACAAAGCAAAGATTCTCTGGTTAAATAAATCTGGTGAATACTAAATTAAGTGACTTCTTCACTAGGAAATTTTACAGAACCTGCCTTATGTAATATTTGTTAGCCAATTTCCAAGACGAGGCGATGGTATGTGTAACATTTTACTAATTTATTGCTTCACAGAATAAACTTTAGTTATCACTTCATAAAATACATAGAACTAATGTTGTAAGCAATCCTTCAATCCTTTAGACATATACTTCTAAATTGGAAAAAACCCCACAAGTTTATATCTTACAATGTTTAATCAGTATGTGACAAATATTCAAATCTTTCAAAGAGGTAATGGTTAGCATATTGTTTCTTTCTTAAACCTGATGATTTATGTCATTGATGTGTCACATAACTTCACTAAGATAATAAGATTGTTTCGGTTTCGTCTAGGTGGAAGAGTAAGCATACAAGTCTGGCCATTTGGACATACAGATCTAAAAGAAAGACTCAATGGTGCCTGAGCATGTTTACCCAAGAAACATCCAGCCCAGTCTCCCCCAGCCTAGAAAAAAAGAGCCGCTGCTGTGAAATACTGAGTGAGGCTGGTGAGCTGAATTCTGTTACTGCAGTAGAAAGAGCACAGACTTGAGTCTACAGGATTTTTAATTCTTAACTGTTTTCTACTTTTATTATCTAAAACTTCTCTGTATCTTAGTTTCATCCTCTGTGAAAAGAGGGTTGTTTGTAAGTTACTGTTTGTACAAAATAGACAAGAAGTATTTTCTAGGATATGTTCTTCCAGAAACCAACTCAAAAAAAAAAAAAAAAAAAAAAAAAAAAAAAAAAAGAAAGAAGAAAAGAAAAGAAAGAAAGAAAAAAAAAAGGCAAGCATGATATTTGTTTTAGTAATGTGTTCCAGGAGCCACAGCAGAGAAGGTGAGCTCAAGAAAGGACTCAATTACAGTTAGACAAAGTGGCTCATACCTTTAATCTCAGACTCAAGCTGCAGGGGAAGGGGCATCTCACTGAATTTGAGTCCAGTCTGGTCTACACAGAGATCTGCAGGACAACCAGGGATAAATAATGAGACCTTGCCACAACACACACACACACACACACACACACACACACACACCCTATATTTGCTTATTATTGAGTTAAATCATGATATAAGTTGCTTCGATAATGTGGACACTTCCTTTTTTTTTTTATTCCCTCCAACAATTTACATTTCCAAAAATGTGATTAGTCAAACTCCTATAATATAATCTGTGTTCTCCCCCATCCATATACTGCTAATGTAAATGAAATTCCAACACTCATTGTACTGTAGCTCTTGCTTTGTCTATTAGACACATAGTAAACAATTTTTTTCAATGCCCTCCATGATCTCATTTGAGATGTCTTTTCTTCTACCCAGAAAGATGCACAATATCCCCTGCAATCTTCTTTTAAAATTTACAATCTTTGTTTGAATGCATATTTATTTTTACCTATCTCCTACACACAAAATCAAATCCAAGTAGAAAGCTGACATCTTCATCTATTTGTTCCCTTTACTGAATTTTTTTTCTCATAATATATCTTAATTACAGTTTTACTTCCTTCTACTTCACCAAGTTTCTTCAAACATTCTCTACCATCTGAATGCACTCTCAGTTTCTCATTAAAAAACAAACAGGGTTCCAAGGAACAATAATAAAATAAAACCAAAATTATCACATTGGAGTTCATCAAGACAAATGATGAAATCCATTCAGTTATTCACTTAGGAATCTCAAAAAGAAAAATGTAAATCATAATATATACCAGTATTTTGTTGAGAATTTTTGCAGTGTGCTCATGATGGAAATTGGGTGGAAATTTTCTTTGACTGTTAGGAAGTAGGTGATTTGGGCAACAGGATGACAGTGGCCTCAGAAAATGAATCAGGCATGTTTCTTCTGTTCAAATTTATGGAATAATTAATTTGTGCAGTTTTTGTTCAACTCCTTTTTGAAAGTCTGGTAGAATTCTTTGCTAAAATCATCTGACTCTTGCTTCTTCTGTGGAAAGAGGACTTTTATTTGCTATTTGTATACTTATACTTCACCTGGAGTTATAGGTCTATTTGAATTCATTTCTGATTTTGACTTTGATAAGTGGTAGTTCTCAAGAAAAAAAATCCATTTCTTTTACACTTTCCAATTTGTTGAAGTACAAGTTTTTAAAGTTTATTCTCATGATTTTTGGATGTTGTCAGTGTCTATTGTTATGTCTACATGTTCATTTTTAATTTTATTTGGATATTCTCTCTCTTTGCCTATTGGTTTGTTTGGATAAGTGTCAATTTTACTGATTTTTTTTCCAAAGAACTGACTCTTTGTTTCATTAATACTTTGTGTTTTGTTTTTTTGTTTGTTTGTTTGTTTGAATTTCCTTGATTTTAGCCATGTTTTATTTGCTGAAATCTAATATTTTTGGGTGTGATTTTTTCCTGTTCTTTTCTAAATCTTTCAAGTATGTTGTTAAGTTACTAGTATGCAAGTTCTCTGTTGTTTACAGGCACTTAGTGCTATGCATTTGTATCTTAAAACTGCCTTCTTTGTTTCACTAAAGTTTGGGTATGTTGTTTATTCATGTATTCATTTCCATTCAATTCTAGGAAGTTTTTTATTATTTTCTTAATTTCTGCCTTGACCCATTTTTCTTTCAGTAGAGAGGTTTTCTGTTTCCAGGAGTTTGTAAGTTTTCTGTTGTTGTTAGTATCCAGCTACAATGTGTTGTAGTCAGATAGGATGCAGGGTGATATTTCAATTTTCTTTTTTCTGTTCAGCCTTGGTTTCTGTCTGAGTTCGTGGTTAAAGTTTGAAAGTTCCCTGTGGTACCACAAAAAAATGGTTTATTCTTTTGTGTTTGGTTGAAGTATTTTGTAAAGAAAGTTCAGTATTTTGTTTGTAATATCCATAATCTGCAGCTTTTCTTTGCTAAGTTTTTGTATAGATTACCTGTCTATTGGTTTAAGATAGATATTAAAGTCTTCCATTATCATTTGTGGGAATCAATATATGTTTAAAGCTGTGGTAGTATTTCTTTTATGAACTTTGTGTTTGGAGCATAGTATTAAAAATTTCAATATTCTCTCATTTTTTTTCCATTGATGAATATGGAGTGCTCTTCCTATGTCTTCAGATTAGTTTTGGATTGTTGTCTATTTTGTCATATATTAAAATGGCTCCATAGCTTCCTTCTTACGTCCACTGACTTAGAATATCTTTTTTCTAGCCCTTTATCCTTAGGTGATGTCTATCCTTGATGTAAAGGCATGCTTTTTGAATGCAGAAGTAGGATGGGCAGTCTTTTTGTATCCATTCTGTCAGTATGTCTTTTTAATGAGACCATCGATGTTGACAGATATCTAATGAACAGTGATTATTGTTTCCTATTATTTTCTTCTTACTATTTTTGGTTGTTTTTTTTTTTTTTGTTTTGTTTTTGTTATTTTGTTTTTTGTTTTTGTTTGTTTTGTGTGTGTGTGTGTGTCCCATTTTTTAAATTTGCTGGTCTGGGACTGTTTATTGCTTGAATTTTTCTGGGTCTGGTTAACCTCTTTGACTTTGAGTTTCCTTTTTTAGCATTATTTGTATGGCCTTGTTTGTAGATAGATATTGCTTACACTTAGTTTTTAACAAATGTTACTTTCTACCTCTATTATGGTTGAAATTTTTTGCTAGGTATAGTAGTCTGGACTAGCATCTTTAGTGTCATAGTGTTGGTAAGCAATCTGTCCAGACCCTTCTGCTTTTAGGATTTCCATTGACAAGTCAGATGTATTTCTAATAGGTTTGCCTTTAAACATTACTTGGTATTTTTCTCTTATTGTTTCTTTGTTCTATATTTTAATGTTCTGCTTATTATATGCCAAGTGGATTTTCTTTTCTAATGCATGGTGTTCTGCATGGGTTTTGTACCTCATTGATCATCTTCTGAATCAAGAACCCACAAAAGTATAATAAACTGTTTATTAAGGCATGCAATGAAAACTCACAGATACAGAGCAAAGCAGATGCCACCACTGATCCCTCTCTACCTCTTTACCACTTGGTCTCTGATTAGTCCAAGCTCCAGCCAGTGTAAGTGAATACAGTGTGCTTCTTCTCCAACTTATCAATTGTCATATAGCAGATAAGACCATGCCCTAGAGCTTGTTGTCCCAAGACTATTGACAAAATGCATGCCTACAACCATAATCTTTAGGTTAGAGACGTTTCCTTCTTGGATTTTGTTGCAAATGTGTTTTTGTTTTCTTTCTTTCTTCCTTCCTTACTTCCTTTCTTTCTTTGACCTCTATTTCTTCTACTTTGTCTTCTCCTAATATTCTTACATTTGATCTTTTCATAATTTCCCAGATTTCCTGGATGTTTTGAGTCAGGAATTTATTAGACTTAACATTTCTTTGACTGAAGTATCCCCTCATCCTACCATTTGTTGAATACCTGTGATTTCCTCTTCTACCTTTCATACTCTGTTGGTTAGGCTTCCATCTGAGGTTCCTGTTCAAGTTTCCAAGTTTTTCTTTATTTTTAGATTTCTCTTCATTTAGGTTTTCTTTTTTGGTTTGATTGCAACTTATTTTTAACTGTTTTACTCATTTTCTTCCATGGTTTTCATAGATTTCTTTAGGGGATTTATTCATTTTCTATTTAAGGTTCTCTATCATATTCACAAAAGCTGATTTAAGGTACTTTTCTTGTCCTTCAACAATATTAGAATACTCAGGTGCTGCTGTGGTAGGGTTTCTGGGATCTAGTGTGGATATTTTCACCTGGCTGTTATTATGTTTTTCTGCTAGCATCTATGCATTTGAAGAAGCCAGTCTACCTGTTTCTCAAGCTTCAATGGATGGACGCATGTTAGAAGTGAAGCTTTTTGATCCAGTGGAGATGGGTGTAAAGGTTCAGGTATTATGATGGCCTGCGCCTGTCATCGGGCAGAATGCACTCAGGCAGCAACTTGGTCAGTCCAGGGTTTCATGGCTAAGTAGTCTGCATGCAGGTGCAAAGAACCTGTTTATAAGAAATACCCCCTGCCCACTTCTGTTCTCCCTTCCCCAGTCTTTCCTGCTATTCCCTGGGGCACATAGGAATATTCCTTTCTACCTCTTCTCTTCTGTCATCTCTGTCTCGATGTCTCTGTATCTCTTTACCTCTCCCTCTTCCCTTTTCCTTTCTAATAAAACTTCTCATTAAGTTTTGTCTGCCAGGTATGTTTGTCCCTGACTAGGTCACCCTTGCCTGTCTTGGAATCCACCAATGTCCCCACATGCTTTATCATAACAATGGGGACAGAGGGTTAAGAGGGACTAAAGCAGATATTCTGCTTCAAAGCTGGGACTGTTGACTGGTAGGTTACATTTGGAACAGCAGAGAGAGATTTAAAGTTCTTCAGTCAACCTACCTGATTCCCAGGATGGAGTGGCCTAAGGGTTCCTAGGAAGTGCCTCCTGGAATTGGGGACTGGGATAAAATAATGAGTCAGAGGAGCAAGACTAGGTGGGGATGTTCTCTGTGATTCACTGGAGATAGGAGTGGTGTAAGGGGGTGTCAAGTAAATTGCAGCATGTGTTCTACTGCAGAACCTGGGGTGAGATTATGGGATGGGATTTGGAGAAGATCTGCAGTTAGCCTAATTGTTTCCCTTGTTGGATTTTTTTTTTTTTTGTCAAAATTCAATGTCTTGTCTTCTGTATAAACTACTCTCTCCTGAAAGAGAATTTTGGTTTTTGTTTTTAAGTATATTTCAAGTTTATTTTAATTTTAAGAAATATCCCAAGTAATTCTCATAGAATTCTACATAATCTATTTGGATCATATTTGCCTCCTGACTCTTTACCCTTCCTCTTCCAAGACCGTTCTGTACATAATCTCCCACAATCTTTTACAGTGCCCATGGAGTTCAATTTTTGCCACCCATGTATTCCCAAATGTGGGATAATCTACTAGAGATTCAGAGAGAATTGACTCTTCCTCTCCCATCAGCGATCAGCTGCCCATATCTTCTTAGTTAGGGATGAGACTACATGACCAATTGCCCTCTCCATGCCTCAGTTTTGTCTGTCTTCAGCTTACTCTGGTCTTGTGTACACTGTAGCAATTTCTATAAGTTCATGAATGAAGCAATGATTTTTTTATTCAATATTCCTATCAATGCTATCAATACTTTTCAATAGTATAGAGGCTGCAGCAGGCACACTGAGCTCCTGAGCTAAAAATATAACTTCTGAATAATATACCTCCACTCCAACATAACTTATACCCTTTGGAATATTGATAACCCTTAAACAGAAAATTATATCTGATTAAAAATAAAATACCCCTGATACATAAAACTCAATATAGAAATACAAAGGCACTTTAGCTTCTCCAAAAATTATTGAAACTCTAGTAATGGCCTAGGTGAGAATGAATATGGTGAAATTCCAAGAACTCAAAGAATAAACAAATCCCTGAATTGATCTCAAAGGATAGAAATGTTGAGATGGAGTTATGTGAGAATTCTGAATGTTATTCAGGTAATGTTTAAACTGTTCTTTGTGTGCTTCTATGGAAAAAAAAAAAAACATGCTTTGGCCAAGCATGGCTTGTCTTTGTGATTGTACACAGCCTGAACTCTTGTGAACTTTACTCATATTTTACCTTTCTTTACCCTCAAAGTGTAATTTGTCTACTGCTATGAATAATGTTGGTTATTGCATGAGATTTTATTTTGCTACATTCATTAGCTTCATTCTCTCATGTCTGATCCCCTCTGGAGCAGTGAAAAGAAAAAAAAAATCTATACAAAAAAAAAATAAATAAAATAAGAGTTGAATGAAATAAAGAAGTCAAAAAAACATATGAACAAAATTTCAGTAAAAATATAGAAATGAAGAAAAAACAAACAAACTGAAATACTGGAAATGAAAAATACAAAAAAAAAAAAAAAATCAAATCAAGAGCTCCAGAGAAAATCTCACCAACCAAACTGATCCAGTGGAGGACAGAGTTACTGCACTTAAGGCAAGTTGCACAGATTATAATATCCCCAAAAGACATTAAGAAGATGTTTTACTTCTATTGCTGTGATAAACCACCATGACTAAATACAACTTCAGGAGAAAAAAGCCTAATTTCTGCATATATTTATTAATTATTATGTAATTAACATAACATATGTAGAAATAAATCCTTCACAACTGAAATTGCTTTATATATTATATAGTATATTATTTATATTAATACATATTATTTAGTATATTATATATATATATTAGTTCATACAGTTATACTTATTTTTACTTAAAATTTATTAGTCTATTCAGAGAAGTGTTCATGACTTGTATGTGTGTCCTCAGTATCTCAGGCAACATCTATCCTACCAAGGGTAGCTTGCAGTAGTTCATTGTTCAAGATCCTTTCCGCACATAAAGGACTAGAGATCTGTAATGAAAAAAAAAAAATTAATGGGCATGACAAAATAGAGAATAAGGGCTTAAGGAAGGCTATATTGAGATAATATTGGAAAATCTAAGTGATATTTCTGAACATTTAATTAATTGTATTTTGCTGGCCATTCCTCTCTCTTAAAAGTTGTTTCATAGCTATGTAGACTCATCTTTGATTTTTCTACACAAGGCTTGAGATCAGTAGCTCCTTCCTGTGCTCACCCCTCACCCCTGGGTGGGCTTCACAAAGCTCAGAGCCACTTGCTCACTGTGCAGTAGGACACTCCATTGTAGGAGACAGGTACTTCAAAGCTCTTAGGAGAAATGCCATAAAGGCCAGAATGTCCTTTGAAACAAAAGCTGCAAACACATAGTGTTTGTAGATTTCTGGATTTTTCTTCAAAAAGAAAAAAGAAAAGAAAACTCTGCTTTCTTTCTGTATGTCATACATCCAGACTAAGTGCACTATTGGCCCTGACCTATAGATTCACAAGCTGAATTTAGTTGTTCTGCTTTGTTAATTCAAGTGTAAAGAGGTCAGGTGTGAGCATGAACGGCAGGAAGGAAGATACCTTGATAATTTAAATGAGAGATGGGCTCTTGGAAAAACTTTAAATATAACACTGATGCTAAGTCTTCAACAACTTGACAGTTTTACATGGAAATAGGAAAAGACATGAAACCCCAACCCACACCACCAAAAGACAAGGATTCAACCTTGGTCCAAAGAGCATTCTGTCTAAATTCTGTGGATGGATAATAGAAGTATCACTACAGCCCAGGGAGTAATCTTAAGCAGTCTTTGACTTCGGGAAGTAGCTTCCTCAGCATCAGCACTGACTTTCAAGTTAGTCTCAAGAGTTCAAGTAAACTCGGAAAATCCAGCTTCTAGCTCTGTGATCTTTCAGAGATTGATTTCAACGTTCCTGGAGGGCCCGAGGCTCACAGCTTTGGAGGCTACATTGCCGTACTATCTACTGCACTGAATTGCAAACAGAAAAAGACCCTTTACCATACCATGAAGATGAAGGCAGTTCTCCCAAGGCGTTCAAGTTGTTCCTGAGAGGTGAAGTTCAGGTATTCAGGAAACTGACGTTGTTAGAGAGGATTTGATTCTTGGAAATTAAGTCCAAGTTGCCTTCACATAATTTAAAGGTAATTTTCACAAGCGCTGCAAGCAAATGTTTCAAATGACTAAACTTTCTCCATTTGTTTTGTTTAGAAATTTGTTAGTATGAGAGCTAAGGGATGAAGCTTGCCCCAAGCTGTTAGTCTCCTCCCAGGGGGAAATCCTTGGAGGACTGTGACTTGAAAGGAGGTATAAAAGCTTGTACTCACAGCATTCTCTGCCCAAAGTCCTGGACTTTTCCCCCAGGGGGAAGGGGAAGGAATGAACTGATTCCCCATACATAGCCTAGGAAACATGCCTTCAGATTTTCAGCCAACGGCAATAAACATTACTGATTCCTTCTTCTTCTTCTTCTTCTTCTTCTTCTTCTTCTTCTTCTTCTTCTTCTTCTTCTTCTTCTTCTTCTTCTTCTTCTTCTTTTCTTATTCTTCTTCTTTCTTAATTTTCAGATGAAAATCTTTGCATACTAGGTCTGAATTTTGGCATTTCTCTTTGAGAACTGTAAAAATTATTCTATGTCATTTTAAAGTTTTAAGTAAGATCCTCACTGATATGAATAGATCTGTTGTGTTTGGAGATTACTAGGTGAGGTATCTAGGACTTGCTGAGCTCTAACTCTTCTGAGATGACTTAAAGATTGCCCCGATATTTCTGAATATTATTCCTGACTATCACTTCTGCTATCAAAATTTATTTTTAAATCATTGTTTTAATATTATGGATTGGCAGGGTTATTATGATTACTTGATAGATAAATCTATTGTTAATCTCTCCATGTCTTTAAATATTAATAAAATGAGAATGAAAAATGTGTATGCATTAATTATATCAAGATTGCTGTGCTTGTTACAGCTTCTATATTTTCACTGGTGTTTTGTCTGTATGATCTGTCAATCTTAGGAAAGGCTGATAAGGTCTGCCTTTAAGGATTTTTATCAGATGCACATAAATCTTAAATTATACTTTCCTTGATAAAATCAAGCTCTTGTATTTATATGGAAAACTTTATCTCCAATAACATTCTACCTTAAAGTCCAGTTTTTAATTAATGTTTAGGATAGTATAAAAAGTAGCTGGATGCATTCTGGCTTTTATACCCCATTGTATTTTTTTCTACTCCATCCCCACACCCCCACACCCCTATTTGCCCTCTTCAGTTCCCACTCATTGTTGTTAACTCCAAATAACCTGACCTCTAATTTCATGTCACATATTACCTTAACTTCTTTCCTCCCTCCTTCTTCCCTAAAGACCTCTTCAAGACAGGGTTTCTCTGCTGTCTCCCTAGTGTTGGGACTAAAGGCATGAGCCCCCAACTCCAGGCAAGATCCCTTCATCCTCTTTAATAGCCCCCTGTTTAATTTCCTGATACACACACACACACACACACACACACACACACACACACACACAGGAGTGCACATACACAAACAGAGAGGAGATACCCTGTTTCTACTTATGGAGGAAAACAAGCATGATTTATCATAATGAGCTGACTTCTTTCAGTTTCCTGCTAATCTCATGATTTCATTTTTCTTAATGTTCAAATAGAATGTAATTGTCTATACACACTGTTTCTTTTATCCTTCCTTTATCTATTGGGCATCTAGCCTGAGTATTTATTATACCTATTGATGCTGAATAATATAACCATAAATACAATTGTGCAAGGATCTCTGGGTTATATAGTTTTTATGTCTGAATGAAGCATTTCCTCAATGTGTTCTTTCAAAAGTCCCAATTTCCTTGCTAAATTTTCCTCCATGTTTCTCACCTTTCTGTCCACATTGCCGAGTTCTCTCAATTTTACTGATTTTCCTCAATGTCGCCGAAATTCTTCTCTGAGGCCTGAGTTGAATTCATCTGCTAAGCTGTTTCTTCTTTGAACTCACGGATCATTTTTAACAGTAAATCATTGAAATACTCATCTAACATTTTATTCACTTCAGGATTTGGAAATGGTAGCTGAATCTTCATGCTTCTTGTGTTTCTCTTATGATTTTCTCATTTATTGATCTAGATCTTCTTCAAATTTATTTACTGATCAGCCTTCTCAGCAGTCTCAATCAAGAAAAACAGAGACCAGAAAGATATTGCTAAAGCAACAACAGAATTAGCATGCATAGGGCTGGATGCAGCAATCATTAAACAAAATGGGTCTGGCTAATTTTTGCATGATTTTTATTTATAATTTTTATAATGAGGTTTATAAAATTTAAAAAAGAACATGAAACGTGGATTATTCAAGCAAGGAAGAGTAAAAGAAACAAAACCAAAATAAGAAGGAAAAAAAGAAGAAAGGGAAGAAAAGAAAAGGATTAAGTGGAACAGCTTCCTTCATATAACCAGACAAGTGTCAAGTACATGCGTAGATGGGAGAAGACCACCTAGTCTTGTATTTGCTGTGGTCTTGTCTCTGCTGGTGTTTAGCCTGTGTTGGGCAAGTATTTAACATCCACCAGCACTGTCTTCACCTTAGCAGTTTACCCTGCTTGCATACCATGGACTTCAACAAATAACACTGAGCTTTGCAGTCTGCAGGAAGCTTGTCTTCAAATGACAACATCTATGATATCCACTGTGCACCAGGGTGTTATGTTCCTAGTGTGTTGAAAATATGGAAAGCAATTATAGCACTGAGCTCTGCAGGTATAGAGAACCCATCTTAGTACCTTTAAGACCCCATGAGTATTGATCAGGGGATGTACCTGTGAATGTCAAAAAGACAGTCAAAATTTCAGGGCTTCTGGGTTCTCCAGCCCCAAATGACACACAAGTGGGTCCAGATACTTACTGTCCATCCACTTGCTGGTTTTGTGTTTTGGGCTATCAATTCCATGCTTATTTTTGGACCATGAGATCTGCTGACAGCCACTGCAATGGTGCCATCTTTCACTGTGTACTTCACTGCCTCAGAAGAACCTCTTTCATCCTGTATTTTCTGTCCCGAGACTATGTACCCTCCACAGCTACTGACTATATCTTTGTCTATGGTATATTCAATTTGAATCTGTTAATCCATAGGCACCCAACATACCCGTTGAAAACAATGACTTGATAATCACATAGCTAAATCATCATCCTCTTGGAAAGTACTTTATCTATTTGCCCTATCCATCCTTCTAATTCATATCTTTTCCCAAATATTCTTCTGCTCCTTCTGACATTCTGGTTACTTATCTTCCCAATAATGGGTTTACTGTACTTCTAACTTATTTTTTACTGTGTCTGTGTGCTCATGTGCACATGGATAAAATCTTCCAGACACCCTCTTTTTCCTTTCCCTTTTTTTTTTTTTGTTCTATATTTTATTTCCACAATTTCTGTTTCTGTGTTAGACGCAAACAGAAGGAATAAAATAATAAAATAACAAATATGAAGAAGGTGATCATGAAAAATTAAAATACACTAGCATTACAGAAGACATTAAAGTTATGATAAATTTCTCAATTGTATTTTTTTTAAAAAATCCAAAAATCATTTTAAACAAATAAGGTTTTTTTAGAAGTATAACATTTCAAATGATTATAAAAGAATAGTTTCTCTATCAAGTACTGAGGTATGGTAATATATATATATATATATATATATATATATATATATTTTTTTTTTTTTTTCCTTAAGAAGGAATATACAGAAATGCCTATTCTGGAACTTTGGCTAAATTGAAAAGTCAGGTTTTTTTTTTTATATTGAATTGAGTCTTTGTTTTGGATGTTAACCATTTTACAGGTATATATTTATGGATATTTTCTCCCATTGTTTTTCCTCTTTTCTCTGTTGACTATTTCCTTTGCTGTTCAAAGCATTTTAGTGTCGTCCATCTTCTCTCTGGTAATGTGTTGTTCATACTAATATCATGGAACTTTTGTGCTGTGATTTCTATTAATGCTGTCATGACATTACAGATTGCCATGGAATGACAGTATGCCTAGGTATGTACAGATCAGATCAGATTGCCACTAAGCATTGTCAGAGAAAACCTGTACAAAAGCCAGATAAGAAGCTAGAAATCCAGCTAGATATCAGAATGTTATAAAATCATAACCACTCTTGATGTGAATTAATGACAATGTAAAAAGTATTGACAGGTGCAGTAAATAGGAATATGGGAGTATGGTTCATTTAGCTAATGCCTGATGGATAGTAAGGCAACCCTCTAGTTTGAGGAAAATCAAATGGAAATTGTAAGTAGTATTAGTGTCAGTTAATTCATATTTGGGGGAACAGGATTTCCCAATACCTGAATTTCAGGTAAAGAAAGACAAAAACCTCAAGCAAAGCAAATTTTTAACAAGGAAATAAGATGTAAAGGTTAGGAGGAAGATATCAAACCCACACAACCCCTAGCTAACAGAAACTTGATATGCTACTTTATTGTCAAGTCTGAGATTGATCATAGCAGGACCTGCAAGTGGTTAGAAGATCACAACCAAACAATGAAGATAAATGAAGAAAGAACAAGTCAAGGGCATACAAGTGATTCACCAGGTATGTCTTTCCACATTGGACATGACTCTGTTCCAATGTAAATATAGCCTTTCCATGATTTATGAGGACTACCTCACACAAAGAAGACTTTAAAATATAAAATCTTCTGCTTTTATACATATATATTACAAAAAATTGAAACAGATCTACATCATTTCCCCTTCCTTTTCCCCTCCCACATTTTTTCATGTGCCCTCTCACACTCAAAATCATGGCTTCAGAATAATAATTTCTTTAATTGTGATTATAAATATGTATAAGTACATACATATATAAATATAACCTATTGAGTCTCCTTTTATTTTCTTGAATATATATGGTTTCAGGGATGGCAACGTGAAGTCCAATTAAGGAGTTTAACCCTGGAGATGACTACTTTCTCCTTCAGCAAATATTTGCTGTTATCAGTTCTGCAACTAGGGCTGAACCCCATGGGATTTCTCCTTCCTGTGATAGTATGTCTATTGGTACTATCATCATTCTGCTTTTGTTTAGGCAACCATATTGTTGAAGCATCATGGGTGTCACCCCCTTATCATTTCTAGGCGACCCAGCCTCACAGTGGACCTCCTGATCTTCTATCTCTTAAAAACTTTTCCTGATTCTTCTGTGATGTTCATCGAACTATAACTCATTTGAATGTGCTCAAATAGCTTGATATCCTATTCCAGAGATGCTTCTCAGCTGTTGTCACTATCACTCTGCTCATAATAGTTAGAAAATAGAACCAAAATTAAATGCCTTTTACTTTATGAATGGATAAAGAAACTGGGCTTCATATATAAAATGGAAGATTATTCATGTATAAAGAAAAACAAAATCATGAAATGTGTAAGTTAGTGGATGGAAACAGAAAATATACTGAGGTAACCCTGACCCAGAAAAACAAATAAAACATGTTCTCATCTGTCATTCCTTGCTCCAAATTTTTAGATGAAAGTATTTAACCTGAAGTAACCATAGAAATCAGGAAAATGAAAGTATACTATGGGAGAAGGGAACATAAGGGTACACGTCATGTGAAAATAGAAATGGACAAGTGAGAGGATTTAACTGAGTAGGAGAAAGGGAAGTCAATACATGAAGCAGAGGGGGAGGAGTGTAAATAACAAGGATATTTGAAAAAGACATGAGGAATCACATTATTTTAATTTATTTAAAATTATATATAAATGTAAACATAATATATTAATATATACTATATACATATGTTTTATGTTTTTACATATCATATAAACACACATTTATAAATATTTTAAATAAAATTATGTTATTTGGGTTGAAAATGCTCCCCACAAGAGCCATTGACTAACAAAAACCTTAGTGCTTGGTGTAAAATGCATTATTTATTTATTTATTTATTTATTTATAGTTTTTTTTTTTCAGAAAAGTCCAAGAGACTCCCAATATTGGTTATTGCTGTTGCCCTTGGCTACGTCCAGGAAGCTGAAAGTAAGTTGGTATTTTTTAAGAAATAATGTACTTTGGACGTAGCTTTTGGAGGATACAAGCTAGACCTAACCTAAAAAAAAAAATCTGCTTTCTGGGAACTAGTTTTCATACTACCAGGAGCTATACAGGTTTCTAAGAAAGCAACCAGCAGCCTTTTTCAGCTGTTCAAAAACCTCAACAGGGACCAGCATGACAAGATATTCATGAAGGTGCAATAGTGCCATTCCATCTTACTGGTAACATACAAAAGCCTAATTGGATTTAAGGCCCACTCAACGGGAAGGAAATCATGCCTGGTGCTGGAAATCTGTCCAGTTTCCCAGGGCTAGTGAACTCATGGATATGTGAGAGGAACCTTCTACGACCATTTCCCTAAACAAGTATGATTCCTAACTGTATCCTAAATACCTATCTTAAATCTGTGGGTAAATTTAGCTCTGACCCCTCATCAAAGAAACTTCTTTTTGGAATAGATTGCAATTATTACAGAAAATAACAGTTGGTCAAAATTAGGATTCCCAAAAACCAAAAAATTCCATTTGATATCTCTAATAGTCAGTTCCAGATATTTTCCAGTGAATCATGATGCCCTCATTAATAGTAATAAAAACCTAGAAATAATGTATTAAGAGAATTTTGTAAATGACAACTACCCTCTCAGAAAATACAATTTGTTTATTTACACATTAGTTTGCTAATCATATTTATAAGATTATGAACCGTGTCCCTTTATACATTCTAAAAATACCTTCACTCTTCTGTAATGGGGAGAAGAATGAGTCAAATATAGGGCAATGTCTTTAATGCCTTCTAGTGTATAGATCAAGAAAACAAGTGATCAATCACATAGAGTGCATTAGAAAGGGTAAGTTCATCTTTGAATGGACAATGGTTATATTACTAATAACCTAAGAAACACCAGCTTTGAGGAAGAAAAAAAATGGCCAGTTTCAATGGGTTTGAAATTAAGTAAAAGATAAAGAAATACTGACACACTGATGAATTTTTAAACATTTATAAAAAATAGTGAGATAGTAACAGCAAAGAAAAAGAGAAATCAATTTTTGAATACAAATCAGGCCTAAGTTTAGTTACTTATAACTTGAAATTTCAGTAGAAGCAAATAAAATAGAGACAAGAAAATCAAAGGCTAAATCCAAAGTACAATGAATAAAAGGACTTGAAACCATTGGCATTTAGATGAATGAACTAAGTAAATGCTTAGGGAAATGTCTCTACTACTTGGTATTATCCATTTGAGCCTAATTTTTCTTAGCCTGCATATTGTAAAATTTTATTTTAAAATATAAATATATCTCTATGTGTTATCAATGGAAAGAGAAAGAACTTTAGAAATATAACCACTCCAAAAAAAGATTACTCTGTTTACTCCTATAAGCAATATAAGCAGATAGTTCTGCAAAAAGGCTATTAGTGTTTGAGAAAAGCTTTTGGATGGAAAATGTTTTAACAAAATGTTCCTAGTTTGTTGTTGCTAAGGATCAAAGATCTAAAATTTAGCCTATATACCAAGAGCATAACTAATTAGGATATGTGCAATGGTTGGCTTGAATATCTAACGGTCAAATCAGAAATTATTGCTGACTGTTTGCTCTACATAATTAGGTACTCTTTAAACCTTGGCTCGTGATTAACATGCTTATCCTTACCAAGTTAAATCTTTATTAACTAACATGTTGTCTCATTCATTGTTTTCTCAAAAGTCCATGCCCACCCTCAAGCTTCATTTAAAATAGGTTTCAATTTCTCCACCCTTTATCAAGATTCCTTACAGTTTTTCTGATTTATACATTGAATATTGAATGCTTGTTTCTGAAGTGAAAAAATTCTCAAGATAAGCTGTGCAAATTGCCCATCAAGTGAATTACATGCAAGAGAGTATTTCTGTTCCCAATTTCTTTCATAATATGATGGATGGAAAATACACCTTCTGGGACAGCTGCTTTCTGCTGGTACTACTGTCCTTAATATATGACTGGACTTCAATCATGGACATCACCAGGCTCAGGTCCATCTGATGGGACCCTCACTCAACATGAATGAGGCAGTAAGGTCAATCTTCATTACCAAAAGAGAAAAGAGAGGGCAATAAAGGGATAAAAGTAATGCAAATGTTTGCATATTACCTTTGCATTTTACAAATGTATTCCTTAAAATATGCCCTTGATTCTTGGATTTGTATTCATATTCTCCTGTCTCATTCTTACAGGTAAATTTAAGTGCACAAATATAATTATAAGAGACTATATCCATGCCACATTTTCCTTCAACACAATTACTTTCCGAGATCAATGTCCTCTTTTTGCTTACAGTCAAGGGAAGCAAAAGGGATGACATCATTAAAAAAAATAAAAGAGGTATTTTCATGTCAGTTCAGTTACATCTGAAGCTATACCGTAACATTTCAAATATTTATGCAAACAGATTAGAGAAGTTCTGGTCTAAATTAATTCTAGCCTATGAGGAAGAGTGTTAATTAAAGAAGGTTATTTTGGGTTAGGTTGTGTACTTTATGAGTTGCTATAAATTAGGTTCAAAGACAGGGTCAACTTTATATGGATGTCCTTAATTAATGCCACACATGGGAAGAAAGAATGCAGCTTGTACAGGAAGGAATGGGTGATACCATTTCATTTCATTTCCATTTGGATTCCTAGTCTCAGTGTGAAACTTAGCAGGATATTGCAACTGCTACATGTTGCTAATTAAAAAATTCATGGTTTTAATACAAATTGATACTATTTGTTTTATGATCAAATAGAATAATGTTTCTTCATTAACCTCTGTTAGAACTTTGAGTTAGGAATCATGCCATTCATGTGGATTGCACAATGTTCTCTGTTGCCAAGATATATGGCCTTGGGCTGCAAAATAACTAATAGTTGTGGGGCATGGATCTATCTGCCTTTGGGCAAGTCATTTTGTCTCTGTATGACCCATTCCCTCATCAGTCAAATGAAGAAATAGGCCAAAACTTCCAAACCTTTCTCTTAAAGATTCAGTCAAGGCTTAAGCTTATTAATGTCTTGACCCTAAATTTACAGATCTCCCTTCATTTCCTGTGAGTGTCCCTGTACCATGTATTTGTTGAAGAAATAAATTTGAGATTTTGCCAATTGCATTTATGTAGTCATCACATGTTTTTTCCTTTCAGTATTTCCTGCAAACTGCTAGTTTAACAATGGCTTGAAAGATATTCAAATTTTACTTTTGGTAAATATTTGGGAAGCAATGCTGGTTTCTATATCTGTATTAGATGGCTTTTACAATATAGGAAACTATTAACCATTGTTGAGATTTATAATTTGTATAGGTTTTTCTATATCAAAACACATAGGAAAGGTCTGAGGGGATGGCTCAATTGATAAAGTGTTTGCCATGCAAGCATGAGGACTTGAGTTTGATCCCTTTAACTCAAGTGTAAATGTTCTTCATGATAGCTAACATGGCATGACAAATAACACACCCAGAGACTGATATTGGGGTTTAAGCTACAAGCTGAAGATCAGAAAAGCAGTCAGCCAGTAGATCTTACCCCTACCCGGCTGAAATGACAATCCTGTCTCCAGGAACCCTCAGAGGCAAAAGGCTTTCAGATTCTGTCTCATCCTCCTTACATTTCTCTCTCCACCCAGCCATGTCACTCCTCTCTTCACCTCCCTAGTGCTGGGATTAAAGTCATGTGATCACAGGTGCTGAGATCACCTCTGTGTGAGCTGTTTCCTTTAGGAATGGATCCATTGTGTAATCAGTGTGGCCTTGAACTAATAGAGATCAGTCTGCCTCTTAATCCTGAGTCCTGAAATTAAAGGCGCATATAGCTAACTAGCATGACTGCTTTGCTATTTTGATCTCTAGTGACTTTAATAAATCATAAACACTACACCACAACAATAACAAATGCTTGTAATCGCAGACCTTGGAGAGGAAAACAAGCAGATCCCTGGAAATAACTGACCATTCAGCATAGTCTAGTCAGGAAAATCCTAGGCCAATGAGAGATCCTATGACACAAAATAAGGTGAATTGTCCTCTGCCACATAAACTAGGGTTCATATCTGGCCTCCAAATACACAGACATGTACACATAAACACACACATTCTCTCTTTCATGCATATGTGTATGAACACACACAGAGATACAGATAAACACACACACAAAGATAACATTATGATAATCTACCTTTATTCAATTTAATGAAAATTTTCTTTTACTAGATTAAAAATTATTGGTCAATAAAATGAAATAAATTAAATAGGAATACAGAAAATACATGAGGAATTTAAAATGAAAAATAATTTACAAGCACATAAAAAATAAAATCTTCAATAAGAAGCATATCACAGTACTTTCAAAGTACTTAATCATATTACCCTCAGGGTTTCAGAGTTTTCTGTTCCTAGAAGCCAAATAAAATTAAATAGCATAAATGAAGCCAACATTCTCAGAAACATTCCAATGACATCAGTTTATTAGACTTCTGAAAGCCTTGACAAATCTTTATTTTTTATTTTTTTCCTTTTTTTCCTTCAGTGCAAATATGAGTGACAATTCTCTGCCTTCAACCTTACCAGGAAAGAAGAAATATTTACCAAATGTGGCATTGACATATAATGAGAAGATATCCCTCTAGGTAGGTTGCACTAGAAAATTTCTCCAGAGAATGAGGAGCATGGAAACGAACAATGAACCTTAACACAGACACCCATGGCCAAAGCAGAGCCTCATTAGGGTTATGCTTGCTTGTAGCCAGATCCTGTATGTACTGGAGAGTAGCATGGCAGTGCTGAGCCCCAGCTGAAGTAGCTAAATCTGAACAGTAGATTGATGTCTCCACTGTCATTATAAACAGTCATCTATATCACACATAGTTGCATATGACCTTTTTTTTCGATCATTCCAATGTGATCCTGAGGAATATAAAACACCATGCTGGACAAAGCCCCAGAAGGAGCCGTTTCAGCTGCAAGGAGAACCTAAGTCTATATATAAAGCACAAGGCTCTGAAGTGAGCAAATACACTCAGAGAAAGAAGAGAAAGTACAGTTGGGTCTCAAGGGAATCATAAAAATTTCTGCCTCCCCTCACAAAGATGGAATTTTTTTATCTCAGAAGTTTATGCGAAATGTGTTTGTCATTCTGAGTTTTTTTTTTTTCATAGAAAGTTTCAAACCGGGGGCCTTGACACTCTTAAACATAACTAACTAATTGACTATTTTACTATTCATTCATTTCATGAAAACTTTGAATTCCTAATTTGTCTTCACAGTAAACGTTTAGAAAGAGTGTCAGCTCCTGATTATTGAAGATAATTCAGGACTACATGGCATCTGTCATGGCTATATTTCCCATCTTTACTGCACAGAAAATGTGTTGTAACATAGGGATAACTAATGACTGAAAAAAAAAATCACCTTCATCAAGTGTTGTGTGCTTCTCTTGGGATGATATACAACATTTATTAATCATAATAGGACACCAACATTCCAATGAAGTGATTTTTCTCCCACGTTGCCAGTGAGTTTATAGAGTCACTTACAGGAGCATAAAGGGGGTTACTGGAACATGTGTGATGAAAGTCAGTTGTGTCACAGGAAAGCCTTCATCTGCATGAGAGGTAACTCAGGGATGCTGTATCCAGGTTACTGGGACCTAACTTGCAGACAGCGCATCAGTACAGGGCATCACCACACTTGCAATTGTTTGCTGCTTCCACAATCTTAGGTGTTCTGTGACCTTCTGAATATTGTCTGTAGCTTACAGTATTCAGAGCCTTCCTGCTTCTTCCAGAGGGGAATGTTTCCACGAACAAGAAGTAACTATACAACAGTAAGGCAGATTTTTAGTAGTTCTTTCAAAGGTAGGCACTTCTTCGGTGGCAGGATTCTTGAAGAGTATGGTCACACTTCTATTTGGTCAGAAGGGTGGCTAAACCAAAGAGCTGACAGAAAGTGAAAGAGAAGATTTTGGTTTCTGAGTCAAAGTATAAGGAGCAAGTGGTAATTTTCTTCTTTATTTAAAATTAATTTATTTTTTTTATTTTATTTTACATGTCGATCCCACTTCCCTCTACCTCCCTTGCTCCCTCCCTCTTACCCTCTCTGCCCCCTCACATGCACTCTAACCACCCTCCCCTCCCATCCCCCCACCCCAATTCCACATGTAGGGCAATGCCATCCAGGTGGGGTCATGTAAATCTGTCAAATCATTTGAAGTAGGGACTAGGACTTCTCTCCTGACTCTAGGTTAAGGCAGTATCCCTCCATGGGGGATGTGTCCACACGGTCCTATTGTGCACCAAGAATACATCCTGATTCCAATGTCTGACGTCACTTAGACTGCTCAGTCCTTCTAGCTGAGACCCATATTCAGGGGATCTGAGTCAGTCCCATGCTGGATTCTCAGCTATCAGTCTGGGGCCCATTAGCTCCTCCTTGTTCAGGTCAGCTTTCTCTATGTGTTTCTGCAACCTGGTCTTGTTCTCTCCCTCTGCATCTGGATTCCAGTTCAACTCAATGTTTAGTTATGGTTGCTTGCTTCTGTTTCCAACAGGTACTAGATGAGGGCCCCATGATGGTGGATACATTAGTTGTTGATCTCACTATCAGCTCACTGTCAGGGAAGGGCATTTATGGTATTCTTTCCATGGTTTCTTAAATTGTTATTTGGAGTCAGTCTTGTAGGTCTCTAGACCTTTCTTTAGGTTCAGTTTTCTCTTCAAATCAATAATGGCTCCCTCTTTTATGTTCTCTCTCTCTCTCTTTCTCTCTCTCCCTCACTCTCTTCTGTCTTCTATTCCTACTCTGACTTAATCTTCCTAGTCGCATGTGCTTTCCTCTCCTCCCCTTCTCTTCCTCCTACTTCTCTCTCCATTATTCACTGCTCCCCACTTCCCATGTGCTCTGGGGGACTTGTCTCTTCCCCCTTCTGTGAGGGACTTTTTCAAGACTCAGGACTAGCTGCCATGAATCTCACTCTCAAGTCACATATGAAGTTTCTTCCTGTTTTGATGCATTGCTTGCATTTATGACACTGTGGATTCTAGAAACAGTTTTGTGTTTAGTCTGTAAAAATGACTCTTAAATTTTGCACTTCACTAAGACACACTTTTCATCTTCCTCTTCTTTTAAGCAGTGATGAGTTCCAAATTGAGCAATTGGGCAATACTCCAGAGAACAATTTCATAACTGTTTTGTTTGAGCTAATTTTCAGTGTCAGTTCCACTAACTCCAAACTCATTGATGAGCTAATATATTTCATTTTGGTTCAATTGCTTTTGTGTGCAAACTTCTCCAACTTTGCTTTGAATCTACAGGATTACTCACTTCTCTAGTCAAGGTAGATTCTTTAAGGACCTATTTATTGAATTAGAGGATTGTCTCACTGAATGCAGGTTCACAGCAGAGCTAAAGGACCCTTTGTTTAAACACTAAAACATCAAATCCCTTTAGAAAAAAAGAAAAAAGAAAAAGAAAGAAAACCAGCCCATTAACTCCCAGTGATTCTGTGCCCTCTCACCTGTGAAGCAGGTAGAATTTAAATATTTATAAGGCATACATGCATTTTTTTACAGTAGGTTGCTTCATATTGTGGATAAAACTGAGTTAAATTCAAGTTACTATTTCATATGTCCAGAGAGTGAGAGAACAGGTTTTGAAGAAACCTGTGGGCCTTGTGATAAAGCATTTGGCCTTCTGCTTTTCCTGGGTAGCTCGGAGGCTGGCAGCTTTAAAAAAGTGTCACAGTGCTTGCTTATATACAAAACCCCAGATCTCACACAACACACCAAACAAAAGCCATCAACACAAGCACAGTTGATCAGGAAAGCCTTTGACTAAAAGCAATCAGCAACTCTATGGCTTTCATAGGAGCCACACTGCAAGAAAAAGACACAGATATAGCTTCAAAGACCTATGTGTCAGACATAGATTACATTAAGCTGCAAATTTGAAAATAGGGTTTTTGAGACAAGGCATAGAAAAATGTATAATTTCCCGTTATAGTTACTAAAAGTATCTGACCTTTAGTTTATGGAAATAACACACTGAAAGTGCTTGGTGAAGACTAAATGTCCATCAGTGTGTACTGTGTTGCTGCTATGGGGTGAACTTGAACACTCCTACCCCTCATCCCAGCAATCACATTTCTGCACTGAAGTTCTCACCACAGTACTTCAGGAGTCTGTTTGGAGGCAGTAAAAATGAAACTACTCACTTACCCTAATCCAGGATTATAATAAGAGACGAGAAAATCTAAACAGATAGAGAAGGATGCTGGCACATAGAAGAGGTTAGCCGTATGCCTCCTAGAAGAGAGGGCAACTTTCCCAGTATCCTGATCCTGGAATTCCAGCATGTAGAACTGTAAAAACAGTAATTTCTGTACATTAAACCTCTGCGTTTAAAGAGGTTTTGTAGTGAAGACCTAGTAAAATGATTTAATTAATGTAAATTGTGTTTAGGATTTTGAGAAAGCACCTTGCTAAATAGCTGACAGTAGGCAGGAACTTATAAGAAACATATCCCGGCTTTACCTTTTTTCCAGCTTCATTCTCTTAAGCACTGGAATTCTAGGTGTACTCTCTATCACTTGACTCATGTCATTATTTTTGAGGAAAGGTAAAATAATATAATCCTTATTACATAGGGGTGGAGAGATATCTCAGTGCAGTGGTAAAGGGTGTATACTACTCTTGAGAAGGACCCAGGTTATATTCTCAGTACCCATAGAAGTGGTTCACTCCCATCTGTAACTCCAGTTCCAGAGGATCTGACACCCTCTGACATAGGTCAGCACATACATCCTGAACACAAACTCATGCAGGCACACGTGAATAAAATTAACTTAAACAAACAAAAAGCTCATTAAACTCAAACTAATTTTAGTGCAGCTAACAAACACAATTTTAGTTGTCTAAGGGAAGGGCATTCTTTTGAAGAACTAAACCATGCCATGTCCTTTATGTATTGTAAAGGAGAGGTTGTTTCTGTGGTAGCCAAGTCCCAGACCACTCGCAGGTTTATAAACATGTCAAATTGCTAGCAGTTGCTGACTCTTGAGACTTTAATCTGTTAATAGATCTTTAGATTCTGCTGCTAATTCCAGCAGATTTCCAACAGGCAATTACTTCCTCTATGAGTGTCATAAAGAAGCCATAGAGGAAGTTGTTTCGATAAAGACCATGCTAGTTTACGGACTGAGCTCATGTGTGCAGGCAGGTTATGTGTTTATTCTGTTACTGAACTATTGACTTTACAAACCACTGACTATTAAGGTGGGCCTACAGCTGTCACAAGATAATTAAGCAGTCTGTTAAAATAATGAATATTCCATCATAAAGAAAGACTGTAAAATACATTTTATTCTCCCCTAACGTGTAGTAACTAGTTGTAATGAGGTGTTTCGGGTGTTTGTAGGACATTCAAAAAGGGGCGATGAGAAGAGTAAGCCTGTGCTGCCTGGCAAGGCTCTGTGCCAATGAATAAAGCAGAAGACCATTTTCATCTCGAATAGACTCAAGTGTGTGCCTTTCTAGAGAGACCTGCCCAGGATGAGAATCAGTGAAATCTGTTTCTACAAAACTTCATGTTTCAAATGGAACGGATGGATCCTCTTTAGAATCCCACCTGCTCTAAGGCCACAGAGCCAGTGTATCCCTTGGGCAGGATATTCTTCATAGTCTCTAGAACAGCCCTTAATAAAAGTGAAATATTTTTAAATGACAATATAAATTTTTATAGTTTATTTTATTGTTTGTTTATTCTAAACATTCTTTCAAATAAAATTTCTTATTTCTGGTTTTCTGTGCTCTGAGTAACTCTTAGTCAGTGTAGCACCTTCTGGTGAATGGCAGCATAGACCAAGGCAGTGAGCACAGATCTCAGTTCTGGCAGTAAAGGTACCTGACACCATCTTGGATAGAATGTGGCTAACACAGCTTTTGCTTTCATTTTAGCAATGTTCTTTAGCAGATAAAAGACTGGTGGCCAGAAAAAGATAAAGATTTAGAGTAAAGACAGATTCAAATTTTAAAAAAGCCTCTAAAGGTTTACACTGTGTTTAAGTGTTTAAGGCTTGGGAGAGAAAAAGTAACAGGATACAATGGTTTCAAAAAGAATAATAAAAAGAGAGTATCTGAGTATGGTGGCACATGCTTTTAATTCCAACACTTGGGAGACAGAGGCAAGGTGATCTCTGTAATTTCAAAGTAAACCCAGTATACAGAGTTTATTCCAGAACAGATAAAAGTTACACAGAGAAACGCTGTCTCAAAAAAATAAATAAATAAAATAAAAAAAGAGAAGTAGAAGAAATAGACTAATAAAAGAGCCACGTAAAGATGGAAAACATAGAGAACCTTTGGATACTATATGCTATTCTGTTGTCTTTAAATTGTTTGACTGCTGAGGAAATAACAACAACTGTTAAAAAGAAATACTGCTGGATTAATTCAATTTATATAATTTAAAAATGCTCTGACTTCAAAATTTAAGTTCAAGGACAGGTTACTGGGAAAAAGGATTTCTATTTTTGTGTTTCCATAGGAAATGAAAAGCTGTGGATTCCTTCCTGACTAACGTGGTTTGATCAAGCCAGATCCCCTGAAACAGAGTCCGAGGTGATCCAACATTCAAAACAGCTTGGACAAGGCAGCCTTCCAGTCTACAACCAGGATTTCTGCATCTTCTTAGGATCCCCATGACAGCGACCTCTACCAGCAGGATGCAGTTTGGAAAGATTTACGCCCAAATTTCCAAATATTGTCTATACATGTTTGTTTTCATTTAAATGGGCTTGGTTATAAATGGTTAATGGTCACAACCAATTGTTTTAAAGGTAAAAAGGGGATTATGGTATAGATATGAATACTTTGTTTTGGAGTGCATTTTCATTTATTGATACAAATTAAAGTCAATTTTGTGATATGTATATTTCTCTTGTTTAGGTATTGGGTTTATATAGCTCATTTAAAAATGTATAATTTAGTACATATTTTAGATAGTTGCCTATAATAGTCAAAACTTTAGTTAGGTTTTACCTATAATAGTCAAGGCGAGTTAGGTGAGTTAGGATTTCTAGATATGCAAAAACATATATGATATGAAAAGGCATTCTTCAATCCTTTCAAAAACCTACAGAATATGGCATTTAAAATGGTTTAGGAATTTTCTTGACAATGAGGCACAACTGCTCCTGGCAAACACCACCTGTGTCAGAAAGGAAGACAGACATCAAAGAAACACATTATGGAGTTTGCTTTCAAAATGGCAAGACTAGCCATTTGGGCAAGATATTGTTCTTGTCTGGACTGTTTGATTTTATGCTGTATAAACTAGACATGCAGGGCCCACAGAAAAATGACTGCTGATACAAGATGTACATTGCTAGAGCATTCCTGCTTAATGGAAGTATCTGCCAGACAGTCTGCAGGACACAGAGAAAAGTGACTGAAAAACTGCTAATACAGGTGGACAATTTAAAGTTTCCTGCTTTGCTGAGGAGTTTGCCAGACACACTATGGCCTATGGGCTGAAGATGGAACATTAAGGAAGAACTTCAAGTGCCTGACCAGGTAGCTAAATGTCTCTTTCATTTCTAGAGTTTATATATTATCCTTCTGTTGTCTTTGAAGGAGTTGAAGACATATAGTTATGATTATAATTTTCCTTAGTTAGGATTAAAGATAAATTACATATAAGATTTTAGACTCACAAAGATAGGATAGATGATGGAATATTTTCTTTAAATCTTGCTAAATGTTAATGGACTGAACATGTTGGACCCTAATTCCGGGGTCCTGATGGGTTAGTGGGAGAGCCCCGCAACACAAACACCAAGCCAGGAGATGCAACAAGAAAGAGGCGTTTATTAAATGAGCGTGCTCAGGTGCCAGCATTCCGAGGAAAGCTGCACACCCCTTAGAGGGTCCAGGCCCTTTTTAAAGGGTGCAAAGTGGCATACATGCATAGGGCACAAGGTGATTGATTACAAAGTATAATCACAAAGTACAAAGTATAATTTCATGTTTGAGAGATTATCCAGGTGTGACCTATTCTTCTTGTAAGGAAAAACAACGGAATGACAGGGAAAGATCCCAGACTGTTCGTTGGTCGGGTATGTCTGGTCCAGGACCGTTCATCTGGAACCATCTGTTCCATGTTGGGGCCCATTTCCTTGAAGCGGGCCATGATCTGGGAGACTTCAGTTATTTCACAGGAGATTGATGATTCAGTTACTAGTCCTATTTAACAGAATCTGCCTAGCATGACCACTAGCTCCTTCACCATAGTAACTTTTTTTGTTTTCACAATTTTTGTTCTCTCCTCCCATGTCAATGTCCATGCTTTATGATTTTCTATTTTATGCTTACAAGAATTATTCTCCTCCTTTCTTACATCCTTTCTCTGCAAACTAAAATCTTTCAAACATTGTTAACTATGTTTCTTATTTGATAACTGTTTTGTTATTTATTTTACTATGTTAAGGTTAAAACTCTTCATTTTATTTTAGACACAAAAGAGGAGATAATGGGAGATGTCATTCTGTAAATATGTTCCTCATATTGGTTAATGACTAAAACACTGTTCGCCAATAGGAAAGCAAGATAGGCGGAACTAGGAGACAAGGAGTAGAGAGGAAGATGTAGGGGAGATTCAAGATGGAGGACAGAGAGAGAAGAACACCAGCCCCTCTCTCCAGTAAGATAAGACCATGTGGAAATACTTAGATTAATAGAAATGGATTAATATTTAAGACAGAGCCAGCCGATAAGAAACTAGTAACTGGCCAACAGCTTTGTATCTAATACAGCGTCTCTGTGTGTTAATTGGGACTGATGCAGAGGTGGGCCCAGGCTGGAGGGGAAAACCTGTTCATAACATTTCATTATTACTATTATTTTTAAAAAGATTTATTTTATGTGTAAGTGCCATGCTTGTGGGAAAGGGTCCAGGATTACAATGGTTGCCACACCTTCTAGAACTGGAGTTAAAGGTGATAGTGAGCCACCTAGGAACTCCAGAACCCCTGTAAGTAACAAGCACTCTTAGTTGCTGATTCATGTCTCAGACCCATATTTTTAAAATTGCATTTATATTTTTACAAGGCTTTTGATTCAATCCCTTATCAATGTCAGAATAAAAACCTGTCAGTTCTACTCAAAGCCTCATGAGGTCACAGTATGTTTAGCTTTGGTTGAAAAATAACATTGTACACAGTTAACTTTAGCATGCTTATAAGACCAGGCCTTAGATAATCAGATGTAGGTAAGCTATAATGGGCACTAACACAAAGAAAAAAAATTATAAAAAACAGTTGGAGAATGACAAAAAGCCTTTGTAGTTAGGACATTTCTGTAAGCTTCTTTTTCCCCAAGTAGAATATGTTTGTTTGGTTGTTTTTAATTAAATAAATGCAACTATAACTTTAGTAAATTTCATGTACATTGAAATAGTGAAACATTAATAGGACATTAGATGCCCCAATCCCCACTTTGCAGAATGTGAAAAATACATGGCAGTTTCCTTTTCTCCACTTTATTAAAAATAGTTTCTTTCCTCATATATCTTGATTATAACTTTTCCTCTGTCTGTTTCTTGTCCTCCCCTCCTCGCTTACCATCCAAATTCAGTCCCTTTCTGTCTTTCACTAGGAAAGAACAGGCTTCTAAGAAATAACAACAAAAAATAATAATAATACAAACATAATAATAAAACAAAAACCATCACATCAAAGTTGGACAATGCAAACCAACAAAAGACAGAGGGAAAGAACACAAGAATCTGAGACCCACTTGTTCACTCACTCAGGGATCCCAGAAAACTTCTAAACTGAAAGTTATAACAGTTCACAATCTGCATGCTCCTGCTAGCCTGATAAACTGTCTGTTTTTCCCCATTACGCTCGTTACAGCTCTTCCTTCTCTTCAACTGAACTCCCAGAGCTCAATCCAGTGCTTGGCTGTGGGTCACTGCATCTGCTTCTATCAGTTACTGTCTATGATGACAATTAGGATAGTCACTAATCTCACTAAAAAGGAAGGTCCATTCAGAAAGCAAAGAATAACCAGGCTACAATCCACAACCCCAGAGGAGGAAGTTAAAAGGGGGAACCCTATGGGAGACACATATGGAAGGCCCAGGAAAGGAAATTAGTTATGATCTCCTGGGTAAATTGGAGTGGGATAGAAGGGAGGGGCTGGGAGATAGGAATATGGCACAGGGATGGTGAGGAGAACAATGAAAGAGCTACTTTAAGAGAGAGAGAGAGAGCTATTATGGGATTAGGGAGAAACCTAGTGATAGAGAAATTCCCAACAATCCACAAAAATGATTGCAGCTAAGACTCCTAGCTATAATGGTGAGGGTGTCTGCATGGGCCTTCCCCTTATTGATTTGTTGTTGTTGATATCCATCTTTAATCCATAGTGGTCTAATAAGACAAAATGAGTTATTTCAGTTTTCTTTTAGCTGTAAAAACTTGCTTGGTGTCTGAGTATATGGGGAGTTTTTGAGAAAGCTCCATGAGGTCCAGAGGAGAAGCTATATTCTTCTTTTGGGGGATGAAAGAACATGTTAACTTTTTGGTTTTTCTTTTTTGGTTCTTTGTTTGTTTGTTTTGTTTGCTTGTATTTCAACACAGGGTTTCTCTGTACTGCTTTGGAGCCTGTCCTGAAACTAGCTCTTTAGACAAGGCTGCCCTAGAACCCACAGAGATCCATCTATATCTACCTCCTGAGTGCTGGGACTAAAGGTGTGAATCATCAAAGCCCAGCATAAACACATTAAATTTTAAAAGTATTATTCCTAGTGAAAATTAGGGTATTCAGCCTTGATAAAGATTAGCCCATTGATCAAATAATAATAGAACACTCTCCAAAAGCTGCATAAGTTCAAGTTCACAGAGATGCCTCATGGGGCAGTAAAATGAATGGATTCCCTTCATCCAAGTCTAATTCTAGCTGATGCTAATCTTGCATAGGGCATGTGTATTCACGGACTCAAACCAGAAACAACATGATGGTTCCTGCATGATAAGAAAACAAAAAAGAAAGAAAGAACGAAAGAAAAAAAAACCATAATTTCTAATTTCTAATAATATCTCACATATCTTTATAGAATATAAATTCAAATGCAGAAAGTTTCTCTAAATGCAGAATATAAGTCTAATTTCTAAACTTAGGCCATCTGAGAGTATTCATATTTGACTTTGGGCCCTTTATTTGCTTCTTTTTTCATGCTGAAAGTGAGCTTTCTAAGTTGAATGCTATTACAATTTACACATAAGCTTTTTGGGAGGAAAAAGTCTGCAAAAGAAAATGGTCCCTTTAAAATATTTTTGTTGGTAATGCAATGAATTTTAGTTAGATGAACATGATAATATAAGCCAGAATAAAGTATTTTAGCTATAGAATTATCTCAATAATAACTAAATAGCAAAAAAAAAAAAAAAAACTGGTTCTTTTGTATTTTTGTATTGAGGTAGTACTTTTATTTTTTTACTATTCTGTTGCCAACAATTGGCCACAAAATACAAAATTATGTTGACTTTATCCTACCCAGTTCCACAACAGATGGTTCAAGAAGCAGGACACCCAGACTGAAGATGGATATACCTTGATCCTTCTCTCATTTAATGAAACTTTCTGTAAATAAGACAGACTGCCTAGTCCTTTCTAAGCTAAAAGCTATTCTTAAAAGCATAAGTGACCTGACCCTCACCAAGAACAGAAACCCCAGGAAAATGAGATGCTTGAATTAAAAGCATTCATTGCTTTCCATTGCAAGAATGTTCATCCCACATTTTTCAGACAAAATAACAGAAAGCAGTGACCCTCTTGACCTGGTTGGCATGTCTTTCTAGGGCTGACAAAGGCAAATTGACTCCTTCTTGCAAAGTAATAATAGTAGTGACAACATAATTGGTACTCAAGTGGTGCCTTTCACAGAAATTGTTATAAGGTTCCACATCATAGGCCAACCCACTAAGACAAACTGCACATTTGGCACTGGGTATGGCAGAGTACAAACATTTCAAAAGTGCTGAAACATCCCAGTGGCCTTGGTCCTCTCCATCCCAACTTATGTTGAATGAAGAACTTAAAACAAATACTTGGTCAGAAAGTGAAGCAGAGAGCGAGCCAGGTGTACTGATCACTGACTTATGTCTTCAAGTAAAATAAGAAGATCACTGGCATGCATCAGTGTCAGACACACAATACTGTGCTATGTCCCTTATCATAACTCATTTCCTTCAGCAGTTAAAAGGGACTGCCTGTTGTTACAGACCACCCAAATTTGGTTTCCAGCACCCACATGATAACTTACAACTGTCTTTAGTTTCAGGGGATCTAATACCCTCTTCTGGCCTCTGTGGGCATTCTTTGCATCTAGTGTAAATGCATACACTTCAAATAAATAAATCTTCAGAACAAAAATAATTGTCTCAATTCCCACAAGAACAGCTAAAAGCATGACCTTAATTTTGAAAATACTGGTAGTAAGATTCAAAGAGATTCTTTTTGGCGAAAGTCAGAGAAACAGAAAATGATGAAGCAGGACTTATAATCTATAATAAATCTACAGATAAATCCATATGGCATTATGACTTTCATTTTAACTTTGCATTCATGTAATCACAGTTCTTTCCTTGATTTCCATCTAAAATAGAAATATCATTTCGGTGCAAATTACATTTCCCATCTTTTGTTTTCTGCCTGGTGAGCTAGTGGGAAGTACTTACTGATAGATATGGTAGATAGCAGGAAGGAAGGTAGGGAAAAGAAACTAGACTATCTCTCTTCTTCTTCATACCTTTGCCTTCACCACAACTCCAATTTCTATTAGGTCACTGCATTCTCTTTCCAGCTGTGCCAAGTGGCTGTAACCCCTGGTTATATCCTCCCTCTGTCCCTGACTTTGATGACAGTTTTAAAGAAAGGCTATTTTGTATGAATTGCATTTCCTGTGCACTTTTTATCACTTCTAACACATTGTTTACAATTCTCCAAACTTTGTAACTTCTTGTTGGCTAACTAAGCATATCGATTTTCTTTTTCTTATCAGATAAACTTGATCTAGGTATTATAGAATTTTGACCTGGAAATACTATGAAAAAAGAAAGAAGTTAGGTTGCTCATTTTTATCAGCAACTGTCCAAGGTTTCTTCTTTCTCCTTCACACACTTCCATCATGGAACTGGAAAAGAGACATAATTCTCATGAGAAAACATATTGAGTTAGGAATTGAATTCAAAGAGAAAATAATTATAGTATGTATCTTTCCCTCCTTGCTCAGGAACTGTTATTATGAACAGAATAGACACTGGTTTTGAGCTCCTTTCAAAGGCAGGTAGGCAGTGAGTCTAAGGACATGTATGTAAGTAGATTATGACTGACTCTTTTGTACTAACTAGTTTATGTATTGCCTGTGGGCATGGCATATTGAAACTAGATTGTGTAATAGAAGAAAGAACGCTTAACCACCAAATTCAATCAGAGTGACCAAAGTACAGGTTGTCTGCAAGCTGACTGTCAGTACTCTCTGTTGGCAAATAACAATACATGAAGAAACATGTCTCAAAGCTGATATAAACCAATCACAGTTCAAAGCCACCAAACACCCACTGACAAAGCAGAAAGGTGAGGCATTGCAGCAAGTTTCAACAAGAAGACAGGAAAGAACTGAGATGAATATTAATGAGAAGATTATCGTTCAGTCATTAATGGAGTAGTTGCAGCTCAAATGTGTGTAGTTCTCAACTCAGCTTCTGAGAAATAATGCAGCCTTTCCTTCTATCTTATGTCAGTGGTTCCCAATGTGAGACTGGCACCCACAATACCTGGGTACTTGGTAGAAATGCAGATTGGTCTCTCTTCCCCAGACCAAGTGTCATCTGCACACTTAATACCTACTTTGATACATTAAGTAATAAAGTTGGAATAAAATATCCTAAATATACTCTCCTATATTATATAAATGACCAGAGTATAGAGTAGCAGGATTTCCTTAAAGTTCTTTCTTCTTCACAGAAGTGGTGTTCCCTCTGATGACCTATCCTATATGCTATGTGTTGGAATCAGAAGCTTCCAAATTATTTCTCCCCTCAGTGATAGTCCTAATTTGCTTTCTATGATAAAACACTCGGACAAAATTAACTTGGGGAGGTAAGGGTTTATTTAGTTAATATGTCTAGTCATAATACATTACTGAGAGATATTAGGGTAGGAATTCAAGTCTTAAAATTGAACCCTGGGAGGAACGCTGCTTAAGTCCTTGTCCTCATAGGCATTCTCCTAGCTTTCTCATACAGCCAAGGCCCACTGCTTAGGGCTGGTGGTATCCACAGCTGTCCAGACACTCCCATATAAGTCAATCATCAGGGAAGTGCTCCACACATTACACCCACAGGCCCTGATGGCAGCAAATTTAAAATTTAGTTTCCTTTTTCCGAGATATGTCAACAACCAAAATTAGTCATCACAGTGGGAAAATTCTTTCTTACCTCTTTCCATGTAACAGTGAGGAAGAGTGGTAAAAATGACACTTTTGACAGGTAGGATTGACTAGTTACAGTGAACATTGTCACATCTCTTCATCTCTCTGAGTCCCAATTTTTTCACCTGTACAGTGTGTACATGATGATCTCCACCTCAAAGGCTGAGGTGTGTTACTGACAGAATATTTACTCCATTGCATATTTCATTCAATGGTGTTTCTCTTGATGTTTTATTTTTTTCAATCAGAGAAGACTATATTACCCCAGGACTGTTTACTAAACAGAAGTCACAGCACACAAATTAGTCAAGGGAATCTTGTATATTGTGTTTAATAATATATATCAGAGATTCTCAACTTTGCTACTACTGACATTTTGTAGACAGAGTAGGGAGGGGCAGTGCACATACCTATATAAGCATTAAGTAAATTTTACAATGTATCCACTAAGCTACATAATTCTCACTCCTGTGCTTTCCTGCGGTTTCTCCAAGCTAGATAATCCTCCATTACATGCATGTCCTGTGTGCTATAGAATATCAGCAAGATTATCCCTTTATCACCTGCTGACAGCCAAGAAGTGTCTCCATATTTTGGCAAATATCCCCTGTGCGAACTCCACAGAGCTGCCCCACCCACTCCCAGCAGCAGTGTCTTACTAGAGCTTTGTTTTCAGAGAATGTAAAGACAAAAGCCTGTTTCGTCCTGCTGCATGACGGCCAGGTAAACCAGAAAAGGTACTCACAGAGAATTTTTGCTGAACGCTTCTTAATGCTTGCATTTGGTTAGTGACTTATTTCAATGAAGAAAATATTTACCTGGAAGAGGCAAAATAATATAATATTTTATATAGAACAGAATACAACTACTGAAGACTAGTGCTTGAGTATTTGTTTGTTTTCTTGACATAACTGTATCATGTTTTTAAGTTTGTCTTTCTACTTAGCAGAAAGGATGGTATGCTATCTGAGAAGTTCTCAAAAAGTCTTATTAAAATACACTGGGAGTAGGGGGGGTTGGAGGGATGACTCAGCCGTTAAGAGCACTGGCTGCCCTTCCAGAGGTCCTAAGTTCAATTTCCAGCAACCACATGGTGTCTTACAACCATCTATAATTGGATCTTATGTCCATGTCCACTTCCGGCATGCAGGCATACATGCAGACAGAACACTTATACCTAAAAAATACATAAAGGAATAAAATTAATTTTATAAAGGCATATGTTACTATATCTGGCCCCCCAAAAATTGTTTTGGCTGTAGGGAGATGGATTGGTGATTCAAGAACTTGAAAACTGTAACTCATGTTTCCAGAATCTACATAAGAGTGAGTTATATCTATACATGATGTCCTATCTTTAACTCCAGCCTTGAAAAGCAGAGAAAGGGACTCCTCACAGCAAGATAGCTGTGGGGACTAGCCATATCAGGAAACTCTGGGATTGACTGACAAACACTGCCTCAGCAAGGTAGAAGAACAACATAGGGTGATTATTGATATTAAACTTAGACTTCCACATGTACACATAAACACGCACATGAAAATAAATGTCCACTTATAAGTGAAAACATTCATACACACATACACGAGGAACTGAAAAAAGAAGTAATTATTTATAATTATGAGTTATAAGCATAATTAATAATCAATTTATTTAACAATTAAAACTTAAAAATATAAAATGGTCCATATATGTCCCTGTAAATAAGCAGGGGTGGGAGGGAGGACTATGGTCATAATGTAAAATGAAATTTAAAAATGAAAATAAAAACCACTATCTGAATGACAAAAAAAAAAGTAGAGTGATGACTCCATGGTGCTATATGCCCTGTAGAAGAAGGATGCATAAACTCTGAGAAAGAAAACACCTCTTTAAATTATAAAAATTCCTGAATTTCAGAAAGTTTCTGACTGCAAGATTAGCCTATAAATGATCATGGAATCTGGATATAATTAGTGCTCAGTGTTACTAATGTTTAAGAATATTGACTTCCAGAGGTCAAACACTTGCATAGAAAATACCTGTTAAAGGGCGAGCTGCTTTTGGTGACAATATGGTTCGAACACATATTTGAATGAGCTGTAGGTCTATTTTATGACTCCTCTGACAAAGCCCCCAACTTCCTAGTTTCTCCATCTTCCTGGTAAAATTACTTGACATAAAAACCTTTTATCACTGGAGCACAGTTAACATAATTTATGTACACTGGGACCCTTATATTGCAAAGACCATATTATTAATGATTTCATCAGGGAGCCACAGACAAGGGAACAAAACAGGACTTCCTAGTGCAATCTTAAAATACATTTCAAATACACAAATATAGTGGATAAAATATCTTTAGGCAAATACAGACTTAGAAAAGATAAACTGACTTCCACTATTATGAGTTGACACTTAGCTTCATGGTACTCTTGGCCATTCCTACCAAAGATCCTTCTACTTTCCCAGTAAAAATATCTGAATACTGCTCTTGAATATGCCTCAATATCTTCTGAGAACCTGCCAGTGCCTTTCCGAACTTCAGATCCTTGCCCCCTCTATGAACTCCAAGACAGTTTATTTGTTGATAGGGTTAGTTCAGTGTCATGTGACTTGACAAAGTACCTAAAAGACAATCAATGTTGGTTGGTGGTTCTCCAATGTTGCTACTGCTGTTTGAGCTTACAAAAACCATAGTCACCTTAATATTAATTAATGAATTTCAAAGATAATGAATAATATCTAACTTCTCAATATCCAGGCCCACACTCTTTCTAACCCAAAGCTGTATATATCAGAACTTCCAAATAACTTCATAAAATTACAACCCCAATGCTGTTTTCCACTTGTTTCTTGATTGGAAACTAGATTTTGAATATGTTCCCAAAGTGAAAATGACACAAGCAACTATTGACATTAGATTATATTAAAATAGAATGTATTCCTTTAAGTACAATTAAAACTCCCTTCCTTGCCTTTTCCTTTCTTCCTTCACTTCCTTCCCTCCCTTCCTCCATTTTGCTCCTTCTTTCTTTCTTCCTTCCTTCCTTTCTTCCTTTCTTTTTTAATTGAGTCATTCTGTAAGGAAAATTCAAAGAACAAAAAAGGTGGAAGTAAAAACAATAGAGAAAATTTTCTTGACATACATTGTCTATTACTATCAGAAAATAGAATATAGATAGGTAAGGTATTGCTCATACCTGTAGTCCCAGCACAGGGAGGTAGAAGTAGGAAAATCAGGGCTGTTCTCTGCTATAGAAAAATTGAGGCCAGCCTGAGCCTCACGAAACACTTTATACAAAATAAATGAATGAATGAGATAAAGAAAGGAAGAAAGAAAAAAGACTTAAAAAGATGATAATGAAAATAGAACCTAAGGTGAAGCTGAATCTAATCTAATCTAATCATGTATTGCTTCAATAATTTTAATTCATTTGATTGCTTTTACCTAGCAACATAGACCATTTATTACATTTTATATATCTGTAATTAACCTGAATTTTCATGATCTTTTAACATAAAATATACCACCAACTTGAAAGAATTTATAAGTAAAAGTGTGAATTGTATCAGTGATTTGTGTAGTAATTACATATTAGAATATCAGGTCATAGTACATTAGCCAAAATATATTATTAACATTCAGCTTCCTGTTTCTTTTTTGAGATAATGTGATGCATTTAAGCACATAGCTTACATCATCTCTCCAATAAACAGTACTTCTCAGGTTACCAGGAGCTTCTCACTCAACAATGTGTGAAAGTGAATGTCCTAAGTAAGGGGAGTGGAAAATCCTGGTTTAGGCCACTGATAGTCCTAGTCCTAAGGACCCTGAAGATGGGCAGTGACATTCTGGTGCAATGGCACTCTTGAGGATTTAACTCTGTTTTCTGGAATTGAGCATAGAAGAGACAACCTGAAAAGGTTTCTGGGGGAATTGTAATGAAGGACTCAGTGCTAGCCTTACCTGACCTCACATCCAATTGAAAGTGATGTTGTTAGCAGTTTCACTTTCAAAAACATATGTTATTTCTGAAAGAGTTTAAAGAGTCCTATCCTACTCAACAAAGAACAGAGGAACACATTCTTCATGATAAAAGTAGGGTAGACTACCAAGTTGTTCCTTGTTGGTTTTACTTAGATTTGTGGACATATGCTTGCTCATTCATATTGGAATTATATAGATATGGAGACAGAGAAAGCATCTCAGCCATGCCTCCATCAGTCAAATCAAACGTATTGCCAAAGATCATTCCATTATCTAAAGTCCCTTTCATTCTTAGCTGCCATATGCTACCTGTCTTTTCAGCCACATATAATTTGACATGGTGCGAAGTGATTCTGTTTTCTCTTATCAGTTTGCCATTGACTTCTAGGGTGATACCAGAGAAGAAGAATTCCCCAGTAGCCTATTAAAATCGGAAGTCAGAACTGTTTTATCCATGACTAAGACAGACACTTGGGACTGCACTTTCCTGAAGCAATGAGTTTCACTCAAAGAAATCTAAGCACCAAATCACTGCACATCTTCCTCAAAGTGGCTATTAAGGTGACTCCAAAGGCTTAGACATGTTGAGGGAGTTCAGATAAATTGAAAGAAGACCAGGCTCTGAAAAGATGTACTAATATCATTTATAACATTACTAAGAATACCCTCATAAAAAGCAGAACTCAGTACACAAACTGATATATTCACAGAAGCAATATCCAAAGAAATCAGTGCCAATAAACCATAGCACTCAAACACAGTGTTTGAAATCCTGATTAATGTTTTCCTACACAATTAAGAACAGAATGACAGCAATTATTGATATTAATAGAAACCACATACAGATATTCATGAATTATGTGGTTCTACACACATAAAGTAAGAAACAAGGCTGGATGAGGTACATAGAAGGCAAATGCTGGTTTCTCTTAGGTGATGGGGAAGTGGTGACAAAAAGTTAGCATGAGAGGGGCTTCTCAGAAGTTGCTTGCATGATCTTAGCTATGACCTCCACACATATGGGGAGTTTGCCTTTTATTTCTATTTCTATTTTCAATTTTGTGTATATTCTAAGGTACCATATGTGTAATGAGTGTAATACCAGACATGTTTTCAAAATAGCAATAGTGAGTGTCATATCCTCTGGAGGTAAAGTTGCAAGCATTTGTCAGGTGTCCAACATGGCTGATAGAAACAAACTTCTATTTTCTTCAAGAGAGCAGTATGTGCTCCCAATTACTAACATTACTCTCAAGTCCTGATATTAAGAATACGTGAATATAACACTATAGTTAGCACAAAACAACAGCAGGAAGAAGAGAGTAGAAAAGTAAAGAAGGATGCATGATTGATTAAGATCTTTAGTAGACAGAAACCAGGCAGATTTTAGACCTATAACTTTGCAAATCTGTAGGTCCAGGTATAACCAAGGCCATACCCAGATAAGACAAAGATATTCATGCAGATTGAGAAAGTTGTACTAGAAAACCATTGCCCATATCTATCAGTTGTATGTTTTAAAGGGAGAACAAAGGATCTTGCTCATCAGCCTATTAACTCCAGTATTTCTCTGGCTTCTTTATTGCAAAGATTTCTGACATTTTTCTCTACAGAAGCAGGTTACATATCTAAATGTTTTGGGAGAGGCTTAGTATACCGTGACACTTTGAACTTAATTCACAGAAGCTATAAAACCAACAGAGGAAAGAAACAACTATAACTCTACCAAGTAACCAAAACCCAGACAATATTCAGAAGATAAAAGGTTTCTCTTCACTTATCTTCACTGTGATGAAATATAGACCCCTGTGGTTATTATTCCTCAAAAGTAAAAGTCAAATTTGTTACAGAAAGAAGTGTGCATTTGTTCACTCAGTCAATACATATTAGTGAATACTTGCTAAAGGTCAAACGGTGCTGTGCATGATGTTGACATTATAAGAATGAATGAGTCATGCTACAAGATCAGAAGAACTCCTAGAATAAAGAAAGAATGATAATTACAGCATCATATAGTGATAGAAGAATATATATTTTCAAACAAGAAAGAAGTGAGAAGCAAATGCTATCCTGGATGGTGTCTACAACAGGCTATGGGAGATTATTCAGTGTTGGGACAAAAACAAAACACAACAAAACAAAACGAAAAACATTCAAGCTGGCCCAAGGAAGAGAAAAAGTGGGGGATACACAGAAGTATATTTCTTGTGACCCAGATCATCCTTTCTTATATTGTGAGGGGCCACTAAAAAGAAAGAAACCACTTGTCCCATTTGAGGGACTTCTCTTGGTTGCTCACCAGCTCAACCAGACTTCAAGCTTCTGCTTTTAATCATTCTCCCGTTGTTTTACTTGCTTGGCCACTTTAATAAGATATTTGTCACTAAGTAAGCATTTTCATGATTGCCCTGCTTTTGTGTCATCTCTAAGTTTGGGGTTCCAATGGGGCTTCTGTCCTAAGTCCAAATGTCTAGGAAATTTTTACTGGAGTGCCATTTTTAAGTGTTCATTTAAGGTACAGAGCTGTATTTGAAAGAGGCCCTCATAGGGAAGATGGCCCACCTAAGTTGTGAGCTACCAGACCTTTTAAGCCAACAAAGTGTCTTCTTGTTGTTTAGGTGAATTGGAAATGTATGAAAATCTGGAGTGGCATGAGTTCTTGGTGAGATGGTTTAATAGACATCCCCACACAACTAGTGACAGCAGAGAGGGAAAAAATAGTCTTCCTCAGGCATTGGCCCAATAATTGGTTACCCAACACCAAATAGTTATCTCTGAAATCATATACATATAGATAACACTAAATAGACTCAGCAAGTTGAGTTTATATATTTGTATAAATAGCAATAGCAAGTAAGGGGGAAAGGCATGAATTTAAATGGGAATGAGAAGGAGCATAGGCACAGTTGGAGGGAAGAGAAAGGGGAAAATGATGTACTTAAATTTTACTTTAAAATTATATTTAAAAATTGGTTGTACAAGTTTGCACTCACACCAGCAATGAGGTAGACTTACCCTTTCTCAACATCATATTCAGCATAAACTTTCATTGTTGTTTTTCATTTTAGACATTCTGAGAGATATAAAATGGTATCTAAAAGTTGTTTTGATTTGCATTTCCCTGATTGTTAAGGGGATATCTTAAATGTTTTTCAGACATTTTAGATTCCTCAGGTGAGAATTTTCTTTAATTCTGTACCCCACTTGTTAATTTAATTATTTGGTGTTTTGCTGATTAGCTTCTTGAGTTCTTTGTATATTTTTTGAAATCAGCCCTCTATCACATGTGGGGTTGGTGAACATCTTTTCCCATTCTGTGGCCTGCTGTTTTACAGCCACTTTGGAAATCAGTAGAGTAGTTCCTCCAGAAAATGGGAATCAGTCTACCTCAAGATCATGCAATTCCACTCTTAGGCATATACCCAAAAAATGCACATTCATACAAAAAGGACATCTGTTCAGTTATGTTCATAGCAGCATTATTGGTAACAGGCAGAACCTGGAAGCCCCTCAACCAAAGAATGGATGCAGAAAATATGGTACATTTACAAATTAGAAGGCAAATGAATGGATCTACAAGACACCATCTTAAGTGGGGTGACTCAGTCACAGAAAGACAAACATAGTGTGTACTCACTCATATACGAATATTAGACATAGAGCAAAGGTTTACCAGACTACAATCCACACCACCAGAGAAGGTAGGAAACAAGAGACATACATGATCCCCTGGTAGAGAGGAAAAGGACAAGAGTTCCTGAATAAACTGGATGCATGGGTGGAGGGGGGATGGAGTTAGGAATAATAGGAAGGGAGAAGAGGAGGGGGAAGAGAACATGAGGAATTAGAAAGATCCAGTGGAGAGATGAATAGAGGAGAGTAAGAAAAGAGACACATCAATAGAGGGAAAGAAAAGAGAACATGGGGGACCAGGGAGATTGAGTCAGGGGATGAATGGCTGAGAACAAAATAAGAGATACCATAATAGAGGGAGCCATTATCGGTTTGAAGAGAAAACTGACTCTAGAGAAATGTCCAGAGACCTTCAAGGATGACCCCACCTAATAATCTGAGCAACAGTGGAAAGACTTACCTTAATGCCTTTTCCTGATAATGAGATTGGTAACTAACTTATATGCTATCATAGAGCCCTCATCTATTAGTTGATGGAAACAGAAGCAGATACCCACAGCTAATCATTGAGCCAAATTCCTGGAATCCAGTTGCTGAGAGGTAGGAGTGATAAGAAAATGGGCACAAAACCAGGCTACAGAAACCCACAGAGATAGCGGACCTAAAGAAGGGGGAGCTAATGGGCCCCTAAACTGATAGCTTAAAACAACATTGGATCTGTGAACATGGGTCTCAGTTAGAAGGCTTGGGCACTCTAAGGGACCTTTGACAGTGTAACCAGAATGTATCCCTGGTGCATGAAAGGACTTTGGGAGCACATTTTCCATGAAGGGATATTCTCTTATTCTAGACCCAAGAGGGAGGACCTAGACCCTACTTCAAATGACTTGACAGATTTTGATGATCCCTTCTGGAAGGCCTCACCCTCCCTGTGCAGTGGGGGTGGTTGTGGTGGGAGGGGTGTCGGGGGCATGGGAAGGAAGAAAAGAGAAGGAACTTTGATGGATATGTAAAATAAGAAAAAAAATATATACATATATACATATATATAATATATATAATATATATAATATATATAATATATAATATATATAATAAAAATAAAAGAAAAAAGAGGGGGACTATGAAGTTGGAGGGGTGTGAAGTTGGAAGGATCTAATAGGAATTGTGGAAGGAACCATGATTAGGTTATATTTTGTATTAAAAAATTTCAATAAAAATAATTATGATTAAATAAAAGAAATGTAGTGTAGGAAGGATCTTTGGGAGCCCATTTCCCATGGAGGGATACTCTTTCAGCCTAGATTCCCTGTGGGTGGTGGCTAGGTCCTGCTCTAAATGATGTGTCAGACCTTACCCTCACTGGGGAGTGGATGGGGGTGGAAAGGGGATTGGTTGGCAGCATAGGAGGACAGGAGGGAGAGGGGACTGGGATTGGTATGTAAAATAAGATTTTTTTAATTTGATAAAAATTTATTTTAAAAAGTCAAAAAATTAATAAAGAGGAAAATAGACACTCTCAAAGCATAAGGAATTTATAGTCATGACATTTGACAGATTTCCCACAGAATTTAAAGATTACTTTTGTCGAAATGAGTTTAGAGAAACTCACTGTTTAGAAACATGTGGTTAATCATTCATATTTATCACAACTTTAGAAAATGACAAGCTGCTTTGGAAGTGTCTGGTCTGAGATAATAGGAAAGGCAGTTAAAAAGACATAAGAATCTTAGAAAGATGTAAATAGGTTACATTAAACTAACAGTGGTGATATAAAAATAAGGAATAAAAAACTGAAAGTCTCTGGAGGATGTTAATGGTTTTCAAATAGCATAAATGCATTTACAAGTCAGACATGAGAAAACAAACACCTAAGTGTTTGTAACCTTTCCACTTCCTGTCTCACTGAGTGTTCCAGTGACAATGATGAGCTAAGTAATTCAAAAATATCTCTGGCATTCTAACATGCAAGGCCATTACTTCCTTCCTTTGCATGGAGTGTTTATGTTAGCATTCATTTTACTGTTTTGACTTCAAATGTTTTCAGTTTAATCTTTTATTTTTTTTTTTTCAAGACATGGTTTTTCTATGTAGCTTTGAAGCCTGTCCTGGAAATTACCTTGTAGACCATGGTGGCCTCGAACTCACAGAGATCAGCCTGCATCTGCCTCCTGAGTGCTGGGATTAAAGATATGCACCACCACTACCCAGCTTATCTTGATTTTGATGTGAATGTGTAGGTATGCATGTATGTATGCCTGTTGTGTATGTGTGTGTGTGAATCCATGGAGGGCAAAAGAGGGTGTCTGACACTCTGGAGCTGGAATTATAGATGTGTATGAGCCACTTGACATGGGAGCTGAGAACCTCAAATCTGGTCCTTTATTAGAGCAGCAGACACTGTTAAATAATTAACCATCTGTCACTCTATCCCCTCAAACTTTTGTTTATTTATTTTTTTAGGAGTGAAAACTTTTTAAAACTCTATACATGTATATGGATATTGTATTAACATCATCCCCCTTTTATTCCCACCTTTCTTCCTAATGTTCAGTTTTCCCAACATTCATGACCTATTTTATTTAATTATTATTTTACATGTATGTAAATAAACATATAAATATAATCTCTTGGGCCCATTTGCTGTTACTTCTATGTCTATGTTTTCAAGTTGACCATGTGGTATTGGATAACCAACTTTTACCAGTTCACAGCATCATATGTTTGAATTCTAAACAGTAGATAAAGCATATTTGACTCAACATTTTTTTCTTCTTTTATTTAAATTTGAAACAAGGATGTTTTATATGCCAATCCCAGTTCCCTCACCCTACCATTCTCCTCTATCACCACGCCCCCTGCCGCCAAACCCCAGCCCATCTCCTTTTTGCTCCCCAGAGAGGGTGATACCCATCATGGTGATCTTCAAACTCTGTCAAACTCTGTCATGGGGCAAGACCTAGGCCCTCCCTCATGTGTCTAGGCTAAGAGAGTATCCCTCTAAGTGGGATGGGCTCCCAAAGTCCATTTGTATACTATGGATAAATATGGATCAACTACCAGAGGCCCCATAGACAGCCCAGTCCTCTCAACTAACACCACATTCAGGGAGTCTGGGTCAGTCCTATGCTGGTTTACCAGCTATCAGACTGGGGTCCATGAGCTTTGCCTTGTTCAGGTTAAATGGTTCTGTGGGTTTCTCTAGCCTGGTCGTGACCAAAGCAGACTTTTAAAAATCATATTAGAGAGTATTTTGTGAATATATTGGTTTAATCATCCTTCAGTATGTGTATTTATCAAAAATATTCCACATATTACATTTTATCTCCTTTTTTATATGATGAAAGTAGATGATTTATTTAAAGGGATTGTTGTTGTTGTTAATTTATTTATGGTTTTATATCCCAAGTGATGTTTCCAATCCCTCCTCTCCTCCTAGTTCCCCGCAAACTTATCCCCTATCTACTACTGTTCACCTTTTCTCTTTAGATAATGGAGGGGCATCTATGAATATCAGACAACCATATATGTCAAGCTGCAGTGAGACTAAGCGCTTCCTCTTCTGTTAAGGCTGGATAAGGCAATCCAGTAGAAAGCACAGCTTCCAAAACCAGGCAACAGAATCAGAGATAGACCCTGTTCTCACTATTAGGACTATCATAAGAAGACCAAGTTATCCAGTTGCAATATATATGCAAAGGACCAATATGAGTCCAATGTAGTTCAGTTTGTTAGAGTTCCAGGTTGTTAGTTCAGTCTCCATGAGATCCTATAGCCAAGCTTAGTTAGCCAAGCTTGTTTTATTGTGTCCTTGACCTCACTGGCTCCTTCAATAATCCTTCCTATTCTTCAGGATCCCCTGAGCTATGCCTAATGTTTGACTGTGGGTCTCTGCATCTGTTTCCATCAGTTTCTGGATGAAGCTTTTCCAATGACAGGCTAGGCACCAACCTAAGAGTAAAGCAAAATATATTAAGAATTTGTACTGGCTGGTTTTGTGTGTCAACTTGGCATAAACTGGAATCATCAGAGGTAGGAGCCTCAGGTAAGGAAATGTCTAGATGAGATCCATCTTTAAAGCATTTCTCATTTAGTGATCAATGGGCATAGCTCATTTTTAGTGGTATCAGAACAGGGCTGTTGTTCCTGATTTCTATAAGAAGGTGGGTTGAGAAAGCAATGGTAAGCAAGTCAGTGAGCAGTTTCCATCAATGACCACTATATCAGCTTTTGTCTCCAAGATCCTGCCTTGTTGGAGTTTTTGCCCTGACTAACTTCAGTAATGAATAGTAGTGTCCTAAATAAACCCTTTCCTAACTAACTTGCTTTTTGGTCATGGTATTTCATCACAGCAATAGAAATCCTAAGAATTATTTCATTGACTTTTTAATTTTTTAGTTGTTGTTTTTCTGTCCTAGGTCTCTGGGATACCCTGCTTATAGATCTTGGGCCTCAGTGGAGATTTCCCTTTTAGGGTATGGGTTGCTAACTAGACTAGTTATTAGTTGGTCACTACCACAATCTCTGAGCCATTTTTTGCTCCAGCATATCTGGTACACAGGACAAACCGTAGGCTGGGTTGCATCTCAGTCCCTCCACTGGAAGTGTTAACTGGTTACAAGGGATGACCAGGATATGTATCCCCTATTGCAAGCAGTCTTAGATAGGATCATAGAAACATGGGTATTTTCCATTGCTCTAGGTTTCTAGCTCATCCCACAGATGTCCCAAGATTAGAGTTATCTCTGCCAGTACTCTCTGCCTTCATCCTACACTGATTTAACCCCTCCTGTTGCCATTCCCACCCTCTATGCAAGCTCAAGCACCCTCACTCTCCCTCTATTGACACCATTTTTTCCTTCATAGTGTGATTCATGCACCCCACCCCCTCCATTGAGCCCTCCTTTTAATTGCAGTTCTCTGGATCTCTGGATTGTAGCGTGGTTTTCCTTTATTTTATAGCTAATATCCACTTAACATACCACATTTGTCTTTCTGTGTCTGTGTTGCCTCCCTCAGGATGATCTATTCTAGTTCTATTCATTTGCCAACAAATTTCATGATGTGACTGTTTTTAAAAAGTTTTGTGTAATATACCATATTTTCTTTATTCATTCTCCCATTGATGGACATCTAGGTTGTTTCCAGTTTCTGGACATTATGAATTAAGCTGCTATGAACAAAGTTGAACAATACAGTGCAACATCCTTTGGGTATATGCCAAGGAGTGGTATAACTGGGTCTTGAAGTGTAATCATTCCTAATTTTCTGAGAAACCAACATATTGATTTCCAAAGTGGCTGTGCAAATTTTCAGTCTTACCAGCAAAGGAGTACTCCCCTTGTTCCACACCCTCTCCAGTGTAAGCTGTCACATATGGGGTTTTTGCTTTTGTTGTTGTTTTGTTTATTCCTTTTTATTTTTTACTTAACCTTTATTACTGGTGTAAGAAGTCTCAGTGTCATTTTGATTTCCATTTCCCGGATGGCTAAGGATTTTGCATATGTCCTTAAGTAGTTCTCTGCCATTTGAGTTTCCTCTGTTGAGAATTTTCAGTTTAGATCTGCACCCTGTTTTATTTGTTGTTGTTGTTGTTTTAATTGGATTGTTTGGTTTTTGATGTCTAGTTTCTTGAATTAGAAATAAGCTCTCTGTCAAATGTGGAGTTGGTGATCTTTTCCCATTTACTTGCTGTTATTTTGTCCTTTTGACAGTATTCTTTGCCTTACAGAATATTTTTATTTTCATGAGGTCCCATTTTTTAACTGTCAATTTTAATGCCTGCAAATTGGCATTCTATTCAGGAAGTTGTCTCCTGTGTCAATGTGTTCAAGGGTATTTCCCACTTAGTCTTCTACATCTTCAGTGTATCTGGACTTATGATGGGGTCTTTGATCCACTTGGATTTGAGTACTGTGCAGGATAATAGATATGGGTTTGCATTCTTCTACCTACTGCCATCCAGTTAGACCAGCACCATTTGTTGATGATGCTTTTTAATTAAATAATTTTAGTATCTTTGTCAAAAACTCAATTGTATACAGGTGTGTAGATTTAGTTTTGGGACTGTTTTTATGCAAGTATCAGGAAGTTTTATTACTATTGTTATGCAGTACAGCTTGAAATCAAGGATGTTGATACCTCCAGAAGTTATTGTACAGGACCGTTTTACTTAACCTTAATGGAATATTTCCATTTTTTGATATCTTCTCCAGTTTCTTTCTTCAAAGACTTGAAGTTCTTATCACAAATGTCTTATACTTGTCTGGTTAGAGTTACATCAAGATGTTATAATTTATGGCTATTTTCAAGGGTGGTATTTCCCTAATTTCTTTCTTAGCCCATTTATCATCTGTATATAGGAGGGCTACTGACTTTTTAAAATTTATTTCATTAAATGTAGTTATCAGCTGTTAGAGTTTCTTCCTTTGGAATTTGTATCCAGTTGTTCACCTTTATTTTCTTGTTGCTATAGCTAAAACTTCATGTACTATAATGAATACATATGGGCAGACTGAAGAACCTTGCCTCATCCCTTATTTTAATGGAATTGCTTTAAGTTTCTGATCATGTAATTTGATATTAGCTACCAGTTTGTTTTATTATTTTTATGTGTGTCCTTTGTTTTCCTGATCTTTCTAAGAATTTTATATGAAGTGGTGTTGAATTTTGTCAAAAGAGTTTTCAGCATGTAACAAGATAATCGTGTTTTTTTTTTTTTATTCAGTTTGTTTATATGGTGCATTATGTTAAGAAATTTTCATATGTTGAACCATCTCTGAATCTCTAGTATGAAGCCCCACATGGTCATGCTGAATGACTTTTTAATGTGTTCTTTAATTTAGTTTGAGAGTATTTTATTGAGTATTTTTGCATGAATATTCATGAGGAAGATTAGGCTATAAATCTATTTCTTTGATTAGTCTTTGTGTGGTTTAGATATCAGGGTTACTCTAGTCTCATAAAATGAATTTTGCAATGTAGCTTCTGCTTCTATTGTGTGGAATAATTTGAGGAGTATTGGTATTAGCTCTTCTTTGAAAATCTGGTAAAATTCTACACTAAAAGCATCTGGCCAAAGACTTTTTTCGGGGGAGGGATAGTGATTGACAGAACTTTAATGACTGCTTCTATTTAGGTAGGGGTTTTAGGTCTATTTAACTTGTTTATCTGATCTTAATTTAACTTTGGTAAGGTATCTTTCAAGAAATTTGTTGACTTCTTTTAAATTTTTCAATTTTGTAGAGTACATGCTTTTAAAGCATGAATTGAATGATTCTTTGCATTTCTTCTATGTCTGTTGTTATCTCCCTTTTCATTTGTGGTATTTTTAAAATCTTAGATATTATGGCTCTCTCAGTTAGATTGGATAAGGGTTTGTCTATCCTCGTGATTTTTTAAACAACTAACTATTGGTTTCATTGATTCTGTGTATTGTTTTCTTTGTTTCTGCTTTATTGGTTCCTCCTTTCTACTTCTCTTGGGTGTATCTGCTTCTTTTTGTTCTGGGATTTTAGGTGTGTTGTTTAGTCAATGGTATGAGACTTCTCTAATTTCTTTATGCAGTCTCTTAATGCTTCCTTCCTAGCACCAATTTCTTTGTGTTCCATTAGTTTGGGTATGTTGCACATCTGTTTTCATTGAATTCTAAGAAGACATTAATTTCTTTACTCCTGCCTTGACTCCTGCAGTGGTAATGCAGTAGAAACATATTCAGTTACTATGAGTTTGTAGGATTTCTATTGAAAAAATCCAACTTTAATCCCTGTTTTTCTGGTAGATTGCCATTGATTATTTCATTTTTCTTGTGTCTGTTGAGACATGCTTTGTGAAAGAGCATATGGTCCATTCTCAGAGAAGATTGCATAATTTACTGAGAAGTTATATTCTTTTGTTTTGAGGTGAAATATATATATACATATATATATGTATATATATGTGTGTGTGTATACACATATATACATATGCATATATACACATATATACATATACATATACATAAACATCATATACATATACATATACATATCAGTTAGTTCCATTTGATTTATAACATCTGTTAGCTGCATTATTTCTCTGTTTAGTTTTTGGCTAGATGACTTGTAAATTGTTGAGGATGAGGCATTAAAATCTCCTACTATTAAGTCATTTGGAGTAGAGACTAGGCCCTCCCTCCTGCCTCTAGATTAAGGGAGTATCCCTCCACGGGCTGCATTACCCTCCCTGTGGAGTGGGGGAAGAATTGGGATGGGAGGGGGGGCATAGGAAAGAGGGAAAAAGGGAGGGAGGGAGGAAGGGAGGGAGGGAGTGAGAGGGACCTGGGTTCGATATATAAAATAAGAAAAAAAAAAAAATATATATATATATATATATATATATATATATATATATATCCTACTATTAATGTGCAAAGTTCAATATATAGTTTAAGTTTTAGAAATGTTTTTTTTTATTTTTTACAAATGTAGGTGCCCTTATATTTGTGGCATAGATGTTCAGAATTGGGATGTCATCCTAGTGGATTTTGCCTTTGAGTATGAAAAGTCCTCTTTATTTCTTTTGATTGATTTTGCTGTGAAGTATATTTGTTAAGTATTAGAATAACTATACAAGCTTGCATCTCAAAGGTAATGTCTACCTTTGATATTGAGGTGGTTTCTTATAAGCAGCTGAAGGATGGATCCTCCTTTCATATACATTCTTTTAAATCATATCTTTGTATTAGGGAATTGAATTCACTGATACTGAGAGATATTAATGACCAATGGTTATTAATTCCTGTTATTTTGTTGTTGGTGATAGTGGTGGTTATGGTGTTTGTGTGTGTGTTTCCCTTCTTTGTTTTTTGCTGGTGTGAAATTATTTATTACCTGTGTTGTCCTGGATGTTTACTTCCTTATATTGGACTTTTTCCTACTAGTGGCTTCTTTAGGGCTAGATATGTGGACAGATATTGGTTTTGTTGTTGTTTTTTTTTTTTTTAGATATAAACCTGTAGGCCAGTTATTTGTTTCTTATTGGCTAGCTCTGTCTTAATTAATATTAACCCATCTCTATTAAACTAAGTATTTCCCCGTAGTTTTATCATACCGGAGAAAGGGGCTGGCATTCTCTATCCTCCATCTTGGATCTGCTCCCTCCTACTTCCTCTCTCCTCCTAGTCTCCTAGTCCCACTTATCTTGCTTTGCTATTGGCCAACAGTGCTTTATTCATTAACCAATAAGATAAACATATTTACAGAATAAAGTCTCCCATCATCTTCTCTTTTCTGTCTAAAATAAAAAAGAAGGGTTTTAACCTTAACAGAGCAAAATGTATAACAAAAGAGTTATTAAATAGAACCACAGTTAACAATATTTAGTCCATTAACATTTAGCAAGATTTAAAGAAAATATTTCATCATCGATCCTATCTTTTTGAGTGGGAAGTCCTATATATAACTTATCTTTAATCCTAACTAAAGAAAATTATAACCATAACTATCTGTCTTCAACTCCTTCAAAAACCACAGCAGGATAGTATATAAACTCTAGAATTGACAGAGACAACTCACCACCTGGTCAGTCACCTGAAGTTCTTCTATAATGTTCCATCTTCAGCCCATAGACCATAGTGTGTCTGGCAGATCCCTCAGCAAAGCAGGAAACGTTAAACTGTCCATCTGTATTGGCAGTTTGTAAGTCACTTTTCTCTATGTCCTGTAGACTGTCTGGCAGACTCTTCTATGAAGCAGAAACCCTGTAGCAATGTCCATCTTGTATCAGCAGTCATTTTCCTGTGGGTTCTGCTAGTCTTACCATATTGGAAGCAAATTCCATAACGTGTTTCTTTAAGGTCCATCTTCCTTTCTGATGCAGGTGGTATTGCCAGGAGCAGTTGTGCCTCACTGTTAAGAAAAACCCTAAATGATTTAAAATGCCATATTCTGTAGGTCTTTGAAAGGTTTGAAGAATGCCTATCCATTTCAAATACATCTCTGTGAATCTTGAAAACCTAACTAACTTAACTCTAAGTTTTGACTATCATAGGTAACTATAATCTGTATTAGGTTATACATTACACTTTAAAATGAGCTATACAAACACAATAGCTAACAAGAAGAGAAATATACACATCACAAAATTGACCTTAAATTGTATCAATAAATGAAAATCCATTTTAAAACAAAGTATTCATCTCTATACCATAATCTCCTTTTTATCTTTAATAGAATTGGTTATGTTCATTAACCATTTATAACCAAGCCCATTTAAATGACAACAAATATTTATGGTAATATTTGGGGATTTGGGCGTCATTCTTTCCAAACTGCTTCCTGTTGGTAGGGGGCCTGTCATGGGGGATCTATAGGAGATGCAGAAATCCTTTCTGTACTCTGTAAGGTTGCCTTGTCCCAACTGTTTAAATGTTGGATCACCTGGGACTCTGTTTCAGGGGGTCTTGCTTGATCAAGCCACATTAATCTAGAAGGAATCCTTACTTTTCATTTTCTGTGGAAACAAAATTAGAAATCCTTTTCCCCAGTAATTTGTCCTTAGACTTAAATCTTGAAGTGAAAGTACTTTTTTTTTTTTTCAAGTTAACATATTTTATTTTCTCAGGGGAGGCTTATTTAGGACTGTGGGTAGGAAGTGAGCAGGGTTTGAGCTTAGTCAGGGCATGGGTACTGGCACATAGGCAGAGTGAGATGGTCAGCAGAAGGAATGCCCTGAATTGTTTAGCTAACCTGTAATTGGCTGTAAATTGCAACAGGAGAGAGAACCTTGAGCTGGTTACCTACTCTTTATCTGGCTGTTAAACTGCAGCAGGAGAGAGCCCTGAGCTATTCTTTAACTGGCTGTGAGACCACAAGCCTGTACCTTGGAATGTTCTGCTGAACATTCTGTTTATTTCTTTAAGAGGAAGTAATTTTCTGCCTGATAGACGTGAGATTGTGAGGATGGTGATGGTCGCCAAAAGTACTAGACATGGCATGACTCATTGTGACACTGGTGTCTACTTGCTGTGGGTGACACTATTCTTCCCAGCCTGCTTTATATGAGACACAGACTTCTAGAATAAAGACCTTTAGACTAATATTCAAATATTTCCTACATGTAATTGCATTAATTTTTATATATGTTTATTCAACCTTACCCCTAAAAATGAGTTAAGACTATTGTATGTTAATAGATTAGCATGAAAAGGGAGCTTATTATTTTAACCTATGGATACTGACATGTGGAATAACATATTTAATTAGTAAAGAAAATGGTGTGCTTAAGAAAATGCAAGCATCTGGGAAATACATTTGGTATATCAGTGCTTTACTGATTTGTATGTGAGCCTCGGTATATCATTTATTTCTCTGGCTTAATTTGTTGATTTGTAAAATGAACTATTGTGTCATAAAATTTGAACTTTGTCAGTGTATCCCTCTGAACATGATGTAGTAAAACTTAAATTAAACAGAAAGCAAATCTAAAGTGATTAAACCGGTCTGAAACTGATTTATTTGTCTTGTACAGGATAAAACCTGTCTGAACCGGATAGAAATAGATTAAACCGGTCTGAATAAGTCTCAAACTGATCAAACAGGTCTGAACTGCTTTGAACCGGTTTCAACCAATATGAACAAGATCCAAACAGTCTGTCTGAACTGGATCAAACAGGTATGTACCGGTCTGAATCCATATGAACCAGATCAAACCGGTAAGAACCTGATAGACCCAGTTTGACTTAAACTAAACAGGTCTGAACCAGATAAAACCGGTCTGAACTCTTTTCTTTTTTCTTTTTTTTTTTTTTTTTCACCCTAACCACCCTCCCCTTCCATCCTCCCACCCCAGTTCCATATGTAGGGGAATGCCATCCAGTTGGGGTCAGGTAGATCTGACAGGTCATGTGAAGTAGGGACTAGGGCTTCTCCCCTGTCTCTAGGTTAAGGCAGTTATCCCTCCATGGGGGATGTGTTCACAAGGTCTGAAATGGTCTTGAACCAGATAGAGCTGGGTCTGAAGCAGTTTGAACCAGTTTGAACTAGATCGAACCGGATACAACATGTCTGAAGCAGCCTAAACCGGTCTGAACCACATAGAGACCCAGTTGATCCTGTCCAAACCGCTCTAAACTGGTTTGAACTGGATAGAACCAGTCTAAACCAGTTTGAACCAGATCAAACCCATGTGAACTGGATTTTTAAAATATATAATTTGAATTAATCCAGCAGTATTTCTTTTAACAGTTGTTATTTCCTCAGCAGTCAAACAATTTAAAGATAAAAGAACAGCATATATTATCCAGAGTTCCTCTGTGCTTTCCATCTTTACATGATTTTTTTTATTAATCTATTTCTTTTACTTCCATTTTTTAATTTTTTGAAACAGGGTTTCTCTGTGTTACCTTTATCTGTCCTGGAATTAACTCTGTATTCCGGGTTTACTTTGCAATCACAGAGATCTGCTTGTCTCTTCCTCCCTCCTTCCTCCCTCCTTCCCTTTCTTCCTCCCTCCCTCTTACCCTTTCTAACCCCTCACAGGCACCCTGACCACCCTCCCCTCCCATCCCCCCACCCCCATTCCACATGTCCAGGTGGGGTCATGTAAATCTTTCAAGTAGGGACTTGAATTTGAAGTAGGGACTAGGACTTCTCTCCTGTCTCTAGGTTAAGGCAGTATCCCTCCCTGGGAGATGTGCCCACAAGAGCCTTTTGTGCACAAGGAATACATCCTGATTCCACTGTCTGAGGTCCCTTAGACTGCTCAGTCCTTCTAGCTGAGACCCGTTTTCAGGGGTGCCTGAGTCAGTCCCATGCTGGATTCTCAGCTATCAGTCTGGGGGCCTGTTAGCTCCTCCTTGTTCAGGTCAGCTCTCTCTATGTGTTTCTGCAACCTGGTCTTGTCCTCTCCCTCTGCATCTGGATTCTAGTTCGACTCAGTGTTTAGTTATGGTTGTTTCCTTCTGCTTCCAACAGGTACTAGATGAGGGCTCCATGATTGTGGATACGTTAGTTGCTTATCTCACTATTCAGGAAGGGCATTTATGGTAGCCTTTCCACAGTTGCTTAAATTGTTAATTGGCGACAGTCTTGTAGGTCTTTAGACCTATCTTTAGGTTCAGTTTTCTCTTCAAACCAATAATGGCTCCCTCTTTTATGTTCTCTCTCTGTCTCTCTCTCTCTTTCCTGTCTTCTATTCCTACCCTGACTCAATCTTCCTAGTCGTATGTGCTTTCCTCTACTTCCCTTCTCTTTCTCCTACTTTTAAATTGACTTTGTCATGAAATGTTTTGCTTTCTCCATCTATGGTAATTGAAAGGTTTGCTTGGTATGTTAGTCTGGCCTAACAGCTTTGGTCTGGAAGACATCTGGTCCAGGCCTTCTGGTTTTGCAGTATTCATCACAAAGTTGGGTGGAATTCTTTATGTGACTAGTCCTTTTTGTCCCTTTTGTAGCTTTTAATATTCTTTCTTCGTTCTGTATGTTTAGTGTTCTGATTACTATGAGAAACAGTATTTTTTTCTGACCCAATCAATTAGTTGTTTTGTAAGCTTATTGTAATTTTATAGGCATATTCTCGTATAGATTAGAAAATTTTATCCTAGGATTTTGTTAAGTATATTTTCTGGGTTTTAAAGCTGGGATTATTCTCATTTTTGTATTCCTATTTTTTTCATAGTGTCCCAGATTTCCTTGATATTTGACAAATGAATCTATTCCTTTTACAATTTTTCAAAGCCTGAGATTCTGTCATCCATCTTTTACATTCTGTTGGAGGTGCTTATATCTATAATTCCTAGTTTCCTCTATTTTCTTTTTCTAAAATTCCCTTCGTTTGTGCTTTCTATATTGCTTCTATTTCCATTTTCAGATCTTGAACAGCTTATTTTACAGTTTTTTGGTTGTTATTTTATTCTTGCCTTTCTTGCATTCTTTAGCAGATTTATTGATTTCCTCCAATTTCTTATTAATCTTTTTCTCAATTTTTAATGTATTTTTTAACTTCATCTTTAATTTCCACTTTCATCTTCATAAAGTTGGTTTTCAGGTCATTTACTTGTGTGTTAGCTGTTTTGGAATATTCAGGTCTTGCTGTTGTTATGACAGCTAGACTCTGGTGGTACCATTGCCTTGGGTGCTATTGATTGTGTTCTTACACTGCTATTTAGGCATTTGACTTTGGTATGACTATATGTCTAGGTGTTGATTTCTGAATCTGTCTTTGTTGGGTGGATCTTTTGTTCCTTGGTTTCTGTTTGCTCTTGGTGGCCTGTATTTCTGAAAGCTGGACTGACCTCTAACCTAGTATGAAATCTCTGTCTTTGTTGGGGTTGGATTTCTGTTGCCGAGCTCAGTCTTTGGTGCAGCAGAGGTTTGTGCCAAGGTGGGTGTAGGACAATGTGATGAGGAGGAGAGTGGGGATTGGGGTCACTGTAAGTAGTGGAGGTCCAAAGGTAGGCAGCCTATGTGTGGTTCTTGTAGCAGGTGTGTTCTCAGGTACAGCAGGGAATGCCTACCTGAGTTCCTCCATCTGTGTTTCTGGCTTTTTTGGCCTGCACTTGTTATTCAAAGTATCCTGCATCATTTCTTTTGACTAGTGTGTTATGCCCTTGGGAATTGCAAGTAGAATTGGACTGTGTTGGTGGCTGACAGGGTGGTGGCAGTGGAATCTGTCTTTGGAAATAGAATCTGGTATCTAGGCAGTGTTTAGTTCCTAGGGCTGGAAGGTCACTCACTTCTTCTTCTGACTGGTGTGGCCTGCTGCTCGGTAGCAGAAGTCCATCCAAATTGCTGCCAGTGGCCTCAAGATATTCTAACAGAGAGTAAAATATCCCATTGACAGATGATGGAAATATTGATAGATTGGAGGCCAGGTCCTCTAACATTAACATTTTAACTCTGGTCCACAGTGCCCCAAATATTTTCTATTCTAAATGCCTGCCCTGCCTTCTAACACTCCAATGTGCATAGCTGTTGTAAATTAAAACAGAAGGCTAAATTAAAAGGGAAAGAAAGCAAGCTGTGCCTGGCAGTAATATGAATCCCTCTGAAATCACTGGTCTTTTCAATTACCAGCCTCTTTCTGAAACATTTATTGCTCTTGGCTTGAATTGAGGTCATTAAAACACTTGTGAGCAGGGTTCTCCAAAACCTTGTTAAATACTCTAGACAAGGGTTTGGGTTTTCTTTCTGTTTTGCATGTACTTAGAGAAGACATAGTAAAACAAATCCCACAGCTGCCAAATTTGCCTCTTTGTTTCTGTTTTATTATCTGAGCTCATGAACCCCTGCATATACATTCCTTCATCCCAGAGAGAAGCCTCCATATGTTAAAATGTAGGTGTGGAGAAAAATAAATATATAAATTAAGTAGAAGACTACATATGGAAAAAATTCCAGCTCAGCTCAGTGTGATGTTTACAGGCATCTACCTAAAAGATGTCCAGCATGCTGCAGGCCAAGATGAAGCATAGTGGTTTTACTGACCTGCACTGAGTTAGTCTCCTCACATTGGAATATTTTACAGCATATTTTATTGGCAATCACTGTCACCAAGTAAACTACACAGCAGTGACTAATGTATAACTTTGTAGTTTGAAGCACCTAGATAACTTGTAAAAGAGAAGTATTGAGCCAAGCATTTCAGGGATAGAGTAATATTGATGCCCATAAAGGAAACAGTAGGTGATGGCCTTTCCTGTAGGAAGAGGCAGGGCTGTGGAGGAAGACCTGTTGTGAGAAAGACACTGACATCTGAAACTTTGATGTTTTTGTGTTCTTGCTTCTTTTTTATTTGCTTTGTACAAATCTCTTATCATAGAAGGCAGATAAATTTCCAAACACACTTCTTCTTACTGCTGTGGCCAAATGCATGATGCATGCATTATATAATATGTTTGGGAAAGAAATAACCCCACTATAATAGAAGATGTATTTGCATGCAAGGACTGAAAAAATTGTGGCTTTCTCTAAACATTCTAAGTGGCATTTATTCTTCCACACAAGACTTAACAAACTTTATCCCCAGAAGACAGATTCAGTAACTTCAGAGATGAAATGAGTTGGGAATTTTAAATATATAATGCCATTTCATCAGTGTTTAATGCCAGGCAAAATTTATTTCACCCCCAGAAAGCAGAAAATTCATTCTTGTGTTTTTGAGAATTGTCTATTTAGTGTCTGAAGAATTGGCTTAGATATTAAGTATATGTGTGGCTCTTGCAGACGACATAAGTTCATTTCCTAGTACCCATATATTGCTTCTGCAAATATGACATGCATTCACACTCACAGGTATGTAAGTGGAAAATAAAAGTAAATATTCTTTTTACTGCTTGGATAGTGAGGAATCAGAGATTGAATAGACCATAGACCTAGGATACATCTAAATAAAATTGGCCAAATAAATACAGAAGTTAGTAAAAATAATAAAATGAAATTAAATAAATAAAAATTGCTTTATTTAGAAATGATGTGCTGAATTACAAACAAAAGAGGATTTCAGTATGCTAGTAACAAAACCAGAGGTGCCAGATGCCACACACCCACCTCCTGTATCTCTGTCAATTTTCTTTCTAGAGCTTTTATCAACTATATTCAAAATGCTTGTAGGCAGAAGAAAACCATTCCTCTTAAATCATCACAGAAGATCACCTGCCCCTAGGCTCAGCTTTATTTCAACTTCAGTTCTTGCTCTTCAGAAGGAAGTGTTTAGCTCTATTGAAGCACTTCCCAGCACCTGAAGGTACCAAGCTCTGTCCCTCATCAGTCCATTATTCACAAGGACAAAATTACCTCTGACTGTTCATTCTTACTCTCGGGCTCTCTTCCATAGATCCTTCATGCTTCCTACCCACCTTTCAAAAAGATGGATACACCAAGCTTGGTACCTACCTTTCAAAAGATACACCAACCTTTGTTAGTTTTTGGCTTATGTTCTAATTCTCTGAATGAGCAATAAAAAGTTCATGGGCTTGAACTCTTACAACTACTGTGATTCAGTTAAATAACTTGCATAATTTCTGGTATATAATAAGTGTCCCATTAATGTTTTAACAAAAATACTTATTTTGCATTTATGCTGTCATCTCTATTACTTAAGATTTCCATGAGAATGAGAGCTGTGTTTTATATGTCACTCTTTTTTTATACACAATATTTGCTTCAGAATTTCATGTAATGAATTTTGATGATATTCAAATCCCTCATCTCCTCCCAGATCCACCTCCCTCAACACCCACCTATACAGTCTCTCTCTCTCTTTCTCTCTATCTCTAGGAAAAAAACATTGAGTCCAGTTTGTGTGTTGATATACCAGAGGTCACACCATTAAAGAAAATTGTCTGTTCCTTTCCCAGAAGCTATCAAATGTCAATATATTCTCAACTAAATGAGGGAGGTTATATGTGCCACCTGGCTTAAACTTATTCAGGTTTGTGAAAATATGAGTGTGTGTTTGTGTGTGTGTGTGTGTTTACTTTCATAGGTGTGCCTGTGGAAGTCAGAGCTAAGATTCAAAAGCTAACAACCTTGTTTTTAATTAACTAATTAATATGCACTTTATTTACATCACTTACCCTCTTTAAGTAGGTCTTTCTATATGTTTTCTACCTTCTTCACAAACTCAGGGCCTCCCTTTTCATTTTTATTGTTACATGAATATATAAACAAATGCATAAATTACACTTCTGCGTCCATGTATTGTTGCTCTTAGTTCATATGTGTATGTTTTTATGACTGATAATTTAATATTGGATAACCAATTAGGAAGTTAATCCTGGGAGATTTTAATTCTCCTTTTCTCAACAGCTATTCATCTAGGAGTGGGGCCTTTTGAGATTTCTGCCAATATGTTGAAGTATCAACTGGTGCTGTCATCACTCAGGTCTTATTTCAATCATCATATTGCTGAGTTCATTGCTGAGTGAAGTCAAATATAAGATGCTCTTCATTATGGAATATTTTGATTGTTGTATATTATAGGTTAAAAGAAGACATAAACACATAATTTCATATTAATTGAAAGGAGTATTGCTACCCCAGTATTGAAAGCAATATACTACCATTATGTTTTCCTTTGGAAAATGTCCTGAGTTTATGTGTTCATGAGACAAAGACTGATGTTAGGGCCACTGTAGGTTTACTTTCTATAGGTCATTAATAGTCAAAACGTGAACAGAAAGGGCCTCAATAACCAGTAGTCTGTGAGGAAAGATGATAACTTCCCTTTGAATGTCTGCTATATTCTAAAAGCTTACATAGAGTGAGTTATAAAAACCATGACACAGTACATTATAGTTTTTGATAGAGATTGCATCACCTATTCATTAAAAATGCATAAGAAAGTCACCATTCAGAGAATGTGAAAACCTTTAGGTTTGTAGAGAAAAGAGCCCACATCTTATATAAATTTGTGTAGACTCCAGAGTTGCTCAATTACAATCCCTGTTCCTCCTTACACAAGAAGAGACCATATCATAGTGCCATTGAAAGTTGTGTGCTGATGGTGAGCTGACCTTCCTAAAGCACACATTCATGCACTCTATGCAAATAATACCCCTCATATTGATTTAAAGTAGAACAACTCAATAAATTTTAGAATCAAAGAAAAAATGAAAAATAGTATTACTCCAATTTAAAACACTGAAAAAAATCTGATAACAAGGATGTCAACTACACTACCAGATTGACACTAACCAATACTTTGTATCCCTAACTACAAAGCTCATTTTTAAGGACATAAAAGACCTTGTCGAAGATGAACACAGTTTGCATTGAAAGATGGAATGTGCTAACACAATGCTGGTGTCTGAGTCATTCCTCATTTGCCTTTGGGCTTTGGACTTCTGTTAGGGCTCAATGACTCTGATACTCTAAATCTCCAGAGAGCATCCATCTGTAACTGCCAGTCCTGTTTTCATTCCACAGTCCCTCAAGGTCTTATGCTCATGAAGTGAGAGGGAGGAAAGTGAGCCACTAGCTCTGATAATGTCAATAATTTATCTTTGTCACCCGCATAAACTTTTGAATACATTATCATTTTATGAAGAAACAAAGAAAAATCTCATATTTTTAATTAAACAGGACTGAAAAAAGAAGAAACACCAGAGCAGGGGAGCTAGAATTATTAAAAAGCTTCTTGTACCCGATATTCAAATGTTCTGAATACTCACAAACTGCTGTGTTGCATGCTTATTGCCATTTCTTTAAAAATTAAGAAACCAAGATGAGCTGGGCTGTGGTGGCCTCATGCTTTTAATTCCAGCAGCTGGAAGGCAGGTGCATCTCTCAGTTTGAGATCAGTGTGGTCTGCAGAGCAATTTCCAGGTTAGCCAAAGACATACAGAGAAACCCTGTCTGAAAAAAACAAAACAAACAAACCAAAAAAATACTGAGTTAGAGAACAGTTTGAATTAAAAGGTATTGTTCCACATACCTTAATGACCTCACTTCACCACCTACTTAAATCCATGAAAATATTTGTATCTTGATTTTGTTCTGTGGCAAAGACTTCATGTCTGGCAAAAACTAAGCTGCTACAACAAAAAGCTTCCAGATGACAGACTCTCAAGTTTATTCTCTTGAAATTAGAGTTTAGAAATTGGTGCAGTTTGCCAGCAGATCTGCTATTTCTAGAATCTTCATTTTTACTATTAAATATATTATATATTACTTATAATACACATACACATATATATGCATATGAGATCTCTAGAGTTATTTATTTAGTTATACTTACTATTTATTGGTCAAAATGGATAGTTGTAAGAATTATAAAGTTTCTATTGCTTAAAACAAGCAAAAGAAACTGTGTAGGACTGGATATAAGGTTCAGTATTAGGAGCACACACTGCTACTCTTCCAGAGGACCTGAATTTGGATTCTAGTACTCACTTCAGGCAACTTGTAACTGGTTATAACTCTAGCTCCAGGATATCCAATGCCCTCTTCTAGAATACAATGGCACCAGATTTCAGATGAGTGTACAGACAAACTCACAGATGCATGCATGCTTACTAAAAATAAAAATAATATCTTTAAAAACATTATGTGACTGAACACCCAGGAACAAAATGCACTGTTAGACATAGAACAGACCCTCTTCTTTACTGTGGCTGATTAGTCTCAAATCCCTCTCACAATGCTTAGCAGAGCAACTTGTCCAAATTATTTCTGTTTGATTTCAACAAGTTCCTTTTCCAGTACAGATGTCAATGCTTTTCTAAACCCAGATCTGTGACAATAAGGCAGTTAGCAGGCAGCACTATCCACCACTTTCTAGAAGAATCTTAATTTCTTAATATTAACAATTAGGTTAAACAGGGACCTGATGGAATTATGCACCATGCATTTACAATCATAGTTTAACAGTGACAAAACTGAAAACAGGACACAACAGACAGCTTGACTGGCTATGACTGTCACTGATCCCTCTAGGAAGGCTTTCCTACAGAAAGGACTGCAGAATATATAGGAATGTTAAACATAACTTTTCCCTAAAGAATATAGCTAAAAGTGCCTCAGGCACACAATAGATTGCCCAGCCATGTCACAAGACAATGCCACTGCCTTTAGATGACTCTCTTGCCAATTCAAAATCTAAACAAAAGAAAGGATGGCTTGATCATAATGATAAAGTGGTGGCAAGACTGGATGAAAACCCTCATTTAGTATGGTCTCCCCCCTCTCCCTTTTGGTCTAAGAAACTCCAGTATCTTGACCAAATAGAGTGCAGAATCACAGAAGGCTGAATCTTACAAAATATGAGGCATTAAAGAGCTCCTCATTGATTTTGAAAATACTAGACCTCTCAAGACATTTTTGTCAGTTCACAGAATTAACTAATAACCAGGCAAAGCAGAGTAGTGTGGACAAAGGCTGGTATTCTAACTCCCCTAACTGTGGTTTGAGTCTTTCCCAGAAGAGATAAGAAAACAAAACTACAAAAAAAGAAAGAAAGAAAGAAAGAAAGAAAGAAAGAAGAAAGAAAGAAAGAAAGAAAGAAAGAAAGAAAGAAAGAAAGAAAGAAAAGTTGGCTTTTCTGAATCTCAAGGATTCCTTTCATTCCATGTTTGTTTCCTGTTAGTCACTATGTGTCAGGAAAACACTGGATGGAGACTGCTGTGAAGCATGGGAAGAATGAATGGAAAATGGTGAGGAGCAAATGGAAAGGGTATTTGTTGGTTCGAAGGAAGAAATGGCACCACACTGAGTAAAAGCAGCTCTTGTAAACCATGCATTCTCCCTAGGATCTTGTCAATGGAGCAGATATATACTACCATTTCCTGGTAATTTCCCACCAGGCAGCCAGTAAAAGTCGTCATCATTAGGAGATTTGAATAAAATTTTAAGGATGAATCAGTATGCTACCTTTCTGCTTCCTTCACTTCAGGTATATATAGTTTTTTATTACAAGAGGTCTTCACCAAGGCAAACTCCTGAGCAGAGGTATGAACACAGCTGGGAAAGATCACAAAGGATTGGTTTAGTCTTATTGTATCAGAGTATCAAACTGGGTGAGTTCATTGTCACTGAAACCCTCCACTGGTTAAACCAGGGCAGAGCAACTGTGCTTGTCTGCTTTCTCACTCCCATGACATCAAATTCAAGAACTTTGTAACAAAACAGTTTTCTTTAGAATGTTTGTCAGGTTGAAGCAAAGCTCCTTAGCACAATTTTTATAACTATTATGTCAGATAAAACATAACCTTACAGTAGAAATGTTATTAGAAATATGAAAGCTAATTCATGCATCTTAGCATTTTTTTTGTTTTTTGGTTTTTGGATTTTCAAGACAGAGTTCCTCTGTATTGCTTCGGAGCATCTTTTCAATACCAGTAATATATTTGTATATATGTAATATATGTCATACACAAACACTTATTATTATGATGGGTTATTTTTTCATACCTTATAACACAACTAAGGCATTCCTGTGGTAATTTGAAACAGACATGGGCTAGATGTGCTCATGTTAAACACTTTATCCCAAGTTGATAGCGCTAATTTAGGAAGTTATTTAAGTGATAGAAGGTAGAGCCTTGTTGGAGTTAAGTACGTCTATGAAAACAGCCTTGACTTTTATAGACTTGTCCCACTTCCTGTCAACCCTACTAGTTTGTATGTAAAATGAGCCACCACACACAACTTTTTGCATGGATTCTGGCTTCATGATATGTTTGGATGACACTGTACAGCCTGAGCCATCACCCCAGCCTCTGTTAAATAACTGTCTAGAATAATTATGATTCTTTAGTGTAAACATTCCTATTAATGTTTATTTTTCTCCTAAATAAGTAATGATGTTGAGAGATGGGGCAACTTCTCTCCCTCAATATTTTCTGGCAAACAAGGACCTGAACATAATAAACTCCTTTAAGCCAAAAAAAAAAAAAAAAAAAAAAAAAAAAAAAAACCCCACCAATGTATGGAAATGTGGAAATGAGAACAAAGTTTCATCATTCCTGGTGTGCTATGGTGACACCTTCATCCTATCCACTCAGGAGATCAGGTCCCACTCAACATTTGCCATGGGAGATCTCCCAAGGTGTTCTTATTTGAAAAGTGTAAAAGGCTCTACCAAGTATTAATGGTCATTCATCACTAAATTTAGTGATTATGAAATTGGCTACATTTTTCTCAACTTATGCTTTCTGTCACTAGGTTGTCACTGGAAGATGGCTTGCTGTGAAAGTGTGAGGAGCTGAGTTCATATTCCTAACACTCAAGGAAATAATGATATTTTTATGTCTGTAATCCCATCACTGGAATGGGGAAAATAGGGACAGGTGGGCCCCAATGGCTTGCTGACCAGCTAGTCTATCTGAAACCAAAAGCCATTAGGTCTGTGTAAAGACTGTATTTAAAAATTAAAATAAGGAGAAGTTGAAATGTAGGACCAAGAGGTGAATAAGGGCAAGTTCTTTCTCTAGTAAGATAAGACCACATGGAAACACTTGGACTGATAGAAATGGGTTAATATTTAAGACAGAGCTAGCCAATAAGGAGCTCTAGCCACTGACAATCAGCTTTACATCTAATACAAAGTCTCTGTGTGTTATTGGGGGCTGAAAGGACTGTGGGAACAGGCTGAGGGGAAACTGTTCACAACAAAATGGCTCCTACAACATGGGTACTAAGAACTTCCACTTAAAACTTAAGGAAAGCTTTAAAAATGATTTTTAAAAACAAAAGAACAGAGACAAGCAAGACTTCTTTGTAGCACCATTTTTCTATTGTGGGCTGTGTTTTGCTAGAGACAAGTTGAGACTTGCACAGCTCCTTTAAAGGAGTCTTCCTGACTCAGTATAAGCAGAAAATTAAAAAAAAAAAAAAAAAAACAGGGCTCTTTTAAGGGGCCATGGTAACAACTGAATGGGGTGTATTAGAGATGGCAGTGGCAGTGACCACATCTCCAAGCAGGCAGCATTGCTACTTCATGGCAACATAGATCAAGATATTGAGCACAGCTGTCAGTGCTGGAGGTAAACATACCCCCGCCATTTTGGAAAGACAGGAGCTATAACAGCCACAAATTTAATTTTAACAATCTTGTTTAGCAGATAAAAGCCTTGTGGCCAGAAAAAGATAAAAAACATAGAGTAAAGACAGATTCAGAAGGAAAAAGTAAAACCTCAAGATTTATAGCATGTTTAAAAAGTATACATAGGCTTGTGAGAGAAAAGAAACAGGATAAATTGTTTATAAAAGAAAAAGAAACAGAGTAGCTGGGTGTGGTGGCACACACCTAATTATAGCACTTGAGAGGCAGAGACAAGCAGATCTCTGTGATTTCAAGACCAGCCTGATAAACAGAGTGAGTTCAAGGACAGCTAAAGTTACACCTAGAAACCCTGTCTCAAAAAGGAAAAAATAAAAGTAAAAGAAATAGAGTACTAAAAAAGCCACCTAAAGATGGGAAATATATGGTCTGAATACTGTATGCTATTGTGTTTCTTTGAATTGCTCAATTGCTAAGGAAATAACAACAACTGCTAAAATACACTTGATTATCAATACTGCTGAATTAATCGAATTTATATATTTTAAAAATGCTTTTACTTCAAAATTTAAATCTAATATCAGGTTATTGGGGAAAAAGAATTTCTATGTTTTTCCACAGAAAATGAAAAGCTGTGGATTTCTTCCAGACTAACATGGTTTGATCAAGCAAGACCCCCTTGAAACAGTGTCCCAGGTGATTCATCACTCAAGACAACTGGGACAAGGCAGTCCTACAGACTACAGCCAGGATTTCTACAACTTCTAAGGTTTCCCATGGTATTAAAGCATACCAAACAGTGGGAAGCAGTTTGGAAAGAACAACGTCAAAATTACCAAATATTGTCCATAAATGATTGTTTTCATTTAAATGGGGTTGGTTATAAATGGCTAAAGAGCACAACCACTCTCCTTTTAAAGCTAAAATGGGTATAATGATATAGAAATGAATACTTTGTTTTGGAATATATTTTAATTTATTGATGTTATTTAGGTTCAATTTTGTGATATGTATGTTTCTCCTCTTATTTAGGTATTGTGCTTACATAGCCCATTTAAAATTGTAATGTATAATTTAGTACAGATTATAGTTACCTATAATAGTCAAAACTTATAGTTATGCTAGTTAGAATTTCTAGATATACAGATATATATTAGAGGTGGATAAATATTCTTCAAACCTTTCAAAAACCTACAGAATATGCATTTAAGATGGTTTAATATTTTTCTTAACAGTGAGGCACAACTTCTCCTGGCAGTGTTTATGATGGTATCTCAGATTCATTTTGATTTGCATTTCCCTGATGATTAAAGATGTTGAACAATTCCTTAAATGTCTTTCAGTCATTTGATATTATTCTGTTGACAATTCTCTGTTTAGATATGTATATCATTTTTAAACTGGATTATTTGATATTTTGATGTCTAGTTCTTGAGTTCTTTATATATTTTGGAGATCATCCCTATGTCAGATGGGGGAGTTAGTAAAGATCTTTTCCCATCTGTAGGCTGGTGCTTTAAGACTACATAATCTTAAAGTCAGTCCCCAAAGAGAGCCACCAAATGGGAACCAAGTATTCAAACATTAAATAGTGGCAGATATTCCTCATTCAATTAACCACCCAAAACATACAAGCATTTTTTCTTTTAATTTCTGTCACTAGAATTATGCCTCTAAGAAATAATTATAACTGAACCAGAAACAGACACAATTAAAGAAATCTATTCATTAACATTGCTAAAAGGCTTCAGATACCTGTTTTAGAAAAATGGAAATCTTCAAGTCAGATACAAAGCTGCCTATCAGTTGTTCCTCCCTCCTTGACAAGAGGAACTTTCTTGAATCACTCAAAATCTGTCCTGTGCACAGAGATTTGATCCTCAAAATGTTGTCTTAGGTCAAAGTATAAAATTCTTGCAGTATTCTGGATATTGTTTCTAGCCAAGAATGGGCTTCAAGACATTGGAAATCTAACTTATTGATTAATTAACCAAAATAACTGCTAGGGGGCTATAAAGATAGCTCAGTAAAGTACTTGTTTTGCAAACATTAGGAACTGAATTTAGTCCCCAGAACCTGTGTGAAAAGGTAGCTGTGGTGGTGTGCACTTTTAATCCTATCACTAGGGAAGTAAAGTCAAGTGATACCTAGGGCTCACAGGCCATCTGGCACAGTCTGCTTGCCAAGCCACAGATCAACAGGAGACCCTGTCTCAAAAACACATGAACAATACCTGAATTAACACCTTTGACTGTCCACTGTGTCCACTCTCCTCCACGTGTGCATATGTACAAACATATGCCTACACACACACACACACATACACACACATACTTATATACACATAGATAGTTAATAAGAGAAAAATCTTGTTAGATATTCAAATTGGCAGATAAAACTGGTAGCTACACTTGGGACTTAAATTCTAAACTTAACACTATCTACATGGGTGAGAATTCCATCCTACCCTCTAACCATGACCTGGGAAACATGCCTGAAAGTTCACACATTTGACCATAAACCAATAGTTCTCTGAGAAATGCAGAGCCATTGCTTCTTGCTTCTCTGTCTACTACTGTTCTTGTTGGCAGTATCTTATCAAGAACTGGTGTAGATTGGATGAAGCCACCCCAGTTAACCTGTTTGATATGTACAGCCTCTACTCCAGGCAGTTCTCCTGGTTTTTCTGTTATGTGCACAACCTGTCACCCTAGTGGAACTGTCTCACATTTACTTGGAAGAAACTTCGTCAAGCCTTCTTCCTTAGCATCAAGGCCAAGATTGCCAGTACCACTTGAATAACAACAGAACACTGTGAACAAGTCTAGTCTTCCCTCATGTAAAACTAACCCTGCTTGTGACTTTATCTGATCCATGGGGTTTATTTGGTGGTCTAAAATATTATTTACATATCTCATTTCTATGACAAAATAAGTTAATCAAGCATAAGGACTTATAATAACAAAAATAATAGCTATGGATTATATTTCTTGGTACATACATACAATGGTGAAATGAGAAATGTCTCCATTAGCAGCTAACTAATTTTGAGCACTGGGTTCACAGTTGGTGACACTATTATGTGAAGTTATGGGACATTTAGGAGGTAGAATATTGCTAGAGAAAAATATATCAGTAGGGATGGGTTTATAGCCTTTCTCCATCTGCCTTCCTCCGATTTTTGTTTGTGGATAAGAACTTTCTGCTTCCTACTCCTATAAGTCAAAACAAATACTCTATACTCTAACTTCCTGTCTGTTGAGGTATTTTATTATAGCAACAGAAAAAATAATATAGAAATTGGCACTACAATTAGGTAATATTATGATAAACCTTAACATATGGCTTCTGGGTATTTGGAGTGTTGTGTGTAAGAGTTTAAGACTCTAGGATGGAAAATCCTTTGAATGCTATAAGCTGAAGCTGATAGGCTAGTCTACTGTGAGCATAGGAAAAAATGTAGGGAAGTCCAATTCATGAGATTTTGGAAGGGAGTTTATTAGCAAGTAGTCTAGAAAGAATTTCTATGAGATTTGAGGAAAGAATATTACTGCACTCTGTCCAGTTTCTGAGAATGATTGTGAGTTTGAACTTAAATTAATGGGCTGGTTATCTTGGTGGAGTTAAACTCAAGACATCTTAATATTTTCTCCATTGGATGATTTTATTGGTTACTCTTATGTACACCTACAATAAAGAAAATATGAGGAAAGAATGGACAGAAAGAAATTTGTACAATGTGGATCTTAGAGGAAAAAAAAAAAAAACACTAGGCAGCTTAAGTTGAAAGAGAATCATGTGCTAAGACAAAGCTATGATAGCTAAATAAATTAGTGTGACTAAAGGGAAGCCTCTAGCTCTGCACAGAAGAAATAGGACAGATGCTGTGAGGGCAAGACCCTGCATTGGTAAAACTCTGACGTGCAAAAGGAAAGAGCTTAAAGGGTTTTCTTCATCAAGAAAGCAAATGTGTGTATTCATCAGCTTCAGTACACAAAAGGGCAACCACTGTGGTCCAAAAAGGCTAGGATTCACTCTAACTTCAGAGCAAAGACTCCAGTAGAGACCTTAAAATACTGTCAATGCCAGGGAAGTGAGAAATCTGCCAAGAAGATTTGTTTCCAAAGGACTGAACAACCCTAAGATAGAAACGACTTTTGTAAAGAACAAAACTATAGGAACAAATCCATCTCAGTCCTTTGGAACTGAAGCCCCAGATACAAGGCATAGAATTCTAGAAATTTATATTTTTTCTGCTAGTATTGGTCTGTCTTTGGTCCACTTTGTCCTTATTGCAACTCTGTTTCTTCTTTTTAGAATGGAAATATGTATTCTATACTATTGTATGTTGGAAGTATATAATTTAAATTTCATACAGGGACACCTTAAGAGATTACTGTGAATTTCAGAAGAGAAATTGGCAACGAGGTATGTAAACATAACTTTACATAAGGGCCAGACCTTAGTTGGGGACAGATAAGGACTGCAGATTTTAGTTGGCCCTGATATCTTAGCACAACTGACTACATGACAGAAATGATACTCAGGCAATAAAACTCAACACATAGATAGCACCACCTGCCAAAATTGAGAACAAAAACATAATCCATCAAAGTCCATAGCTTTTTAGAAAGTCTCTAAATGTACTAACCTTGCAATTTGGCTTTGGTAGTTCCACTGCTGGATAACCCGTCTTGCTAACTGATGTATGAAAACCCAGAATGTGGTTTTTGTGATTGTAAGCTCACCCTGAAAAAGGTGCAGTACTACACTGGGATCCTGAATACCCAGTGCAGTTACCAGCTGGCCAGTAAAAGCGTTCCCCTCCTCTTCTTTCTCCTTCTTCTTCAATAATAATTTCTTATTTAAATTTGCATCAAGCTTGTCTTACATTTCAATCCCAGTTCCTGCACCCTCCCATCCTGCCTTGTCCTCTTCCCAACCTAAATCCTTTCCCCTTTCTGCTCCCCAGATAGGGTGAGGCCTTCCATGGGGAATCTTCAAACTCTGTCATATCATTTGGAGCAGGGCCTTGTCCCTCCCTCCATGTGTCAAGGCTGAGAGAGTATCCCTCTATGTGGAATGGGCTCCCAAAGTCCATTCATATACTAAAAATAAACACTGATCCACTACCATAGGTCCCATAGGTGCCTATTCCTCCTAAGTAATGCCCATATTCAGAGTGTCTGAGTCAGTCCTATGCTCATTTCCCCACTATCAGACTGGGATCTATGAGCCCCTCCTTGTTTAGGTCAGCAGTTTCTGTCGGTTTTTCCAGCCTGGTCTTTACCCATTTGTTCATCACTTCTCTCTGCAAATGGATTCCAGGAGTTTGGCTCAGTGTTTACCTGTGATAGTCTATGTCTGTTTCCATCAGCTACTAGATGAAGGCTCTAGGATGGCATATAAGGTAGTCATCCATCTCATTATCGGGGAAGAAGAGCATTTAAGGTAGCCTCTCCACTATGTTTAGATTGTTAGTTGGGATCATCCTTGTTGTTTAAATCCATGTCTGAGCAGAATTCTCTTTTGGATATCCCACAACACATATAATTGGATGTATACAACCTTTGTCATATGCATATTTAAACATGTGTGTGTAGTTAACTATCTACCTACCTATCTTTCTATTTATTTATATTACATTGATAGTTATTTAATTACTAATATCACCAAATTGCATAATAATGACATAATAAATTGGCACAGCATTAAACATCTTAAACATTAACTTACAGGAAAAATATAATAATTTAAAAAATAGACATTTATTCATCAAATGTTGATGAAGAACTTATGCAGTAAACATTTCTCAGGTTATGAGATACACAGCCAGAAATAGATGTCTATGGTCTTTGCCCTTGTGGAAGTCATTGTATTCTGATTAAGAAAAATGTTCTGAGAGGTAGTTATTATAATCATGCTAAATGTTGGAGTGATGAAAACGATGAATGGTAGCTGGGCATAATGGTACACACCTGCAAGGTAACACTTGGAAAATTGAAGACTTATGTTCAAGGTCATGCTATTAGCAATATAGTAAGTATGAAACCAATCTGTGTGACTATGTGAGATCCTATTTCCAGACCAAAAAAAAAAAAAAGTCATGGAAGTCTAGAGGATCACAAAAAACAAAACAAAACAAACAAGCAAGCAAAAAGAAACCTTCTGTGAATATAAGGACAACATAGCCTTAAGAAACCCAAGAAACAGAATAAAAATACTAAGCACAAACAAACAAGAAAAGCAGTAAAATCTGATACTACTTTGTTCTCTGTTTATGGACATTGCTGCATCTCTTATTATCTGAATTGCATGGAGCATTTTAAAATTTATTTTTGTATTTTTATTTGCTTATTTTATTTATGAATATGTTCATGTATCTATGTCTAAGTATATGTGTGTATGTAGGTGCATAGAAGACTAAATCAGATTTCCTGGAGCTAGAGTTATAGGCAGTTGTAATCTTGCCCACATAGACATTGGGAGCCAAGTTGCAAGAGTAGTCACTGCTCTTAAACAATGGTCAGTCTATCCAATCTAAATAAATGTAAACCTTTGTTTAGCCCTTACAATTTATGAGGAGAAACCTGCAGATAAAGTGTGCATAATTCCTTACTGGTTCCTTGCAAACCTAAGACTTTCTTTTGAAAAGCAATTAAAACTGACTATCTTCACACTGCAGCACTGTGGGAAATGTGTGCTTCATGGGAAATTATATATCTGTTAAAGCACGCCCTCCTCGTTATCTCTATCCAGGCACTAATTAGATTGAACCTCACTTGCTTCCCACATGAGATAAGATCAGAAATGGTTCAAGGTGGTTGTAGCCTTCCATCCTTCTGCATTGTCTCCCAAGATTCTAGAGTGCATATTTTGTAATTGTGTGAGTTGTAAATAACTGAGTTGCAATGAAATTTTGATTATTTCTATGAACATCAGTTGAATACTACCTGATGGCGGACATCTTTTCTCCTAGTACCTCTGCCCTCACAGTAATCCCAGCTTTCCAAGATTTGTGCTTTGTTGTCAGATATGCTGATCTACAGCTGCATCTGCTAAGAGGTATCCTTTTAGCAAGCTTTAATAGAAGCTGACTATCCTCACTAGAAGTTAAGTACACACAACTTTTAACACGTGTTCATTTTAATATTTATATGAAAGTTATAATTATAAATACTGTTTAGAACAATTGTATGGCTCTTAGCATACCAGGAAAAGATTTATATTACCAAAATCACCTTTTAAAGAATGTACCTCTCCATTGTGTATATGAGTTTATATATATTTATCATATGTGTGCTTGATATCCATGGAGGCAAGAAGAGTGTAATGGATCACTTAGTACTGAAGTTATAGGTTACTATGAGCTGGCATGTGGGTGCTAGGCACCAAACCCAGGTCCTCTACAAGAGCAGCAAGTGATTTTAACTGCTGAGATATCCATCCAGACCACCCCCCGAGAGAATTTTTTAAAACACATCATCCTTAAAATACACTCAGTTAAGGGAAAGAGAGAGACAGAGAAAGAGAGAAAGAGAAGCCCTTTGAAGGACATTTGAAGGATATGCCCTACTTCCACTGGGCTCATCTCTTAAAGATTGTACCACCTCCAGCTTATATCACATGCTGGAACCATACCTTTAAGGCACAGTTTTGAGGTATATATTGGAGAGCCATGGATCTGGAAAGATGCTCAGGGGTTATGAGCTTGCTACTGTCCCAGAGACCAGTGTTGTCTCAGCCCCCACACTGGATATTTCACAGCCATCAGTAACTATAGTTCTAGCAGATCTGATGACCCCTTCTGACTTCAGTGGGCACCTGCATGCATTTAAGCAGACACATAAATCTACATAAATAAAAATCAAATGAGTTATTTTTTTTAAAAACCCAAAGTATAAAAGTGGGTGCAGCAAATAAGAATCCAAGGAAATGTCCATAAGGACAATTAAAGCAATTGTTTTGGAAGCATCCACCATCACAGTATTTTACTCCAAAAGCTTTCTGAACCACACCCTGGCAGAAGGAGACAACTGCTAGTGATAATTTGACAGAAAAGCATTGGCTTCTAGTGGAAAGTGCACTGGTTTCAGAAAGACATTTCCATGCACAGAGGCTGCTAGAATAAACACTCAATGGGGCATTTGGAGTCTTGGGGGCACTTAACTATTCATCAGTCAGTGTGGATTTTCTGTGTCTCAGCATTTGGTCAACTAACTTTCCATTGAAGAGTACGTGTTGATCCCTGAGCCTTCATTCCGACTCAATGGATCCTCTTCCAAAAGCGAAACAGTACTTTTAAATCTGTAATAGCAAATAACGTATAACTACTTATAAATTGTTTAGTGTTGATGTATACATAAGGTCACCCAACATTCCAAGTGAGGAAATGGCAATACATAGGAGTATAGAAAAGGGTAATTGGAGTAATGATATCCAATTTTAAAGGAATTCCCCCCCCCCTTTTTTTTTTTTGCCATTTCTGGAGTTTTTCATTAAATTATTAAAATACAGAACTGTAGCAATGAACATGTAGCATTGCCCTGTAGAACAGCTCCTTCCTGCCACATCAAAAACAATTGCCTACAGTTTACAAAAGACAGATCTTAACTGCTAATTTGCTTCACAGTCTCAAATAGAATTTGATGAATTGTTTTCATTAGCTTCTTTGTAACTGTTCCTTTCACATAGTTCCAACAAAGCAATGGGGTTGTTGCTTTTGGGTAGGAAATAGTGTGACTTAATAGAAGCTACAAATTTTAGCAAGGAAAGTGTGTGTGTATGTGTGTGTGTGTGTGTGTGTGTGTGTGTGTGTGTGTGTGTTTGTGTGTGTGTGTGTGTGTTTGCAGTGCAGTGTGAAAGTGATTATAACTAACAATAAAACCAAATAAGCATGTCTTCCTGCTTTTTTTTTCTATCTTGAAATTACTACAATACCATGTGTGTGCATTTGTGTTCACACAAGATGTACATGGTGAAATAACAGAATTAACTTTTTGCTACAAATCCAGCCTTATTGACCCTGGTGAACACAACACTGTCACAACTGGCTGCTGAATGCCTCTCATATAAGTAGAAAGGAGGAGAGGAGACAACCACAGAGATGGTTGATATCGGACCATGGAAGTAAGTGCAGAGAGGTAACTGACTAGGAATAGTTTCTTAACTTCACCCTCCACAATGACCTGTAGAATTTGCAAGGGTCTATGACCACTGACCACCACTGGATCCTGGGAGCATCTATACACCAGGTGATGTTAGAGCTTCCAACAGCTATCATGCTGATGCTGCTACCATCCATGTCTGGGAACATGGCTGTTCTGAGAGGCCACCCTAAGATGTGAGCCTGTTCCCTGCTATGTCCTCTTGACATCCTGCCTCAGTTTTGTCATCCTCTGTTTGTTTGTATTGGTTAAACTGATATGACCTTCAATGGTTGTTATATAAACAAAACAGTTCCTTTCTTGTGCCTAGCACGGGGGTATGTGCTAATATTTTGAATGCAGTTGTACACTCTTTCATCTCTTGTTTAAAAAATATGTAAGTCTTAACATTTTCCCTGTCCCTGATATATGACAATGGGGATGGGGGAAACTGCTGTTTTGTGCTTTTCTAGTTTTGACAGTAAGTCTGTCCTCTTTACATGTATTGGTTTCCCTATGATCATGAAGTATGGCCCCCAAACATCTCTACTTTTCATCTGAACACTTTTTATTTTCCTGTAGGGAAGAGGAAGTGAAATCATTGGACGCTCCTCACACAGTATTCCAACATCTATAACCACAGCCACCGTCTGCCCTCACTCATGGCATTTATTAACCATAAAACTCTGATGTCGCTTCTCAAGGCCAAGATAATGCCAGATACAGAAAATGGATGGTGTTGCGCTCTTCTCATAACACTCCAGAGGCCTGTGCAGTTGCAGGGTGCTTCTCAGACACACTGCCCGGGCTATGAATTTTTAGCCTACTGCCTCCCTGTCATGATTTTCCAGCCCTCTGAAAAAGGACAAAACAGAAAATGGGCATATAAAAGGCAAGCTAAAAATTTTAGCTGTGAAGGAACAACCATTGCTGGCTCAGCAGTTTTGTTCATCTCTCCATGAATAATAGAACAAAACTCTTGAGGATTCATGGCATTTGTGGGAGAAATTTAATTAGATGACATATGGTTCTCTAAGATTCACCCTTCTTAACTCTGAAATAAGACTATGTGTGTTACATATGTTACTCTTTAGCTTTTTAACTGAAAACAAAAATCCCAAAGAGAATTTCATTAGATTTATATGAAGCTCACAACATATTTATAATAGAGAATTTATATATTCCTAAAATACAATTTCCCCTTCCCTGCCATTATGATATTAACAATGTCTTTTTTTCTCAGCCTTTCTTTTATACAACAAATAATTTTTACTTAAAAAGTATTGGGGGAAAAATGGGAATTCTCACCTGGCATTTAAGATGTGTTTTTCAATTCCATTCTCTTACTGGTTGAACTGTACGGAATTATATCAGTCTGCAGACTGTGGTGCAACTGGCTTTTTTTTTTTTTTTTTTTTTTTTGCACCAGAAATATACATATAAAGAAGATTGAACAATGCAACATTTCTCAAGTTGATTAATTCCAGAAGCTTGTGCTTTTTGTATATGTGTCATTAATAACAGGTGCTACGATTCAAGCCAGTTTATACCCATTTACCAACATACCATGAACCTCAATCATTTGCTACATAACTGATTCTCATAAAATGAAAGATTGGTACATAAAGTATACAACCCCCAAATGCACTGTTGCTGCACATGTGGTTTGGTGGTTTCTGCTAGTTTACAGACAGTCACAAACAACCCAAAGCTGACCAGGACTACCGGAATCACCCAAAGCCCCTCTGCCCACTCTGTCCATGAGTCTCAGCCTCAGAAGGAGCCTGTCTGATATTTTCTCCAATGTTTGTTTTCAGCTAATGCTAGCTTGGCCTTTTGTCCTTTATATAAAATCGTTGGTTATTTAAAATGTATTTTTTTTTTGTCTTCTACATTCGTCAGCATTGCCATGCTAAGTATGGATGTTTCTCTGTTCATCTGTGTGTACTACTTCAATATTTTTGAGCTCTCGTTTCTCAATAATATAAATTTTTAGCTGAGATGCATAATAGTCATTTTTTTCCTGCAAGTAGATTTTTTGGGGGGGTTATTGTTTATTTCTTATCTTACAGAACCTTCAATTCTATGTTAGATTATTCCATAGTCTTCTATGAACTTGGTTCTCCTGTTGTATTTGTTCACGCCTCTCTTTTATAGTTTTGTTTGGATGCATTCTATTGAATTGTCTCACTGCAGTTAGTCTGGCCCATCTAAGTTTTTAACATTTTTTTTCTCATCCTAGAATTTTCATTTTTTAAAGTGGTGTCTTTAGAAAAACACACCCTCATCTTTCTGTCATTCATCTTTTCCAGGACACTTGTTTTCATGAATTATGTTAAAGTCCTCACTAGTCAGTACAATATCTGATCACCTTTGCCCCATTTCTATTTATGACTAATTTCTCCCTTGACCATGGCAGGATGGATGGTGTGTGTGTGTGTGTGCATGCATGTGTAAAAATATTAGACATCATTGTGAATAATATTCACCTTCACATAGGGGCTCAGGCTTCTCCTGTGACATGCTGGAGTAGAATACAGAATCACTCTTGTCTGTAGCTGAGGTGATTCCTGCTTTTTGTACCTTTCTTTAAGATGCTAGGGAGGCTTGGTGGAGAATTCCATACCACTGTTCTTCCCTTACAGCTTTCCAATGAATGGGTGGTCTTCTGCCTTATAGTCAGACTACCAGATTGGAGGCTGTATAGATGTCTTTCCTTTTCATCCTCTACTCAGCCTTGCTGTACCTCAGCCTTCAGATAGTGGTTGGTTTATTCTTAATGTTGTCTCAAAATAGCACAGAGAAGTGTTCAATCCCAAACTTAATTGACTGGAAACTTTAATATCTGATTTGAGTTTCACTCAGCTTTCTTCCCATGTTCTGTCTTCATAATATGGTAGTGTGTCCTTGCGAGTGGGTTTACAATCTTTGCAGGAGTCTGTCTCATTTTCCTTCTACATTTCCAGCCTTGAATATTATGACTATGCAACTCCAAAAACCCACAGAAAACTCTGTGTAGTAGGTGTCTACTTTGGCTTGCCATTTGACAATTTTTCTGTATTGCCTTGGAGTCTGTCCTGGAACTCGCTCTGTAAATCAGGCTGGCAGCAAACTCACAGAGATCTACCTGCTTCTGACTTTGTTTCCCAAGTACTGAGATTAAAGGCATGTACCGCCAAAGGCCAGACTCTCTGGGGGCATCTATAGAACAGTCTTCCTTTTCCCAAAGCCTATGGAAAGCCATATGCTTCTCATCTTTTTTGGGTAAGTCATCACCCTGGAACTGGAATTCACTAACTGACATTTCCTGTAGACAATGGGTTTTCAGAAAACTACAATTTTGCAAGCAGATTTAGTTTTTTGTTTAATTTTTTTTTTGATGTGTGTGTATGTTTGTGTGTTTGTGTGAGAGAGAGAAACAGAGACAGAGATAGAGACAGAAAGAGGCAAGGAGAAAGAGAGAGGGGGGAGGGAGAGAGAGAGAAAGAGAAATAGGACCAAAAACAATGTGATTTGCATTTAGAAGCATTACATCCCAAGGTGGAATTCCAACCTGACAGTTTTGCCTTCCCTTCCAGGTAACCACACAAATCTACCTTCCTAGTGACTGCTCTTTCTGTGTGGTATATGCTACTTCTTTTTATTTCTTCTTCTTCTTCTTTTTTTTTTTTTTTTTTTTTTTTTTGGAAATGGTCACATATTTATGTATTTTCCTTCTTTTTCTACTTAAGCTTTCTTCCCAGGTGACCTCACTCAAGATAGACTAGCCTGCAACTGGTTATGTAGCTACCAAAATTTGAATGTGAAATGTTCACAGACTGACATTTTGGACATTTTGAATGTATTGTCCCAACTGGCAGTGCTAAAAACTTTAAAATGCAGGATTTATCTAGAGGAAGTAATTTGATAATCTGTAATCCCTGGTCACATTTAATCTTACTATCTGTACCCTGTCTTCTATGCTGTGACCAAAGGTATGTAGCCAAACATGAGGGAAAAAGAAAACAAACAAACAAACCAAAACAACTCTCCTTTGTTTTTGCATTTTGTTTGTTTTGGGTTGGGATTCTTTTAGTTAGGAGTTGTATTTGTTACAGAGAATCAAACCAAGAAAGTAACCAATATAGTCCTTCAAGCTGATTTCAATCTCACAATCTTCCTGCTTTAGTTTCCTACTTATTGAGACCACAAGAAGCCTCACCACACCTAGTATTTTTCCACATTTCTGTGGCTTATTTCTAACATATTATAAAGAGCTAGTTATTGTTTTATTATTAGTAAAACATTGATTTTTTTTTTCTTCTCAAAACCACAAATACCCTTTATTTCACCCAGAGCAAAAGCCCAAATCCTTCTAAGTACTGAAAGCTGTCCACATGCCATGCCATATGGTCTATCACTTGCCTCCCAGTGTTTTCTCTCTTAAGGTTTCATGCTCCAACCTCAGTCATATGTGTGCTGGTCATTCCACTGGAACTTGGGTTAAGCCATTTTCTTTATCTGGACTCCTCTTCCTCAGACTCATGTGTATATAACTTCTTCAGCTTTTTACCCTCATCAGCATTTCCATTGTTTCTTTCCATGTCCTCCTTCTATTTCTCTGAATTATTTAGTGGTTGTAAATATTACATATTTTTTCTTTATTGTTTTTGTTTATTTTTAAATTTTCTGTAACCTTTTGTAATAGTTTAAATTCAATTAGGCTAAGGATTTTTCTATGTTTTGTTTACCTAATACTCTATGCCTAAAAGAGTGCTAAGAACATATCAGTTTGATGGGAGATGTCATTCTGTAAACATGTTTCTCATGCTGGTTAATGAATAAAGTACTGTTGGCCAATAGGAAAGCAAGATAGGCAGGACTACGAGACAAGGAGGAAAGAGGAAGTAGTAAGAAGGAGAGTCAAGATGGAGAGACTGGGGAGACCAGACGCCTGCCCCACTCCCCGGTAGGTGAAACCACGTGGAAATACATAGAAATGGATTAATAATTAAGACAGAGCTAGCAGATAAGAAACTAGTACCTGGCCAACAGCATTATATGAAATACAGAGTCTTGGTGTGTTAATTGGGGCTGGTGCGGTGGTGGGACCAGACCAGCAGCAGGCAGAAAAACCTTATTCCTTACATCAGTTATGTGGAAGTATTTGTCAAATGCAAAGCTCCTTTTGGTATTAAGAAACTGGAACTTTTATTAAAACTTCTCAATATTCTTCTAAAGCAATTAGACATGAGTGTGAACATGTATCTTATCTAGAAGGTTAAAACAACAAAGAAACACTGCATAGTAAATGATTTAACTCAGTTTTTCAGAGAACAATCAGAGATTTATAGCATGAATAAAAATAACTTAAGAGTATTTATTTTATTTAATCTAAGTGGTTTTATTTTTTAAGTTGGGTTGCAGTTTCATGCTGAAAAGGTATGTATCTCAGGACACAATGAAATTTTCAATCAAGACATTATTATTATTATTCATATTATACTCTCCCTTCCAACCTATTTCACTGAGTATTATTCATCTCTAATGTTTTCATATGTCAGAATTTCATCATTTAGTTCATATTGACAATAGAATGGATGAACTGCAATAAACTGTACTCATCACAGGAGGTACTACACAGAACATAAGGAGAAACTGAGAAAATGGCACATGCTTTTTCATAGATACTATTATGTATGTTCATAACCTACCATCCATGTTTAGTTTAATTAACTCTTCTATAAAATGGCATTCATAATATCTTCATTATATGAATATTATGAGTAGTGAATCAAATAACTTATATTAGAGCTCTAATAAGCAAAACAGAAGCTAGAAAAATAGTAGCTAGTGAACTTTATTTGGAGTTAATTTTATAATTTATATTACATATAGTAGCAAACATGATAACACACCTATCTGCATGAACCATTTCACTAATTAATACCTTTGGGTCAAAATCAAAAAAAAAAATTAAAAATTTCCAATCTATGAAGCAGAGGTCCTAGATTTTCTTTTCTGAACACATAGATTCAGAGTGATAAAAATTCATACAATATTAAAACATAGTTCAATTTTAGATTAGTGTTAGTTGCCAGTTTGATAAGATTGAAAATCTTCTAGGAGAGAAAACCCTGGGCTTACCTATAAGAGGGTGTGTAGATGGAGTTAATTGGGTGAGAAGACCCACCCTAAATCTATGTGGCACTATTCCCTTAGAATAGGGTCCTAGACAAAAGAGAAGGGCACCAGCATTCTTCCTGATACTTTCTGAGTGTGGGACAATGTGACCAGCTGTCTCATGCTTCTGCTCCCAGGACTTTACTGCTACGATGAACTGTCCCCCTTGAGTGGCAACACAAAATTGGCCTTCTTAAAGTTGCTTTTGTCAAAACAACAAGAAAAGTAATGAATATACCTATATTTTTAAGTGAGCCCAGAAGGATTGGGTTAATTATTAAATATTAGTTAGACACAGGGGAAATTTTTGACTATAAGCTAATAGATAGTATGGGATAACCTACTAAAAAGAAAAATTCATAATAAAGAAAAGTTGGGCCTTGAATGTCCAATAACATTGAGAGAAAAGAGACCATCAATCAAAATCAAGCAGATGCCCTCGGGGTACTCTCAACTCTATCAGATTATCATTGTCTGTTAACATTAGCCACTGAAGCAATAAAGAAACACAAACTGAGGGATTCGGGAGATGAAATATTTGGGAATTTGTCCAAAAACTAAAGAGGCAAGCTTTACCAACAGAGTATAAGGGATCAAAGACAGAATCTAAGGGATTGATGATACAATATAAGAAATGGACACACCATTCAAAGAAAATGTTAAATCTGTAATCCTGACATAAACATTCAAGGACTCTGGGACACTATGAAAAGACCAAACATAAGTGTTAGGATAATATTTTTTGTACTTTGGGGGATAATACTTTTTTTTAAAGATTTATTTATTATTTACACAGTGTTCTGCTTTCATGTATGTCTGCATGCCTGAAGAGGCACAAGATCTCATTATGGATAGTTGTGAGCCGACACGTGGGTACAGGGAATTGAACTCAGGTCCTCTGGAAAAGCAGCCATTGCTCTTAATCTCTAAGCCATCTCTCCAGCTCAGGATAATAATTCTTTACACTATGTGAGAATGTGTTTCTGCTTCGCATCACTTGTCTAATACACATTCATATGTTTTTAATAAAGAACAGTCAATAGTTAGGCAAGAGAAGATCAGGAGTTACCAGACGAGATAAAAATTCTGGGAAACTATCTGAATGAGGTGGGAAATTCAGCAGTCAGAGACTAAGAAAGTTGGATGTATGGTATCAAGAAGAAGTAACAGGCCATATGGTAGAGCATAGATTAATATAAACAGATTAATTTAATTTAGTTAGGAACAGGCCTAACCTAAGGCCAAGCTATAATACTTAATAAGAAGTCTCCATGTCATTATTTGGGAGCTGCCAGTCCAAACAAAGACCAGTATACCTAAGAATAACAGGTATCAAGTAAGGTAAAGAATCCCAGCTCAAAGCCCCAGACAATATTTTTAACAAACTCATAAAAGAAAAATTTCATAACCTAAAGAAGGAGATGTGAATAAAGGTAGAAGAAGCATATAGAACACCAAGTAGATAGAAACATAAAAGAAAGTCCCCTTGCCACATAATAATAAAACTAAATATATGGAACAAAAATATTAAAAGCTGCAAGGGAAAAAGGGCAGGTAACCTATAAAAGTAGACCTATGAAAATTACACCTGACTTCTCAATGGAAACTGCAAAGCCAGAAGGACCTGGACAGATGTACTTCAGAGTCTAAGAGATCAGAGAAACCAGCCCAAGCTCTGGTTCCTAGCAAAATTTTCAATCACCATAGATGGAGAAAATAGGATATTGAATGATAAAGTCAAATTTAAATAATATCCATCAACAAATTCAGCCCTTGAGAAGATATTAAAAAGAAAACTCCAATACAAAGAGGTTAACTACAGTCATATAAACACAGTAAATAATCTCACACCAGCAAAATGAAAAGAAATGGGCACATACAGTACTAATCCCCTAACAACAACAGCAAAAAGGAATTAACAAACATTGACTGCTAATACAATTAATACTATTGACCATTAATACTCCTCAATATCAATGAACTAAATTCCCCCAAAAAGTTAAAAAAAAAAAAAAAGTTAGGGACTAACAGAACGGATGTGAAAACAGGATACATACTTCTGCAAAAAAGAACATACTTCAACATCAAAGATACACATTACCTCAGAATAAAGGGTTGGAAAAAGGTTTTTCAAGCAAATGGGCCTAAGAAGCAACCTGGAATAGCCATTATAATATCGAACAAAATAGTCTTGAAACAAAATTTTATAAAAAATAAGGGGTAAAAATACTTTTTACTCATCAAAGGAAAAGTCCACCAAGAAGATGTCTCTATTCTTAACATCTATGCCCAAATGCAAGGGCACACATGTTTGTTAAAGAAACATTAGTAATGCTTAAATTACACAATGTGCCTCATGCATTGATAGTGGGAGACTTCAATACCCTATTCTCATCAATAGGTCATCCAGACAAAAACTAAACAGAAAATTACTGGAGCTAACAGGTGTTATGAAACAAATGGATCTAACAGATATATACACAATATTTCACCCAAACACAAAATAATACACCTTCTTATCAGAACCTCATAGAGCTTTCTCTAAAGTTCAACATATGCTCAGTCACAAATCAAGTCTCAACAGATACAAGAAAATTTATATTATGCTCTACATCCTATCAGATTAAAGGTGAATTTCAAAAGCAACATAAAACCTATAAACTAATGGAAAATGAACAACTCTCTAATGAATGACTATTGGATCAAGCCAGAAATAAATAAAGAAATTAAAGATCCCCTATAATTCAGAGAAAATGAATGCAAAAACACTCCCAAACTTAGGGGTCACAATGAAAGAGATGCTAAGAAGAAAGTTCTTATCACTAAGTACCTATATAAAGAAATTGGAGAGATTTCATACCAGCAATTAGTAGCACAACTGAACGCTCTAGGAGAAAAAGAATCAAGTATACCCAAAAGGAATAGATTTCAGAAAATAATCAAACGGAGGACTGAAATCAATAAAATAAAAATAAAGAGAACAATATAAAGAATTGATGAAATAAAAGAGTTGCTTCTTTGAGAAAATCAACAAGACAAACAAACTCTTATCTAAACTAACTAAAAAGCAAAGAAAGAATGCCCAGATTTAAAAAATCAAAAATGAAAAGTACATAGCATCAGATACTGATGAAATCTAAATAATAATTAGATCATACTTTAAAGACTTTAAAAACAAAATTAGAAAATATGAAAGAAAAGGATAATTATCTCAATAGACATCACATATCAAAATTAAATTGAAATCAGATAAGCAATTTAAATCTGCTTATAACCTGTAATGAAATAGAAGCAGTCCTTCAAAGGTTCCTGTTCAAAGAAGAACAGTCAGGCCCTGACATTTGTAGTACAATATTCTACCAGACTTTTAAAGAAAAGTTAATACTCCTCCATTGCTGTTGGTGGTTGTGTCCTTGTACAGTCACTCTGGAATCAATATGGTCTTTCATCAGAAAACTGGGACTTGATCCAACTCAAAACCCCAGCTCTACCACCATTGGACATATACCCAAAAGGCACTTGATCCTACCACAAGGATACTTGTACATCTATGCTCATAGTGGCTTTATTCATAATAGCCAGAAACTAGAAGCAATGTAAATTTTCCCAACATAAAAATGAATAAAGAAAATGTGGTATGTTTATATAATGAAGTATGTATTACTCTGCTGTTAGAAAAAAACTGATATCATGAAATTTAAAGGGGAATGGATGGACCTAGAAAAGAATAATCCTGTGAGGAAACCCAGACCAAGAAAGGCAAACATGACACTTATTTATAAGTGGATATTATTCACAGACTCAGAGAGGTTAAGTAACAAGGAGGGTTCTAGGTAGGTAGATGTGTGACTTTCCCTTGGAAGGGTAAATAGAATAGAGTTTGTGAGTGGACTGGAGGCAGGTAGGCATTGTAACAGGAAGAAGGGTTGGAGAGAGAAAGTTTAGGAAGAGATGACCAGAATTGGGGAGTTCTGGAGGGGGTTGTTGAAAACTAGTGCATTAGACACTTCCTGGAACTTATGATGGTGACCCTATCAAGGACTTCTAGTAATTGATGGTACAGTCTAAACGGGATATCTTCTGTAACCAGGAGAGAACTCCAGGGTTGTGATTAGAACATGAGCCCAGTCACAAAATTGTTGGCCTACTACCTGCCCAATCTGCAAGATGTACTGGTTCAGAACTTGTGGAATTAGCCAAGAAACCATGACTATTCTAACAAGGGGCCCACACCAAGAAAGAGAACACATGACAAACACCTCCTGGATAGCCAGGATGGATAGCCCAGAGACCTAGGATAGAGCCAAACATGAATAGCAAAAAAAAAAAAAAAAGTTAATCAAATGATTCCTAATGGTATTCTACCATAATCATAGATGAGTGGTTAGCCCAATCATCACCAAAGATGTTTCCTCAAGCAACAGATGGGAGAACATGCAGAGACCCACAGACAAACATCAGGTTGTGTGTGGGAAACCATGCAGAATAGGAGGAGGAAGGATTGTAAGAGCAGGAGGGTTTAAGGACACAGCCCACAGAATCAATTATGCAGGCCTTAAAGGGGCTCAAAGAGACTCAAATAACAATCACAGAGACTACATAGGTATACACTAAGACCTTTACTTATATGTTGTGGTTGTTTAGCTTGAGGTATTTGTGGGACTCCTAACAGTAAGAACAGGACACTTTTACCTGTTTGTTGGAACCTTTTATTCTTACCATGCTGCTTCCTCCAGCCTAAACATGAGTGTTTGCAGTTAGCTGTATTGCATCTTGGTATGCCTTGTTTGTTTGATAAGCCTGAGAGGCCTCCTCTTTTCTGAAGAGAAATGGAAGGAGAGGAGAGGCAGGTCAGCAGTGGACTGGGAGGTTTGGAGGGAGGGGAGGCAGCAGTCCAGATGCACTGTATAAGAGAAGAACAAATAAAAGGGGGAAAAAAAAGACTAGTGAGTTTAATCCCAAAGATACAAGCATGGTTCCATATAGGCAAATCTATAACCATGGTAAATTTTATCTTAAAAGTGGAGAATAAAAAAAAATCATAGAACAGGTATTTAGTAAAACTCAATGTTTTTATTATTAAAAAGCTGAAAATTAAATATAGAAAGAATGTTCTCAATATTGAGAAAATATTTAGAGACTGGTGGAATTTGGTTACTACCTCACTCTTTGGCTTATTCAGTTACTTTTCTATCATTGAGACCCACCTGTCTGAAGATAGTACCACATGCACAGCAGGCTAGGCTCTGCTCCAAAAACAAGCAATCAAAAAGATGTTCCATAAACATGCCCACTGCCTTGTGCAACAAAAACAGTTTCTCAACTGAGCTTTCATCCTCCAAAGTGACTATAGTTTGGGTAAATTGGACAAAAACTAGCAGTACACCTCCCCCAAAACACCAGCCCCAGGTCATCATTCAGCATGTACTGCAGAGCCTAACTGGTTTTCCAAGTACTAACTCAGAGAAGCACAACTTTCCCTTTTCTTTTCATTCTTTCTATTTCCTTCCTAAGCCTTTCCTTCCTCACTCTTTCTCTGAAGCTTTCCACCCCTCTTCATCATGTGATATTTGTCTACCATGTGATAGCATGAATGGGACATGGCTTTCTCTCCTGCCATATATTTTCTCCTCATAAGATGAAATAAAAGTGTATTTTACCTTCTCCACAAGTCTCTATCAAAATTATTTTGTTAATGAAACTATGAGCTCAAAAGAGGAAACCCTTATTTCCCAAGTAGCATGTAATGCTCTATGTGGGGCTCTCTAAAGATTTTGGTGACTGTAGGAGTAGCTTTTTTTTTTTTTTTTTTTTAATATAAAGGATAAGCTGACCATTGAATCATGAGATGGGCATGTAATCTCAGGGTAATTGTCCAGTAACTACCAAACAATAACTAACCACAGTTCCCAAACACCATACTTGCTCCCCCAAAAAACATTAGCTTGAATTTACCATAGTCATGGTGGGAAGCTCCAGAAAAGCTCCAGGGCCCCAAGAGATTAAAATTCTTAAATAAGAGAAAATTCTTGCTGAGTGAGAACAAAGAGAAACTGTTAGAAGTGACTGTGATGTGTACAAAGGTGGAGAAAGAGTGAGCAGAAGCTGGGCTTGAGCTCTCTGTGAAGATGTGAGCATTAATGATGCACAGCTTCAGCATAGGCCCGGAAGAATGTCAGCCATGGCTATGATAATGCCAAACAATGCAGTATTCTCCAGCTTGAAGTTTGTATTTTCCCAGAAAGATAAATCCTCCTCAATCAGAGCCATGGGACTGTATTTTAATCAGAACCATACTTGTATATAAATAAAAGATAACATACAATCAAAACCTTTTTCTTTCTTTGCAATGCTCATCATTTTTTGAGGATAAGAAACATAATAAAAGAACAGTGATTTTCATACAATTTTTTCTCCTTGCATGTAAGTTTAGGAAAGAGATTGAACAATTCTCTACCTTTCCCCTTTTATTTATTTAATTTTTTGCTCCTAATTCTCCAAAGTGCTATTTCTAATAATAGCAACATTGTCCCATATGGATTAAAATGAGCAACATTTCTTTAGTGAATAAAATGAATAGAATTTTGCTCTAAATATTAAACTGCTCTCTTCTCCTGGAAGGCAAAGTGTCAAATTCCAATTTCAATTATTTTGGGGTCCTTCCAAATTCACCAATGCCAGCAGATAAGGGGCAGTCAGTCATCAATGGGTATTCAAACCAAAGAAAAACTGAAGCTAAAATCTTATTCCAAAGTAATGTAGAGACACCTGGGAATAAATTTAACTTTAAGGAGTCATCTGGCTAATAAATGAAAATTTTTACACATTTACTAAAATATATATAAGCAGTAAGGTAAAATACTGCACACATCAGCAGAAGTCCAAAAGTTTCTGTTCCTAGGATTCACTTGATTTTCTCCCCCTTGAGAGGTGAGTGAAATGGAAAATTTGAGTCATTGGCAAGACAGTAGTGTTGTAAGTGAATGAAAAGTAATTGCTCAGGCTAGGAAGATGGCTAAGCAGGTGTATAAGTTAGTTTTCAATACTGTTATAAAGTATCACAACAGAATGCAACCTATGGAGCAAATAGTTTACTTTATCTATTGGTTTCAGAGGGAGAGAGTCCATGATGGTAGGTGAGTTATGGCAGCAGGTAATAGGAGAAGGAAGCAGAGTGTTCATATCAATAAACACAACACTAATTGAAGATGAAATAAAAGAAAGGTGAGGCTATAACCTGTCAAAGTCATCTCCCAATGACATTTCCCTCAACAATACTCCACCTTCTTCTAAGCCTTTTACAACCAGTCATAGCAGTATAACTCATAAGGGTCCAAGTTATTGACTATATGAGCCTATAAGTAATATTACACCTGCTCTCATAAACTAATAGCCATTTCATAATGCAAAATGTATTTAGCTCAACTTCAAAAGTTCCTATAATCTTTCATAGTCACAACATTTTCTTTTATAGTTTTAATATTGCTTATTGAAAATGTTTTATCCAATATGTTTTTCCTCACCTATATACCCACCCAAATTTATGTCATCCCCCATTCTTTCTCAAAAAGAAACCCAAAACACCAAACAAAACCCATGAATCAGCACTCACCTAAACAAACCGAAAGTAAGAAACATTGAACACAAAAGACCAATAAGACACAAAATATCAAATAAAGCAAAATGAGACAAAATGTCAAGAAAATATCACCTACTTTGTTTTGTGTTGGTCAATTATAACACTTTTTCAAAATCCAGTCTCTTTTGAGACACAAGGAAAGCTCTTAATAGTGACTCTATGTAAAATCAAAATGGAAATCACATGCTTCTAATACACAGTGATACAGAATACAATTCTCATTTCAAAAGGAAGGAATGGGGACATAGTGAGAAAATGCTAGATCTCAGCAAGAACAAACCATGTTGTAGTAAACACCAGGTTGTATTGGTCAATGTTTGGTATCTGAGACTAATTTCAAAGTATTAGATGGCTACACATCTCCAGTCCTGCTTATGGAAAAATACATCTCTCTATTCTGCTCTATATTTTCATCTCTCCTTGGTATATATGTCATGGCTCTGGTATTTCCAACATCTTGAGGTCACTATCATAATTCAGGCCCATGAGCCTTTGAAGAAATTTCACATACAAATCATTACAATGGGTAAGAACATTTGCTATAAAGACACGATGACCTGTTTTGCATCCTCAGTAACTAAACTGAAAATCAGATATAACTGAGCATGCTTGCAGTATCAGTACTGAGCAGCAGAGACAGCCAGTTCCTTGGGAACTCACAGGTTACCCTAGTATAGCTTTCAGTATAGTGAGAGATGCTATCTAAATAGCTAAAGTGAAGAGTAATGAAGAAAGATATCCAATGTGGCTTCAGCATGCATCTACATGACATACATTACCAAACACCCACCTGTATGAAACACACACACACAAATACACACACGTGTGTGTGTGCACTCATGCATGCATGCACTCATGTACACACTTACATGCATAAATTAAAATTTAAAAAAAAGGTAAATAAATTAAAATTTTATGCTTTTCACACTTAAAGAGGAGGAAAACACAAGTCACTGCTTCACTTTCTTCCAAACTTTGCCTTAACTGTCTTCTTCCACATAACAATCTTGAGGAGAATAAATATACCTAGTTCTTTATTTCCTTCTGTAAATTTACAGAAGTATATTCAGTCATCACAAAAGATATTCTTTTATTTCATCATAGCATCTTTATAACTCTTACACTGAGTTGCTCCTCCATTGGAGAGATTTGCAAAACTGTTGAAGGGAAATTTCATAAGCATGTAATACTAGAATAAAAACTCTTCCCAAAGTTCTTATCTTAGGGAACTGTAAGAACCATGTGATATTAAATACCTGGACTAATTGTATACTATGTAACAGTTGTATGAATGCAACATTAAGAAGACCCATTGCTGAGTAATAGCACAAACAAGGAAGTTATCTGACAGTAAGTAAACTGGTGGAAAATGAAGAAAACTATTCAATTAAAACTGGTACTGTTAAGTTTGAGGGCAAAACAACAAACAATACCAGTGCAATGGATTAACAGAAGTTTTACTATCTCTTATTGACTTATCCAGTGACTTAATAAGACTGGTAGTATCATCCATCAAGCTCAAAGAAAATGGGTAATCTACTTTAACCTGGAGCAAATGAATGACTGATATCTGTTATCATTCCCTTTGGAAGAAGCAAGGTCTGAGACAAGTTACCTTGAGATAAACATTTGAACAATACTCCATGGCCAGATAATACACCAACCCACAGGCAAAGCACTGTGGGAAGCTAGATATTATATGAATCATTACAAAATAGAGAGGAGGACTATGAGGTTACTGGCCCATCAGTAGAGGATTATTTATTGTAGAGGGCTAGGATACTACTAAATGGTGGCTAAGAGAGGAATAAAGGACCAAAGGAAACAGAATGTCTAGAAGTCAATGTATTTTGGACAAGCAACAAAGAGAAGGTGATCCACCCAACAAGACCTTCCTTATGTGGTGGGCATTAGAGAGGCCAAGGTTAGATACACACCAGCTACTAGAAAGAATTCAAGGACCAAAAAGATAAAAAGAAATCGATGGAGTTGACAAGAAAAAAAACTGTTTAGATAAAAATACCCCACTTAGAGAGCCATATAAGCACATTTTAGGTTGAACCACAAGAGAACAAATGATAAAGTTTCCAATGTCCAAGAGGAAATGGGTTCTGATTCTCTCCCAGCTGATGTGTGGAAGAAGATTATTTTAATCATAGGTTCCAGGTGAGAAAAATCTTTCCAAGCAAAACTTTCCTAATGACTCCAACCATGAGCAATACTGGTTCATACTATCCTTAGCCAAAATTCAGAGGTCAATTTGTATCTAAATTAATGTAAGTGCTTTCTGCAAATCTGTGTTCTATCAGGACAGGGTGAAATTTTTAATAGTGGTCTGATGCCAAAATACATGATAACTAGTCTGTCTCTTAATAAAAGATAAAAGAAAAACACATGAAAAGTAGTATCAAGTGAAATAATATACACAAACATGCAAGCCTAGGGAATTTCATGCCATGCATTTAACCCATAATTAGAAAGGTTCTGTTTCTAAGTGCTTTTCAAAAAGGATCTCATCAAATTTCCAAAACTCTACTGCAAAGAAGCATGCTGCTTCCATTTCAGAAAGGTTAAAATGGACAATAAGTTTAAGAAGCCTCATCAGATCCACAAAGCAGAAGGAGAACAATCTGAATTCAAGAACCCTATCTATCTAAATACCTAATATCCATAGCATTGACTCTCAGTTGTTGCTCAATAGTAAATACAAAATGGTGTGTGAGAGACACTTCAAGGTGAGCCCACATTGGCACAAAAGTATCATAACCTTGGCAAAAGCACTGAATGAACTGTGATAGGGACTGAAATCTGCTTATTGCCTAGGTCTTGATATTTGTGTAAAATATGTGCTCTTGAGCAAAATCGAGTTTCATGTCACAAAATTGCTTGCTAACCACAGTGCTAATATCCCTGACACCTCTCTATTCTTTCTATCATTATATAATGATTGGTCTCCATAGTAAGACTGGTTGATATTGTGAGTACTATTAATATTCACAACATATTGGATACTTCTGAGGTATCTGGTCTCTTGTATTTTTATTATTTTATTTCTCCCATGACTGTGTAATACAGGTATGGCCACCTCACTGTGCATATGAGAAAACTCACTCTGAAGCATCAAATGACATGAGTAAACTTTTAAGGCTTAATAAATACAATTGAGATTCAAGCCTAGGGTAATCTAATTCTAAAACATACACCTTTTTACTTTCTAATTTTACATTTTCCTTGTAAAAATAGGAAAGTAATCCTCATTTTTTATTAGGTACAAAACTTAACTCAAATGGCTTAAAGACTTAAATGTTCAACCTGGGGCTTATTTGAAAATAGAAGAATACAGGGAAATCATTTAGGATGCTGAAACTACCAAAAAATGACATGGATAGTTATTGATGCTATATCACAATAAAAAGCTGCTAGCCTCCACTCCAGGCTTGGGTACATGTTCCTGCTTCAGTTAGTAAGAAACATGTCTGTGCTTGTTTCCGAGGTTCCCAAGAGAGGTGCTTTTCCCCCATGGGATTCGTCTTACTAAAGATCAATAAAGGTGTTGGGTCATCTTTGTCACCAGGATGAATGAGCTTGCCTGATGCTGGTGATGAAGATGATTTCAGAAGTTCATATTTAACCTCATTTAGTCCTTCTCCAAATCTCGGAGTAAGAATGACCATCATCCTTTTTTCTATTATTGGAGACTAGGATCTGTCCCAACTCAGTACTTAAACAGAAGGAGGAAGACATCTTGATGGAAAATTAGAATGGCCAACACCTGTGGGAAAAGCAAGGCATTGCCATGCACCTGGATCTCCAAGGCTGTGGGAGAGGAAGAAGGGAATCACTGAGAATTTCTAGGTTCCAGCATAGCCCCATGATCAGTGAGAGACCTTGTGTAAAGGGAATAAGGCAGGGAGTGCCAGAGCAGGACAGCTGACACCTTCCTGTCTCTATTTATGCTTGTTAACATATGCACACTTACACACATGTGTGCAAGTATCAAATACAAACATACACACAACAATATAGTAAATCATGGTTGTTGTTGTTCTGCACAATAAAAATATTATTCATGAAAAAGCTACTGTAAAACTAAGAAAACTGTTAGTAGAGGGAGGAGATAACTGATAAAATGATAGATGATATTTACATACTATCTGTCTGACAAAAGGTTAATATCCAGAACAAATGAAGAACTAAAAACAAAATACCATCATCATCTTCAACAACAACAAAAACAAAACAACCAAAAAGTAACCCCATGATAAGATGGGCAAAGGGCTCAAATAGATCCCCCCGACAAGACTCAAGAAACATCTTGGAATATATGAATAAAGAATATAAGAACCACAGGATAGGATGGAGTAATGTAAAACAGCTACTTCCTTCATGGCAAGGCCAGGACACTGTATTCATCAGCTCATTATTTCTGTGGTTACCTACAAATGATCTGACAAAGATGGGCTTGTCCTCATTTCATCATGCATGGGAAATGAGTTCTTGAGGCACCGTCACTCATTCAACACTATGTTTAATTAATGGTTGCTGAGGGAGGGGTGTTATTTTCTTTACAGTCACTGATAAATTGCCCATTTTTAAAAACTAAGCTCTGACTTGTGCTCATACAAACAACCATAATTAAACTCAGTGAATGAGAAAAAGAAAGGACATTGTAGTAGGAGAGGGCTTGTGGGAGAAAAGGTTTTAATGTGAGAGAAAGTAATGGAAGATGAAAATTCCCTAAGTTCATTATGCACATTTATAAAATTGTCAAATAACAAAAAATAAGTAAATAAGTTCAGCCATTTTGAAGAATGTCATGGATGAAACCAAAATGTAAAAATAAAATTAGTGTGGCCAGTACAAAATCTTGGAGAGTAAGTATTTGTCTCCCACATCTGAAATGTGAGTTATATACTCAGAGCCCATGTAACTACTGCACAAATAAACTTTTCTGGAATGTTTGACAGCTGCATTAATTTACCAGTATAGGGATACAAATTTAGAAGGCAGTTTGATACTATGTCTATTTACCAGATAATAGTAGTAGATTCACTCCCACAATCTCTACACTCAATAATTGTGGGTTCTTTGCCTAATTTAAGTATATTGCATGTATGTTCTCCTTCAGAGAGGCTGCAAAATCAACCAAAAAGCAGGTGGTTACTTATATGTGTGCTCAGTTAGTATTTGTTAGGAAACAATTGGAAGAAAAATAAGGGGGAAAAGAGCATTGGATAATTGCTTATTTTGTACACGGAGTTATGCTAGCAAGTAAAACATTTCAACAAATAATTGTACACTAATGGAAACTGGGAGTGTGGATTCTCTTTGTTCTCAAGATTTTGGTTTTTATAGATATCCAATGACCAACACCATGCTGAACTCTGCCTCCCCATGAGTGACTGCAGAACCTCCACGGGTATTTACTTTGACTCTAGTTCTAATACTTGTCCTTGTCTCCCTTTCTATAAACTCCTACTCAGCTTCTTTCATAGGCTCCTGGTGGTTCTCTGTTTTCTTGTTTCTGGATTCTCCAGTGGTTCTTTCCTTTTCTGCTACCATATGGCATCCTTGTCCACAGCTGTTCATTTCAGTTATCAGTGCAGGTCCCAGAGAACTGGGTCCTTTGTCCTATATTCCATCTTTTACACATATCAGAAAACTCTATGTAGAGACAGTGTTGAATAAGTGACTTCAGGGAAGAAAGTTGTGACTGACATTTTCCTAATGGTTTTATCCCAGTATGTCTAGAGTTTGGTGAATGCTGTAGCTGATTAGACAAGCTGTGGTGTGGTTTCATAATTTTCCTGTTTCTAACTCTCATAGCACTGGGCTTTGAAGTGTATGGAACCATGCTGGCCTTTTTTTCTGGGGGTTTGAGTTCAGATACACATGCTGTGCAGCTACTTCGGTGGGGTTTTGAAGATATGAATCTTTCCATTCATTTTATCCTGGTATCTTACAGGCATCTACTAAGGCATGTTCATCTCTTTTCTGAAGACTCACACCTCTCCTCATCTACCCTATTGGATAAATCATAATAAAGTCCTCCATAAGCTTTTTCCCCCGCATAAATATACAAGGTCTCTGCTGTCCTCAAATCACTCTGACATCAAAAGGCTAAACACACTCTTTAAGTCATGACAAGCTGACCACATCAAGAGTCTCATGGGCCTGCTGCCAGAGATGACAACTTTTCATGGAGAGGCAGGACACAGTTAGATCCCAGGACACAATCTGTTTCTGTTCTCTGAAGCATAAACTCAGCAACTGTTCATGATTTCTGAGTGAGTAACCTCTTCAACTCCCCTCAATAACCATATGGTCCCCAAACACCAGGACCTCATTCTAGCTCTGGAGCAGTGGTTCCCAGCCTTGATAATGCTGAGAATCTTTAATGCAGTTCCTCATGTTATAGTGACTCTCCACCAACCATAAAATTATTTTCAACACTACTTTACAACTGTAATTTTGCTATTGTTATGAATAGTAATGTAAATATCTGTGCTGTCTGATGGTTTTAGGTGGCTGCTATGAAAGGATCCTTCAACCTCCAAAGAGGTCATGTCCAACAGGTTGTTCAACCATAATTTCCTAAGGCAAACTAATTTCCTATACCATGTGACCCTGAGCTAAAGGTTAGCTGCCTGACAATTTAACTGTTATTTCTCTGTTTCTGTAAACAATGCTTGTTGCAGATGTCCAGAACTGCCTGGCTACCTGTCTGCATTTGTCACAATTCTTTTTTTTTTCCCTTAAAACCTTGAACCACCTGAAATTAGAGGGTGATTCCCTCTATCCTGCTTGCTATATAGTTCCTGCTGGCAGTTAATACAGACTCCTTTCAAATCAGGCCTCCAAGGCTGGTTGTGGTGATGCATGCTGGTAGGTTTTGATGAAGAAGGCAGAGGCAGGAGGACCATGAGTTCAAGGCTAGCCTGGGCTACACAGAAAAACCTTGTCTCAAAAACAAAACAAAATAAACAAACAAACAAAAAAACTAAAGAAAATGAAAAAACTTTTAAGTAGCTAGCTGATGCTATAGAAATCCAGTTCCGCACAGGTGGAGGAGTTTGACAAACAGTTCATGCTTACCACTGAAAGATGAATATTTGAAGGGTCACAACTTAGATCTCAGGACTACAAGCAAAATACCCAAACTAAATGTACCTGAGGTAGCAAGAATAACCCTAAGTCCCAGCATAATCAAGATGGTCTCTAGTGTTTCTCCATGTAATTTTGCATGTATAATATATTATGAATCACACACATTGGAGAATTTTAACCTAAAATAGAGAGAAAGGGAATCTACCTTCAGTAAATGAATTAGCTCTTAAGTCTTTCTTTTATTTTCCAGTGTCTGTTCATTAAGTAATTTCAGTTTTGTTTTAAATAGTTTTTCAACAAAGTCTATTGCATGGGATATGGTGATTTTGATTATAATGTGGCCTACAACTGGCTCAGCTTGGAGAACACAGACATCTTTTCCAAGAAAGTAAAAGAATGATAAGGAGTAATTCTCAGCTATTGTCTTTAGGCTTCTGATACACTTATGTGCACTCTGGACAAGACAGGCATCTACCATGGCGATGAGCTAATTAGCATGGTGATCATAAAAGGTATTTTCTTTATTACTTCAACTGAAATCCATTTATTTTATGGCCCAATAAAATTCAATGTGCAGTGGTAAATAAAACCATGTGGACAAGGCCCTAATGGGCTCCATTTGCAGCCTAAGATAAATTAAGGAAGAGAAAGGGAAAAATGTGCAAACAGGTGCAATTAGTAGAAACAATATATTTTTGGCCTCTGATGATGTCTGCTTATATTCAACCCCCACTGAAAAGCAATCCTCATTTGAAAGCAATCGTAAAAAAACCTCCCTGTAGACTACATGGACTTCATTTGTCTAGAAGCAAATGTGCAAGGATACCTTTATGCATTAAGTTGCAGTGTTGACTTCTGCACTTGAAATTTCTTTTTGTCATTTTTAATCACAATGAGCAAATGTCATCCTTAATAATAACCCTCTGCACCTCTGTAATGCCTTTCAACAGAGGACTTGAAAGTGCTTTTGCAAATATTAATAAACCTCGACTCCAAACAACTCCCAGAGTGCCTGTTTTGCTGAAAAGAAGCCCAAAGTCATAGAGTGATTTTGCTATTCATACAGGAAACTGAGTTTCCGATAAGAAACAAAGACTGTTGTTTTGGCTTATGTCAGTCGCACCAATTTTACATTCATTTTTCACTGAAATCTGAATCTCAAGTCATGAGGAGTAAATGACAAATTGATCTCTGTTTGAGATTTTCTGTTTTTTGTTATGTTTACACAAATACAGACTTCTCTCCCTCTCTCTCTCTTTCTCTCTCTCTCTCTCAATTCTCTCTCACTCTCTCTCTCTCTCACACACAAACACACACACTGGTGTGTGAAAGCACATGTGTATATGTGTATGTATATGTATATGCCATCAACTTCACCCCTGCTTTCTATAGTAAGATGCCTGATGTCAGGCTGATAAATTAATCCTGTTATTCACAACCAGACTCAATGACCTCTCCAGAGTCCTGTTCATGATGGTTCCTTTCTGGAATTTAATCAGGGGTAAGTTAGATCCATTTTCTATGTGCTTTTATTTATTTGTTTGTTTACTCATTTGTTTATTTATATACTCATGTCTTAAAGTACTGATGATGGAACCCAGGCTTTACTACAAAGGCTCCACTGCTAAGTCTGCTCTTTTGTGAATTTCTATCTTCCTCTGATTATCTCCCTTACAATTAGGTTTGTTTGGGTTCCCTGGTTGAATGTGTATGTGCCTGTGGCTTGCTTTCAGGTGAGCATGAAGGTGTACACACTAGTAAGTTTATAGGGGTAGGCCAGAACTGAAGAGGAGGTGTCTTCCTCTATTGTTGTATTTCTGACTTTCTTGACATAGAAGCTCACCTCACCATTTATTTCAGTTAGGCTGGCTGGCAACTTAGCTATCAGAGTCTGTTTATGGCCATCACTCAACACTGGGGGTACAAGCACAGTCAGCCATATCTGGCTTTTTATGTGGGTGCTAGGGTTTCACATTCAGTTCCTTGTGTATTCTGAGCAAGCAATTTTTCCTACAATGTTATCTTCTCAGGTCTACCGTTTTGTTTGTTTGTTTAGGTTTGGTTTGGTTTTTTCTTTGTTTGTTTGTTTTTTCCATCACTAGAAAGAAAACATCTTGAGAAAAAACAGGCATAGTGAAAGGAACACATATGTTTATTCGAAACAAATGTTAAGCAGCATTCACTATATTGCTATGATATTCAAATCCACTGGGAGAAACCAAAGACTTAAGCTTAGGCTTAAATTTAGATTAAATGATTCTTTTTCAGCTAGCAGAAGCCTCAGAGCAAATCAGCATGTTGTGCAGAAGTGGGGTTAGGTGGAGTTTTAAGAGCAGACATCAGAAAGGTGTATATTACAACTATCCCTGGACTCCACAGATGGACCTGTAAATTATTTTACTTCCCTCAGTTGTTTCTTACTTTCCTGCTATGTAGTAATAGAAAGACCATTTCATCCCTTTCCCATGGTGATAAACAAGTTTTACAAACACAAAAGCATCTGTTCATACCTCACAAGCATTTTCTTATTCTTATCTCACCTGCAGGTCACTAGGATCTTGAAGGTAATACAGAGTAAAAGGCCAATGATCTTTAAGGGATGCCTGGTTCCATATTAAGAGTCTTTAGTCATCATGGGGGGCCTATTTAAATTATTACTCATATCTGAACACTTCAATAACTGGGATAGAGTAATCCATGTCTAGCAGGGAAAAACACAATGCCATCAAATTGGAGCTGGTGTCATATCCCCATAATATAAATAAACATGTTCATATAGTTTAATGATTTTAATGTCAACTTGCCACAAACTAGAACCATCTAAGTAGGGAATTTCACTGAAAGAATTATCCTGATTGCCTTGATTGGTTTGAGGAGACCCATCCCAGCTATGAATGGAACCTTCGTATTTAAGAAAAAGTATTTTCTCCCCTTTTATTCACTTGGCCTTTGCCTTGTTGCCTGACTTGATTTGCCCTGTTGTTGTTGCCACTGCCAGTTAATTCCTTAACTGATAAAAGAATCAGTGTCTCCATGCTTTCAGATGGTGTAGGGACCAGTGACTCTATAGAAACTTTCTAGGCTTCCATCACCAGATAGGAAGAGCAGATGATAATTAATATTTAAGGTGTCACCCCACTAGGAGGAAAACTCACTGACAGCAAAAAAAAAAAAAAAAAAAAACTCATTAGGCAAAGCCATGAGGTTACAGACACTGTAATATCTTTGGCTTCTGTCTGTAATTTCATGTGTGTAACTGCAATTTTGCTGTATCATAGTGTGTTTATCTCATGAATACATCCTGATCTACTGAGAATTTTTATCTGTGGATTGTCAAGAAGATGACCCTTCCTTAACTAATTGTATATTACTAATGTTATCTTCTATGGAATTTTGATGAATAAAAATGTATACAAGGAATTACTATTCAGTCAGGGCCTATGAGTTTCCCGTAGTCACCATTTTAGATGGCAGCTCAGGTTGACAATTAGGAAATTGTGTTTCCCCAGATGCCATGAGAGCTGTTCACGATAAGCTGATACATACCTTCAGAATAGCTTTAGATTAGATTACATGCCTTGCTAATAGTTTTAAAGATAAACAATTCCCCAAAAGGCAATCTAGTTTACAAAAATATATAGCTGAGCTGTCTCATTTGCTGAGCTAGGGTTAAAAGTACAAAGCGACCTAATTGCTGAACACAGTTCTTTGCTAGGTCTGGCTGATAACCTGGGACAATGATCAACTCTCTACACAAATTCCTAACCTCAATTTTCTGATATGGGTACGTAACATAAAGATTCAAAGTTCAGCCTATAAACCGTTTTTGATATGTAAAAGTGTTGGGTCCTGAGATTTTGTAGGCAACAGGGAACAATTAACCAAGGTCTAGAAATATAAACAGCTTTTGTTCAGAAACACCTTGTGGAAAGGTTTTCTACTGTCCAGGGCTACAGAAAATAATTTGACTTCATAGCTCTGAGAAAGAGTTACAAGTATCTTCTTTTTTATGGTCAAGGGTTACACACAGGATAGAAAGTACATTTTGAGATTTAGACTGCTATTTCTTGGGAGTGCCTATCGAGCTGATACTAAAAGATTTATGGCACCCTGAGCCCAAACTAAAAAAATTAGGACACACCTCCCTCACCTAAACAGAGCACTCAGAATCCTAATAAGTCTGACATTCAAGACTGCTGCTTGCAGAATGATAGTGGCTGATGTAGAAGCTCCATCTCAGCCCTGGCATCCATATATCCAAAGAGTCTGTAATATTCTGGTGGTAGCTACACTTCAAGCCCCCTCCCCATCTCTCTCCAAACTCTGCTTCTCAGAAAGCCCTCCAAATGATGACTCCACCCTTAAAGATGCTCAAGTCCATATGGTATTTAAACTGTCCCCCAGAAAAGAGACACGTGTTTTGTTTTGAATTTTTTTTTCTGGTTCTCTTCCCTGTCTCCTGTATGGGCCCTATGGAGGAGGGAGCTGGAAAATAATCTGGGAGCATTTTACCCATTAAATATGGGCTTTTTCTAATTTGGTTTGATTTGGTCTGATTTGCATTGCCTTGACAGTGGAGGGGATTATTGGGTCTAGAAATTTTTCAGTTAGTTTAAAAGGTTTATACACTTAAAAGTATAGGTTAAAATAAACAATTTTCTTAGACTCCTCAGTAGTTTAGGTTTATAACTCCTTTAAAAATCCTAATAAGATTATCTCCAGACAGACAACAAAATGATTTTATTCTTTCTTTACTACTGTAATCTGCAGACTGCCAATGAAGGAGCTAGCTTAGAAAAAAATACTCCTTCTTGCTCTGTGACAACTTATTTAGATGTATTGTATGTACATTGTAGTGATGACTCTGATTTTAATCCTTTACTTAAGAAATAGAATGTGGCATTTTGTGTGACTCTTGTGATAGGAGATGTCATTCTGTATATATGTTTCTCATACTGGTTTAATGAATAAAGCACTGTTGGCCAATAGGAAAGCAAGATAGGTGGGACTAGGAGACAAGGAGGAAAGAGAAAGTAGTAAGGAGGAGTCAAGATGGAGAGTCTGGAGAAAGCAGGACACCAGCTGGCTCTCCAGCAAGATGAAAGCACATCGAAATATGTAGATCAACAGAAATGTGGGGCTGGTGGAGCGGCGGCAGGACAAGATTGGTGGCAGGCGGAAAATCTTACTCCTTACACTCCTGTTTTGTCTGAAAGATTTTGTTGGGTATTTAAGTTGGGAAGAACAAAGGAAGCCATCATGGAAGAACAACAGAACATCATGAACAATTGTTGAGGCCTAACCTCAAGAACTGAGTACTGATACCTTGTGAATTGGTCATGTTTGTGATTTTCAAATGGCAATTAAAAGATTTTTGATGTGTATAGAAAATTGTAGTACCAGAAATGTTTCTGGAGAAACGGAGTTGTAAAGATGAATTCCTCTAGTGGCCTTACTTGGTTCTGGAACTGGCTCTTCAGCTGGATAGAACCTATAGTCACTGAAGACTTCTCAGATAGGGTATGGAGCACACATGATATACAAGGTCTAAAACAATTTATCAAGATTTACCATCTTTTGAGGTTTAAGAACTTTAGCTAAAAACAAAGAAAAGTAGCAATTCTAGTTCATTACTTTTGGCTCCTTTGAACAAAATTACAAAAGTAGAAGAGCTAAATAGTAAAATTGACTCCAGATGCACATAAATAATCTCAAGGTTTCAAAGTAGACATAGAAAATAGTCCTATCCCTTGCAGCCATAGAGCTGAAATTGCATGAAAACATACCAAAAGACTCATTATACAATTAGGTGAATTATAATGCAAATTTAATACCACAGAATGTCACAGAGTGACAGACACTCCACAGAGTGTCAACAGTTAAGCTAAGATCTCTAGCTGAAAAAGAACTGAATTGTGTGCCTTGCAGTGATACAGTGCTGTGTGGAGGTGTGGGAGGAAATCTAAGGGCTTTAATCCTCACACTCTGATGTCTATTCCACTGGAGGAAATAATCTCCCTGCCCTAGGCAGAGAATGCACCTGCAACCCCACCATAACCCCTGCTCTGTTGCCCTTTTTCACTTTGCCTAAGAGAATTAATCTGTTTTCCTCTGTGGAGCAAGCCAACATGCAGCACTCCTCCAGGACATCTCTATCCCAGCACATATTTGGTGGCAGAAGGAAGCTCCAAAATTTGAAGCTGGCCTGAGCTATATAGTAAGATGCTGCCATGAACATAGATGATAGATAGATAAATGATACATGATACAGTGATAAATAAATGGTAGATAGATGATGCATAATAGATGGCAGACAGACAGATATGTAGAAAGATAGATGATAGACAAATGGTAGACAATTAGAAATAAGAACATGTGTTTTTAGCAAATGTCAGATTTTGCTTTCTAATACTATAAAAAACAAAAACAAAACAAACAAATGAAAACACTGGCCAGAAGCAGCTGTGGAGTACAGAAGGGTTTATTTTGCCTACAGATGCAAATTACAGTTCATTAGTGAAGGAAGCCAATTCAGAAACTCTAGTAGTGCAGGAACTTGGAGGTAGGAACCAAAGCACATTTCTAAATGTTCTAAATTAAAATTTGAAGTAAAACAAGTACCTGAGATGCCCATTTTCTGACCAAAAACTGCATCATTTGCGGCTGTTTTATACATGTCCTTGTTTTAGAAACACAGCCTGACCCTTTTCATCTAAAATAGTTGTGCTTTAAGGAGAACTTGTACTTAATAATAATTGAGGCCATTACACAACCCACTTTATTCATAGTATTACTAATAGTCATATGAATAACAATAACCTTTTCTTCTCCCTAAATCTGAAGCAGATGTACTGGAAGAGTTAATTCCTGTAAGAATTCCAGTCAAACTAAAGCACAGGTAGACCTCTGCTTAGGAATGCTTCCAATAAAAAGCTTACTTTTTAACCAGTGATTTTAACATGCTGAAAGTGAAATGGAATTTAGATATTAGAGGAGAAATCAAGGAATGCATGAGTAGAAGTAAGGGACCTATTGCCCTCGTCGCTATATTTTTGAGCCTCATATAGCCTGAATATGCCAAAATCCCACAACGAATTTTGAAATGGACCTCATTCAAAACTGGCATTCCTTCAGTATTCTTAATGACATTTTTGGCTTACAACATTTTCATTTTGATGGGTTAAAACATGACTTCTGGAAAAAAAAAAGAAACAATGGAAGAAGAAAGAACAAAGAGAGGGAGGGAGGAAGGGAGGACACAAAGAAAGAAAAAAGAAGCAAATAAATAAACAAACAAAGAAAGACACACGGAGAGAAAGCAAACTGAGCAACAGCATTTATCTCTTTCTATTCCCAGCTGTGGATATTAACTGAGTAGCTCCTTCAAGCTTTCTTCACTATACTTTCCCCACCATGGTGGATTGAACTCTCAAATTGTGAACTAAAATGACCCCTTAGACTGCCTTTGCCAGGTAGTTTGCTATAAAAAGTAACTAACACACCTTGTAGGTTAGGCCTGGTTGAACACACAGACAAGGATTTGACCTTTAATAAAAGTCAAAGAAACATTTGCTGCAATATGTCCCAGCGTCTCAGAAAGAAATGGAGAGCTGAAATCTCTGCTAATTCTCATAGCACACGTATAATCCAGACTCAGTGAACCTGCTTCCACATTGTGCTTTTGGGCTCTGCCCACTTATCTCACCCTGCAATACAGTCTTAACTGCCACCACATTTCTCAAGTGAAATGAAAACTGGTATCAACCCCAGATGCTCAGCCAAAGAAAGAGTACATTTGGCAGAAGAGATCATGTTAATTGTCATTCATGTACAGTAAGAAATCTAACCATAGGGGAAGGCTAGCATTTTCCAGAAGAAATATAAAGAGACCTGGTCCCAGGGTTACAATGCTCTGCAAAAAACTACCTCTGCTCAAGGACTAAAGAAAAAGAAAAAAAAAAAAAAAGGAGGAGGAAGAGGAGAAGGAGAAGGAGAAGCAAACGAAAGGCAAAACAAATGTTGCTGCTATTGTGTTACTGCACAAGGCAACCTCAGGCTGTAGTAGAATGATAGGAGGCTTTATTTCCAGGGAACTTGTACTTGCTCTTTAGGCTGAGAAAATATCTAGCAAGAACCAAGGCACTATTGATTTTCTGTTTGATTCAGAAATAGACAGAAAATGTAATATTTTATATAAAAAGTCATATGTAGCCCTTCATAATATTCATATTATAAACACCCTTCTAAGTGATCACAAATACTGATTCTTTAAACAAACCTGTATGAATAGTGATTCTTATTTTTACAGATGTATGAACAGGCAGAGAAAGGTCCTGCAGTCTAGTGCAAGACTCAGAGATGACTTGTGTTCTTGACTGATTCAAGCAGTTTGCCCAATCCATTCAATATAGCTACCCCAGGAAAATTAATTTACATTGGCCCTCAATATCTATCATCTCATGTGCAAAGAGAAAATGAGAATCTTTCCTCATGAAATAACTATAGAACTACAAGATTTGAAAGCATATTATTTACCAGAGATTGTGGCATACACCATGTAATCCCAACAGCTAGAAGGCTAAAACAGGAGAATTGCAAGCTCTAGAAAATCTAGGAATGCAAAACAAGACTGTATCTCAGAAAAGTGCTCTTTTCTTTCATTTGTGCATTCTGTGTGAGGTCAAAGAATATGTCATATGTGCTGCAGAGAGAGTAACAGGTAATGCTTATTGTGCTTGCTGGGAACCAGTCCCTGGTCCTTTCTGCAAGAGCAAGCTGCTTTTAACCATTGAGATACCTCCTTAGTTCCTGCTTTTTTCCTTTCTTACATGAAAAAGATTGTTGATAGCGAAAGTCAGGACAATGAAAGCTGTTGGAAATGGGAGGCTGAATTCTTTGTTTTAGATAGAGCCCTCTATTCTAGAACTAGCCAACTGGAAATCACTTTAGGAAATCCCAATTGAGGAATTGTGGGAAATAAAGAGGAAGTGAGAAGTGTTGTAATTTAATTTTTTTCTTTTTTTTAATTTAAATTTGAAACAAGGTTGTTTTACATGTCAATCCCATTCCCCTCACAGTCCCATCCTCCCCTATCACCCCCACCAAACCCCAGCCCATTCCCTTTCTGCTCCCCAGGGAGTAGACTTCCATGGGGAGTCTTCAAATTTAAAAAGAGGTATAAATGAGAAAGATGGCCTGGGACAGAGATTTTTCCCCCTTTAGGGAAAAGGAGAGAGGGAAGCAGAAGATAAACCTCTGGGGAGAGGAGTAGCCAAATAGAAAAGAGGGGTGTGGGGTGCAGAGAGAGGGGTAGAGAAAGCAGGGAGACACAATAGGAGATGATGAGAGAGAATGAGAGCAAGAAAGAGAAGAGGTAGACAGGGCCCTTCTTAAAGGGAATGCAGTTCACGTGCATAGGTGCTCTTAGTGGCAGCAGCTGAGGACATATCCTGTCAGAAACCCAAGGACAGGCCAGAACAGATGCCTGAATGCTAACAAGAAATAAATGAGACACTAATTTTGCCCCTCATAGTTCTCATTCTTTACATTCATGGTCATTGATGTTGGACAGATATTGCTTCAAGGTGAGTTCTACCCTATCTTCTCCCTTTAGTTTTTCGAGGGTTTATATTAAGTAATACAAATGTTTAATATTTTACTGAATTATTGGATCAAATATAATAAAATTAATATAGATTATTATACAGTCTAATATAATATAGACTGTAAGATTTATAGCTGCAAAGTTGACATACTCAAGTTGTTCAAGCATACTTAAAAGTTTTACAATAACTAAGTCAAGTATCTGTTCTAAAAGTTAAATTAATCCATTAGGATGAAATATTAAATATTTGCTTTCTCCATGGCATCAGTCACACTTTAGCTGCTCAAGAACTACATGTGGCTACTGTCCCCACACTGCACTGTATAGTTCTAGAGAATGAAAGTCGGCCTCTACCTGTGGCAAAGCTCTGAATTACTGTGTATGACCTGTTTATCCTTTTTTCTGTTTCTCATATAATTCTCCCTATTTATGTCAAAAGATCAAATCACAGGTGGAACCTGTTGTGATTCATTGATGTACAACCATATCTGGAAGCATAAGGAAGAGGTCATAATTAGAGAAAGTTTGTCTCACATGTGTGCTAAAAAGAGTGTGAGAGTGGAGAGTTAAAGATATCAAGGTTGAATGATGGACATTTCTTCTCTTTCAACAAGAATATGAGTCCTTCAAATGTAATGGGACAGGAAAATAATCCCAATGTGAGGCACCTAAGGGTATGAGAAGAAAAGATGGACCTTATGGAAGCCATACAAGAAATCAGTAAGAAAAATACTGATGATTGGAATAATGTAGATTAATATAAATTATTAGAAATAGTATGTACTATCAAGAAAACATCCCAGGACCATTAATGCCACTTCTTAAAGCTAAGTCATGCCTTCCTTGGAGTGTTCCCTAAGAAGTCAAGTATATGAGAACAGGAGCAAGGTAAAGATTAAAAGCCCCTGGATAAGGACCACACAGCAGATGCCAGTGAATTAGTGCAGAAGACACCAAAATACAGAGATGGGGGTCCTTCCCCACTGCTCTTCATGTTTCAGATTTAAGCTTTACAATCAGCACTTAGAGGCAAGACTGCAAGGATTAGCAGGAAGGACAATTTACCACCAGAGCACACTGACTTAATTTCCCACCCCAGATCCTGAAAGCACAAATTGTTGTATCACCTTAATTTTTCTGCTTCTCCTCTCTTTTAGTAATACTTGAAATTTTCATTTATATTAATAAATATAAATTGTCATTCTAATCTATCTCCCAGTTAACAGATCTACTTCTTTTGAAATTATGTTATTTATGAAATATATAAATTATTCTTAAATATTTCCTTGAGGAGCAATTATAGGACATGTGCACAGCCATCATGCCTTGTCTGCAAATGCTTACCAAGGAGAATCCAAAGATCGAGATCAACATGCCCACGCTGAAAGCTGTTGTCACAAGTTTTGAACTTGTTCCTGGTTCCCTTGCTTTTTTCCTTTGGAAGGTCACATTTGTGAGCTTCTCAGTTTCAGTGTAACATTGAACAACTTTTACTCAGCTCCATCAAAGCCAAATAACATGCAGAAATAATCAGAATTATTTTACGGGTATTTAGAACATCTGTGACCCATCTTCAGTTCAAACTCCAAGGCACAAAGGAGTAACCACCAGCATTGACAGTTCTCCATCATTGTGGCTTTATAGTTGAAAATAGAGCTCAAATATCCACCACCATAGAACTAGAAAAGTATGTCAACCCTTGATTGAGAAGGGCTAAGTTCAGGGATACCTCCCATAAAACACCTTCTACACAAAGAAACAAAGGCTAAATGCTGAATGGTTTAAGCACCACTTTAATTAAACTAAAGACCTATGTCCCAGGAACCTTTGTCCACTGAGGCTTTTATTGAAGTGAGCATGAAAATTGCATTATACCCAGGATGAGTCTTGAGTATTAAAAATCTGTATTTCACTTGCTCAGATAAAAAAAAGAAATACCTGTATTCTGTTACTGTTAGTTTAATTTGCAGTCAGTTAAAGGCTGTCTGGAGTGGAGACTCTGGAGGGATGAGGATATGAATTAGCTAAGCGTGCTCATTGCTTTGGTAGATTTGCTTTTAGTTTTCCTTATCTAACTTTTAAACTAGTAAGGAACAGCTAATTTTATTGACTGTGGTCAGTTTATCCTTAACTTTGAAACAACTTCAGAGACCCAAGCTAGACTTGTGACTTGTTTTTAACTAAGCAGTTACAAACTGAATACTGCTTGTGAATGTATTTAGCTGCTTCTTTGTAACTCTGCCTTCTCTCTAGACTTCTAAACTCTTTGCCTGTCCTGGCATACTTATATTCTCCTTGAGGCAATGCAGGTCCAAAGATACCAGTCTCTCCAGCAATTCTCAACCATGTCTGACAAGAGAATGAAATGATGTGGGAAGTGCAACCCACAGACATCCATGCTATTCCCTTTACTGGAAAAACATTCGAAACAGTTATTGCTTTCTGATCCAAATTGGCTGCAGGGGCAGGGCTGCCTTTAGGACTGATCTGGAAGCTGACCAAGAACAACAGGCTTTAAAGCTGCAGCTGGATAATGAGTAAACTCACCGGATCATTTTACATTTGTATTTGTATTTATATGAATTTTGTCAAAATAAAAAACATCAAAGAAGCCAAATCCTCTAAAACTCTGCTAAATCCAAATAGTGTAAATAGATGACATACACATGAATAAACACACACATTATGTATGACAGCATATTACATTTAAAATACAGATTTACAAATCAGCCATTGAGTTAAGAAACGGATCACACTGCAATTCCATGTCTAGTTTCACAGACATAGAGATTAGCGCACAAAATAGTAAGAAATTATAAAAAACTATCTAAATAGTTCCACTTTTACTACTATATGAATTGATCAAAGAAAATTTCACATTTGAGACTTTTAACCAATTTGTCTTAAATTATATTGAAAAAGGATGTTGTTTGCCAAGTTCAGTGTCAGACACCGTCCTTGCTTACTGTGTGGAAGTGACATTGATTGTACCAGGAGTCTGTCTGTTCCCCACACAGAGCTCACTACATTGCTTTGACGTAGCTTGCAAATGAAGCATGGAGGATGGCTATTTCTGTGATCACCAAGGATCGAATGAACCTGTGTTTCCCAAGCTGATACTGCACTGGATGTCTACTATGTAGACCGAACAAGGGTAGGGAAATCTGGGATTTGATCACAGCAGCCGCTGACCTCATAAAGAATGGTGGCTTTCAGGAAACAGGAAACTGGATGTGAAGAGATATCATTTTAGATACAGGCTGCAGCATGTGTTGGCTGTATCAAATTCTAGGCAGTTTAGGCTTTAATGGTAATAGAAATCACAGAAAATTCAGACGGATAGGATTGCAGAGTCCTCTTTTCTACTTGGACTCTAGGTTAACCCTTTGCTGTCATCTGCATAATCTCCCGAGATTCCTGAGGGGTCAAAGGGGAAAGAGAACCCAGAGAGAAAGAATTACTTGACCTCTGCTTAAGTCAGAAATAAATTTCAGATTATTTGTAAAAAGACAACAAAGGACTTTGTTGACTATGTCTAAAATTTCCACCTTCTGTAAAACAGGGTCTAAGCTTTCTCTTTAATGCTAATTCTTCTATGAATCTGGCAGTTGAAGTTGCTTGTATGTTTTAATGACAGGTTCTGAAGCATGGAAGTATTCCAGTTTCCTTCTGAATAACTTGAATTGTGGTCTGAGTCTGCAGAACAGGTGGAGCTTAATGCTCTGTGTGGATCTGCCTCTCATACCACCTCAGTTCTGTGACACAAAATGGAACACACAAACATTTGTCTGAGTCAGAAAGCACATAGTAGCTCCACCTTAAGAGGGTATGTGATTTGACTAATAAAATGTAGCTGTAATTTTTTTTTTTTTTTTTTTTTTTTGAAACAAGCTTTCTCTGTGTAGCTTTGGAACCAGTCCTGGCACTCTGTAGATCAGGATGGTCTGGCACTCTGTAGATAAGGATGGTCTGGCTTTGAAATCACAAGATACCCCTTGCTCTGCCTCCTGAGTACTGGGATTAAATGTGTTCACAACTGCCTGGCTCACAGGAACTCTTTAGTTATCGGTATGTATTTGGATTGCATGGTCAATAGGACTTTCTCACTGTGTAATTTTATGAGTCCAGCTTTAAAACACTTTTAAAACTATTTTAGTCAAATCATTCCATTTATTGGGCTGAAGACAGCATCTTTAGCCCCAAAACTCTGAACATCTTCATTATGGCGATTTCTTAGGCAAGAAGTCCTGGAAAAATAATAAAAAAAAATAATAATAAGGTAATGATAATAGTAATAATGTTTCTTTCTCAGCTTTTTGCACTATCCCTTATCCTGATGTATTCCTTTGCTATTTAAAAGTAGATAGTGTTTCAACAATTTAAGAAATTGTTGAAGTATTAAATAACTTGCCCAATAGCACAGGGCTGAAATGTAGAAAACTCAGACCAGTTCCTGTGCTGATGAACCTGGAAGGCTTTCACACTGTCAGACCTCAGCAAAACAAAAGAACCACAGGGGCTTAAGGACTGCAGAAACTGCTTTGGGCATTTCTATTGTATTGCTTACAAGCCAAATTGCTGTCTTTCAAAAATCAGGTGCCATTACTATTAATGATCAATTTCAAAATGTTGACAAGGAGAAACGGTAGGGGAGCAAGTGCTACTGAAGTTAGAATGGCTACGGTTTGCAAGTCCTCTGCCTTTTCTCTGACCTACATTTAGAGTAGGTCCTGTCACACTGTGAAACCTTCCTACTCAACTCTATTGGGATTTTCTTCCTGATCAAAAGAAACCAGAGCTTCAGGTATGACAGATGAAATTGTACTGAGAGTACACCACTTGTGTTTCCAACAGGAAAACACAGTCTTTTAGCAATGTCAGTGTTTGCTAATTGCATTTCAGAGTGCTTCTGATTCCACTCTCAGCCCCTTTGGTTCTTTAACCTGAACCATATGGTCATGTGCCCTGAAAATAGCACACTGATTGTCCTATTTTGTGTTGCGTTTTTTTCAAAGAAAATGTTCTAGTTGTTATACAATAATCATCTTTTCAAGCCCAAGGATTTCAAAACACACTACAATATTTTGAGGTAAAATGCAACAAATAATCCTGGGTATATTGGCTCCACAATTTGAAAATTCATATGAGAGTGTTTTGCCAGATGAATCTTGCAGTGTAAATTAATTGTCAGCACATAGTATCCTTTAATGTAATTCACAAATTATTTAACGAGTTAGGATATATACATACACACACACACACACACACATATATATATATAATGAAATACTACCTCATGAAGTAGAAATTAGGTTTTGAGAACAACAAGAAAAGAATGTGGCTAAAGGTGGGTTACTTTTATGCTCCCCATAGCTTACCATGCATTCCACAGTCAAAGACAGTGAGTTAGAAAGCTATCTCATGGCCTGATAGTTACATAGAGTCAATTCATTTGCCTTTATTTTGTTCTATGGCCGTTTGCAATAATTTAAATACATCACGTTGAGACAGAGAAAATATCAAAAGCCTTTAAAACTCCTAACAAGATTCTGTTCTTGCTCTAACAGACAAAGCCATGGTATAAGCAGAAAGTTAAAACGGCAGGATTCAGTTTTGCCAATAGCACTTGAATTTTGAAATGGAATTATTGCATTCTTAGTATGGATGTATAACCATGCAATTTAACATTAATCATTCTTTGCTTTGAGATTAAACTTCTAAGGAATCTTTTGGTCAGATAAATCAGACAGGCATCCCATTCACCACAAAGACAAACATATTGCTGTCATCCATGAAACATGAGCACCAAGTCTAGCCAGAAAAGAGCTGTCATTATAACACAGGTCATGTAAACATAATAACATAGCAAAACTGAGTGAAGAGGCCACCTTCCTTCCTGAAAGAGTTCATTCACAGAAAAAGGAAAGAACATGGGAGTGAACAGGCCACTAAATCAAAATACAATGATTTGTCTTCATGAATTCTACCATTAGAAAACTACACATTTTTCATACTTCAAACAAAAAGATACAGCACTATAAACACAAGCTTTAAAGTAGTCTCTCCTTTTACAACTTGTTTTTTGGAGCTATGGAGATGGCTGGGTGGTTAATAGCACTTGCTGTTCATCAGAGGATCTGAGAGCAGGTCCCAGTACCCATGTCAGATGGCTCACACATGCCTGTACCTCCAACTCCACAAGATCTGGTACCCTCTTCTGGCATTTCTGGGTACCCACATACATTTGTACATAACCCTCAAACCCCTCAAACCCCTCAAACCCTCAACATAATATATTACAGTAAAGACAGCTGTTAAGTTAGTTCCTACATGAGGTACTTCTATCCATACATAGCTATAAGGAACAGCATGTTCCCAATGTCAAATACCATATTACCAGCTCTGATGAAGCACTCTCTCATGTACTATACTAAATGTATTTTTAAAAATTCTGTTGGTTTTACTTTCTAAATAGTTTTTGAGCATTCCATTTTGTTTTCTTTCCTTAATTATATCACAAGCATCCTTGTCTACTATCAAACCATCTGACAACCATAGTAGTTACTTGGCAGGAACCACGAAGTCCTTGGTGGTCATTGCACACTATCATTCAGAGAGTGGTCAGAGTACTGTTATTAACTGGTAAAATTGAAAATAACAGAATTAATTGCAGAGCCTCCAGTGGCTTCCCATCACTATGACAGAGATTCCTCCTGTTTCCACCTCAGCCCCACATCCAGACAACCAATTGTACATATTCATCTTTGTGTCTGATCCAGAGACAATTGATAGATTCAAAATGTGCTGAAAACTGATGTTTGGAGAAGGTCTGATGAAAATTTCTCATGAACTGCTCTTGGAAAAGCAGAGGGTATCAGTTGTTCATGGTGGAATTCAATTTATGGAAGAAACTGTGACAAGGTATTTCATGGGTGTGTGCTCATAGACATAAGAGAACAGAGGTTCAGAGACCTTATGCCTGGAAGGACTGTAGGAAAGAGCCGTGCTCTTCGATGTACCTCTTTGGGTTCATTATTAGGTGAAATTTCTGATGTGTTCACTTTTTTACACCCATTTTCATTCACACTATCTCTGACCTCTCACCTAGAAATTTAACAGTAGGAAACAGACTAATAGAAGTCTGAGAACAAAGAAGAGATTTTAGAAACAGAAGCTCAAATGACTTCTTTTGTTAGATAAGGGCCAGAATGACAGGTAAGTAGTAGATAATATGACAGCACACTTGTTAAACCAAAATGCCTAGAAACAGAATCAACCTAATTGATCAAAGGACCCATATGTAAACATTCTCCACACATCCCTACTTTCTCATGTAATTTAAACATCCCCTTCTAAATATTTCATAAAGGATTTGGAACATCAATAATTTTCTGTGGAGGATGTGCAAATAAGGGCAAACAGTATTACTCTGCAATCACTTCTTTAGGCCCTTCTTGCTTTGCTGGCTTGAAACATACTTTCTTCTTATTTTTGTACTGTTGTGGGGAGAGAAGGTCTTTCAGAGCAATGCAAATGTCAGAGTTGCTGAGTGCTCAAATGTATCCAACAAATGGCTTATTCACCATGTCAGAGAATTATTTTGTCAACTGCCTGTGGCAAGGGGAATTTAAGTCTGTGATACTAAAACTGCTCTTCAAGAGTAAAGATAAAAACTGTATTTTATTTAATTTTATCATAAATGTTATAGCTTCTTTTAGGGCATCTAGATTTTTAAGATGTATTTTCTTCCTAAAACCATGAAAACTTTAATTGTCAAGATTTTAAGATTAAATGCATATGCCATATAAATGTGCCTCTCATAGTCTAAATCTTCAGTACAAATAAACATTTTTAATGGTTTAATGTATCATGTTACCAAGGACTACATAAAAATTATTCATTTTATGAGATATAAAAGTAGTTTCATAAGTCCTGATCACATAAGTCTTTATTCCTTTAAAGGGACAATTGTCTAACATACACAGATTGAGCTAATCTGACAGAAAATTTTTGATCAGCTACTAATACATTCACTTACATTGTGCATCCATTTCTTTGCTGATAAACAGATACATTTCCAAAGCACACTGTGTATATAATTTTACACAGAGGATTGAAATATAAAAGAATATAAAATATACATTAATTTTGAAAAACACATTGTTCTAATAAGCCAGCTATTTCACATTTGCAGTTTGTTTTAAGCAAACCTAGCTCATCTGATGCTGGAAGCAGATGGTACATAAAATGTCAGGTTAGGCCAGGGCTTCATACCTGGAGGCAATGCTATCTGCCTCCTACCCAAACAGTATGCTGGCATCTGGATACACACATTTTATATTGGAAAAATTGTAATGAACACAAAAGTAGTGCTATTGATATCTAATGATCAGAAGTTTGGAATGATGAAGAACACCCTATAAGACACAAACAACCCTCACAGTAGAGAAATTTTAAATTATATTTTATAATTTTTCTTATTTTACATGTTGATCCTAGTTCCCTCTCTCTGCCATCCTCTCATGATGCCCCAACCCCCACCCTTCCAGTCCCATTCCCCATCCACTCCCCAGAATGTATAAGCCCTTCCTGGAGAGATCATCAAATTCTGTCAAGTCATTTGTGGTGGGTCCTAGACTCTCCCTCCTGTTTCTAGGCTAAGGGAGTATCCTTCCATGGGCAATCTGCTCCCAAAGTCCTTTACTCTATCTGTTTCAATCCTAATCTGCAGTCAAGAGAAATACTTCACATTTCTCCAGTTCTTTTTAAGAAAATATATGTAACAAATGCTTGAAAGTAGGAATTTAACAACTTCTACCTCAATTATCAAAACAGTTAAGGCAGACCCCCCCATTCCATTGTTTGTGGTGACTGATTCTTTTACACAGTGGTCTCTTACTATATACCAACACTCTGCTATTCATCCTGGCTCTCAGAGAGAAATTAATTTAAAAATATTTATATTGCTTTATTTTTTACATTCCAATTCCAGTTCTCCCTCCTCTATTCCCACTCCCTTCACTACCCTCCACCTCTCATCTGCTCCTCAGAGAGAGTAGGCAATGCCTAGTAAGTCTGTCCCATCATCTAGTTGACGTAGGACCAATACACGTCTCTATGACCCACACCCCTTTGTCTAGGCTGGGCAAGGTATCTGTCCATATAGAATGGACTCCACTAAGTCAGTTTGTGCATTAGTGTTAGATCTTGGACCCCAATGCCAGTGGCCTCATATATTGTCCCAGTCACACCAATTGTCACCTATATTAAGGGAGTCACTTCGGTCTTATGCAGATTCCCCATTTGTGAGACCTGAGTCAGTAATCTCCCACTAGCTTGGTTCAGCTGATTCTGTGGGTTTCTCCATTATGGTCTTGATTCCTTTGTTCATATTATCATCACTCCTCCCTTACTTCCATTGTTTTCCAGGAACTTGGCCAATGGTTAGTTGTGGATTTCTCCATCTGCTTCTACCTATTTCTAGCATCTCTATGGTTGTGGATTGTAGGCTGTGTATCTTTTGGTTTATGTCTGGTATCCACTTATGAGTGAGTACATACACTATTTGTCTTTCTGGTTTTGAGTTACCTCACTGAAGATGGTTTTTCTAGTTCTGTCCATTTGCCTGTGAATTTTAGATTGTCATTGTTTCTTACCACTGAGTTTACTCCATTGTATAAATGTACCATATTTTCTTTATTCATTTTTCACTTGAGAGGCAGTTGGTTCTTTTCAAGATCCGAGTATTATGAATTATGAAGTATTCTTCATAGTCAAAGTTAATTACACATTTTGTGAATTATATTTTGTGGGTAATAAGAAACAAACTCTAATATACTCAGGACAGTGAACAAGAAAGTTATGTTTCTATAAATTATCAAGTGAATTAAAAGGTTTTCATGATTCCATCCTGATGTTCCTATCTCTTCTGTACCTATAACTTCTTAGCTTATTTCTTCATATTCAAGGTTGGAATTGGGAATATTTGGTATCCCATTGGAAAAGTGGATATTTGTCTTTACAAGTTCAACCAGAATGTTGGGTCTTAATCTCATTGTCTTGGTGAGGGTTGTGTGGTTATGATATGACTGAGGACAGGGAACACTTTGATTAGTATAGTCCTAAATCTAGGGGTGGGAATAGTCACATGCCAACCCTATAGCCTGAGATAAACATTAAATAGGACAAGAATAAACTATACCTACTATGCACACCTAACAGTGAGAAGATAGTACTAATATATATTATGGCAATTAATTAAAACACTATTTGTTATAATCTAGACAATATCCAATTTGTCACCTACCTTCCATTCACTATCAATGTAACTATAGTTCATCTATCCATTCATTTCTTTGTCTTCTATATTTTACATTATCTTTCTCTCTACTATTCTACTCTTAATGGCAATGAGACTTTAAACTTTTGCTCACACAAAACACAATGGGTTTCTACTGCTTCTGATCTTTGCTGACTTATGCTAAGCTGTGAAGTGACTCCTGTAACTGTCCCATGGTAAACCTCACAAAATCCTTGCTGCTGAAGGAATGTTTCTGTGTTCTCAGCTAGGCTAGGCAGAATTTTAATTGCAGCTAGAAGTCCACAAACATATTGCCATGTTGATCTCTAGTGCTCAATATGCTCTTTGTACTTGCTAGCAAAATTGATTTTTCAACACATGTAATATCAACACAACTGAGGACAATTTCAAGTGTCCGCCCACTTGAACACAGGAGAGAATCAGAATGAAGATATTGTAGATGTACAGTGATGTTGTTAGTAACTTCAGCACTCATACACTTCAACTGCAAAACCTACCAGAGATGACTGTAACCAGGCAGAGAAAGAGTACTTTCAGAAAGAATATTATGGCCATTGTTAGTCAAGCATAAAGAGGATCTTGAGTTGCTGGCGGTTGCAGATCACAAACTGTACATGGACTAAGCCAAAAAGCTAGCATCCAAAACACTAACATAAAATCTACTCTCACTAACTTAAATAAACTTGAGGAAAAAGCATTTAGAGTTGACTCCCAGACACCCTCCCATGTTTCTTAGCAGCTCAAGTCTGTATCAGCAGCCAAGAAATAAATTCTTACTAAGAGACAGTGAAATTTAGAGCTAGACTGGCAGAGCAACAAATGCAGAAAATAAGAAAGCCTAAACTCACTGGTTCAAGATTCCAAAAGCATTGAGAAAATTGCATAGAAAAAAAAAAAAGCACTTAAAAGAATTCTAAAAATTAGGGCAAGAGAAGTGATTCATCAGATAAGAGGTTTTGCTCTTCTTGAAGAGGACCACAGTTGGTGCCCAAACACATAGTGAGCAGCTCACAACTGCCTGTAATCTTTACCACTGTGCTCCAGAGCCTATGATGCAAAAACCCTTTTGTGGGGCACAGGTCTCAAAGGCTATCTGTTTACTGACCTATATAATCTGTAAAGAACTGTCAGACAGGTATGATGGCTACATTATTCACATTACTGGATATTCTTCCTGAGGACCAAAATTCAATTCCTAGCTCACTTTATTCCTTAGGGACCCTTCTCTGGTTTTCAGTGGATACCATGCACACCAGGTGTACAAATACACATGCATACATTTTAAATATATTTTAAAAACTTGTAGAGTTGTGCTATATACTTTCAAAATATTTACTTGTTTTCAGTCTGTGTGAAAGTAATAGTTTCTCCTGTCTTTCCAAAAGAGTGGATGGATTTTTAAATTGGGGGGGGGCAGAAAGGAAAAGTCTTTCCCATTGACCAACTTACATATTCAAGTTTAAAGAGGTTTGTAAGAGTATGGGTTTTTCCGCCCGCCACCTGGTCTTGTCCCGCCGCTGCGCCAGCCCCAATTAACACACTAAGACTCTGTATTTGATATAATCCTGTTGGCCAGTTACTAGTTTCTTATCGGCTAGCTCTATCTTAATTATTAACCCATTTCTATGTATTTCCACATGGTCTTACCAGCGAAAGGTGGCTGGTGGTTCTAGTCTCTCCAGACTCTCGATGTTGACTCCTCCTTACTACTTCCTCTTTCCTCCTTGTCTCCTAGTCCCTCCTATCTTCCTTTCCTATTGGCCAACAGTCTTTATTCATTAATCAGAATGAGAAACATATATACATAATGACATCTCCCATCAGAGGTTCCTCATATTTTGCTTTCACTGTCAACAGGCCTTAATTTAAACATTCCTCCCTTCTATTTTGACTAAAGTATTAAAAATGTCCCACTTCCCATTACAATGATCTTTTAAAATTGTTACAAAAAACATAAAAAGACAGATTGACTCTTATGTACAAGGAAGCTTTTAGAATTGAGATATTGACAATGGTCATGTAGAGGAAATTTTGTTCCCAATCTGTGTATGGCTTTCCTTCACTGTGATTTCCTGAAGCCACATGAGTGGCTCAGATCCTGCATATTTGCCGAAGTACTTCTGATCCCCTGGAATTCACAAAGCACTTCTGTCTTCACAGAGTCATGTACTCTAAGTTCTGCTTTTGTGGACCCTTTGCCCACTTCTGCTTCAACACTTAACAAGCTGTCTTAGTCCTTTCAGTGTGTGTTTGGCCCACCTGAATCCATCAACAATGATCCTTAAATTGGACAACTAAATTAAGATAATCACTGAAAAGCAAGCTTGATGGAGTTTTCATATCTGACTGCAAGGCTCTGCTTCAAGGTGAGGATTTAGTGACAAAACCAGTGACTATGAGTAAACAAGTAAGAAACTAGTCTTGTAAAGAGCCATGGGAACTCAACAAGATTGTCTACCTCCAAACAATTGGATAAGCCACTTTCTGGTTAAGTCACTTTCAATTTTACTTTCTGCTTCTGTGGTAGAATGATGTTACCTGAGCAAATCAGATGCCATAATTAATGAATCAGCTTTGGACTTTTGGAAGAGTAGCTAAAGGTGATCTTTAGAACCTTACCTAAGTATCCACCTGCTCCTTTCAGTCCTCCTGCCCTCGTTGCATTTGGCCTAATGACCTGTGGAGAGGGGAAACTAGAGGATGTAGGATAGGGAAGGTTAACTGAGGTAAACTCCATCTATCAGCCATTCAGAGCTGTCATACAGGCTGGGTTAGGCCTTCTAGTGAGACTGCTTTGCATATACCCATGCTCTGCCCATGCTCTGCAAAAAAAAAAAAATCTAACAAATGCATTGACTACATACTATAAACATGGATGAAATCATACTTTGGTTTTTTACTGGAATCTCATGAACCTGTCCTTGGGGTTTTCAGCATTTCTGTTTTAGATATTTAGATATTGCTTACATCTCCTCATGGTGAGAAATTTCTCCCAACAACTTCTAACAAATATCCTAATGTAAATACTAATTTACTTTACTAATTTACTTCAAAACAAAACGAACAAGAAATCTTCATTTTTAGTTCCAAACAAAGCATAAACAAAGGATACAGCCTCTAAATTTGAGTTTCCTCATTTTTAAGTAGGCTTAGTAATTCCTATGTGGACCATGTTACTGCATAAAGAAATTATATATTATCAGGAAAGTTACCATATATGCTTTAAAGTTCTGAAAACAAAAATTCAGATTTTCCTTAGGATATCAAGAGGTAACAAAAATAAATGAACTTTTCAAGACAATATGTGCTAACCTTTCATTTTGACCAAGTGAAATAGCTTCTTGATTGCATTGCCATTTAACAGGCTGTGACACCAAAGCAAGCAATGGAAAGTCCAGACTCTTTATTTAGCAAATGGATTTTGACTAATAAAATGTATCTATTACTGGAAAGTGTTATTAAGTACTCTATTCTAGTCCTCTATGCATTTTGAAATATTCTAGTCCATTTCATTGCCCTAACACTTGACCTCTCCAAACTCAAACACATTTTATTAAAAACAAGATTCATGGAAGAAAATTGCTTAAGCTGTGACAGCTGTAAAACCTAACATCAAATTTGACACTTCCTTCACAGTAACAATAGAGTTGTGATCCTTCCCCTGGACCTTGAGCAAAATTATTTATGTTTCAACAAATCAAGAATGGGGAGAATGAGCTCATGCATCTTCATGGAGAAGACAGAGATGTCCTTTTTTTTGTCCCAGAACCCTTGTTTTGAGTCCATGCTTATTGAATGTTCTGTCAGAGTCCCCAGGGGCTATACTTGATGTAACCTGAGTCAAGAATAGAGCTCTGAACAGGTGTGGGATAAGGACAAGCTGTCTAAGTGGGCTCTATTTACATTGCTACCCTTTGAAATCTGTGAGCCTAATAAAAGTGTCCCTGCTTTAGGTTGACAAGCATATTCCATGCTGCAAGAAATGAAGAAAATACAAAGTAGCTATTCTACTAAGCACTATACTAAAATCTCTAATTATGTTCAGTAATTGAAATTATTATGTTTTTTGACTTCCCTTATTACACCATAGACTTGAAAAGACTGGAAGGAAGTGATAGATTTAAATAATCAAAGACCTTGGACCAAGGGAGGCTTAATGGCCTACTAAGTTTCACACAGATAGATAATGGCTGATCTATAATGAGAGGCAAACTGGCGTAATGTCTGGATTTGTTTATAAAATGAGGATTAAGCTTTTTTCCCTATTCTCCTAAAGTGTTTCATCTAACATGGCAAGCAGAGAATAGCCGTTATGTTACTAGGTAACTGTTACATTAGGAAAGAGTAAATCCTTTATCAGTTATATAAGTGGCATTATTGAAACCTGCCTATAAAGAAAAGAAAAGAAGGAAGGAAGGGGGGAGGAAGGGAAGGCGGGAGGAAGGAAGGAAGATTTTCATATTTACACTGAAAGCCACAGCTCTGGATGATATATGATACTGCTGTAAAATGCTACCCTCAGAAAATTATTGATGTTAAAATCTGCATTAGAGAAGGTGTGACTACCAGAAAAAGACCTTCAAGAGCCATCTTGTTGGTGTTTCTTCATATGAGAAGAAGTGAGTGAAAAGGTCATTAGACATTGCCTGAGAGTCTAGCTACTGCTCCTAAAGAACCTGTCTCTCAGACACATACAACCCTAACTGAGTTTCATGTAGTGCAATGATCTTGGAGGTGATAGAATACAAAAATTTATCTTCTACACATTTGTATTTTATCTACTTCATTTATGCAGGGAAGTCTTTACCCACAATAGGGCAAGACTTTATTGAAAAGACTGTTGAAATCACCCATTCTTTTTAATCAACTACTCACCCATGTTCTGTAAGAAAGCCTAATAGCTTCATTGATTCACTAAATAAGGCTTTCATAGAATCATTACATTATTCAGTTCTTATTGCTTAATTTGGAGTGAGTAGATATTTGTTGATGTCTTCCACCCCATAAAATAGCCATATACATACTAAATTTGATTAAGAACTACACATATAGTACCTTATCAAAAATATAAAGACATTTAAGAAGTAATTAAGATTCTGATATAGAAAAAAGGTTCACTAACTTCAAACATTCACCTCTTCTTTGATTTTGCCAAATCCAATCCCCTGGTCTCATCCCTATCTCTGCAGCAAACCATTGCTGAGGCTTCCCCCAACCCTTATTTCCACTGGACCACAGAGATCATACCATCCTAATTTTACTTACCAAATGTTTTGTGTGTCCCTTCCCCTAAACTACCTGGCATTCTCAGAAAACACACAGAACACTCCAACCAGGGAGGCATGTAGATCCTACTGGAGACCCTCACCTCTCTTCTGCTCTTTCAAATTCAATCCCCTGTTTTCATCTGCTGGATCATACAGTTCTGCTGGAGCCTCTACTAACTCTAAGTCCTCATTTCTAGTTCTTTATTCCTAAGTCTCAGGTCCTGATACCCAGAAGCCCATGTTATCCAGAACTCCTAGTGCTGACACCAGTTAAGGTCCGTGAAGACGTTCCTATAGGAAGCACACAGCCACTAGATACTTTCAATAACCAGGAAGGAAACAAACCAAGGAACAAAACACTCATGCAACAAAGACAAAACCAGATAAACAGCACTTAGAATTACAACCCTCCTAATCCCTTATTCCTAGACACCAGGATAAAAACACAATCAACAACAGTCAGAACAATATGTATTGATGAGAACTCAGGAAGTTTGCCATATCAACCCTTGAATAGTTAAAGGTATTTGAGGCACAAAGTATGTGATAAATGTCCTTGAAAAGGAAATATATAAATCCCTTAAGGAAATTTATGAAAACACAACCAAACAATGGAAGAAAATGAATCAAATTGTTCAAAATCTAAGAGTGAAATGAGAATCAATAAAGCAAATCCAACCTTAGGGAATTCTGGAAATGAAAAATTTAGGAACCTGACCAGGAAATACAGAGTTAAACTTCACCAATAGAATATAGAGATGGAAGAGAGAATCTCAAGTTTTAAAGACAGGATGCCAGGAATAAATACCTTGATCAAAGAAAATGTGAATCTAAAATATCCAAAGGCAAAACATTCATAAAATCTTGGACACCATGTAAAGGTTAAATCCATGAATAATAAATGTAGAATAAAGAGAACCAAACTTGGTTACAGGCACAGAAAATATTTTCAACAAAATTATAAAAGAAAAAATTCTTAACCTAGAGAAAGAAAAGCATATTCAATTAGAAGAAGGACAAAGAATATAAAATAAACTGGACTAGAAAAGGAAGTCCTATTGGCAAATAATGATCCAAGCCCTAAATGTGCAGAATATAGGAAGAATATTAAAAGCCATAATGGAAAAAAGACCTAGTAACATATGAAGGCAAAGCTCCTAGAATTACAAATGATTTCTTAGTGGGGAACCCTAAAACCCAGAGGATCTTGATAGATGTACTTCAGACTCTAAGATATCATATATACCATCCCAGATGACTATATCCAGCAAAACTTTCAATCGCAAGAGATGGAGAACATGAGACATTCCAAGACATTCCAAAACAACATCTATCTATAAATCCAACATCCCAGAAAGTGCTAGAAGGAAAAGTCAACTCTATCTAAGAGCATAACCATTTCCATAAAACACAGAAAATAAACAAACCCAAATGAGCAAAGAAAACAGGGAGAAGTGTATGCATACACACACACACACACACACACACACACACACACACACACACAGACCAAAACCACCATCACCACCATCAAAACCACCACTACCTACACCACCACCACCAACAGCAACATAATAGAAATCAACAATTATAGATTACTGATATTTTTCAACATTACCAATCTCAATATCCCAAATAAAAGACAGACTGGATGCAAAAGTGGGATACAGTCTTCTGCTGATGGCAGATGTCCTTCTATATATATTTCTCTTATTGGTTGATGAATAAAACACTGTTTAGCCAATAGAGGAAGGAAGACAGGTAGGACTAGAAGCTACGGAGAGTTCTGGGAAAGGTAGGCAGAGGGTGACTGCTATGAAATGCCATGTAGCAGAGGAAAGAGTAACAGGTTTGGACCCTTCTCTAGTAAGATAAGACTATGTGAAAATACTTGGATGAATAGAAATATATTAACAATTAAAACAGAGCTAGCCAATAAGAAGTTCTAGCCTTTGGCCAAAAGCTTTATAATTGACATAAGTCTTTGTGTGCTTTTGGGGAGCTGAATCAGCAGCAGGACCATGCAGGAAATAGACTCCAGCATCATCCTGCTGCATCCAAGAAACAGGCACCAACCTTCAGAATAAATATCATTTCAGAAAAAAATGGTGGAGAAGGATATTCCAAGCTGATGGACCTAGGAAATAAGCTGTTATAGACCAAATATATGATGAAATAGATATCAAAACTAAACTAAACGTATGAGAAAGCAAAGGACACTAAATATTTTGAAAAGGAAAAATACACCAAGAGGATATTGAAACCCTAACATCTATAATCCAAACATAAGAATTCTTTTTTTTTATTTATTTTATATAACAAAGTCCATTTAAATGAAAACAAACATTTATAGACAATATTTGGGAATTTGGGCATTGTTCTTTCCAAACTACTTCCTACTGGGGGATTCGAAGAAGATTCAGAAATCCTGGCTGTAGTCTGTAAGGCTGCTTTGTCTAGCTGTTTTGAATGTAGGATCACCTGGTACTCTGTTTCAGGCAGTCTGGCTTGATCAAACCACATTAGTCTGGAAGGAATCCACTTCTTTTCATTTTCTGTGGAAACACAAATAGAAATCCTTTTCCCCAGTAACTTGTCCTTCAACTTAAATTTTGGAGTCAAAGCATTTTTTTAAAATTTAATTTACTATTTAACATGTTGATCCCAGTTCCCTCTCCCTCCCTCCCTCCCTTCTTCCCTCCCTTTAACCCTCTCAGCCCTCTCACATGCACTCTAACCACCCTCCCCTCCCATCCCCCCACCCCAATTCCATATGTATGGGAATGTCATCCAGTTGGGGTCATGTAGATCTGACAGGTCATGTGAAGTAGGGACTAGGGCTTCTCTACTGTCTCTAGGTAAAGGCAGTTATCCCTCCATGGGGAATGTGTTCGCAAAGTCCTTTTGTGCACCAGGGATACATCCTGGCTCCACTGTCTGAGGTCTCTTAGACTGCTCAGTCCTTCTGGCTGAGACCCATATTCAGGGGGGCCTGAGTCAGTCCCATGCTGGCTTCCCAGCTGTTAGTCTAGTGGCCATTAGCTCCTCCTTGTTCAGGTAAGCTGTCTGTATGTGTTTCTGCCAGATGGTCTTTTCCTCTCCATCTGCATCTGGGTTCTAGTTCTACTCAGTGTTTATGTATGGGTGTTTGCTCCTGTTTCCAACAGGCATTAGTTGAGGGTTCCATGGATAAGTTAGTTGTTGATCTCACTCTCCCGGAAGGGCATTTATGATAGCCTTTCCATGGAAGCTCAAATTGTTAGTTGGGAGCAGTCTTATAGTTCTCTAGACCTTTCTTAGTGTTCAGTTTTATCTTCAAACCAATAATGGCTCCCTCTTTTACAAACATAAGAATTCTTAAGTTTGTAGAAGAAACACTTCCATGGCTTTAATCACTTATTGGCTCTTACATGTGATAATGGAAGATTTCGTTAACACACTCTCAATAATAGACAGCCTTACACAAAAGTTAAGGAAAGAAGTACTGGAGCTATCTGATTGTTATAAAACAAATGGGTCTAACAGATATTTAAAGAACATTTCATTGAAACAAACAAAAAAAAAATAACATGGTTTCTCATGAAACATTTTCCAAAACTGGACCATACACTAAAACAGATACAACATAACCAAAATAATTCCCTGCATCCTATCTAACCACAACATATTAAACATGTATATAAACAACAACAGGAACAACAGAAGGCTTAGAAACATCAAAACTGAACAATTCTCTACCGAAGGGAAGATGGGTGAAGAAAGAAATAAGGAATTTTAGACTTTCTAGAGTTGAATGAAAATGACTACAGAACATACCTAAATTTATGGGACACAATGAAAGAGGTTCTAATAGGCGAGTTCATAGCACTAAGTACCTACCTAAAAATTAAAAGGAGAGATGTAATATTATTAACATAATGGTTCACATGCAAGCTAGAGAAGAAAAAAGGATGAGGAAAAAAAGGAAGAAAAAAGGATGTGTCCCATGGTAGGAGAATGAAGCAACTCAGGTTAAAGTCAGAGTAGCCTCTCTATAGAAGGCTAGAAAATAATTACAAAAGTGGAAATTTGCAGTTATTTCATGATCATAGGATGATATATGTTAGGGGATTTTGCTCAGATATTTATTGGAATATACCATGAAATATTTTACAGTTAGTCAATTCTTAGAATGTGTCATGAAAGAATGGAAGCAATTTATGGTGTTTAAATCACAAAGCTGATCTTCAGCTTGAGCTATGATCAAAGACCAACATCATGTTAAAACAGGAAACATGTTAAACAAGGAAGAAAAATGGAAGAAAAAAAGCATGATGCCACCTAGTTTGGGCTTCTGACTCTATAACTAGAGAATATAGATGACTGTAGGTTTTGTTTTGCTATCATTTGTTGCAGCAGACTTAGGAAGCTGAGAGTGTTTAAAATTTGATGTGGAGATATCCTACTGGTATATAAAAGTTAGATAAGAAGGATATGAATAAATGAGGGTGGAGGGAACAGAAAGGAATATCAATGGAAGACTGTAACAATGCTGAGTGTCCAACAATGACTACGACTGTGACATAATCCCCTTCAATGTTACAGACACATGTGCAATTTATAAGGTGTATAAACTGGTTGCCTGCAAAATAGTAGTATTGTACTTCTTATAGCAACAGGATAACAAATGTGTTCTATTTTTTCCTTTTATACTTTACTACAACAATCACGAATTAAACAATTATAACAATACATTAAAAAGTAAAGTGTAGGGCTGGAGTAGTGACTCAGTGATTATGAGTACTAGCTATTCTTCCAGAGATTGGCCTTGTGTTTGCTTTCCAGCATCTAGCATGGCATCTAACAACCAGAAACTCCATTATTTGAGGGTCTGACACCTTTTACTCACCTCTGCAGAAACCAGACTTACACATGGTGCTCAGACATGTGTGTATCCACTGTATCGTATGCATGAAATAAACTTTTAAAAAATAAAACAATGTGGGCAGTTATTTTAAAATAAAGTGAGAGAAAATTTTTCATCCACATAACTTGTCTCATAGCTTTTACATTTTCTATTTTTCTCCATTTTTTTATTTGACAGTTTCATGCATTTGTATAATGAATTTCAGTCATTTCAACTCCTATTCCTCTCTCTTATCCAAGCTCTCCCATTGGAACACTCCTTCTGAATAAGTTCTTCCCCTCATTTCCATTCCTTCATTTTGTGTATGGCTCGGCGCATCATATCCAGTTAGTTACTTGTCCAAACATGAATGGGAAGTTATTCAGTAGAAGAAGGATAACTTTAACTGCTGACACTGAAGAAAAGTGATATCCTTCCCCAGTAAGCATCTGTTGTGATAGCCTCTCTGCAAGCAGAGCTTTATATAGCCCTCCCTCATCCATTAAAAAGTGCTGATGGGCCCAATCTGGAATGACTTTAGGAGTACCACTACTAGGTCAGGCCAAGGAGATGTCTTTTTGCTACTCATCTTCCAATCCTTGGTTCTTTCATGCACAGACACTCTTATGAGATATTCTCTGAGTCTTGGAGTGGAAGTTCTAGCTCTTCTAGTTGGGGCCCAGCATCAACACCATTCTTTGTACTTTGCTAGTTATGAATTTCTGCATTAACCACCCACCACCTGAGGTGGTAAGCAGTTTCTCTGAAGAAGCAAAATAACTGCTACTTTGGGATTTTTATTTGTTGTGGTATTTGTGTTTATATTTTTGAAAATGAGCCCATGCACTATAAGGTCATAGTTGACCCAGAACTCCATCTTAGCCAGGCTGGCCTCAAACTTGCCTCTTACAAAATACAAGGATAGCAAGTATTCCTCACCACACTGCCCACAGACTGTTGGTAACCATGTGATGGAATACTCACCAGTATGTAGGTGGGATCCTTGCTCTCCATTTTCAAATATTTGAGAGTTTTGAACTAAAGGAGAAACAAAGTTTGGTCCTAAAAGCCAGTTTTTTCTGTCTACCTCTGAGCACTTGCCTTGAAATTCTGAGGTAATGGTCAAATACCCTGAAGCTACCATGCTGGAAATATAATAAGGAATCATATAAAGGTAAAATGAGAAACCCTCAGACCATTCTTTTTCCAAGCCAGTAGGAAAATAGCTATGACTGTTAAAATTGATTGTCAACTTGAAAGGATATAAATCAGCAAAGGGACAAGCCTCTGGGTTTGCCTGTTTAGGATTTTCAAGATTATGTTAATTGAAGTGGGAGAACCTGTCATAATTGTCTGCAGGACTATTCTCTAGATCAAAGTTCCCTCCCTACTGTTTAAAAAAGAGAAGGCTACACAAATTTCAGTATCCATATCTCTCTGCCTTTTGACTGCAGACCAGTGTCATCAGCTGCTTCATGTCCCTACAGGCACACTCTCTTACCATGACAGGACATATGTCCTCTATGAACTATGGCAATCCCCTCCTCCCTTAAATAGATTTTGTCTGGTTTTCATTGTAGCACTGAGTAGAGTAAGTACAACCATATCTCTCTCCAAAAAACTCTGACTTGTAGCAGGTGCTGATTTCTAAATTCATCATTCCATTTATGGTCAATTTTAGAATATCAACAATTAAATTTATCTCACCTAATACTTGAACATTTAACAGTTGGACTTCTGGAGTTGGTTGAAGTTGATCCTGGCAAGCTAGCCACTCTCCCATTCATTAACTTCCTAACTGATATACCAGAGCTAAGAGTGAAGTGAGATGAACTTAGTTCTAGCCTAGACAAGGGTAGACAAGAGTGAATTGTCTGACTGAGTCATCCTCAGTTCCTGACTCACAGACAATGTGACAAAAGAGGCCAGAAGCATACATCTTCCACAAATGGTGCTGCAGAAACTGAATGCCCATTTATAGAAAAGAATAACATCTGTATCTTTCACCCTGAGGTGTACTCCTTTTACTTTCTCCATATCTATATGTTTCTGATGTGCATATGTGTAAGTATATTTGAATACATGTGAACACCCATTTGAAAGTGCATTTGCACATGTACTAATACAGGCAGAGACCTGAGGTTGATGTCAGAAATAACCCCCCCAAGACTTTTCCACCTTAGTAGTTAAAACGGGCTCATTCAGTCAAACACAGGGCTCACAAATATACCTAGTTGTGATAACCAGCTGGCTTTTTTTTTTTTTTTTTTTTTTTTTAGAATCCTTACTTTCTGACATGCTCCTTTAACATTTTTGTGAGCTCTAGGCATCTAAACTTACTGGACTTCACTTGGGTAGTAGGCACTTCAGCTCCTGAGCTGTCTCCCCAACCAGGACTAACAATTAGAGCCAATATAAAGGAAAAAATTTAGGAGAATTTCTTTAATGGCCTCAGTATTTGAAGCATCTTCCAGTAACAGCTGATTACATTCATACCCACCAGCAAGGTGCCTGGATAACTACTTATCATGAAGTTGCTCCCAGATGGTGGTCCTTTTTCCTCAGCCTATTTCCTTATGACCAAGAGTGGACATTTCACTTAGACATACATAATGCTTAGTTTCTGTGTGTTTATGTAGAAATTACAAATTCTCCTGAGAGTGAAAATTTCGAGTCTAAAATAAATACACAAATAAAACTTTAATTGAAATACATCTTACCCAAGGTAAAATGGTGGTTATCAAGAAATATAATGAGAAATAATGATGATGACAGCGAGAAAAGGAACCCTAACACACTGTTGCTAAGAATGAAAGCTAGCACAACACTGTGTAAGTCAGTATGGAGCTTCTTCAACAACTAAAATATATAACTACCATAGGACAGGAGGTAGACACATAAGAGAATATAAGTAAAAACAGAAATACCCACTTAATCCTGTTTGTCACAGCACTCTTAATTACAGTTAACATATATGGACCCAATGTATGTTCCCACAAACAGATGAATGGAAAAGATAGTATGGTACATATAAAATATGAACTATTAGACACAAAAAATAAGGTTGTTATATTTGTAGAAAGATGAATGGAACCATAGGACATGTTAAGCACAATAATCCAGGCTCTGAAAGATAAACACTGCATGATTTTTCTCAGATGCAGAATATGACATTCAAACAACTGAAGAAATGAAAAGAGTTAGAAGATTAGGTGGTGAGAGGTAGGGGTAACCAGAGAAGAGAGGAAAACAGAACAGAGGGCCAGGGGAGAGAGGATAAGAGCAAGACACATGCTGTACATAGGTAAGAATATCATTATGATGTTCTCCCTTTTTATACATTGAACACATCCCAACTTAAAAAATAAGAAATGCATACCCATGATGCTTTGTTAACATTCTGGCATCCTTGCATTTCAGCACATGGAGCTTATTCCTTGAAGTTGTTTTCAGTTATTCCCATAAATTATAGATAGTATTCTTTATTTTATTTTTTTCTTATTTTACATATTGATCCCAGTTCCCTCTCCATCCTCCCCTCCTTCTCTTCCTCCCTCCCTCTCATGCCCCCTGACCACCCTCCCATTCCATTCCCCTCTACCTAGTATTGTTAAGCCACATGGGCTCAGTATATTTCCCAATAGGAAATAGCCAACTCAGCTACACTTGAAAATCTATAAACCTCATTCCTGTGCTCTCACTATTTTGTGATCATAAGGAAAAAAAACATATCAAAACTCCCAGGTTAATTCTGCCTATTTCTTAAGAATTGTGCTTCTATACACTACTTATTAATCTTTTATACAAGACATATGGTTATTAATATTCAAAATACAGTTAAATGAAGTCATATGAACTAAGTCCTTCTCATAAGTATTGATCACTTCTGGGTCCCAAGGAACATTGGTCATTAGTTTTCAGTGCAATTACAAAGCTGTGAATTTGAAGTACCTGAGTAACTTTGACAGTGTGAGAGAGTAGTAATATTCATCTCTTCCAGCCAAGAAGTACGCACTTGGGCAATCAGCCACCACAAAACTGTGGAAAGAGCACATCGAGGTTACTTGTCCAGAAATATCCACCCACATCACCCACTCACAAGGCCTGCCCTAGGGTTACAAAGCCTCTTTACCATCTGCCACTTCCATGGATTACGACATTTTGAAGGTGCCAGCCAGAAGGCAAATTTCTAGTCAGGGACATACAATCCATGAACTCATTTACACTAATTAACCCTTTAGCTCCAATTAACAAAGTAGATTGGCTATCTCCACAGCCAGGTCCAGCCAGCCAGCCAGCAGTGATTATGGGCTCAGTCTCCACTTGGCTTCTTGTTGTTGGCGCCATTTAGAGACTGGCAGTTATGGGATACACTTCTGGGGAGAACGAATTCATGAATTTCATAATGGTAAAGAAAAATCAAGAAGGTTCCTAGCAGATAATAGCATAAAGGGAAGGGGAACAGTATAGAAGGAGAGGTATCTATCTCAGTGAAGGCTTAGTTGAAGTGGGTGATCTGAACTGGGAAGTACTCTTAACAAAGCTCCCCTCCAAAATTCTCTTGAAAGTTCTCCCTGTATGAGTTTATAGGTTGCCAAATTTAAATTTCTTTTCGGTCAAAATCTGAATTCCTGGAGTATGAGGATTATCCACACAAGTGATTAAGTTGCAGTGTCTCCGGAAGATGTGGAGACTGGGGAGCCAACTAGGGATTGCACCAGCAATGGGATGTTACATCAACACAAGGGATCTATTTAATAGCTAATGTGCTGGGACAAATGGACAAGGCTAATGCCCTTGTTGCCTGTGGGGACTTTACAGCTTTAGGTGAACATGTAATGTAAGGAAAACATGCCTAAAACTGTCCAAGAAGCAGCCTCTGTGTAACATTGCAATGCAGCTTGTATGTACGGCCTTTTTCTTGAACCATTTTGTGGGATATTTAGAGTCCCCGATGTCTACTGAAAGAATAAGTATGACTTGTTCATTAAAATCATTAAAAATCACCTTGTTCACAGGCTATTGAGAGGAGATACTGATCCCATCTTCTCTCATGTAATCAAAGTATTTATCATTCTAGCATGGAAATGAAAACCACACGAAGTATTATTTCACATATCACCCACCTCACTCATGTTCATGCATTCAACATGCAAAGCTAATCCAATCCACATCCGATGCCTTGCTCTGATTTCTCTTGGAAGGCATAAAGAATGATTTTAGTACCAAGTGCGTAGAGCAGCTGCACAAAATCATTAACCAAATTGCTCATTACACCTTTATAGACACCAAGCAAGTCTGCCTGCTAAACACAGATATAAATATAATGGGTAATAATGGTGATGGAACATGATAGAAATGAGCAGGGCCGAAAAGGGTGGAAAATAGCTTCAGGATGAGATGTTCTCTGCTGCTCTTTGCTTTGACTATAGAAAGGGATCAATTCAGAATACATATTTTATAAGTAAGTGTATCCCTCCACACATCAATCAGAAACAAAGCTTCTTTCCCAAGACGACATTATTATAAATGAAAAATGGAGATCTTACTTGGGGCAAAAGAATATATTAAATGTGAGGTTTCTCAGAAGCATTTAGAAAAATGTATGTAAAGTTTTGTAACTCAGTGAGGAGTTGCCTGCAATGTACAGGGCAGATATGGGTGAGTGTGAGGGCCATCCAACTCTGCCTTTTCATAGTGAGTGAAAGATTTGTGCCACTAAGTAGACAATATGGACAGGGCTGGTTTTCCTTCTCAACAGCTCTTAGTAGCACTTTTGACTGCCTTGCCAAATTCCTCTACCTTGATCTTTCTAAAAAAAGAACTAGAGAAAACCTGGAGAGAGTTGGGGCAGCCATCCATGCCCTGTAGCATTATGGCACTACTGCAAATGTTAATATTTTTAATGTCACTGTAGACATTGGGAACTAAAATTAATGTAAGCCTGGTTAGCGATGTCAAATGAGCATGTGTAGCATTCAAGTGACAGTGCAGTCCGGAAATGACAGTAATGGAGTATAGAGAGCTAGTGTTGTGCTGAAAATCAAGGAAAGGTTTTAGAGATATGAATGTAAATATTTGATGCTCTTTGTGAGCATGCATCTAGAAAAAGACATCATGGAGAAAAAATAGATGTTTCTTGCAGAGAAAAATCATCTAGAAAATAATGAATAGTACATGTGCGGACAGGACACAACAGACATGACAGTGAGCTCTTGCGTCTGTGAGGAGAATATTTTTTGAATGATTGGAGTTTAACATGATCCCAATTCTTCACATTTTCATTTTTCACATCCCTTCACATGTAACTTTGGTTCTCTTCCCAATAGGAAATGACTCCTCTTTACACACACACACACACACACACACACACACACACTCACACACTCACCTCTTATGGGGTCTCTTAGTGGTTTCTCTTGACTCAGGAAAGTTGAGAGAAGCCCTACTTCCAAAAGTCTTTGAAGACTCTCAGTCTTCCTTAAGAGTCCTCACACTAGCAAAAGAAGAAGCTAGGCTCCCTGTGGATGGCTTGCTCAGGCCAAATCATTTCAGCTGAGGCTTTCCCTAAGACTAGTCATGCCCAGCCAAGAGACAGCCAGCCCAGATCTGGGGCTTGTTGACATGAGCTTAGCCCATCCTGGAGAAGCAGAGCTGCCAGGATCTACCACAGACATTGAGTAATACCAGTACATACAGTGTGAAGGCACAAAGTTTGGAATGGTCTCCTTGACAGTAATAACTAACTAAACTGTTCATCTCTGTTAAGTACTAGTTCACATGATGTTCAAGAAAACTATGCCTCTTGGGTACAGGTATTTTCATTAAAATAGATATTTTAATATAGCAATTCTATAGTATTTCTTATGTCCACAGATGGCTGCAAGTGGAAAGTACCACCAAAGAGGTCGGTCACATTATCTATTTTACACTCCCTCCCCATGTTCTTTTTACGGCATGCATCACATCAGTCAGTTTTCTTTTCTCTCTGGTAGAAAGCTCTGATCTCATTTTAAAAGGAGGTTTGCTGCTGGAAATCCAGCTGAGGCCTGAACAGGATTTAATATGAAACAAGGTCTCATTTGGCATTTAAAAGCTGTAATTTGCCATAATTAGCCATTCTTGTCAGTGCTGAACACGATCTAAACCAAGATCTTGTGTAATGGGGAAAACTGAATTTATACAGATTTTCAATGTTCTAAGTTGCTCTTTTCATAGCTGAGAATGTTAATGGAGAAATAAACATCTTAACTTAGAAATAACAGTTTACTTTGCAATTTTAGAGGTGAGCATTGACTTTTCTCTTACTTTCTCAAACTATTTAACTAGTCTTCCTTTCATCCTTCCTATCTTTCCCCTCTCTTTCTTTCTCTTTCTTCATTTATTTGAGATATACTTAAAACATCTATATATGAATGACTAAGTGAATAAAAGAATTTTGGCACACATTAATTGTTTCTCTATTCCCTTCTCTTTAAAATCTAAAACATATACATTTAATATAAAAGGCGAACATATTTTAAATTTAATAGCATAAAAATGTTGTCTTCCTTGTCAAATGGATAATAGTGACATGGATCATGTTTCATAATTTGAATTATTAAAAATGCTATTTATCAATTATAAGCTAGTCTCCTCTATTTCATATTAACCAAGTGTCATTTGCCTTTTGGGGGGGATGAGAAATTCTAAATGAATTTAAATTGAAGAATATAAAATTGCTTCTTTGAAAAATTTTAGCTCAAAGCAACATCAGAAGTTTTATGCCCATCACACCATTAGTAGTATCTGAAATATTAAAATGTGATTTTTTTTTTTTAATCTTGGTAGACCAGTAGTCTCCCAGACACAAGGCTTGCAGGTCAGGGTTATCTTTGTTATCTTCCTTCCAGATTCACAAGCACATGCCAAGTGACCATGTTCTGTAAATTTTGCCACCATGTATGGCCAGTTTCTTTTGTTTCTTTGTCTTCAAGTCTGCTTCACTGAGGACATCATTTATTTTGTAGAGACATTTGCCTTCTCCGGCAGTCACATGAAAGGAAGACATACTGTGCAGGACACAGACTTTGATTTTTCTTTCTAAATAAGGATGCACCCTCACTATCAATTAGGTATGGCAATGGGAGATGGAAACTGCATCAAGCAGTGGTCTTCAGAACTCATGACTTACAGAGACATGGATTCAGAACCATGGACAGTGTGGTTCTAGACAGTATGGGGAGTACTTACTCGGCTATGCCAAGGTCTTCTTCCCTCCCTTCTGCAGGACTTCACATGTTTAATGAATCTGAAACACACCCACTGAGATTAAAAGTGTGGGTCCTTCACAAAACAAAATCCAAGCCTCATCATTTTAGAGCAATGGGCTAGCATGAGTTATATGGGAGGTACACTCTAAGTGTAGGATTGTCTTGTTCTCTCACTCCTGACCAAAAGGCCCAGCCTTTTGTAGTAAGAACCGAAAACTATGAAATGATTTTGGGGTATGGATTATATATGTTTTTAAACACTCAAGCTTCATTACATTTAGTTTTTCTTTGTTTCACCATTTTACCTTAATTAACATTTGAAGCCCTGCCAAAATGTCTGTGGTCCTGCTGATAAGAAAGACAACTTATAGCCCTATAGCTCAGATTTCTTATTTACATATACTCTTGTGCAAACAAATGGATTTCAAGAAGACATTTTCACATAAATATAATACATTTTTTTTGGAGCATCCTGAGGACAGAGGACTGTGTGCAAGGTAGCCTGCAATAGCAGTCAGGCACACCTGAAGGCTTCCAGTGCCCTGGTCCCACCTCCAAACACTGGAAGTTGTAAGTGTGAGCCTATTTCTGGCCTGCCTTCTCATGCCCTACTCAGAGATTGTTGAGGACGGAGGACTGAATGCAGAGGAGCCCACCCTAGCTCATCTGGAGTCTGCTGGCAACCTGGTCCAGCCTCCTACCACAGGAGGAGTCCTGCCACCACCCACTGAAATAGGAGAGCCATTGAACTACTGGAACTGCTTGCAACCACAAGAAGAGAACCTTGGTCCTGTACCCACCAAAAGAAGGAAAGACCCTACCTGTATGCACTGGAAGAAGAGATAGGTAGATAACAGTATAAGAATACAGTCAACAACAGAAAGATTAAAATGGATCTACCAGAGCCTAGGGACTCCACACCAGCATCCTAACACAGATGAAGCAGAAGAGGATAATGCTAAAAACAACTTTATGATGAGGATAGAGACCCTCAAACAGGCAAAGAGAAAATCCCTTAAAGGGATGGAAGAAAAAAAATTCAAGAAATGGAGGAAAAGACAAACCAAACATTACAAGAAACAATTCAACAGTGCAAGGCTTGAAAGCTAGAGACAAAAATAAATAAATAAATAAATAAATAAATAAACAAACAAACAAACCACAGTTTGAGGGAATGCTGGAAATAGAAACGTTAGGTAAACTATCAGGTACTACACATTCAAGCACAACCAACTGAATACAAGAGATGGACGAGAGAATCTTAGGCATTGAAGATGTATTAGGAGAAATAGATTCATAGACCAAAGGAAATCTTAAGTCCAACAAATCCCTGACACAAATATCCAGGAAATATGGGACAACATGAAAAGGCCAAACATAAGAATAATAGGTATAGAAGAAGGTAAATAAACCCAATTCAAAGGTGCAGAGAATATATTCAACAAAGGCATAGAAGAAATCTTTCCCAACCTAAAACAGGGCATGCCAATGAGAATAAAAGTAGCTTATAGGACACTAAATAGAGTGGACCACAGAAGAAAGTCCCCTTGCCACATAATAAACAAAACAAAACAAAAAACCCATACAGAATAAAGAAGGAATATCAAGATCAGCAAAGAAAAAAGGACAAGTAACATATAAAGGCAAACTTATCAGAATTACACCTGACTTCTCCATGGAAATGTTGAAGGCCAGAAGGTCCTGGATAGATATTCTGCCAATACTAAGAGATCACAGGTGCCAACCCAGTCTACTATACCCAGCAAAGCTTTCAATCACTATTGATTCAACAACAATACAGATTGCAAAAAAATCTACAAACTCATGGAAATTGAACAATGCACAACTGCACCATTCCTGGGTCAAAGAAGAAATAAAGAAAGAAATTAAAAACTTCCTAGAATTCAATGAAAATGAAGACACAACATACTCAAACTTATGGGACACTTTGTAAGCAATGCTAAAAGGAAGGTTCATAGCCCTAAGTGCCCACATGAAGAAACTGGAGAATAGTCAGACTAGAGAATTAACAAGACATTGAAAGCTCTAGAACAAAAACAAGCAAACTCACTCAGGAAGAGTAGATGCCAGGTAATAATCAATTTGAGGGCTGAAATAAAAAGGTAGAAACTAGGAAAACAATACAAAGAATCAATGTAACAAAGAATTGGTTCTTTGAGAAAATCAACAAAATAGATAAACGATTATCCAAACTAACCAAAAGAAAGTGAGAGAACATACAACTTAACAAAATCAGAAATGAAAAGGAAGACATAACAACAGAAACAGCGGAAATACATAGAATCTTCATGTCATACTTTGAAAACCTGTACTCCACAGAATACAAAAAATTTAACAGAAATGGACAATTTTCTGGTTAGATATCACTTACCAAAATGAAATCAAGACCAAATAAGCAATTTAAATAGGCATATAACTCCTAATGAAAATGAAGTAGTCATCAAAATCCTCCCAACCAAAAATATCCAAGGACCAGATTCATTCAGTGCAGAATTCTACCAGAAATTCAAAGAGCTAATACCAAAACTCCTCAAAGTGTTCCATACAATAGAAGCAAAAGGGTCATTGTCAAACTCTGTCGACAAGGCTACAATTACCCTGGAACCAAAGCCACACAAATACACACCTAAGAAAGAGAACTACAGACCAATATCCCTCATGGAAGTTGATGGAAAAATAGTGGCAAATTGAATCCAAGAATACATCAGAGACATCATCCACCTTGAACAATTACACTAAGTGGAGAGAAACTTAATTTAATTTCTCTAAAATAAGGAAAAAGGCAAGGCTGTCAACTCTCTCCATATGTCTTCAATGTTGTACTTGAAGTTCTAGCTAGAGCAATAAGAAAAAAAGAAAGGGAGATCAAGGGATATAAGTTGGAAAGGGAGAAATCAAACTTTCACTATTTGTAGATGATATGACAGTTTATATAAGTGACCCAAAAAAAAAACTCTACCAGGGAACTCCTACAGCTGATAAAGACCTTCAGCAAAGTGGCAGGCCACACACACACACAAAAAAAAAAATCAGTAGCCCTAATGTATACAGACAATAAAGGGGCTGAAAAAAAATCAAAGAAACAGAGAAATATCACCCTTTACAATAGTCACAAACAACATAAAATATCTTGGGGTAACACTAACCAAACAACTGAAAGACCTATAAGTAAGAACTTTGAGTTTTTAAAGAAAGAAAATAAAGAAGATACCATGCTCTTGCATAGGTAGAATCAACACAGTACAAATGGCAATTTTGACAAAAGCAATCTACAGATGCTTCCCCATCAAAATACCAGTTCAATTCTTCACAGACCTTGAAAGAACAATACTCAACATTATATGGAAATCAAAAGAAACAGGATAGCCAAAACAGCCCTGTGCAATAAAGGAACTTCCGGGGGCATCGCCATTCCTGACTTCAAACTTTATTATAGTGCTATAGACCTGAAAACAGCTTGGTATTGACACAAAAATATAATAAAATTGAAAACCCTGATATTAACCCAAACACCTATGAACACCTGATTTTTTAAAAAGAAGCTAAAATTATACAATGGAAAAAAGAAAACAACTTCAACAATGGTGCTGGCATAACTGGATACTGGTGTGTAGAAGACTGAAGATAGATAGATCCATATGTATCGCCATGCGCAAAACTTAAGTCTAAATGGATCAAAGACCTCAACATAAATCCAGACACTCTGCACCTCTTAGAAAAGAAAGTGGGAGGTACCCTTGAAAGAATTGGTACAGGAGACTGCTTCCTGAACATAACACTATTTGCAAACAATAAGATCAACAATTAATAAATGGGACCTCCCGAAACTGAGAAGCTTCTGGAAGGCAAAGGACATAGTCAACAAGACAAAATGACAGCCCACAAAGTGGGAAAATATATTTACAAACCCCACATGTGACAGAGGGATGATCTCCAAAATATACAAGGAACTCAAGAAGCTAGTCACCAAAACACCAAATAATCCAATTAAAAAGTTGGGTACAAAACTAAATAGAGAATTCTCAATAGAGGAATCCAAGATGGCTGAAAAACACTTAAGAAAGTGCTCAACTTCCTTAGCCATAAAGAAAATGCAAGTCAAAGCAACACCGAGATACCATTTTACCCCTGTCAGAATGGCTTAAAAAAAAAAAAAAAAAAAAAAAAAAAAAAAAAAAACACCAATGACAATTTGTGCTACAGAGGATATGGGGAAAGGGGAACACTCAACCACTGCTGGAGGGAGTATAAACTCATCCAACCACTTTGGAAATCAATATGGGGGTTTCTCAGGAGAATGGGAGTCAGTCTACCACAAGATCCAGCAATTTCACTCTTAAGCATCTAACAGAAGAATACACATTCATACAAGGACATCTACTCAACTGTGTTCATAGCAGCATTGTTTGTAGAAGCCAGAATCTATAAGCAACCTAGATGGCCCTCAACTGAAAAATGGATAAAGAAAATTGGTACATTTACACAGTGGAGTATTACTTAAAGGAAAAAGCAACAGATTCTTGAAATTTTCAGGCAAATGGATGGAACTAGAAGAAACCATTCTAAGTGAAGTAACCCAATCACAAAAAGACAAGCATGATATGTATTTACTCATATATAGATATTAGACATAGAGCAAAGGATCACCAGCCTACAATCCACACCTCCAGAGAAGCTAGGAAATAGACAACCCTAAAAGAGACATACATGATCCCCTGGAAAAGAAGAAAGGAACAAGATCTCCTGAGCAAATTGGGAACATGGGGGATGGGAGTGGCAGTTGGGAGAAAGAGAAGGGGGGAAAGGAAGAGAGAGGAAGAGATGAGGGACCAGAGCATTGAATTAGGGAAAGAATAGAGGAGAGCAAGGAAAGAGATGCCATTATAGGTATAAAGAGAAATCTGGTGCTAGGGAAATGTCCAGAGATCCAGAGATCTATAAAGATGACCCCAACTAAGAATCTAACCAGTAGTGGAGAGGCTACCTTAAATGTCCTTCTCCAACATAAGATTGATGACTATCTTATATGCCATCCTAGGGCCTTCATCTAGTAGCTGATGGAAGCAGAAGCTGACACCCACAGCTAAACACTGAGCCCAACTCCTGGAATTCAGTTGTAGAGAGGGAGAAGTGATAAGCAAAGGGGTCAAGACCAGGCTGGAGAAATCCACAGAATCAACTGAACTGAACAAGTGGGAGCCCAAGTACCTCAGTCTGATAACTGGGAAACCAGCATAGGACAGACCCAGACCCCCTGAATGTGGGTGTTATTTAGGAAGACTGTGCAGTTTATGGGGCCTGTAGTAATGGATCAGTATTTATCCCTAGTATAAGAATGGACTTTTGGAGCCCATCCCACATACAGGGATACTTTCTCAGCCTAGACATATGGGGGGAAGGCCTAGGCCATTCTCCAAATGATATGATAGACTTTGAAAAGCCCCTGCAGAAGGCCTCACCCTCACTGGGGATCAGAAAAGGGATGGACTGGGAGTTGGTGTGATGGATAAGGGAGGAAGAGTGGGTGAGAAAACTGGGTTTGACATGTAAAACAACCTTGTTTCAAATTTAAATAAAAATGAAAACTATAATACACTTTTATCATTGTTGCTTTCTCTTTTTCCTTTACAATACTATCATATTTTTTTCCTAATCAGTTTCCACTTCTCCGTTCCCATCAGTCTTTCTTTTCCCTCATGCTCTTCACACTAAGTTGACATGTAAGAGAAAATGTCTTATATTTGTCCTTGTGAGTTTGTCTTATCATAATGGTCCCCCTGGTCCATTTTCCTGCAAATGACATAATTATGTTCTTTGTAGAAGGATAATGCCTGTGTGTGTGTGTGTGTGTGATATTTTCTTTATCACATCTGTGGGGATTATTGATTGCATATCTTTACGGATGTAAAGACTGAAAGCTTTAGATGTGCAATTATCTATGGTGTGGTCATGTTTACTCTTTTGGGGTTAACAGCAGGAGTGGTTTTGCCCGATCATATAAAAGTGGCTGCCCTGGTTCCCATTTCCACCAACAATGGAAAGAGTGGAGCTCCAATTCTGAGACTAACTCCTAAAATCTTTCTCTTCCTTTTAATCAATTTAACACAAAATCTGTTTCTTTCTAAAAGCAAAACAAAACCAAAAACAAAACTTAATTGCCATACAAATTGGAAAGGAAGAAGTAACATTCCACTACCTAGAAATAATAAAACAGTAACATCTAAACAAACCTAATAAATTTGACATGAATGGGTTTGCATGGAAAACAGTAATAGGAGAATGAAAGATTGGATTTTGAGTCCCATAACAGAATTTTTTTAAATAAAAAATAATCTTAATAATATATGCATCAAAATATGGAAATATACTAAATTACTTAGTTTGGGTCTCGTAAACATTTCTAAAATGCTATTCTGAAGTAATTCATAATAAAAAGTAAAAATTCTGTATTTATGTTGTCTATATTTTTCTACATGAGTTATTACTATATTGTAGCTTGTAAGGAAGAGATAATTTTGTTGAGTACCTATTATGTGAGAGCCAAGTACTAAGTGCTGTGTATAAATTATCTCATTTTTGGAATATTTGGTTCACAGAGCCTCGGTCTGCAGAGCTTTGGGCAGACACTGCCCCCTACAGGATGTAGATTGTAACTCCCTGTTCTTTTTATGTGGTACATTTGTGACTTCCTTTAAAGAGTGCAGGATAGAAAAGACGTGGATACTTTTTCTTCTGTTTGAATGTTTGGTCCAATTCTGATATGTTGATTTTGTTTTTATATTATTTTTCTGTTTATTATCTCTTAAGAGCCTTTTTTTTCTGGCAAGAAATAGAATGGGAGTTGATCTGGATAGGAGCAGTGGGGAAAAACGGGGAGGGGCAGACAGAGGGGAGGTGAAGCTAATGAGGGCAGATTATGAAAGGAAAATATCTATTTTCAATAAAAAGGTGAAAAAGAATGTTTCAGGTGTACATAATGGGTTAGGATTGAGTTCAAGACTTTTTGTTGTTGTTCTGAAAACCCTCATTGTCAGAATAAATTATTTACTGACCCCCTCCCCTTCACCAAAGACAAATGATTCACCTTGAAAAGGAAAAACTCAACAATCAATCCTGAGCCATGTGATCAAACTTGATGTCAACGGTGATGAGTTATGATGATAGCACCTGACCTCTTATTGTGTGTCAAGGACACTTTGCCTCTATGGTCTCCCCCCCCCCCCCCGCTATACCTAACTATTCCAATTGTGACACTCCATAGAAAACTTAGCTAGAGCTTTTTAAGTCTGAGCATCTTCAAAACCAGGATGTGAAAGGCATAAAGAACAAGAAAACTAACGATGATAGATACTGACAGAAAAATGCCTTTTTGTAAAAAGTAGGGAAAGTGTGTAAAAAGCAGACTTCATGCAGTGTTTAACAACTCCATTACTAGTCTTGCAAACTTCCTGAGTGAAAATATTACTAGTCATGGAGATGGGTATAGGGTAGACTAGCTACTTTGTCATTTTTCTATGACCAGAAAGTATTCTACAGTTTAAATTTTCTTTTTAAAAGTAAGAGAACAAAATAGCTCAAAAAGTAATCATGCAACTTGCAATTGCTGGGTGGTTGAAATTAGTAAATATACATTGGCCATATTTTAACTTAATGCATGCACAAGTAGTTGAATATCAGTTTGAAATAATTCTCTCAGCAAATAATCAGAGGGATTTGCTCACATGACTGAACTTGGAGAGCTCTGGAACAAGGGAACAAGGGAAGGAAGGATAATTACTGAGCTTTAAAGATCTTGATGGAGTTATTGTGTTGCAAATTTCCACTTATTCTTTCACAATGTGATATTCACTGATATTTATAGCAGTGTCAATAGAGTTTTGATGATATGTAAACATAAGAGCATGTACAATTTACACATGCAAAATTTGAAGGTTATTGTTAAAATGAAACAGAATAGAGATCTGAATTGCTGAAGAAAAGTTCTCAATGATAGCCTTTGATGTACATAACTCTTTTCCACAGCCCAAGAGAAATGATGGCTAACACTAAAGTCATCCTCCTTAGAGCTAGACACAATAGTTAACTCTCTGCTCCTATCTGTTCAATGGCTGTGATAATTATTTCCAATTTTTCAGCTAGGAGATTTTAAAACTCAGGAGGTATTTAAAATGTGCCATTCAAAGTTTGTGTGTGTGGTTATGGTTTTCAATGCAGGTTCAGCAAATATCCTGCTTTTCTTTTTTAATATCATGGTTTTCTCTGACATTAAATCTCCTATACTAAATTCAGTGAATTTCATGGATTTTCACAATAGAATTAACCTTCACTTGTTTCCTACTCCCTTCTATCCCATCACAATACTTTGAGTTCTGTTCTTTCTCTATTGAGGCTGTGAATAGAGTTCCAAAGATGGTCTTAAGACACAGCCACAAATGCCTAATGCGGTAAGGATTCTGGAAGCTGAGGTAGATGGGTCGCAGAGAGTTTGAGTTAATTATGGTCTACATCAGCAGTTCTAGGCCAGCCAGGGTTACACAGCCACCTTTTTCAAAAGCAAGTAAACAGAAAAAAAAAAAACAAAAACAAAACAAAACAAAAAACAAAACCAAAAGTACAATATCCACAAAACATTAACATTCTTCCAGTAGTAAGGAATAATATGTGCACAGCTCCTTTGTAAACAATAAAATATGATGGTTTTCAAGACTACCAGGTCAGAGAGGTGAAGTTTCTTTCTTACTTTCTGAAATTGGACAAGATAGAGTACTGAGTCACCATGTTAAACAACTATGGTCCTTCATGCTGCTATACATTGAGGAAACCAAAGGGCAGACTAAAAGCAACACTGTGGTCATTGAGATTACCTAGCTTTATTCCTGTACCAGTGGATGGACAGGCATGTCTGGACTCTACACTCCCTCCAAGGGCCATTGCTAGCTTTCAGGTCTAGTCTAGTAGAAGTCCTAGATATCAGGAAACAGAGAGAGACCACCTTCAGTGACCCATCTGACTTCTTGGATCAAAGACGATTAAATGATGGTTTTATATATTCTATATTCATACATACTCAAACCTATCTCCAATGATTACCCTACTCTATACTTTCCAAAGTCACTTTCTCAGTCCCTGTCTGTGCTTAGCAAGTATGTGACATCTCACTAGGAAAACCCCTTCCTTTACTCCTGGCCATTTTCTCCTGATTTAAAAAAAGCAAATTCTCCCAGTTTCCTCCCTTCTGATCCCTTTTAGATCCTTCAGCAGCTTGTCACCTCTTTTTTTTTTTCTAGTTTTTATTGTCTGAAAATCGACATGTTTACATAATGAAATTTAGTCATTTTATCCTCCATTTGCTGCCCCATCCTTATTTTATGGAAACTTCTTTTCAAGCCTCCTCCCACTTTCCTGTCTTCTTTCTATGTGTGGCCAGAGGCTGAAGTGACCTATAGAACTAGGTCTGAGGAGGAAAGGTGGGGGGCGCTCTCTGGCTGGCAGCACAGGGACAAGACGACTTGCAGAGGATCCTTGGGAGCAGGAACCTGCTGGTATTCACCCGTCTATGTTGTGAATTATTTCTCCCTGAATAAACATCTGTTCAGCCTAATTGTTTAACCATATCCTTATTAAGACACAATATTAAAATTTTTCAGTAGCCAGAATGTTCTTAATATAAAGTTCTATCCATGCTTTTACCCAATTTTAAAACTCCAACAGTTCCATTTTACCTAAGTCATAGGCTAAAGTCCTCACCTTTGTTTTGGATCCAACTTTCCTGCCATGACTGGGAATATTCTGAACTTCTAGGTTCCAGTCATTCTGATCTTCTGCCTGTTTGTGAAATATTCTCTCCTACTTCATAGATGGCCACATTGTCCAGAATAGATAATAAAGATTCTTCTACCACTTTTCCTTTTGCAGAGAAAGCCCATAATTCTCCCAGTTCAAAGTAAACATTATTTCCTCAAGAAAAAACATGCATGCACACACCTATGACCACAAACAATATAGCAAGAGGTAATGTATGTATTTATGTGTGTATGTATCCTAAAATCCAAAGGTCTTTGAAACAGAAAGTAATTAATTTGTTTTTTTCAAATGTTAAGTGGCATGATAGCAATTAGCAAGTTTAAGATGAGAGCCATTAAGGACAGATCTTTCCTCCTATTTACCTCCTGATACCACTTCCTGTGTCCCTGGTAGCAGGACATCTTTTGTATGCAGACAATGTTTTCTGTAACTGGGAATTGTTTTGATTGCTATGTCCTTGGAAGTCACACATTTCAGAATTTGTCTAGGAATACATCTTCATAGATTTCCAATAAGCACTCCATATGTCTAGGAATATATCTTCATAGATAAATTTCCATTGAGCACTTCATAATACTATATAATTCATACTCTTCAGGTTTAAATTTTAAAGATATAGATAAATATGTAATTCTCATATATGTATTTGCAAGATATATATACTTTTAAATATGTATATATACATACATAATTTTCAAGCTCATTGAAACTCCTCTGAAACTCTATTATCCACATAATTAAAATTCTATTTAAATGTACCACATATATTTTAAGAATTTATGCTATTTTGCTGATACTCTTTTATTTTATTGATTTAGGGCATAGCTCCCAACATGCTTTTTCAATAAATTCACTCTTCATCTGAGGGGACCCTGCAGGTTCCCAGTCAGGGATTCAAACCTACAAAGAAATGGGACTGGAATAACTGGTTTATATTGACTTCCTACACCTGTATCAGACTTCAGGGACTCTAAAGCCAGGTAGTTCGTTGACAGCATATTTAAAATACAATTCAACTCAGGGAAAAACTTACCAAGCAATGATCATTCCAATCCTATCTGCATAATAAAACTTAAGTTGTGACTACATAGAAACTCCTTTACAAAGTACATGTGACCATGAGGGTGGGTTCTATAGCTAAAAGCCCTAGAATCTAGTGTGGTCTCTGACTGATAGCATAGAGGTCATCAGGGCATAAAGTACATGTGGCATCTCCCCTAAGGATGGCAAGCATCTGAGATTATCATTTTGAGGGTTTTGGGTGAGTTCTACCTCTACAACAAAGGATGGTTGGGGTCTGCCTCCACAGGTACCAAAAAAAAACCACCAGGTCATTAAAAAAATGTACTCTTAGCCCTCTGGGCTGGAACAAAAGGCCTTATCTCCTCCATTGAAAAGAAACCCTTATGTATTTAACATTCCTGATTTCCCCTTTGATCTGTGTACAAGGCCTTTATGTCCCCAACATTCAGCCATAATCAATCTGTGACTAAATTATGTTAATCTATCTCACATTGTTTTTGAAACAAAAGTATCCACTTTCTTCTCTTACTTGGAAAGAAATTTTTCTATTTACAAATATCTTTAAATACATTCATTATTTTTGGTCATTCCCCCTTTTGTTCAAATAGGCAAAACTGAAGGTATGCCTTATAACTGAAGACTCTCACAATGAAACTACAAGGAAATTGGGACAAATGAACACTGAAGGAGGCCAATCAATATCTACCTCTTTCCCCCTGTAATCTTAACCACAGGGTGCTCTGGATCAATACCAGTTAGGCCTCCATTTTGCAGCCAGTTTCATCAATTAAGAGACTTACAAAGATGTTCAAAGCCACCTAAGAGCAATACTGGTCAGACTTCTTCCACTTACTACTTTCTCTGGCTGTGTCTTCTCATCTAGTATTCTATACCTCCGTTGCTTTTCACAGTCCCTCCAACTCCCACACAGTTCACATATCTAGTCCATCTGGGGTTCTCCTCACTCTTCTGTGTGCTTTGTTAGGATCTGTTGCTGCTTCTTTATGCCATGTTTGTTGTTTTCTTCCAGAGTTTACGCCGAACTATTGTGGAGATGAAAGAGCCCAGACTTCCTGCCTTTACACTACCATGAATGGGCCTTGTTTCCTTGATCCATGCTATGAAATCATTACATATTACATTGACATCGAACATAGGGATTGTTCCCTAAGCCCTGCAATTTAATTTACCTCATTCTAAATCTGATCAAAATGTCTACTTCATGAGTAAAGGTTCAATTTAAAACATTCTGACTTGGAACAAAATACATTTGAAACTTTTTTTCCTGTTCTGTGCACTAAATACTCACTGAGCAACTCTAACCTTCCTATCTCCCTTTCCCTAACAGGGGACTAACATCTGCTTGACTTTTCCTCTGATTAGACTTAATGGAAAAAATGGACGAGAATGTATCCCCAATTCACTAGAATCCTCACCAGCCCTACAGAAGATTGAGTCCAAGTCTCTCTGAAAAGGCTACAATTCTAACATCTATGATTTGACACCTCACATTATATTCCTACTCTTCAACCTGCTCACAATTGGTAAGCAAACATTTATTCATTAGGTTGTTGCTTCATTGTAATAACTGGTTTTTGTTATTGTTGTTTTAATTTATCTTCTTTCAGCTGAACAGGCAGATATATAGAAAGATTCCCTTAATCTCCCTAACAGTGCTCTCACTCATGGGAATTTAACTTACATTTTTGGTGGCAATGGTATAGCAGCCATCAAGAGGACTCGAATGATATTTTAACAAAAACAAAAGCTAGCACGCACTGTGCTATGTGATTGAGCTTTACACCATCAGTTAGTCAGATTGATTACATGTACTCTTTACTAAATATGGTGCAAAGACAAGTCTTCCCTGAGCTAAAATAGCCAACATATTCAGAAAAGTCATGAGAAAACTATCAGAAAAATCCAAACCCAGGGAAATTCTGTAAACTATTTGACGAGGATTTTTCAAAAATGTCAATGTCCTTAGAAATAAAGTCTAAGAAGCTGTCATATTCAGAGGACATGACCAGTAAGTATATTTTATTTGGAATAAGAATCAAAAATGGTAATATAAAAAGAACATTATGTTAAAACTATGGCGATTCAAATATGATATAATCTTTAGTTAATAAAACTATATTAAGAGGCTGCTGAGAGATGGTGCAGAGATTAAGAGTCCTGGATCCTCTTGCAAAAGACACACACTCAGTTCTCAGCACCCACAAGGAAGCTCATAACTGTCTGAAACTGCAGTGCTAGGGAGATCGTATGTCCTCCCCTGACCTCCACAGGCACTGTTTGTCCATGGTCAACAGACATACATGTATGAATAACACTCAAGTAGGTAAAATAAGCTAGCTAAATCTTTAAAAAGAACTATATAACTTCCTTAACAAAGAGAGCTGCACTGTATAATAACAGGTCTTACCAATATAGGGAATTGGATAAAAGAAACATTAGTACTCTCTGATGAGCCTTGAGAACTTTCTGTACATCTAAAACATTCCTAAGGCAAAAGACTTGTTTTTAAAAAATGCCTTTCACCTTTTCCAACATATTCTCAAGTTAAATACCTCATTTCCAAATAAGTGTTACGTCAAAGAAGAAAACAAAACATCACCTTCTACTGTTTTGGAAATGATCACCCAAAGAATCAAATACAAGCCAAAGTAGGATTCAGAAAACACAGTTCTAACAAGAAAATGTGTAGTAGTATTAAATGTTTTATTTTTAGTCTAAATAAATGAATTAAAACTTGCAATTAAGAATTTGGAGCAACCAATGAATTGTCTCAGCAGATAAAAATGACATTTGCCAGTCACTCTGACAATCTGGGTTCAAGGGATTAAAGTAGTAGAAGAAGAGAGCATACTACAAGGTGTTTTTGTTTGTTTGGTTGTTTTGGTTTTTTGCTACGCACACACACACACATACACACACACACAGGATTAGCTGGGACAAAGTACCTCACATTCTAAAATGGTGATGGCAATGTGGGTTGTAAGAACTTCCACATAGCACTTGACAAAAACTTAAAAAGTGATTCTAAAATCAAAAGAAAAATGTCAAACACAGCATCTTGGTAGCAGCATTTTTCTCAGGTGAGCTGTTTGCCAGAGGCAAGCAGATACTGGTGCCTTCTTTAAGGGAGGTTTTCTAACTCAGCAAAAATGCAAAAGGCACCAGGCTCTCTTACCAAACAAGTGGTGTTAATGAGCAGATAAGACTCATGTGGTTAGAAAAAGGTAGAAATATACAGTAAAGACAGATTTAGATGAAAATCTCTAAAGGATTTATAGTGTGTTTAAAAATATAAGTAGGTTTGGGAGAGAAAAGAAAAGAAAAAAGGAAAAAAGTAGCTGGATGTGGTGGCACATGCCTTTAATCCCAGTATTTGGGAGGCAGAGGAAAGCAAATCTCTGTGATCTCAAGGCCAGCCTGGTGTACAGAGTGAATTCCAAGACAGGCAAAAGTACACAGAGAAACCCTGTCTCATAAAATGAAAAAATAAAAGTAAAGAAATAGAGTAATAATAAATAAATAAGCCATGCAAAGGTGAAAAATACACAGAGAGTCTGGAGTCTGGATATTGTATGATATTGTGTTGTCTTTGAACTGTTTAATTGCTATGGAAGGATCAACTGCTAAAAGACATTTAATTGTAAGTGTTTCTAGATTAATCCAGCTTATATATTTTAAAAATTCTTTGACTTCAAAATTTAAGTCTAAGGATGGGTTACTTTGGAAAAGAAGCTTTCTTTTTGTTTACACAGAAAACAAAAAGCTGTGGATTCCTTCCACACTAATATGGTTTGACCAAGCAAGATTACCTAAAGGAGTGGCCCAGGTGATACAATATTCAAAACACCTGAGATAATGAATCTTTGCAGCCTACTACAGCCAGATGTCTGTGTTTTATGGTGATGTCCATGTTTTACAGTGCCCCCAAACATCAGGAGGCAGTTTGGGTAGAATGATGCCCACATCCCCAAATATTGTTTATAAATGTTTGTTTTCATTTAAATGGGGTTGGTTATAAATGATTAAGGATCACAACCAATCTCTTCCTATGGGAAAAAAAGGGGGAATGTGATATAGAAATGTATGTTTCTCCTCTTGTTTAGGTGTTGTGTTTATATAGCTCATTTAAAAATGTATTTAATTATATATTACATTTTTAAATGAGCTATAGATCACCTATAAAAGTCAAAATTTAGGTTAGTTAGAGAGAGAGAGAGATTTCAATTGAATAGGCATTCTTCAAACCTTTCAAAGACCTACAGAATATGACATCTAAAAGGGTTTAGGGTATTTCACAATTATGAGATACAACTGTTCCTGGCAACACCAATTACTTCAGAAAGGAAAATGGGCAAATACATTTGTTATAGAGTTTGCTTTTGATATACCAAGACTAGCAATTTGGGCAAGAAACTGCTCTTGCCTAGACTCTTTAACTGTATGCTATACAAAGTGGACATACTGGACCCACAGTGAGTGCTAAACATGCCAAAACAAGATGGCATAGTCCTGAAGGGTTCCTGCTTCATGGAAGAGTCTGTCAAACATTCTGCAGGACACAGAGAAAAATGACTGACAAACTGCCAATGCAGGCAGACAGTTTCAAATTTCCTGCTTCACTGAGAAGTCTGCTGGACACACTACAGCCTATGGGCCGAAGATAGAGGCTCCAATGTCACAGAGGAACTTTGGATGATTGTCCAGGCAGGGAGATGTCTCTGTCAGTTCTAGAGTTTATTAATTATTCTTCTGATGTCTTTTTAAAAAAATTACTGTTAGCTATATTTATTTTTACTTTTTTATTATTTTACATATTGATCCCAGTTCCCTCTCCCTCCCATCCTTCCAGGCCATCCAACCCTCCTTCATATCCTGTTCCCCACCCACTCCATAGGGAGGATGAGACCTTATAGGAGGGATCATCAAAATCTTTCAAATCATTTGGGGTTGGGCCTAGGCCCTCCTACCTGTCTCTAGATTAAGAGAGTATCCCTTCATGGGAAATGTGCTCCCCTGGGTATCAGTTAGAAGGCCTGGGAAGTCTATGGGACCTCTGACAGTAGAACCAGGATGTATTCCTGGTTCATGAAAGGCCTTCTGGGGTCTTTGATAGAGTTGAAGACAGATAGGTATACTTATGGTTTCATTAGTAATGATAAAAGGTAAGTTACATGTAACACTTTAGAGTCACAAAGATAGGATAGATGATAGAATAATTTCTTTAAATATTGTTAAATGTTAATGGACTAAATATTGTCATTATAGTTCTTCTATGATAACTATTGTTATACATATTACTGTGTTAAAATTATAACATTTCTTTTTATTAGACAGAAAAGAGGAGATAATGGGAGATGTTATTTTGTATATGTTTCTCTTATTGGTTGATGAATAAAACACTGTTTGCTGATTGACCAGACAGGAAGTAACATAGCTGGGCAGAATCAGGATATAAGCAGGGAGAAGCAGAAAATCATCTGCAGGGGCACTTAGCAGTCACCATGTGAGCTGCCAAAGGAGTTAGAGGTCCAGACACTTCTCTGCTAAGATAAGACCATGTAGAAATATATAGATTAATAGAAATGGGTTACTATTTAAGATAGAACTAGCCAATGAGAAGCTCTAATCATTGGCCAACCATTTCATAGTTAATATAGCTTCAATGTGTTTATTTGGGGCTCAAGGACTGTGGGACTGGATGGGACAAAGAATCTCACACTGCATCTATGAGTTTGAGGCCAGAATCTTTGTGAATTTAAGGCCAGCCTGGTCTGCAGAGAGACTTCTAGGACGGACTCTAAAGCTACACAGAGAAATTCTGTCTTGAACTCCCCCTCTAAAAAAAAAAAAAAAAAAAAAAAAAAAAAAAAAAAAAGGATTAGAAGATCCGGACTTGTTTGAAAATGTGTGGGAACAAAAAGCAAAAAGCAAGCAACAAAAAGCAACCAAAGATATATGCAATTTCCAGTGCCTCCTCTATGTTTTCTATTTATAGATTAAGATAGGAGATCTCAGCTACTTCTCCAGTTTCATGCCTGCATGCCGGCCTGCTATAATCTTATACCCATGACATTCAGAAAATAAAGTTCTTGGAAACTATAAGCCCTAAATAAACTCCTTCTGCTATACACTGTGATGATCATGATGTCTTATCACAGTGATAGTAGAAGAGTAGCTGAAACAAAAAGTTGCTATGAGGAAGTGAGTTATGAAAGACCTAATCATGTTTTTTTGGTTGTAGTTTGTTTTGTTTTTTGAAAGTAGATGACTTTGTAACTTTGGACCAGAAAAGTAGTTCAATGAAGTAAGTAAGGCTTAATGGGCCATCCAAGCCAGAACTTGGAAGGTAATAATGCTGACAGCAGTATGGACTATGAAAGGTTCAGCTCAAGATGTCACAGAGAGAAATAATATTATCAAGAGGGTTAAGACCTTTATTGTGATATTTTGGTAAAGAATGTGACACTTGTTCTAAGAATCTGCCTGAGGCTAAATTGAAAACTGTTGGGTTAATTTCCTTACCCAAGTAAATTTCATGACTGCTTAAAAGTCACGATGTTATTAGTAATCATAATTGTCAGTTATGCAATGAAAAAACATATGCAAGGACAAAGAAATACAATTGTACATGTTGATGAAGAAATGAGTATCTGGAAATTTAAAATTGAAGCCAAGGCTTATGCTGATAGAGATGAAGAGATTAAATAAAGAATTTCTCTGAAAAGAAAGCAGTGCCCTCAGGGCAAGAGCTCACCCAACTAATTTTCTTCTTCTTTTTAAAAATATTTTTAATTGTATGTATCGATCCCAGATTCCTCTTCCTACCATCCTACGATGGAGCCAACCGACCCCCTCCCATCCCATTACCATTCAATTCGCAGGGAAGTTGAGGCCATCCATGGGGGATCATAAAAGTCTGTCATTTGGCCCTTCTCCATGTCGCTAGGCTAAGGAAGTATCCCTCCATAGAGAAGGGGCTCTCAAAATCCTTACATTCACTAGGTATACATCCTGGTTTCCACTGCCAAAGGTCCTATATACTGCCAGCTATAAGTCTCGGGGCCATGAACTGTGCCTTGTTCAGGTCAGCTGTTTCTGTGGATTTCTCCAGTCTGTTCTTGACCTTTTTGCTCATCATTTCTCCCTCTCTGCAACTGAATTCCAAGAGTTCATCTCAGTGTTTAGCTGTGGGTGCCTGGATCCTCTGCTTCCTTTAGCTACTGGATGAAGACCCTAGGATGGCATAAAAGGTAGTCATCAATCTCATTATGAAGAAAGAACATTTAAGGTAGCCTCTTCTCTATTGCTTAGATTGTTAGTTGGGGTCATCCTTGTAGGTCTCTGGGCATTTCCCTAGTGCCAGATTTCTCTTTAAACCTATAATGGCTCCCTCTATTATGGTGTCTCTTTTCTAGCTCTCCGATGTTATTTTCCCAACTCAAGCTTGCTGCTCCCTCACATTCTCCTCTCCCTTCCTCTTCTCCTATTCTCTTTCTCCCTTACATCCTACTCCCAATTTGCTCAGGAGATCTTGTCCCTTTCCCGTTTTCAGAAGGACCATGTATGTCCCTCTTAGAGTCCTGCTTCTTTCCTAGCCTCTCTGTCAGTGTGGATTGTAGGCTGGTGATCATTTGCTCTATGTCAATATCCATATATGAGTGAGTACATACCATGTTTGTCTTTTTTGTGACTGGGTTACATCACTCAGAATTTCTTACAGTTCTATCCATTTGTCTTTGAATTTCAAGATTCCATTGTTTTTTTCCACAGAGTAGTCCTCCATTGTGTAAATGTACCAAACTTCTTTCATTCATTCTTCAGTTGAGGGGCATCTAGGTTGCTTCCAGGTTCTGGCTATTACAAATAATGATGCTATGAACATAGTTGAACAGATGATTTTGTTGCATGAATGTGCACCTTTGAGTATATGCCTAAGAATGGAATTGCTGGATCTTGTAGTAGACTGATTTTGATGAACCACGACCCTTATTTCCAAAGTAGCTGTAAAAGTGTTCCCCTTTCTCAACATTCTCTCCGGCATAAACTGTCCTTGGTATTTTTGATTTTAGCCATTCTTACAAGAGTAAAATGATATCTCAGAGTTGTTTTGATTTACATTTCCCTGATGACTAGGGATGTTGAGAACTTCTTAAGTTTCTTTCAGCCATCTTAGATTCCTCTATTGAAAATTCTCAATTTAGTTCTGTACCCCAATTTTTAGTTGGATTATTTGGTGTTTTGGTGACTAGTTTCTTGAGTTCTTTGCATATTTTGGGGATTAGCCATCTGTTAGATGTGGGGTTGGTGAAAATCTTTTCCCATTCTTTGAGCTGCCATTTTGTCTAGTTGACTGTGTCCTTTCCTTTATAGAAGCTTCTAAGTTTCAGGAAGTCCCATTGATTGTCTATTTCAGTGTCTATAAAGGGTGTTCAGGAAGTAGTCTCCTGTACCAGTTTGTTCAAAGGTACTTCCCATTTTCTTTTCCAAGTTGTTCAGTGTAGCTGGATTTATGTTGAGGCCTTTGATACATTTCTACTTAAATTTTGTACATGGTGATAGATACAGATGTCTCTGCAGTCTTATGCACCAGCATCCAGTTTTGCCAGCACCATTTGTTGAAGATGCTTCTTTTTTTCACTGTATAATTTTAGCTACTTGGTAAAAAAAAAAAACTCAGGTGTTCATAGGTGTATGGGTTAATATTGGGGTTTTCAATTCAATTCCATTGGTTTACCTGTCTATTCTGTGCCAATATCAAGCTGTTTTCATGACTATAGCTCTATAGTAGAGCTTAAAGTCAGGGATGGTGATGCCTCTGGAGGTCCCTTTATTGTGCAGGGGTGCAGGGTTGTTTTGGCTATCCTGGGTCTTTTGTTTTTCCATATAAAGTTGAGTATTATTCTTTCAAGGTCTGTGAAGAATTGTGCTGGAGAGCTGCAGGGAATGTTCTACTCCTAAATGTCAAAGAAGGACAGGTTCTGCAAATGTGACTTCAGAGAACAGGCTCAATCATAAGTGGGCAGCTAAATATAAATGTGATGTCAACATGGTTCTGGTTTTTGAGTGATGAAGAATAGACAAGTATAAGATTTGGAGAATCTTCCTCAATTGTTAACAAGATCTGCTATGGCCATGCCTGTAGCAGGAGAGTCCCTGAATGGAAGCCCTGAAAGACCATTGCCTGAAGTAATGAAAGTGAACCTTGGATTATATTGGAGACCCCAATATATTGGTGATATCAAGGCATTGAAACATTTTCCAAGGAAAGCTACTGATAAACAGAAGAACTAGCATGAGAGAGAATTGTGCTGCTGTTACCAAAGATGGGAGGGCAGAGCCATCTAAGTTGTATGACATCAGACAGAGAGATAAGATTTGGAGTTTGCCCTGATGGTTTTCTGTCTTGCTTTAGTCCTGTATTTCTTAACCATGATCCCATTCTTCCCTTTTGGAAAGGTAAGTTGTATTCTGTTTTATCTTCTATTAGATGAATATATTTGCTTTTTCACTTTATAGGGGTTTACGGTTATAAGATTGCTTGAGTCATTGAGGAGAGTTTGGACTTTAAATCAAGACTGAAAAAATAGAGGCACTTTTGAAAATAAACTAAACACATTTTGGATTATAGCATGATGATGAGCCTATGGAGGCCAGGGAGTAGAATGTGGTAGTTGAATGCGAAAGAACTCTATAGGTTCATAAATATGAGTTATTGGTACCCAGTTAGTGAAACTGTTCAGGAAGGATTAGGAAGTGTGGCTTTGTTGAAGGAGGTGTGCCAGTGGCTGTAGACTTTGAGATTTCAAAAGATTTGTACAATTCCCAGTACCCCTTTTTTGCCTCTTACTTGTGCACCAAAATCTGAGATCTCAGCTCCAGTTTCAGCATCATGCCTTCTTGTTCACTGCTGTGTTATCCACAAAGATCCTCATGGTTACTAACCTTTTGGAACCATAAACTTCCAATATATTTTTTATTCTATAGGTCTCCTTGGTCACAGTGTCTTATCACATCAATAGAAAAACAACTAAGCCCTTATCTAAACTGTTTTATAAACCTGAAAATTTAGCACAATATGGAAGTATACAATAGCTAAGGAAATTTAAAAACCAGTAACTTTCTAGAACACAGAATAAAAAACTCACAATAAGTTGCAAGCAAACTGGATTAGGCAAAGTTAAATATATTACAATAGGAAAAATATGTGTTTTTCTTGAAAAACAGAGTTTACAATTAGAAAATCAATTAACATCATCACCTTTTAATCTGTGAAAGAAAAAGGACACTATCACTCTGGTACAAACTGAAAATGATTTTAAGAAATCAGATATGAACAGAGTTCAGCTAAGTGAATAAATAAAGAGATGAATAGACCTATAAAACATCCTTCTATTGAAAGACATCTGTAGCCAGCAAAATGACTTAGGGAATAAAGAAATTTGTTGGCAAGGTTACCCATGTGAATTCTACCTACATGTTGGAAAAAGAAAGCCAATAACTTCCGCAAGTAGTCATTGCCACTTTCATATCATGACAAGGACCCCCCCAACACACACACACACACACACACACACACACACACACACACACACACAAATAGAGGAATATAATTAAACATTTTTAAAATAAATCTTACTTTATCTATGGAAACTTAGTGTATGCTGATTAGTACATAGATTAGGAAAAAATAGAATATTCTATAAACTATGTTGGGACAATGTCATCTAAGTGAGGCTTAGGTATGCTGTTTTTGCTTTACACTGCAAACAGAAAAGTAAATTCCAGTCATATAGATCCTGCTTGAAGACTCACTAGGAAAAAATTAGAGACTGTTAGATCATGGTCCACTCCATTCATGTGTCTGTAATAGACAACATATATGGGATACCAGATATGTAATCGGGATTCATTAATCATGGTTCTGGAAGCAGAGTGTTGGAAACAAAGTCATAGGCACATTGGTGTCAACTGAGAGACTACTCTCTAGTTCAAGTTGATGGTAAGAACACCTTCTCCTGTGTTGTCACATCACAGAAGAGGGTGTTATGCTGTGCCCTTTGACTAGGGCTCTAGTCTTATTCAAAAGAGAAGAAACCTCAGATACTAATAACCAACCAAAAGACATTAACATCTAAGATCATCACATAGTATTAAGAATATGTGAATTTTGGAGGAAGCCAAATGACAAATCTATACCATTTTCTACATTGGAAAAATAATTTTAACCACCTTGGTTTAAAAGATGGCTCAGTAGGTAAAGTTGGGCTCCTTCCACCCTGGTTACCTGAGTTCTATCCTCAGGATCCAAGTGGTAGAAGGGAAAAAGTAAAACTGACTCTTGATAGATTTCTCTCTCATTCTCTTTTTTCTTTCTTTCTCTGTCTCTCCCTGATTGTACATCTGTGTGTGTGTGTGAGTGTGTGTGTGTATGTGTGTGTGTCTCCCCTCCCTCAAAAGAAAAAATAAGAACAAGAGTACTGGACAGAATTGCCAAGAGTCTAAGTAAAATCTTGGCTACAGAGTGAGTTCAGGATACCTGATCACCAGTATATGAATCCATCTCATCAATCTACCTCAAATTAATTAATTAATTACTTAATAAACCCACTCAAAAGTTTGCTTGATTTTAATACAAAACATTAATGAAGGAACAAAACAAATCTTACTACATAAAATTTTATTTTATAAATAATATAATGTAAAAACAAATTACATTTTACATATTATAGATATGAGGTGAGTGCTTATATGTCTTATACCATATTGATGATCATGGAGGAATACACCTTAGATATCCATTCCAGAGTGAATTACAAACACAAGAAACAGAGCAACTTACATAGTCCAGCTTGATCAGCTTAACAGGAAAATTAAAAATAGAAGTCTATGCTAGAATTTCCACAAATACTCAGGATCTAGAGGAAAGTAAAGGCCTGTTTGCAGAAAACAAATGGATGCAAATTAAAAGAACATTTGTTCCTAGAATCTATTTCCCAAACCAATGAGCAACAAAAGCTGACCACCACATGGAAGACATTTGAGAATACACCATATACACTCAAGATATACACACAAGGTAGCATAAGTTGTTAAAAGTCACTCTTACTCTTGGTTTGTTCCTTAAACTCCTGGAGCTCTAGAAGCCAGGCCTTTGGGAACTGAGAAAAGTATGAACTCTCTCTTCAGAATAATCTGAGCAACTATTAGAGAAATTCCTAAGATACCCTACCAGGTGGCAAGACCCTGATCTCAGGGACTTCAGCTTAGAGAAGTCTTTTTCATAGGGTCATTTTCAGACATATGTAAACTGAGGTATATACAGTTCTGAGAAATCTGTATTCTGTATGTCATACAAGGAAGCAGTAAGGATACTATTCAAATTAAGGAGTATTTGCCAATTGCTCTCTGCCTCTCTCTCTCTCTCTCTCTCTCTCTCTCTCTCTCTCTCTCTCTCTCTGTGTGTGTGTGTGTGTGTGTGTATGCATGTGTAAGAGAGAGAAACAGGCTCTTTAAATGTGAAAGATTTCAAGGTATAAGATTTGTTACAGATCAAAATACAGTAAAAGCAATGAAAACTCAGATAAACTTTAGAATTAAAAATAAGGACTGATATAAAAGAGCAAGGAAGAAAATTTTAAATGAGTTTTGTAGATCAATATTCAATTAATAAGACATTTTTTAAAAAGAAAGAAAATCAAAACAAATGATATTTTAAGCTTCATAAATGACTGGGAATCAAAATGGAATTGCAGATTTTAATAGAAACAATGGAAGTTTCCAAACAGTGAAGAATTATCTCCCAATTATTAAGAAAAATGCTTTCCTTCCAGAAAGTCAACACCTAAATTGTCAATGATGTGTCAATACAAATAAATGACATTTTTACACCTTTAAGGTCTCCAAAAAGTCCTCATTCATCATTTTTTAAGAAGGCACATTGCTCAATGACAAGCGAGGAACCCCCTCCCCCCCAAAAAAAACCAGGAAAGGTCATTGCAACTCAGTAGCAAAGCATGGGGTGAGAACCAAGCACTAAAGTCTTACAACCTTCAGTCTGCTGCAGGGTAGGTCAAGTGGTTTAGAGAAGATTTTTCTCAGAATAATTTGACAAAATATGTTATGCATTTCCAAGTCTTGGGACACAATAATTGATAAGGAAGTGATAGATCTCATTGCAGTAAAACAATAATTTAAACATATTTTGGTATCCAAAATATATAATAAAATTGAATATAAAACTCATAAAATGAAAACAGACACATATCAAGGAAGAAAACACAAAAAAGAAACCCTGTCCTCAAGTGACAAGTCAAAACATGTGGAAGAGTCCTTTATACACCTATGTTGTGTTTTGTTTTCTTTTTTCTTTTCTTTTCATTTTTTCTTTTCTTCCTTTTTTTTAAACTTTAAGTGTGAGCTTGTGTGCATATGTGTTTTTCTGTTCATATGTGTGTTCAGGCTTCCATGGAGGCCAAAAGAGATTATCAGATACCCAGATACCCTGTAGCTATAGTTATAGGCATTTGTGAGCCACCTTATGTGGTTGCTGAGAACCAAGCAACCACATAGTAAACCAAGCAGTAAAATCACTTAACCACTAAGCCATCTCCCCAGTCTCTCTTATATGTTCATATGCTATATGAAAAATGATAGCAACAAAGTAAAGTTGACTTAGTCCATGTTTAGTAGGATAAATGTAAGTTAAAGAAATAAACTAATCTAACTCCACCTATTAGATTTACAAACTGAAAATCTGAACATATCAAACCCTGCTTTGGGAAGATTATATATACTCAGCTACTGATGGAACAAATAGTTGAAAACATTTGATGATTTAAGCACACAACTGAAAATCCATATGTATGTAGCATTTCATGTGGCAATTATACAGTTAAGTATTTATCCCCCACAAAGCACAAACATGAAGATGTAAGACAAACTCTATCAGTACTTTCTGTAGGAGGCAAAAAGAAACCAATGTTAGTGTCTGCTACAGGAAAACAGATAATTAGCATGTCTTGTTATGAATAACACAATGAAGGGATATCTGTGACCAGGACACATTCAAACTTTTAAATTATGACCTAGAAAACATATCCAAATAAGACACTCTGAAGCAAATACAGCTAATGTTCTGATTATACATACTTCTCTCCTAATTAGCTTTATTCTCTATAATTTAAAGAAAGTACCATTGGTATGGTACTTATAATAATATTGAGAGTTTAGAGATCACCTACGACAAACACAGCAACTGTAGTCCTTACCCAGATGCTGAATTTATGAAGTATGATGATGGAGGCACACAGTAAATATAAACTCTCACCAGATTCCAAAAACCTAAAGTTGGAAAAATATAGAATGGATGCTTCTTTTACCTTTATTATTTAAAGCACTAAGCAAATTCATAAACTGCATACTAGCAATTTAACAAATAGCACACCTGAAAGCTCTAAAAGAAAAAGAAGCAAATAACCCAAGTTGAATAGTTGAAACTAATCAAATTAAAGGTTGAAATCAATAAAATACAAACAAAGAGGACAATATAAAGATCAATGGAACAAAGAGTTGGTACTTTGAGAAAACCAACAAAATAGACAAAACCTTATCCAAACTAACTAAAAGGAAGAGCTAGATTATCTAAATTAACAAAATCAGAAATGAAAATGGTATGTAACATCCAACACAGATGAAATCTAAATGATCATTATGTCATACTTCAAAAACCTGTCCTTCACAAAATTGGAAAATCTAAAATAAATTGGTAACTATCTCATTAGATATCACCAAAGTTAAATCTAACCAAACAAGTAAAACACCTGTATGATTGAAAACTTCAAGTATTTGAAGAAATAAATTGAAGCCAATATCATATAAGACAGGAAGATTCAACACACTCAAGGTTTGGAAGGATTAATATAGTATAAATTGCTATTCCACAAGAAGGAACCTACATTTTCAATGTAATCCTAGTCAAAATTAGAACACATTTATTTACAATTCTTGAAAAGAGAATTTTCAAGTTAATGTGGGAAAGCAAAAATATTGAAAATATCGAATAATAAGATAACAGCTGGAGATATCACCATCCCTAATTTAAAATTGTATTACAAAACTACAGTAATAAAATCAGACATGCTGTTCAATGTAATCAAGTTGAAGACTCAGACATAAATCCACATACCTATGGACACCTGATTTCTGGAGAAAAAAAAAAAGACAGCATCTTCAACAAATGGTATTTTTTCAAACTGGTTATCTGTGTATAGAAAAATACAAAGAAATGCATATTTATCACCATGCCCAAAGCTCAAGTCTGAGTGGATCAAAAACCTCAACATAAAGCCACACACACACACATACACACACACACCCCCCCACACACACACAATTGATAAAGTGGGGAGTAACTTCAAATGCATTCACATATAAAACAACTTTCTAACCCAAACAGCCAGCAGTAATTGTAGGCACTAAGATAAAAATTAATGAAACTGAAAAGCTTCTGTAAGGCAAAGGACACTGTTAATTGGACAAAGTGCCAGCCTATAGAATGGGAAAGATTTTTACCAACTCTACATCTGATAGATGACTAGTATCAAAATATATAAAGAACTTAAACTAGATATCAAAGCAACAATAACAACAAGAAGAAGTAATCCAATTAAAAAAAGGGGTAGATATCTAAACAGATAATTCTCAATAGAAGAAGCTCAAATGGCTGAAAAATAATTAAATAAATGTAAATAAATGTTCAGCAGCCTTAGCCATCACAAAATGCATACTGAAACTAATTAGAGAATTTATGTTACATCTGTCAGAATGGCTAATATCAATAACACAAGTGCCAGCTCATGCTGGTAAGGATTGCAACAAAGGGAACATTCCTCCAGTGCTGGTGAGAATGGAAACTTGTATAGTCACTAGGGAAGTCAATATGGCAGTTCCTCACAACTTTGGGAATCAGTCTACATCAAAACCGAGTATGCCATTCTTGGCCATATACACAAAGGTCACTTTATCCTCCCACAGGGACATTTGCTCAACTATGTTTGTTGCAGTTTTATTCATAATATCCAGAAACTAGAAACAACTTAAATGTCCCTCAACCAAAGAATGGATAAAGACAATATGGTATATTTACAGATGGAGAGTTTTTTAGCACTGAAAAAAAAGTAAAATCATGAAATTTGTAGGTAAATTTACACAAGAAAAAATCATACTGAGGGATATAACCTAGACACAGAAAGACAAATATGGTATATATTCACTTATATGTAGATATTTACTATTAAGGAAATTATATTAAAGCTACAGTCCACAGACCCAGAGAGGTTAGGTAAACAGAATGGCTATGGCAGAAATCATGATTATCCTTAGAAATGGAAAATAAAGTGGATTTGGTAGGTGGCTAGGGTGGGTTGGAATGGGAGCAGTAAACACAAGGTGGGAAAGGTGGTGGGAGAAAGTGCTGGAAGAGATGGCTGAAGTTGTGAAACACTTGAGAGGTGTTGTTGAAACTTAGTACAATGTAAACTTCTTTAAATTTAGTGACCATAGTGAGGAAAACTAATAAAGGAGGATATGAAGTCTAAACTGGCCATCTTTTGTAGCCAGGGAAGGATTCTAGTGGTGGTACTGGATTGTATTTAAAGTAATCATTGTTGGAGGTTAAGAGTGTTCCATGAAGATCTCCAAACAACCTGGCTTGTTGCTAGGGCAGAGAGCTGTTGTCAAGGACACCATCTACACAGCTTGTTTAGTGTAGAGAGATTGAGCTTATAGCTGCAAGGCTACTTTAACCATATGTTCTAGTCTCTTTGGTGTGGGAGTGTATTCTTCAGGTTATCTAAATGGAAATATGGATATCAACCCAGCTATAACATACTTGACCAATAATCTATCCAGCTTGAAAATTGTTGGGGAAATGATGGTTTACAATTTGTCAGAATGGCCAACCATTGTCTGTTTAAATTGAGGACCACTCCACAAAAGGAGCCCATGTCTGACACTGCCTGGATGGTCAGGATCCAGAAAGTAGATAGTCCAGAGTCCTAGGATGAAATGAAACATAATTGACAAAAGAAAACCATGACATTATGCTATACTCATAGATTGGTGCCTTGTCTAGTCCTCTAAAGATGGAAGCAGGTAAAGAGATGCACAGGCGGACATTGTTCTGAGAAGGTGTCTAAATTGGAGGTCTCTATCAGATCCCTCCCTTTGGAGCTAAGGTAACACCATAGTAGTAGTGATAGAAAGATTGTAGGAGTCAGAGGATTTGGAGGACACCAGGAGAATTTGCCCCACTGTATCAACTAAACAGGACTCAAATGGGCTCAAAAAGCTAAAGCCACAAGCATGTATCCTGCCAGGTTCTGTACCAGGTCCTCTGCCTGAATGCTATGACTGTTAGCTTAGTGTTTTTGTGGGATTCATGACAATAGGAATGTGTTTGTCTCTGATTCTTTTGCTTGCTCTTGGATCTATTTTTCTCCTACTGGGCTGTCTTGTATAGTCTTGGTATAAGTGCTTATTTTGCCGTGTCTTATTTTGTCATGTTTTGTTGTGATCTCTTGGAGGCCTGTTCCTTTCTGAGGGGGAAGGGGGGATGGGTGAATCTGGGGGAGAGGAGAGGAGAAAGGGAGTAGAGGAAGAAAGAACTATTGTGAAAGTGTGTTGTATGAGAGAATGTATTTTCAATTAAAAAAATTAAAAAAGAAAAATGAGTTATCACAAACACTTCATAAGTAAAAATACAAAATATGAAGCCTTTTAGAAGGAGAGTGAGAGGATGCTGTGCATTTTTCCACTGTAGCACAGAAGTGAGCTAAGGATAGTGAACATTTAACTCAGCCAAATTACTTTTCAAGAAAAAATTAATTTCTACAGAGATTCTGTGTCAGTGGCTCTGTCCAGTGTAAGCTCATCGAACAATATTGAAAGCATGATGGGTGAAACTGTCACATGAGCAGCAATAATAAATAATTAGAAATAAAGGCACCCTTTTCCTTTGTTTCCTGAGTTTAGATACTATTATATATCAGGGAGGTGGAACCAGCCTAGATGGCCATCAAAGGGTGAGTGAATAAGGAAAATATTATATATATACTGAATAGAATCATGCTTACCTACAAATAAAAATAAAATGATGAAATTAACATAAAAGTAGGATATGGAAGGTAAGTCAGGAAACCCAGACTCAGAAAGACAAAAATCTCATGTTTGCTCATTGGAATCCTAGCATATAAATCCGAGTGAATGATGTAAGTGTGAGTATGAGTATAGACAGGTGTGAAGACAATGAGATGGGAAAAGAGAGGATGCTGATGAGGGGAGGATCAATGGGGCATGGATACCATGAAAGCAAAAAGGAGGCCATGGGTTGGAATGTTATGAGGGATATTGTAATCTAGGCCCCTTGGGCATCTGGCAGAGTGCCCACCCCTGCATGAAAGGCAGGCAGGTCCCTGGCTCTGTAAGTGGGTGCAAATGTCCCTTTAAGGGTTCAGCTTTACCCACTCTCACTATCCCTTTCTGCCACTTCTCAGTGGCAGATCTTCTCTCTCTCTCTCTCTCTCTCTCTCTCTCTCTCTCTCTCTCTCTCTTTCTCTCTCTGTTTCTCTCCTGCCTCTTTCTCACTTACCCCACCTCTTCTTTTCCCTGATTAAAGCTTCTAAGTAACTTTGTCTGCCTGGTGTGTTTGGCCAACCAGTCACTCAAGTCTTTCTCATGCCCTGTTATTACAAGGAGGCTGGGAAGAGGGGTGAAATTGAGAGAGAATCAACAAAAACAAATTTTGATTCAGAAAAGGAATGTAGGAAAATCCAATATTTTCTAAGCTAATTAATATTTTTAGTGAAAGGAAGGTAATTGCATCATATAGGATGGAAATATACTTTGGATTATATAAATATAATGACCTAAATTGAAACTGCACCTTGTAGACCTCTATTTGGTACTTAGTTGTGATTTCTGTAGATGTGCTTTCAATCAACATATATAATTAGTGACGAAGTTCTAAATTCAGTGATGAAGGGTTTGTTCTCAGCTTATCTGTAAAGGAGTGTGAAGTCTACAGAAAGACAGGTGGGGCCTGGAGAGCCTTGAAATTTATTTTAATCTATGTAGCCAAGCAATTTGGTTAAGGTTCAGCCTGCTGTGTCTTTTCCAAAGTAAGATCTATTTTTGGTTACTAGTATTTGGGCATTTGTACTGGCCTGTCCTTGGTGGTTGGTGGTCTGACAGAATATGCCCTTAGCTGCAGCCACTATGAATACCACCTGTGAATACTCACTATTTTCCCCTTTAAAAGGGCACTGTCCTCCAATTCCTCTCTCTCTCTCTCTTCACCCTTTCTCTCTGACCTTATTTCTTCTCTTTCCTCCCTCCTGCTGTTCCTGTTCCCAGAGGCCAGCCTCCCACCTCCCTTTCCCCCCCCCTTTTGAGATCCCTTTCCCTAATTAAACCCTCTGTTTAAACTCTGTCACAAGATGTCTTTCTCTCACACATTTTTCTTAAATTACAACATCTGTCAGAGGTTCTAGAGCATCCTAAACATTTACTCGGGACTTCTTTCATTCTTTCTTTCTTTCTTTCTTTCTTTCTTTCTTTCTTTCTTCCTTTTTTCAATTTTTTAAAATTTAGTTTCCTTATTTTACAATTTGATCCCAGTTCCCTCTCCCTCCCATGCCTCTGACCACCTTCCCATCCCACCCCCACTCCACATGTAGGTGCCTCAGATGCCCACAGCTAAACACTGAGCAGAACTGGAATCCAGATGCAGAGAGGGAAGACAAGACCAGGCTACAGAAACCCACAGAGACAGCTGAACTGAACAAGGAAGAGCTAATGGGCCCCCAGACTGATAGCTGGGAATCCAGTATTGGACCAACTCAGACCCCTGAACATGGGTCTCAGTTAGAAGGCCTGGGAAGTCTAAGGGACCTCTGACAGTGGAACCAGGATGTATCCCTGGTGCACAAAAGGGCTTTGGGAGCACATTCCCCATGGAGGGAAACTCCTTTAACCTTGAGGCAGGAGGGAGGGCCTAGTCCCTACTCCAAATGAATTGACAGATTTAGATGACCCCTCCATGGTACTTTTTATAAACTTCCACATTTTACAGAGGAGATACTGCAGAACTCATTCATGATTTCATATGTAGTAAATGTGATTATGCCTGGCTTAATTACTTGCATAGAAGATTTATGTAAAAACAAATGGATTTTGTGTGTAACTTATTGAATCATCTTTATTAGTGGCCTTATCTTGAAGACAGACTAAGCACTTGCCCTGACATAGTTGTGGTTGAATTATTTCTAATCTGAAATGTGCAACCTCCCAACTCATTAAGTATCCTTTGTTGTTTGTATAAGCATGGCTGGAATGTGAGATACCCAGATACGATGAAGACAAAGCACTTTTTGCAGAAATTTAACTCAATACATATGCTGAGGACTTAGTCATCATTGTGAAAGAAACAACAGTCTACCGTGAAGGCAAGGCAAGAACTGGCAACATACTAAGCATTAAGTTGCTCAGGAGTATGTTTTGAGGAAGATCAGAACCTTGAGAGATACTTGGGAGAAATAATGCCAGACTATGAACACTGACAATCTAAATGCCATCTAGTAGGATAATAACTTGTTTTTAATAATATGGATCTATGTATGTATGCTATTTATCTTTAAAGGATTTATCCCTTGTACCTTCAGAAACATTCACACTACAAGACATTATGTGTTGTGGAAAAGTTCTAAGGTATTTTCTTTAGTGCATCAGTAGCCTGGAATAAGGTATAATATTTACTATTTAAAGAGGAAATATAGATGGCATCCACCATTGTAAATTCTCTAGTATGGGCAGTGTTTCTGAAGATGGAGTTTCTCTTCTGCCTGATCCAATAGCTGTTTAGCACCAAATAAACAACAGAGACTTATATTAAATATAAACTGTTTGGCCAGTGGTTTAGAATTCTTACTGGCTAGCTCTCTCTTAATTAACCCATTTCTATCAAACTATGTATTGCCACGAGGCTGTGGTTGACTCATAACCCAACATATTACTCCTTCAGCAGCAACATGGCATCTCCCTGGCTCCTCTTCTCTTCCTTCCTCTCCCAAGCCTTCTCCAAGTCCCACCTATACTTCCTGCTTATTCATCAACCAATAAGAGAAACATACATGCAGAAGAACATCCCCTATCACCTTAGAAAAATGGAATACTGGAATAAACAGTCAAATATTAGAATAAGCATTTCTTATGTTGAAAAACTGGCATTACTTGTGAAGTTATATAAATACATGTGACAAGTTTATATCATAAAAAATATTTGTCAAACATTGAAATATTTTCCATAATTTCAAAAATCTTTTCTTAAGGCTCTTGGTCATAAAACCAGCATTTATTGAAATATGTTCCAAGGATTCAACATTTCTCAAACAAAACAATAAAGTATAATGCTCCTTGTTGTGCAATATCAGTTTGGGATATGTTACATTCATTTTTGCTATGGAATGTTTGTTTAATGGTGCAAAGATGTATTGCATTCCTTTATGTTACATTTGTTTAACTCTGTAAGGCTGTGTTGCTTTTCCTGCCTCAAATACCTGATTGGTCTTATAAAGAGCAGAATTCTCTGTAGATAGATAGGAAAAAAGGGTAGACAGGGCTGCTATGAAGAAAAATAGTAGAAGGGGGATTGAGATAATGAACAGGAGAGCAAAACACGAGGGACCAGCCACCTATGGAGTAAGAAGGAAAGAGATATAGAAAAAATAAAGGTAAAAGCCCAGAGGCAAAAGATAGGTGGGATAATTTAAATTAAGAAAAGTGGGTTAGAAATGAGCCAAGGTAAGGCTGGGTATTCATAATAAGTCTCTGTATATTTATTTGTGAGCTGGATGGAGGGCTGCCAAAGAACAAAGATTAAAAAAAGAGAGAGAGAGAGAAAGACTATAGTTCCTCTCTTCTAAAAACCCTGGACAGTTAGCACATTGTTTAGAACTCCATTTTTTTTTTTTTTTTTTTTTTTTTTTTTGCTATAGGACCCTACAAAATGCCCATCAATATATCTTGCTTTTAAGAGCCAAAAGTCAGTTACATAAGTCCCCAGATTTTTTTTTACTACCTGATTGTGGACTGCAGTTTGGAAATATACAATCTGATCACTTTGAAATAGTTTATTTATCTGAGGGGTGTCATTGTCTTTATATTTATCTATTTTATTTTATGTGTAAAAGTGTTTTGTCTGCATGTATGCATGTATAGCACCACCATGCTGTGTGCTATTGCTCACAGAGGTCAGAAAAGAGCATTAAGTCTTTTTGGAACTGGAGCTAAGGATGCTTGTGAGCCAACAGGTGGGTGTGGTGAAAGAAACCTAGGTCTTCTACAAAACAAGGGCTCTTAACATCTGTGTCATCTCTCCAGCACCGAGGAGCCTTATTCTTTAAAAAGAGGAGAATATGGTTGTTGCTATTGTTATCTTAAGTGAGTCTTGCTAAAAGTTACATAGAAAAATGAATCTCATAGCCATCTTGTGTGTCCATGTTACAAAACTGTAAGCAATGAAAAAGTCATTTTGTATTTCTTCAGGTATATGGATAAGAGAAAGGACAAGGAGATTTTTACATGTCCAGTGAATCTAGAATGGTATCATGGGCCAGAGGGTAAAGGTATTTGATGCCAAAAATCAATGACCTGAGTTCAATCCTCATCACCTCCATTCTCAAGGGAGAAAAGGGACTCCTAAAAGTTGTCTTCTAACATTCACCTGTATTCTGAGTTACTCACACGATCCTCTCAGAACAATAAATATAAAATTTACTAAAAGGTGTACAAACAAAGCCTGTGTTAATTTCACCAAACCTAGATAAATCAGACACTGAGATTTCTGGAGTCTGTTGCAAAAAGTAATGTGCTTCATGGAACAAAAGTGCACATGGTTTAAAATCTGAACTTGTTTCCGTTTTTGCTAATACTGCAACACTTTTCAGAGGCCTTGAGTTCCAGTCATGAGAATGCACTACAGGAAACAAGTGGATAGCTCATGTGCTCTTCTCTTTTTGAGAAGGAATATCACAAATATTGCCTCTTGCTACATCAATCAATGACTTAATTGATAGCATTTTCTTGATTTACAAATGGGATACTCTTCCCATTTCAAAACCATCACCACATGCTCTCCTTATGCCATTTATGTGACTTTACTTTCTCAGGCTTTTCAAAGAATAACAATCAGAATAGGTGTGGATGCAGGGGTCTCTTGTAGGCCCAGAGGCAATATCAGTTGGTCAGTAGAGTAGAGTAGAGTAGAGAAGGAATCACATGTCCCAAGCTGATGGGAGCCAAGGTGAATCTGTGAGCTCCACAGAAAACAGGCACCAGAGATTGAGGAGGCTCAGAGGAAGATCAGAAACTAGCCTTCCATCTTAAGAAAGCTCAATCCTTATGTTGCTAAAAGCCATGGAAGAAATAACAACAAACATAGAAAGATCAGATGCCACTAGGACAGTTGTATTCAAGCTATATTTGCATGCATGTCTGGAACAATATATAAACTGAGTAGAACCAAAAACTAAGATGTTCTTAACTAATAATCATGTGGAGATTTAGTATAAAGACAAGATGGTTTATTATTATTATTATTATTATTATTATTATTATTATTATTATTATATCTGAGTTCTAGTTAAAGTTGCATTATGATCCATGTTTGTGCATTATAACACACATCTTCACTAAGAACTTGACATTTTTTAAACTGTAGGCTATGAATAAATGACCCCATCACCATTCATTAGAGATCAGAGTTTATTTTTATCTGCATGAACAAACTCACCATTGACAAAGCCACATATATTGTCCTTGCAAACCTCACTAGTCAGTAATCAACACCCACTATTAAAAAAACAAAATCAAAAAACTTGCTTCAGTACATGAATAGAATTGTAGAAAAGAAAACATAGTCACCCTTTCTGATATCAGGGAACTATGAAATAATCCTAAAATTCTCTAACCATGTCATGGACCTGAAAAAGTCCAGATGTAATTAAAATATAATTCAACTCTCACACATAAAGAATCATGGTGACTGACTGTCTCAGAGATGGAATTTAGCGCAGCCCCTTGAGCATCTAGTTCTCTTAGAAACATTCCCAGTGACATTGGTCAATTAATAATATTTTTCTGTAAAATTAAGTTATTTATTTTTTATATGAAAAAATGTTATATAGGCATTAAGAAAATGGGTACAGAAGGATCCTTTTCTATTTTTAACCCAAGCCATGTAAATCTTCAACATGTCCCCACAAACTGTCATGGCTTCTACTGGACAAGGAGTCAATAAGAGAAACACCTAACAACCAAAGAATTCTGAGATTACAGCTATCACAGTATGGAAGATGGAAGAACTGAGGGGAGACCATTCATGGAAAAGAATTGACTTCTTAATAAAGATACATAAAATTCTAGAATAACTAATTTTATAATAACCGCAAATATGACAAATGTATCCCCTTCTTAAAATGCTGAAGATGACTTTTAACATAGTACTTCATTAATATAAGGAAGTTCACACAAGTGCAAGCATATATACAGACAGCATCCGAAAATCTTAAACTGTAATCTCTTTCTTGTGCCTTCCTTTCAGTTCTAAACTACTTCTTATTCAACACTTCCCAATTGCATGCTGTCCCAGGGTACATGTCTTAACGTGGTTCAACAAAGTTCTTGGTAACATAAGTTATGCCTCATTCTCTTGTGTATCACAACAGTAAATTGTATACTGTTTGAGAAACAAAAGGGCTTAAAACATGCTTGTGATAAATGATTTCTGCAAAGTTAAATCAATAAATAAACAAACAACTTGGACAGACCTGGCAAGAAAAAAGAGAAAGGAAATTAAACACAGAGTTTCCTCATGAGGGTACATGCATAGAATAAGCCAGAATAAACAATACAACCAGAATCATTAGACATAATGCAAAACAACCACATTCAGAGAATACTAATAGGATGAGCCTTTCAAAGCAATAGGTCATGCCATGCAGATGTTAACTGGTGTCTCATTTTAGGGTATCCCTAGACTGGTGTGAAAATCTGTCCAAACAATGGAAGGTAGCAGTAAACAGACATGCTTCCTTCAAATTGTAAATACTGGCAGTGTCTGCCCTGAAGTTAACTAGTTTTACTGGAGTTTTTAAATGTTCTGAGTGCTACTAATAATAAGCAATGAGTATATTGTGGCTAGCAGATAAAAGAATGTACTGCTGTTGTTAGAGGACCTGAGTTCAGTTCCCAGGATCCAAATCAGCTAGTTGTTCTTTTGGGGCTTTCAAAGTGAACTTCACACCCACAACCCCCCCCATACACACACAAAACATGCATTCAAAAACTGAAAATAATAAAAGTTTACCGTAACATAAGTTTCCTATAAAAATCAGTGTTCTTCTGAGGCATTTTTTTATAGTCCAAACCATAGTCCCTGGAAATTGAAGGCAATGTCTCTGTAAGCAATAAGTGATGCTTCAATGTGATATGTCATATAGTGAGTATTTTCACTGGAATATTCTGTAACATGAGCTTATCTTTTTAAACAATCAGGGGCTTGTATGTGACATTCCCTGAAAATGCCCTTTCAGGTCTGAAATGACTTCTGCCCTATCACTCATTAATCCCAATGAAAACTCCATCACCACGAAAGTCAATACGACCTTACACACATGCCTGGCCTTTAACATTTCTCTCTCTCTCTCTCTCTCTCTCTCTCTCTCTCTCTCTCTCTCTCTCTCTCTCTCTTTCTAACAAAGTAAGTTATTAGGAATTGTAAAGAACATTTCAAAGTTGGCAGTAATGAGAACATATGATGGAGGTCTAACTTGCAATGTAAAGGGAAATAGTATATGGACAGCACTTAGATGGTAGTAACTGAGCACAGAGGTATGATTTTGTGCTTCCAGAAGCCTGCTAGTCCTCAATGTTATGGTCACAACTTAAATAATGACTGAATTCAACATTCAGTTTGACCTTCAACTAATATTTAATGGTCAGCCACCAGAATGTCAGACTGATGAAATCTGACCATGTTCTGTCCTGAGAACAGGAGAAGGGAAGGGCTTCCTCTGCCCATCATCACCATGTCTTCTTGCCACCATGAATTTTTCAAGTGTTCTATCTGAGGTCATTTACATGGACTTAGCACCAACTGGAAGAAGAAGCTGAGCCACTATGTTCCAGAGTAATTTAAGTTCTGGGATTGGTTTTGGCATAGCTGTAGTTTTCTGTCAAGAGACTCCATTAATCACTCTGTCAGTGCATATCTGTTCCCACACAGTGCATTAAGAAATGGAAATGAGCTGTCTGACTCACCTGAGAATGAGTGGGTTTGAAGAAAAGAAAAAAAATATGAAAGAATAGCACTTATTCATAGAGCCATAGCACAGAATCTCTACACACCATCCAACAGACTCCGTAGCAATTACAGTATGCTGTGTTTTGCATGGTGGGCTGGTGATTTGAAAAATCTCCTGGGTTTCTTCTTACCAAGAAATTTTGCTCTCTTCTCTTCCTTTCTAGATCCCAGTCATAGTGTAGTCTAAACACCTTACAGTGGAAGGAATCCTTCATCCCAAAGAACTCTTTAAAAAACAGAAACAATGAAAGGAATTCAGGTGGCCTCAATTATGCTAAGACAATATTTAAGCTCTTGGAAAAGTGCATGTATTTAGAAAAAGAAGTTAAATTGTTCTTAACCTCTATACCTGTGTGTATGTGTGTGAAATTTATAAGTATTTGTATTAATTACAATGACAATGATAAGGCCAATAATGATAACATGCATTTATTTGGACTGTCTGAATGACATGTGCTTTGAGGAGGTATTTAGTCAACATCCTGTAAGATACAATGACCAATTCTTAGAATCCTGTTACAAATGTGTGGTGTCACAGACACAGGTTCTAAGGTTCTCTTACTCACGCTTCCATGCTGTATTCAATTTCCTTTCAAATTTTAAAGGTAGTTTGTAGTATATATCAGAAATATTAAACCTTCTAAACATCGCAGTGACCTCATAGTGCTCATGATGTTCACAGAAAGTAAAAGGGACTTATATTCTTAGGGTTAGAAAGATGGTTCAGGAGTTAAGAGGACATACTGCACTTACAGAGGACAGAAGATTTGTTCCCAGAACATACTGGGCAGCTCTAACCTACCTATAACTCCAATCCTGGAAAATACAGCACTCTCATCTGGTCCCTGTGAGTAATGAACTCCAGTGTACAGACCCACAGACAAGATTACACAAACACACATGATATTTAAAGAAGGACACACAAAATGACCATAAAATTACTTACCATGTTGCACATTTCACTTAACAATTCTTCCAGGCCCTTTGCCTTCATTTTTTTGCTTTTTAATAATTATGCAGCTGTGTCATTGATTCTAATGAGCATGAAATAGTATGATAATATTCCTGAAACCTTAAAGGGTATTAAATTACTTGAATTAGAAACTCATAAAATTATATTAACCACGTAATGATAATTATGGACTTGTATTTACCAACTTATTAACTTTTTTAAAAATTGGCTGTGGTTTCCTGATTTTAGAATTTTAGAATTTCAAGTACCCAGGGGTACAGATGAAGGCAATAACCATCTAAAGGAGGAAAAAAAATTGACTGAAAATTCACTGCTGCTTGTTGAAAAAAAAGAAAAATAAAGGACTTAGGCTCTTAGTGCCTTATTAAACTTCATAATTCAATTAAACTCTGAAAGATTTCTGCTAGAATTTATTTTGACAAAATCTGTTTTGTAAACCATGGTGGTAGTAGGAGCCTAAGTTTCAATAGATGCGGGAGGCAAGGGACATAGCTCGGTTGTGTTTAGTCCTTAGTCACAGATGTTTGAATACCTGTAAACCCAGCATTTGGAAGAAGAAGGAAGGAGGATCAATAATTCAATGTCAGTCTTGGCTATATAATAAGTTCATAGCTAGACTGGGATACATAATGCCACGTCTTAAAAAATCAATATATTAATAAATAAAAGGAGTGAGGTTAACCTCCTGACATTTCAAAATTTTGGCTCACATTGCTGGTATACTCTCAGAATTTAAGTCTTGAACTATTAGTGGCTGAGTCCACCCAATATCAAGGTCTTTGTGTTGCACACACATTTTCCATGTATGATCTATTTCAGGTTAGCATTTTAATATAGCCTTTAGAACAAGGAAAATAAAAGGTTCATCTTAGAAAGTCAGCATTAGCACTGCCACTGCCATCCAGAAGAAAGCGGATAAATGACTTCAGTAGAATGGTCAATTAAATATACTGCATAGCCATGGTTCACTCCTAGAATGGTTTCCTATCTCTGAGTATAACTTCTATAGTTTCACAAGTACCTTAAGTAATATTAAATTCAATCATATTATTAACAAACCCAAAAGTTCTATGATTATTCCTATAGGTGCCAAAGTGGAGTGCTATCCAATCTCTCTACAAGATGTAGAGATTCATCACTAAAAGATGAAGACAATGACTTGAGTTAGTGTAGACATATACCGAGTTCCCAGTAAGTCAATTCCTGTGAATGTGTTTCCTTCAGAATTATTTATTATAATAATAAAAGTGAAAACTAACTAAACTAAGTAGCTGCAAGGCAGAGAGGGAGAAAAAGTATGGTAGAACCATATAACATGGGATAAAAAGCCATAAAAATGTTTACACGAAAAATACTTTATACTTTAAAAAATTGTTAAAGTTAGTAAATTTTAAAAACATAAAATAATTTTTATTTTTGCTAAAAATGTGTTTGTGTATACATAAATACTAGCATACTTATAAACTTGAATGGAGATAATTTCTCTCTGCATAGGTCTATTATTGCCAATGATTTTTTTTTTTTTTTTTTGTCAAAATAAGTCAAGGGTCAGTGTGGTGGCTCAGAAGGTGAAGACACTTGCTACTAATCATGATGACTTAGTTCAAACTCCAGGACCCACATAGTGGAAGAAGAGCAATGTCTATCACTAGTTGCACATATATATGCTCACACAAAATACAAAGAAATATATGTAATTAAATAATTAAAATGAATTAAAATGATTAAATAAAAATTTTGTTAGCAATCATCACTTTTGGACTTCATTTGAGCATTTTATTTACAACAACACATTTCTATTTCCTTATAAAATATAAATTGGCTCTTGCACATGGCATAGATTTCATGATATTTTCAAAAAAAAAGTAACGTGAAATAAAACCCGAGTATCGTAAGTTGGACCACACACTTTGCATACTAATCATCCATACATGCTAAATTATTTCATACTCATCCCAATCCTTATGAGCCCCATAATTTTCATAAACTATAGGAGAGACTGTAAGTACCACCATTGCGAGAAAACCAGGGGAACTTAAAAAAAATGAGAAGTATACATACCCTATAGCCCCTGTAGTAGTAGTATGCCAAAGTGTTAGATGAGAGACATTGTGTATCTCCATGGCTATGAAAATTCTATCTTCAATATTCACAACAGAAAGAAGGAGTTCATCAAGACATGAAAGTATAAGGAGGGATGAGATATATATCTGCATAACAAAATTCCATTTGATTCTAAAAGATCAGGGTCCAATGGAACTAATGATCATTTTATTAAGCAAAATGAGCCAGATGCACTAACAAATGCTTCATGTCCTTCACTTTGAGAAAGTAAAAAACTTGACTCATGGAAGAATGAAGTGAAATCCTACTCCCTAGGTACTAAGAAGAATGGGGGTGGAGAATGGAAAAAAATTAGTTATACTTCACCAAACAAAAGATTTAAGGACTTAACTCTGCTTTTCTACATCACAGTAAAGTCGTTATTGGTTACAAGAGGCTGTGGTAATGCCTTCCACATGACTGGTTCTCAGCACATTTAAATAATCATTATTCAAAAATGGAAGTATTATTTGATCATTGTGATCTATACATATCCATCAAAAATATTGTATGATCCTTCATTAAAATGTACAAATGCTTTATCTCAATAAATCTGCAATAGTAAAACAAAAATAATACCACTATATTTTATTTTTCATTTTATTTGCTTGTTTAGTATGTGTGGCCACATTCATGGCACAGCAAACACATGGAGGCCAGAAGACAACTCTTGGGAGTTGGTTTTCTCCTTTAACAATGTAGGTTCAAGGGGTAGAACTTGTGTTATCAAGCTTGGTAGACAGTGCTTTTACTGAATGATTAATCTCATCAACTCAACATTACTACTTTAAAAATAGCAAGTATCCGAGTATGCACATGTGAAATCCCAATATTCAGGAAGTTGAAGAAAGACAATAGGTGTTCAAGGTCAGCTTGGCTACATAGCAAGTGTAACGCCATGTGGAGTTAGATTAGATTCTGTCTCAAAAAATTAAAAAATAAATAAAGTAATTAAAATATAAATCATTCTATTTATATATGAATAATGAACTATTGTAATATGTGATTGGATAAACACAGGGAATTAAATCCACACATGTATTAGGAAGAATTAATTTCAGAACTTAAACGTCAATGCCAAATGATTTTCAACCTAGATTTCACCTCAGTTTAAATAATTATGAATTTCTCCCAAATGCCAAGTCCTAGGAATTGTTTAAAAACATGTGAGTTTCAGACAAATCTTGGTAGATTTGAGATTCAAAAGTTGAATTAGCTTAGGCAATTGTTTCAATTAAGCTGAAGCGATGGGGCTAAGGTACTAAAATAGACAAGACTCCTTTAAACAGTTTACCAAAAATTTCTGGCTCCTGAAGCCAAGCCTCAAAAGCATTACTGATTCTGAAAATTAAAATCATTCGCCATACCATGGAAGGCACAGAAAAGGATTTTCTACTCTGCAGGAAACATCATGTTGATTGACACAGCTAACCTTCCTTTTGAAAAGGTTCATCCTTTAAGTGACACATTTCATGTACCCATTCATATGTGGCAATAGAACTGAAATACATTCAATGTGCTAGCCTGGCATAAAACATGACTTTATTTTTAACCTCCATCATATACAGAGTTTACTTTGGATCACAGTGAAGAAATAAGCAAACTGTGATTGACAAAATATATCTTCTAAAATGTTTATCAACTTCACAAAGCTTTACATGCATTGTGTTTCACAATAAACACTAATATTTACAACCAAAAATTGGTGTTAAAAGCATGTATAACCTAAAATATATACTAAAGACAGGTAATGAAAATTTGATACAGTGTATGTATACATATAAGAAGGTAAAGGGAATGAAATGCACTAAGCACCTCACTTGCTGTCACATTCCAGACACAGAATGTCATTTTGATTCTCACAGTACTCAAGCTATAGATTTTGTAGCAATGTAGTTGTCACCTGATGGAGGAGTTTGAAATTTTCTGACACATCGGAATTACTGAGAAGAGGTGGTACTCTCAGAGATTTAGCATTCCAAAATATGTTGTATATAAGCCATATTTAGTTAGTGTTGCTATAGTATAAGAAATTGGTCCAATATCATTGTTTTTATTTACTCCTTCCTTTATTTAAATAGGGTTTCGTGTAGCTCAGGCTGGCATCCAACTCAACTGAGGATAACTTTGATCTTTGGGTGTTCCTGTTTCTGCCTTCCAAAAGTGGGATCACAGGTATCAACCACCTTGGTCAATTTATGTTTTTCTGGGGTTCAAAATCAGGACATTATACATGCTAGGCAAGCAATCTACCAACTGATCTGTAAGCCCTGCTTACATTCTCAAACATTTTTGTGTTGACATTCAATTTTCCCAATACCATTATTAAATAGACTATTCTTCTCTTTTAAAAAAATTGTTCTTTGCACCCTTATTGAAAAAAAAATACAGTTAACCATACAAGAAGGTGCTTCATATGTACCATTTGTCTGTGTCTGTTTTGTAGAAATAGGTTAGTTGGTTGATTTGTTTTCGAGGCAGGATGTTGTTATGTAGCCTATATTAGCTTTGAAGTGATCTACCTGTGTTGATCTTGACTATAATTTTACTGCTATCAATTTTTCCCTTTCATTTTGTCAGTGTTTGCTTTATGCATTTGTATGACCTGATACTGACTGCACAGATATTTGTAACTGTTAAATCTTCCTGGCACTCTGACACTTTTATCATCATATACTTCTCCTCTTTTCCTCTTCTGACAATGTATAGGTCTTTTTTGTTGTAAGGACTGCCACCTTTGATGCCATTTGATAACTCTATTAAAATATTTTTTCTTTGTTCCCTTAATTTTCAATCGCTTAAATCTAAATTGAGCCTTATATAGAGGATGGAGTTCAGTTTTGTTCTTATAAAATCTGCAACTTATTTGCCTCAGTTTATTCTATTTATAAACTTATTGCTGATAGGTTAACTACTTCTTAATTACATCTTGAAATTGTTTTGTGGGTTTTTAAGTTATTTTATGACTTTTTTGTGATTTGATTATGTTTTCTAGGATCCACTTACATCTTTTATCTTCCTAATATAGAAACATTTTTGTATGTAGTAACAATGACTATTGAGGTTATCAGAACCTAAACCAGATACAGCTTACCTTCAGATACTTAAAAAAATACAACAAAAACCTTTATATTCTCTCTCTCTCTCCATATTATCGACCTTGGAATTCTCTCTAAATTATGTATTCCATAAAATAATTACATACTTATAATAATTTTTGTTTCTATTCTAACTTGGGGTGCTAAGTGTAGAAGTGCTTTTCACAAAGCTGGGGAGATGATTCAGTGATTAAGATCACTGGATTCCTTTCCAAATGACTGGGGTTTGATTCCCAGTAGCCATATAATGGCTCATAACTGTCTACTACTTCAGTTTCAGGGGACCTGATGCCCTCTCCTGGCCTCCATGGGCACATGGTGCAGACATGCATGCATACAAAAAATATTCACACATATAAAATAAATGTTTATTATAAAAGAAGTAATTTTTATGCCACCTCAAGATATAGTTTGTGTCTGTCTATATATTTACTGATAGACAGGCTTTCTGTTAGCAGATGTTTCTGTCCTGCCTGGTCCCCCAGCCCTTTAGTCCCAAAAAAATACACAGAGGTTTCTATTAATTGTAAACTCTTTGGCCAATGGCTCAGAATTATTATTGGCTACCTCTCTCTTAATAATTAACCCATTTCTATTAATCTATGTATTTCCATGTGGTTTGGCTTATTGATGAAGCCAGAGACCCTTTTTTCCTCTGCAGCTACATGGGCCTCTCTGGGGAATCACCCTCTCTCTTCCTCCTCAGAGATCTCTCCTAGTCTGGTAGCCCCTCCTATACTTCCTGCCTGTCGACATCCTGCCTTTCCATTGGCCAAAACAGCTCTATTCATCAACCAATAAAAGAAACATGTTATACACGGCATGCACAAGTGTGTGGCCCCTCAGCTTTCACTCTCACAGGCCTCTGTGCTACTACCTTGCACCACTGAGTACTTCTTACCGCACTCCTCAGGTTTTGCTCTTTGAATACATCTTTATCTTACCTTTATTTGTACAGATTTTTTTTTTCTAAATCCAGTATTCTCAAGACACCCTTCTTTCTGTTCTGCTGAGTTCCTGCTGAGAAATCTGCCCATAGCTTTCCTGACAAACCATTTTCTCTAAAATCTCCATTTCCCCTTTGATTTTTTGACAATTTAATAATAATGTGTTGTGGAATATACCTCCTTAAGGTCAAAGGATATGGAATTCTCAAGTTTTTGTAAATATGAGTGTCCATTTCTTTTCTTAGACCTAAAGTTTTCAGTTAGTATTTTTGAAATAAGTTTCAGTTCCTTTCTCTTTTCTTTAACCTGAAGGGCACATATGAAGTTCTGTTGGTGGCTTTCAGAATATCCCAAAGTATGCCTGACTACCTGTCCTACCTGGTTCCTTTCCCCTATTTCAGCCATTTTAAGATGTTCCTACATTCCCAGCTGGTTCTCCTATAGGATCTATTTCTGTTGATTTTCTCATTTTTCCCCTCTATTGTTTGTTTCATTTTTCGGGCTTATTTGCCTTCTATATTCTCTTGTACCAGGCAAAACCCTTTGATAATAAACTTAGCTAAGCATACAGAATACTGCAGTAGAATTAGCACCAGTCATGACTGGGCATGATTTCCACAAGGTTTGGGGGCAGACTTCAGGTCTAGGATATGGGTGGTGGTTACAATGCCTCACCCCTTTGTTCTTGCTGCTCTGCATGATACTGGCATATTGATTCTCTCAGGATGAAGTAAGGATCAACTAACTAGCCTTACTATATTGTTGTTACTTACTAGACATTCTTCCTTCTCTCAATAGCTCTTTGAATATACTCTCAGTGCCTCAGAGTCTTTATTCAACAGTGAGAAATTCATTGATTTGGTAGGGCAGTTAACCATACTAGGAAACCCTTGAAATATTCTCTAAACATCTTAGGTTATAAGATGTTAGCTACTTTTGCTATTTTCTAGACAATCAAGTGGCAACTAACTGTATTGTAATCCTGACTTGAGATTTTTCAACATCAACAAATTTTTAATGCTCAATGTCTTTTCATACCTTAACCACGACACAGGATGAGAAGCAATCAACACTATTTTGTTTACACTCTGGCATTCAGCAGTGGAGTTCACCTGGTCCAAAGGAAATGGGCCAAATGAATTTGTTTTGGTCTCAGGTGGAAAAGTTTGAACATCATACTGATTAGTTCATAAATAAGAGTCAATGGTTGAGTAATTTTGTCAATTAGCTTATTGTCACAATCCACATTAGTCTATGCAGGTTGCTCTCTTCAATTTCTGTTTCACTGTATCTTCTATTGTTTTTTGTTTGTTTTGTTTGATTGTGTGTTTGGGTTTTGTTGCTGGTGTCATTGTCTCTTCATTTGCTTTTTGTTTGTTTGAGGCAGATTCTTCTGTATCCCAGATTGGTTTCAGACTTGCAATGTAGCCAAGGATGACCTTGAATTGCTTGGTCTCTTACCATCCACTGTCACCAACCTACATTTCTAGGATGACAGCATTTGTACTCCATCTTGTTTTAGGATGATAATCCTCGTATATATTTGAATACTGTCTGAGACAAAGCTGTGCAAATAGCTAGTGTATGTTATTCTGTCACATATGTTTCTGGCCTTTTGGATGTGACATTTAGAAAGCGTAGCTTTTTGGGGGATGTACACCTCTACATCTGGCTTGGTTTTATCTATGACTGGATATGTTTAACCCTTACCTATCTTTGTTATCTGTTCTCATTCCTTGAAGCAACCGCTCCAATATTTTGATATTTGGTTTTCATTTTATTTTTGTGTATTTGTGAGAGAGAGGGAGACTGTGTCCAGTATTTTTTATTAAATTAGTCTTTTAATAAAAATAAATTAATGACAACTACATAAACTCTGAAATAAGTATCCAAAGACTTCTGTAATGCCATGAACAGTGTGTACCTAAGGTTTGCTTGAAGGCTCAAATAGCAATTCTGAGTCACTGTGCTTGGACAATCAAGCTACTTTTTCTCCAGCTTCTTTAGCTCCCCCCAAAACTTCTAGTTCAGAAATCTCTAAAAGTTTCAGTCCTCATATTAGAGGTACAAAATTATGAATTTATTTCCTTGTATTTTGCATTTGCTTCAGGTTTGCCTCTTGCCATTATAACCCCACAGCCATGGTAGCAGACTGTCTCTAAGAAAAATTAATTGTGATTCTAAATTTAGTAATAATTTCTAATATCTCCCCAGTGTCCAGATAACAACTTTTAAAAATTCTTTACATGCTGACCTTAGTTTGAACTCCAGTCTTGTATTTTTATATCTCATTTGTGTTTTAGGTTTATAAATAAAAGAACTAGTTACATCGCAACATTTTCTTTTATTTATATTATACTATGTTCATACTTATTCTCCACCAACCTTTCCTCACCCCTCCTCCCTACTTCTGATGCTCCCCAAAGAGTTCTCTGTTGTACAATATGATTTAAAGGTGTGCTACAATTGTTTATGCTGTGGAGTATTTGTTTTAATGATGCAAAGGTGTGTTGCATTATTTCATGTTGCATTTGTGTTACTCTGTGAAGCTCTGCTGCTTTACCTGTCTAAAACATCTGATTGTTCTAATAAAGAACTAAATAGGCAATACCAAGGGAGGAGAAAGGATAGGTGGGTTGGCAGGCAGGGGGAATACACAGGAGAAATCAGGGAGAAGAGACTGAGGATTAAGCACAAGAAGAGGAGAACTCTAGGGACCAGCCACACAGATACACAGCCAGCCAAAGAATAAGATTGAAAATAAGATATACAGAAGTAATAGAAGGTAAAAGCCCACAGGCAAAAGGTAGATGAGATATTTAACATTTTAAAAAGCTGGCTAGAATAAGCCTCTGTGTGTATTTTATTTGGGAACTGCATAGCAGGACCCCTAAAAGAGTAAAGAATAAAAACAACAACAATTCTCCAAATTTTGGCCAACAAAGCTATATAGCCTAATATTTCCTTGTTTTAATAATTAGAAATAATAAAGCATTATAAATGCTTTTATTTTTAAATAAAATAGCATACAGTCCAATCACAACACTTTTAGATTTTTAGATATTCATTGAATACATGAGCAAATAACACTGACAAAACATCAGATTATATAAGTCTTATGAATATAAGCATTTACTTATACATAAACCTCAAGGCATTTAGAAAGCATTTCTCTGACTCTGGGACCAAAGTATAGGATGTATGGTACTATTTATTCATTTGCTGGATGATTTGAGAATCACAAAGTATTTATGTCTAGTAAGTACCAAACAGTGTCATCCTTTTAGACAAGTTCCAGTAGGAACAAAATGAGATTTATCACATATTTTCCACAAAATACTCAATGAATTTAATTAAAGTTTTATTCAAGAGCACTTTTCAAATAATATAGAACTAAAAGATGCTAATGTGTATCTTATGGACTTTAGAGGTTTAATTCTGCAATTTCTCATAGCTTTATGTCTTTGTAAACATGTTTACTATGCTGTGAACATTACGCATAGAAGTGGAATGATATGACTTGTTTTGTGCCTAGATATGGATAGAAAGGTATAAATGAACATTTATCCAAAATAAAAGCATTGCTGAACTGTATAACTCAAATTTAACTAAAATGTTATATGTAGTATCAAAAACTATAAAACTAACATGCAAACAATTTGGCAGGGTCCTTCACTTGTTCTGAGGGTTGCTTATAAAAATTAGAAACAATGCATCATTCCTCCAAGCCCCCTGCTGCAAAGCTTTCAGGTGGAAAGTCTGTGCACAGGCCATTACTAAGCTGGAAAGAAAGAACAAGAGTTGGTGTGTTTTGACTTACTTGTTTTCCATTCCAATTCTGCCTTTGCCTTATTGTCTGCACACTGATTTCCCAGGCATGAAACAAGCTGAACAAATTGCCTTTTTATTGTTGCTTTGATCTGTACAATCACATGTAATTATAACTCTGCTCTGTTCCCCTGCCCTATTGATCACATGATCACCTTTGCTACTTGGAACTTCCCAGAATGTCAAAAAAATGATAAAATTAAACACAGAACAAAATATTTTCTGCTCACCTTCCTTTTAGTAACTATGGTCCCAAAGCATCAATATTTTCAGCTTGTCCACAAAACACATGGACTAGATTTAAAAACACCTTTAAAGTAAAAACCCCAAATCATTTTCCCCTTATGAACACCCTCCATCAGCTCAATAGTTCAAGCAATGGTCTTCCTCTCTTAACTCACTGATATCCAAGGGATATACTTGCCAAGAAAAACTAATTAAAATCATTAAAATGAGAAAAGTTCTCAGCTCTGTGCTAGTGATGCACTTACATGGACCAAGGAGGAGCCAACCTAGACAGCAGAACTTAGCAACATTGCCTTTCACCTTGAAGTAAACATCTTATTGTTTAATTTGTCAAGATGTATGCATAGTATTTAGCTTTATTTGAATAAAATATTTATGATGCTTCCGTCTAGGTTGAATCTGAATAGGTCAGTGAAAAAATGCATATACAATAAGCATGATTGCTATATTTAGTAATGTGTTTGCTAAATACAGTAATAGCTCAGCTTTCAGAGCTCTCATCTTTCTACCTAGATTCTAACATTGTCCAAGAACTGAACAAATACAGCAGGACCTTCAAAGGGTAAAATGGAAGGTCATACATTCTACATACTTGTGCAACACATTTCTATGGAATATGTTTGTCAAATCAGAGTGCCTTAGCCTGGGAGTGAACTATGCAGTTTTTAAATATTCACCCTCAGAGAAATTTAGAAAAAAAATAATGAATTCATGACCTGAATGTTGAGAACTTTAAGAAGTCATTCAGTAGCTAAGAACTACTATTATAGTAGTCTATATTATATTATATAGTAGACTATATTATACTATTATATTATATTATAGTGTAGTATAGTATACTATACTATACTATGGTATAGTATAGTATAAAATACCATGACTTTGGTATCAGAAATACATAAAATTTTATAAAATTGTTGTTATTGTACTTCTAGACATATGTTGGTTATAAAAATATTGATAAAATGCAGAAATTTCAAAAACATAAATGTTTTGTTACAGCCTGAAATAATATTTTATACCACTGCTTATTTTATTCATTTATCCTTTCTCGTGTCCTAGAAATAATTTATTAACCAGAATAACTTTTTGGAGCAGCCTAATTATACAGTTGTCTGTACTCAACTTATTAGTATTTGAATATTTTTTGTGATGTTCAGTAGTTCAGCCATCTAGTGTTATACTATTAACCAATTTAAAACAAAGTAGCTTCAGACAACATTCTAATGCTTCTCAATTGTGTGAGATAGCTAGCAGCTTGAATGTCCTTGTGCTTTTGTTGTACATTGAGATATTAGGTAAAATTATTCATCTGGGATCCCTGTTAAGGCTGACACAGGTCTGGTGTTGCATCTGGAATGGAGAATTAATGGGGGCTAGATGAGCCTCCATGGAGTTTTGTACTGTTTAGCAAAAGACAAGGTTTCATTGCATGGATGTTTTGATTATTAGTAGGTGAAAACACAAAGTACAAGGTCTTTTAGGAATATTTCCAGAAATTATGAAGACAACTTTACCATGTCTTCTTGATCATGGTAAGTTATAGGACTAGACCACGCTGAAAGAAAAAGCAGATGACTCCATTTCTTGATGGAAATAAAAGCTTATATGTATGATTTGCATGACCCTGAGAGAAATCATTTGCAGTGACATCTGAATATGGGTAGCAGTTTGTGCTTATCAGTTGAAGGCAAAACCATTATTAAAAGAACAGTTGGGAGGATCAAGGAGACAAGGTGAACCTGGAAGTTTCAAATTGTAAGGGAGACAGACATTATTCAATGTCCAGAGGTGAGTTTTCCCACCAGAGAAGGGCAGAAGCAGAGTCTACATGTGGGGGGCAGGTAGGCATCTACAGAAGCTCAATGATTTGGAACCATGAGTAGAGAAAGCTTCCTGGAAAGAGTTATACATTACAGAAGAAACTGAAGTCATAAATGCTAACAGGTGTGGTTATTATCACTGGAGACTGTTGGGCCATTATATTACTTCATGTAGTCCCTTTTTGTGTACTGAGAACTTGAGTTGTGATAAACTTCAGAAGGGAGATGTACTATGCACAGAGACTCCAAAGAGCTAAAGGCTCATATTCCTGTACATGAGATAGCTTGTTGGAGTGCATTTCTTAGGATGGATACCCTGCTCAGTCTAAATGCAGTGGGGAGGGGCTTGGTACTGCCTTAACTTAATGGATCAGGCTTTGTCAAACCCCCATGGGAGCCCTTACCAAATGGGAAGAGTGGATGTGGGCTGGGCTGGAGAGGGAGGCAAGGGTGGATGGGAGAAGAGATGGGAAGAAGAAATGTGGTTGGAATGCAAAATGAAATTTTAAAAAATAAGCAAAAACCTAATATGAAACCTCAAAAATTATATATAAATAAAATATAAATAAATTAAAATGTACACTTAAAGAAATTATAAAATATAAACTTCAAACAGACAATTGTGGATTGTCCAAAAGACAAGCTTGTTTTATGTTTAAAAATCTTTCAAATGAAAGGAAGAAGGGAGAGAGGGAGACAGGGAGGGAGGGAGGAAGGGAAAGAGGCAGAGGAATAGAAAGCCATTGAAAATGGCAAAGCTTGAGCTTCTACATATGTGTGTATGCAACGGCAGCACTCATGTAAACACAACTAAATAAAATGTAGTAAAAATTATTTTTAAAAACTAGGACACTTTGAAGTTGAAGCAGGAGTCTTGTCCAAGTTTGATGCTAACACAGAGCAAGTACATAATGAGTATGTGCAACTTGGAATAGATAGTAACAGTGACATGGAGTCAAACAGGCAAACAGATAGATGGACAAATGGACAGAGAGGGCTATTGCTAATGAAACAGCAAGGGGCATAAGTACAAACCACTGCAGTAGGATATAGAATCTTTAGTGTATGTACCCAAGACTGGTTTAGCTGAAACATGTGATAGATCTCTTTCTAGCTTTTTGAGAAAACACCACACTGATCCTCATGATGGCTGAACCAATTTTCACTCCCATCAGCAGTATTTCTTCTTTTCTACATCCGCACTGGCATTTAATGCCACTTTTGTTTTAATCTTAGCCATTTTGATTGGAGCTATAAGAAATCTTGAAGTAGTTTTAACTTGAATTTCTCTGATGGCTATTGTTAAAATTCTGCAGCTATTTATATTTCATTTTTGTACTCTCTATTTAGATCTAGAACCCATTGAGTTGTTTGCTTTCTTGATGTTTAGTCTTTTTAGTTCTTTGTATATTCTAGACAGTAACCATCTTTCATGTATCTAACTAGTAACTAGAGGTAGCCATTTTATAGGCTACCTTTTTATTTGCATGATGGTGTCCTTTGCTGTACAGAAGATTTAAGTTTCAAGAGGTTCCATTTGTCAATTATTGATTTTAATGCTATGTTCCCATAGTCCTCTACAGAAAATCCTTTTCTGTGTTTATAAGTCAAAATGCATTGCCTACTTTTTCCTCTGTCAGATTAAGGGTATCAGGTCTTACACTGAGGCCTTTGATTCAGTTGCTAGAAGAGCATAATTGCTAACCACATTCTAAAAATGTATCCTTAAACACACAGATAAGTGTAGGCCTTACCCATCATTTAAAAACTCTCTTTGAAGCAAAAGGAGACCTATATAGATGATTATAACTGGACTCTATATAGAGATCAAACTACTGGAAAATCCAGCCTTAGTGGATACATCTTCAACATAACTCCTGAAACTAAGGCTCAGTGAATACCACAAAGGAGAGGATAGAAATATTGTAAGAGCTAGGGTACCAGGAAGACTACCTTGATACTGTCTGTGTCTCTTATAAATGGCTACCTAAATAAAATATGAACAAGGACAATAGGTTGTGTTTATATATGTGTGCCTATGTAACATAATATACTATAATATAGATAGATAATTAGATGATAGGTAGATAGAAAACGAAGCTATTAATTTAAGAGGGAGACAAATGAAAATGGGATATGCTGGAAAGAATAAAGATAAGAGATGAAATTATATAATGATATTTTTATATTAAATATATTAAATAATAAAAAACATATGCAATAATAATAAATGCTAGCAAGAGTATTGAAAAACTGAAAACCTGCTAGTGGTAGCAGTAAATTTCAGCCACTATGAAAATAAATGTGAAGATACCTAATAAAAAATAAATGTATCATATGATTTAACTTTGTCACTCCTGTGTACTTGTCCAAAGGTCTGTCTCTAAGATTATGTACTACAGAAACACAATTACATCACTGCTTATTGAAATACTGTTCACAGTTGCTAAGTTATAGAACCAGCCTGGGTGTTCATCAACAGAAGGAAAACATAGTATCATAAACAGTGGAAAATTACTCAAACATACATAGGAATGAAATTACAACATTTGCAGAAAGAAGATACAACTAGGATAATCATGGTAAATATGTAATGTTAGAAAGACAAACATCATATTTTCTTTCATTTTTGAATCTTAGATTTTGAATACGAATAGATACATTAAGTCATGTGATTTATAAGACATGAGAAAAGAAACAAACTTTCTGTGGGATAAAAAATCATAATAGGGGATGGGTAATAGATGAGAAGAAAATTCATGTGGGGCATAGGGTCAAGTACATTACACACTTATGTGAAGACATTTTTATGAAACTGATTATTATGTACCATGAATATATGTCAAGAAAATAAAGTAGATATAAAAAGAAATACTTGCTGTTATTCCCAACTGTGAGAATAAGACCACTACCACAATTTGAGACAAATTTAAAGCAAGCTTGATTTTTTTATTTGGGGTGAACTCAAGAGCTGGCCAGCAACTGTGTCCTAATTTGGGTTAAAGAGAGCAGACTTGAATCCACTCCTTTGGCCCCTTGTAAGGAGTAAAATCGCTCATGAATAGTTTTACAGAAGAGAGACAATGGGGCAATAATGAAATATAGAAAAAACACATATGGCCACCATGTGATTGTGGAGGGTAAAGGTGTTCTCACAAACAAGTCAAGGTCTTGGGTTGAGGAAAGACACGTTCTAATAGACAAAGAGAAACTCAGTAAATAGGAACTTGTTTTTAACAATACAGCATAATGTCTCTTGCCTTCAAGATGGAGTAAGGCAGTTTCCTTATTCCCCCTCAACCTATGTTTTCCTCTCAAATCTTTGATGTGTGATGTCTTAATAATATGGCGAAACAGTTATGGTTCTGAAATTGTTTATCTGTTGGGTGATCAAGGTAGTGACAGATGGAACAGGATCTGATTATGATAACTAGTAGAAATAATATTAGAGGACCAAGGAAGAGGGAGAACCATCTTAGCCATGTTGGCCAGTCTAAATTTGTTTGAGAGAGTCTTTAAGTAGATCATCAATTTAGTTGTCAATAGTATGAGAGAAATTAGAGATATTTAAACCACACATTCAAGTAAATTTATGGCAACCCAGATAACACATAATCTATAATACTCTTATTTTTAAGAACAGTTGTTCTCAGTTCTCCCATTTTTATTAATTTCTATTATTATTTTTGCTGTGATAGTAGTAGACTTTTTTTAAATTAGACAGGCTATTTAAAAAATCTCTCTTTGTACTCCAACAAGTCCTGGGACAGGTAACAGAAAGGATGTTATAATACCAGCTGTAGTGGGATATAATAGATATAAGGAATCATCTTAATGTTTAGGAAGAGCCCTTGTAATTCTATGAACAAATTGTAATGAATTGATGAATAAAATAGGTATAACACATCCTATCCCACATGAAACCTTATATCTTGCTGGGAGTGCAGAATAATATTATTTTCTCTGAAAAAAGTTCATCCTAAGGGCAATTGTTTACCAAAGGGGAGGGTGTGGTAAGAAGTGGAATTATAATAAGGTCATTATTTTTCAATAAAAAAATAGACAGTGTAAGAAAAAGACATTATCAATGAGAATCTCAGCCTTAGATTTTAAAACATTAGTGGGGACATGTTCCAATGTGTTCACTTTTATAATTGTTAAAAGAACCCACTATTTCACACAAATTTCTTTTTAAGAGCTTGGTAATAGAGTGCTCTGTTCTAACATAAAAGGGGTTTTCTCATTGGCGTTTTAGTGCTAGATGGACCATATATAATATTCCACATTATTAGTTATAGACAGGGTTACTACGGGTATGTTAAATTCAATTGAAATGATTAATGTATCTTCCCTTCCATTTTTTTAAAACACAGCTGTGACTTCTGTTATCAGAATACTTTAAAGAATATTTGATTATGCTGAAGTCTGTGCTATTACCTTGGTCAGTTAGAATAGTCTATCCCAGGTATCCTACATCTATCCTCTTAACGACTATTTGTATTCCTTCTTTTGTCCAAACTGTGGGCCCTTGTGGATAAAGGCAATCTTTTGCAAGGCAAAATTATATCAGGGTGCTTCTTATGATAGTGGAGCCTTTTGTTTCCCCTCTCGAGGTGCATTTAGGTTCTGTTTTCATAAATTTGAAACAAAATCACAAGACTTTTAGCCAAGGGAGAGTCACAAGGCAAATTTCAACAACAAGAACACAAATTTATGTTAGACAGTCACACCTTAGACAGCTTGATTTTTAACGTATTTCAGTCACTTTCCACCTCTGGGAGTTTAACTCCTCTTCTGTGGGTTCCTTGATTGCCTTCCTGAGGTGTGAGTGATTAGCTCAGGCAGAAATACCAGTGATATTAACAGCAGTAGGAATCCAGAGAACAATGATGTAAATTCTTTCCCTGTAGGTTAATGATGATCAGCTTTGAAGTAGCAGACTAATACAGTGTCTCTGGGCTTGAACAGGTGATCAGGTGATACCCAACAGGTTGAGCTGCTGAACCTCGGGGATAATAATATTCAAAGTCAATTGCAATTCATTTAAGGATTCAGAGATTGCAGTTGGACAATCTGATAACAGTCTTGTGTAAACTTGAGGGATTATGGGGGGTGATTGCACATAGAATATTTCATGTGGGTTGAAATTTTCTCTGTATGGGGTACACTGCACTCTGAGATGGGCATAAGACAAGAGGTCAACCGAGTTACCAACATTTTAAGAGTATATTTATTTAAAATCTCCTTCAAAGCTCTAATCATTCTCTCCACTTTTCCTGGGCTATGAGGATGATACATACAATGGAAACACTGGAAACAATGAAGTTTCCAATTTATGTTAAGAGACTTAGAGAGCACTTGAGATAACTTAGCTATGAAATCCAGGCCATTGTTGAACAACAGAGATATGGGGAGGCCAAATCTAGTAATAGTTTCCATTATATATTTCTTAGCTAAAATTTGGGTGTAGTATGAATAATAATAATTCAGGAATAGATATTAGGGTTAAAGATGAAGGTAAGTGTAACAAAGCAGCCAAGCAATAATAGAGCTTTTACCTATAGGGAGATCCTGTCCTCAACATTTCTGGAGATTAGTTCCCAAGACTGAATGCCTAATACTGAATCCCTGAGACTTAATTCCAGGTTTGATACCCTTCCCATGTCTCACATATCTCACTAGTGCTGGGATTATAGATGTGAGTTCTATTTATCTTTTAGACTGATTCACTATCATGTAGCCCTGGCTGGCCCTGGACTCAGAGATCTATCTGCCTCTGTCTCCTCACTCCTGGGATTAAAGGTATGTGCCACTACTGCCTGGCCTCTATGTCTAGCTTTGTGTTCTGATCTTCAGGCAAGCTTTAATCAGATTGTAATCAATATATCACCACACTTAGGTCATTTACATTCAGGATGGAGTGGCCTCTAACTGGTGTGTGATGTTATCAGCAAAGTACATCAGACATTTATTAGCCATACAGTCCTGGCTTATTAATTTCAGTGAAGTCCACTTCTCAAAATTCACTAGATGCTCTATCTTGACTCTTTTGTCTTTGCATTTGCTTGTGCATAGGTCAGACAGTAGTTTGAAAGGCTCTGTAGTTTTTCTTGGTATCCAGGTAGCCAGATATGAGGGGAGATGTGTTCTGAGATCTTCTTAGATGACAAGTGCTTTTCATTATATAAGGTAGTTAGTCAGTTTTGGCTCAGTACTGCTGGCACACAGATTCTTCCATCAGGCAAGATCCACCATGTGTTGTGGCTTTCCTGAGCTCCCAAGTCAGACTATGACTTTATCACTTCTGGATCTTACTCAGTAACATCTTCACCTAGGCAGAGTGGAGGCTTAGGGACAACACATAGTTACAGGACAGTCTGGAGTTTGGGTTACACAAGAGGAGACTCTTTGGCAACTTGAGCTATATGCTTATTAACTTGAGTTTGGGGACTTTTGTCATTTTGGTGTCATAGTCAGTAAATAATGGGCCATTCAGTTGTTAGGCAGATGGCCTCATGCAACTAGACAATTTCATGTTTATTTTTAATAGTCTTTCCCTCTAAGGTGAGAGAGTCTTTCTGAATATGAGCCATGACAGAAAGCATATCTGCTATCTGTATAGATGTTCACATTTTGTTCTTTAGCATATCTTAAAACCTGTGTCAGAGCTATTTCTGCTCTCTGAGCAGATGTGTCCCTGGGCGAGGCTTGTGCCCAAATGACTTCTTTCTGGCCTAAGACCACAACTGTGCCCACATATCTGGTTCCTTCTTGAATGAAGCTGCTACCATCCATGTAGAGATCTGCATCTCTGATAGTGATAGGAACATTTCTCAGGTCCAGCATCTCCAGGCAATCATGCATGGGGCCTCTCGGAGTTGTCAGGGTGGTGAGATTAATGGCCAAGGAGTTATCAAAAATCAGTCTATCCTTATCTAAAGGAAGTGTTTGGTACTCTGTCAGATGGGTATTAGACATCCATTATTTGGCTGCATCTACCAGCAGGCTTCCTACAGTGTGTGTATCTTTTTACACCCAACCTAAGCTTGTCAGATTCTTTTACAAGAATTGCAGCGAGGGCAATGACTGTTAAACAATGGGGCTTCAGGATCCAGTCTGTTTGAGATGTAAGCTGTTGGCCTTTTCCAGAGACAAAGGGTCTCAGTCAGAACTCACTTGGCAATGCCCTTTCCTTCATGGACTTCTTTCATGGACATAAAGATGAAAGAGCTTGAACATATCAGGAGAGTTAGTGCAGTGGCCTGTACTAGGGCCTCTTTTTTTATTTAATTCTTTTCTCATATTACATATAAATCACAGTTCCATCTCCTTCCCATCCTCCCATGCCCCCAGTGGCTCTCCATCCCAGCCCCCTTCCAATCCCCAAAGTGTGAGACTTTCCATGAGGGAACATCAAAAGCTGTCAAGTCATTTGGGATAGGGCTTGGGCCTTCCTCATTGTCTCTATGCTAAGAGAGTAATCATGGGGAATGGGCTTCCTAAGTCCATTCCTGCACTAGGGGTACACATTGGTTCCACTTCCAGAGGTCCCATAGAATTCCCAGGCCTCCTAAATGAGACCTATGTTCAGGGGGTCTGGGTGGGTCCTATGCTGGTTTCCCAGACATCAATATGGGTCCATGAGCTCCCCCTTGTTCAGGCCAGCTGTTCCTGTGGTTTCTTCAGCCTGTATTTAACACTTTGCTCATCTCTCCTCCCTCTCTGCAAATGAATTCTAGGAATTTGGCTCAGTGTTTAGTTGTGGGTGTCTGCTTCTGCTTCCATCAGCTTCTGGATGAGGGCTCTAGGATGGCATATACGGTATGAGATATTATCTCAGAGTTGTTTTTATTTGCTTTTCCCCAATTGCTAAGGACATTGGGCACTTAAATGTCTTTTAGCCATTTTAGTTTCCTCAATCAAGAATTCTCTATTTAGTTCTGTACCCCATTTTTTAATTAGATTACTTGGTGTTTTGGTGATTAGCTTCTTGAGTTGTTTGTACATTTTGGAAATCAACCCTCTGTCAGAAGTGGGGTTGGTGAAGATCTTTTCCCATTCTGTGGGCTGCTGTGTTGGCCTCCTTTAAATTATTAAAGATCTTTTCATGTTCCTCAGTCCAGTCCAAAGGGTTGTTGCCCCATCCATAGCAGAGGAGGAGGGTTTGGCAAATCCAGCAACCTATGTATGCAAAGATGATACTATTCAACATCTTCCATATTTCCCTAACTTGTTTCTTGGTGGTTAGAGTTGGAATTTGCTGTATGGTTACTATGCAGACCTTGGACAACAGTCTTTTCCTTTCTGTTATTCATATCTCACCTAAATAGCCTGGGGTAAGCAAATTTGAGCTTTCTTTTTAGAAAATCTAAAGTCTAACTGGGCTAGTCTTTCTTAAAGACCCTTGGTGGCTTTCATACAGTCCTCTTCATCTTTATAGGCAATGGTGGGTGAGATTTTAAACTCTTGAGATAGTCTAGTCCAGTTAAGTTGTTGTGATATCCCTAGTTCAGGGCCAGCAAATGCAGAGATGGGCTAACTTAATTTTGACAGAGGGATGGAGAAAAAAAATGAATCGTTAAGTCCAATACAGTGTAAACTTTGTGCTCTAGTGGTAATAAACTGAACAAAGTAAAGGGATTTGGGACAGTTGGGTAAATGGATTCTACTTTCTTGTTCACTTCCCTCAAGTCTTGTACTTGTCTGCAGTCTTGAGTTGCAGATTTTTGGACAGGAGACAAGGAGTTATACCAAGCTGACTGGCAAGGATTAAGTATTCCTGCTTCAACAAGGTATCTGATGTGAATCTTAATCCCTACCCTGGCTTCTGAACTGATGGGGCATTGCTTGACATAAATGGGTGTTGTCCCAGATATTAAGGGCACTGTGCTGGTGGAATGTTTTCCAGTCCAGGAGGATTTTCCTCTGCTCAAACTGCAGGCATTTCCTGGATCAGAAACTTTATCCATAGCCCTTACAGAAAATGTGTTGGATTTTGTAAGAGCAGATATTTCTCACTTATTGGGCAGATTATAGTTAAAACCTTAGCAGGCCCTCCCAATTACAACCCAGGACAGTCTCCTAAGTTGCCTGGATCTTTTTGAACAGGTTCTGCCCCTGTAAAGGTTAGGGACATTCAGGAATAACAATAAAAGAATGAGTCACAGTTACAAGTCCTAGGCTAATAGTCCAGTAAGTGTTTCATTTATATTTTCTGATGTTCCCTTTTGCCCTTGCACTTCAATTGTGTGGTTGGTAAGGGGTCCCAGCGGCTCCCCTAATTCTGAATGAGTAACCCCTTGTCCATGAGAAATTTTACAGAGTGGTTTTAATAGCCTCCAGGTAGCCAAGTTTAAAGGAGCCTTTGCCTTGCTAATTCTCCATAGTTCCATAGCTAAGATTGGCTTGAGTCTGACGGGAGGGTGGTTGGGGGGGAGTTGCTACCTGTTTCCATCATGCACATTCATATATCCACTGCCCCATTTCTTTGCAGTAGGCACTTTTGACTTTTGTAGCATTCTCATTTTATCATGGTGTAAATGGGTAGAGTTAAAAATGGGTAGTTTAAGGGACCTCTGGCAGTGAATCGGGGATGTATCCCTGGTGCAAAAAAGGACTTTGGGAGAACATTCCCCATGGAAGGTTACTCCATTAGCCTAGATGCAGGAGAGAGTGCCTAGTCTCTACTCCAAATGACTTGAGAAATTTCAATGATCCCTCCTGGAAGGCAGCACCCTCCCTGTGGAGTGGGGGGTATGGAATGGGAGGCGGTCGGGGGGCATGGGAGGGAGGGAAGGAAGGAGGGAGAGAAAGGAAACTGGGATCAATATGTAAAATAAGAAAAACTAAAAAATATATATAAAAGAACATTTTCTCATATTTATTATCCTTTTGTCATGTGATTCATTAACCCTAGACCTGCCTCTTGACCTAAGAGAAACAGGAACATCTGTCAGATTGGATTGCTGATACTTCCTGTGGTTGTGACCAGGAAAAGCTATACTTTAGAGTGCCTAGTTTTTCTACTTCTCTTTACCAGGACTAAGTTATAGGCATCGGATACCTGCTCAGCGTCTCAAGATACTCCTTAATTTCTCTCCCTCCTCCCTCTCTGTCTTTCTGACCTCCTCAGAACACATTGTTTCATTCCTTTTTTTTATTAATTTATTTCATTTTATATAACAAAGTCCAGTTAAATGAAAACAAACATTTATATACAATATTTGGGAATTTGGGCGTTGTTCTTTCCAAACTACTTCCTGCTGGTAAGGGGCGCTGTCATGGGGGATTTGAAGAAGATTCAGAAATCCTGGCTGTATTCTGTAAGGCTGCTTTGTCCACCTGTTTTGAATGTAGGATCACCTTGTACTCTGTTTCAGGTGGTCTGGCATGATCAAACCAAATTAGTCTGGAAGGAATCCACATCTTTTCATTTTCTGTGGAAAAAAAAATAGAAATCCTTTTCCCCAGTAACTTGTCCTTCAACTTAAATTTTGGAATCAAAGCATTTTTTTAATTTAATTTATTATTTTACATGTCGATCCCAGTTCCCTCTCCCTCCCTCCCTCCCTCCATCCCTTCCTCCCTCTCTCCTTTCCTCCTTACCTCTCTTTTACCCTCTCTGCCCTCTCACATGCACTCTAAACACCCTCCCCTCCCATCCCCCCACCCCAATTCCATATGTAGGGGAGTGCCATCCAGTTGGGGTCATGTAGATCTGACAGGTCATGTGAAGTAGGGACTAGGGCTTCTCTCCTGTCTCTAGACTAAGGCAGTTATCCCTCCATGGGGGATATGTTCGTAAAATCCTTTGTGCACCAGTGATACATCCTGGCTCCACTGTCTGAAGTCTCATAGACTGTTCAGTCCTTCTGGCTGAGACCCATATTCAGGGGGGCCTGAGTCAGTCCCATGCTGGCTTCCCAGCTATCAGTCTAGTGGCCCTTAGCTCCTCCTTGTTCAGGTAAGCTGTCTCTATGTATTTCTGCCGCATGGTCTTGTCCTCTCCAACTGCATCTTGGTTCTAGTTCGACTCAGTGTTTATGTATGGGTGTTTGATCCTGTTTTCAACAGGCATTAGTTGAGGGCTCCATGGAGAAGTTAGTTGTTGATCTCACTCTCCGGGAAGGGCATTTATGAAAGCCTTTCCAAGTAAGCTCAACTTGTTAGTTGGGAGCAGTCTTATAGTTCTCTCGACCTTTCTTTGTGTTCAATTTTATCTTCAAACCAATATTGGCTCCCTATTTTATGTTCTCTCTGTCTCTGTCTCTCTCTTTCCTATCTTCTATTCCTAACCAGGCTCAATCTTCCTGGTCGCACATGTTTTCCTTTCCTCCCCCTCATTTTCTCCTACTTCTCTCTCCATTTGCTGCCCCCACCCCCACTTCACCTGAGCTCTGGGGGACTTGTCCCTTCCCAGTTCTGTGAGGGACTTTATATGAATCTCTTAGAATACACCTTGTATCCTAGTTCCTCTGGTGATGTGAATTATCCTTTGCTCTAGGTCTAAAATCCATATATGAGTGAGTACATACTGTGTTCCTCTTTTTGTGACTGGGTTACCTCATTCAGGATGGTTTCTTCAAGTGCCATCCACTTGCCTGTGAATTTCAAGATACCATTATTTTTTTCTGCAGAGTAGTATTCCATTGTGTAGATGTGCCACATCTTCATTAACCATTCTTCAATTGAGGGGCATCTAGGTTGCTTCCAGGTTCTTGCTATTGCAAATAGTGCTGCTATGAACATAGTTGAACAGACGTCTTTGTTGCATGTATGTGAATCCTTTGGGTATATGCCTAAGAGGGGGATTGCCGGGTCCTGTGGTAAACTAATTCCCGTTTTCCTGAGGAACCGCCATACTGATCTCCCATTTCTATTAGTTGTGGATTTTCCAAAATTTCCACAAACTCATGCTTGAGTCTACCAAATACATCTTCATTTCAAACTAAAAGCTTTAGAGGTATCTTTTCTTTAGTGATAGTCTGTGATTTAAAAAGTTAAATATATTAATTTGGAATGATCTGAAGAGCTCTTCAAGCTTACTTAGGAAAGCCATCCCTGAAATGTTTACCTGATGAGGAATCTGCAATCCAGTCCATTACTTAGCTTGCTCACCAGACTTTGTTTCAAACAGCTTTTGAAATTTTCCAGAAGCAAAAGCTACCTTGGAGAATAATAATCTGCTATATGGTTCTCACCCATAAAAGGACAGGCTGTCTAGTGGTTCTAAGTTTATGTGGCTATCCATGATGTGAAGAAAACAAGTTTTGAGTGAATGGAGTCTGCTTCCCCAACAAGAAATAGAAAAAAGCAAAGCATTCTGGACATGAGAAGAAGTCGATGCTGGGATGGATAACAGGCTGGTGAAACTTGAATTTCACTACTCATGGAACCACATTTGTGTTCCCCACATTGTGGTGGTATTGATTTCATCTTCACAGTGTTTTTTAAATTTTGGGGTATCTTGCTGAGATAAGTATTCTCTATTTAAGTTAATGATGGGCCTAATTTTCCACATAAAGACTAACCCTGAAGTTGGTGAAACATCCTGATAAAAAACTCAAATAAACAAAAAAGTTTGAACATGTTAAGTGGAGTATTGAGGCCATTCCCTCCAGTAACTTGCTCCCTTCCACCTCAACTACCTGTGGAAATAAGCAAGATTGTTTGTGTTGTTTTCATAGGTGCAGTCTCTGCTGGTTATTATTAGGTTTGCAACCAAAAATTTGCAAGGATTCTGTATCTGTTAATTCTCCATAAAACTGATTATTCAGTTTCAACATGCCTCTCCACAAAGGATACAAATGGAGAATCCTCACTCCATCGTGAATACCTCATGATCTCAGAGACTTTTTTCTTTAGCCTTGTCTTCTTGGCTACAGGACTTAACTTTTTCTCTGTCTTGGCACAAGCAACCAACTACCCTGAGTTCTCTTCCACTCACAATTAGAGGTGTTTCAGTCTCTATTTTGTTTGAATATTCTGTCAATGAATGAATTCAGTGAATGCTGAATATAATCACTATTTGAAAAGTTTCCAGCCACCGTCAGGCCCAATACGCCTCTGCTCTCAAATTATATTTCACTGTAGCACTTCTCTCTATTCCCTTCAGAAAGATGTGTATAAGATGAATAATACATACTGTCACCCTCATTCTCTTACTCCATAGCCTATTGCATTCTGGCTCATGCAATCTCTTGCCATCAAAACGGCTGAAGCATTTTGTTTCAATCCAAGTTGCTATTTTGGTTTGTATATGTTGTTTATTTTTATTAGGGGAGGATCTCCCTAGGCCTCTAAAGCAATTATCATTATTGGCCATTCTGACATTTTGGAATCACCATTTGATTCCCACGAAATTCTCTTTATTCTAAACTTTGGATTACTCATTACTAAAGTTCTTTGTGGTTGTCTCTCCCACACTTCTCATTTCATGTCTTACACATTAGATACATTTGGCACTCATTTACAATATCGCTTCATTCTACTTCCATATATTTCCTCATTTACACATTTATAAGTATTAAATATTGGGCTCTGAATATCATTCTGTTCCAGAGCTTGGCTCTTCCAAATGTGTTGTTGATATTTACTTGACTTGTATTAACATTAAATTACATCATGATGCAAAACTTTCCTGCTTAATTCTTCCCCTTTCTTACTCACCTCCTGTCATTTGCAACCATTTCCTTTTTGGGAACGACATGAAAAATTACAAGTCAGAATTACTAATGTCTCCTGCTGAACCATGCCTGAGTCCTTAGGCTCTGTTCTAATTTTTTCAAATTATTATAATGTACTTTATATTTTTAGTTATTTTGAATTTTTCTGGTCTAGATTAATTTCTATTTCTCTGATAAAATATACTTATGAGAAAGACCTTCATAAAGGGTGTGTTTTAGCTCATAATTCTAGGTTATAGTCCACCATTGTTGGAAAATGAAGGGACAGTACCTTAAAACAGCTAGTCAAATGATTGTCCCAGCCAAGACTAAAGGGAAATGAATATATGAGTGTTTTCTGGTGCTCTGCTCACAGTCTCCACTTACTCAGTACAGGGAGCCCCGCCTAGCAAATAGTGTTACCAACAGTGAACTAAGGTTAGCCATGTTCTTCGTTTGAACATGTCCCTTGTGTGTTAGTTTCTAGCACAAGAGTTGAAGAGCAGACACTGAAGTAAACATTAGGCTCTGTTCACCTCAGTAATAGATTCATAATAAAAGAGGAAGCCTTCTTCCACCTCTCTCTACACATACACTTGTTGGACTTTGCCCCTTCTGTCATGAGATGATAAAGCCAAAACTTCCACACCAGATATACCTACTCCAAAAGTTTAAGTGCAGGAATTCCTTTTCACATATACTGCACAGTTTGTAGGACCTTTTTAGAACTAATACAAAATGGAGTTAGACACACAGAGGATATCATAGGATAATTCCTCTTGTTGGAGCAGAGGAATGGAAAATCATGGATTTTGAGACATACCAGATCTGACTATTTCGAAACAAGAGCCTGCCATAGGAAAATGTTTTACCAAAGCATGGACTATTAGGGCTTATGAAGAGATTAATCTATCATCAAGAACAGCAAAATTCAATTATAGTTTTACTTTGCTTTTCAAATGAGAGAAGTTTCATAGAGGGTGCTACAGCCCCCTTGCTATCTGTTATAATTGAGAGAAGGTTATAGAGATTCAACCTAAAATTGCCCAGAGATGGTGCACAGGCTCACCCAAAGAGAGTTTATTCACAGAACTTCAGAGTGTGTTCTGTCATTTAATACCTTAACAATACCTGTAAAGGGTCCATCACTTAAATTACTCTCAGCCACAATACACACATTTCAATTAAAAATAATCACAATGAGGGGGGGTCTGTTACCAAAGTATAACAGAATGATGGATTTATAAATGTTAATCTTCTTAAAACTGCAAAGAATATGTTTCTGTCATAGTATATGCAGCATGACAGAGAGTAGACAAAGTCAGAACAGAAATGGGAATTCTAAAAAAAAAAAAATTACAGAGAAATGATGCACATAAAATGCATATTTTGCTGATCATAATGTAGCTAAGTTTTCTTGAAGAAGGAGAGCAATATTCTCTATCCTTTGCACCTGTCACTCATTTGTCAATTTCCATTTTCTCTGTGACAACTATGACATTTATTTTTTTCAGTAGCCGTCATTTCTGAAACCATAAGAACAACTATTTACCCAACATTCAAATACCCACTTCAACTTTCTATTATGTGAATCTGTCACATACAGAATTGTCACAAACTAAAAGAAATATTACAAAATAAGAAAGAAATAAAGGGCTAAAGAGATGGCTCAGAGGTACAAAGCACTGGCTCTGCTTCCAGAGGACCTGATTTCAATTCACAACAACCACATGGTGGCTCACAATCATTTATAAGGAGATCTGGTCCCCTCTTCTGGCATTCAGGTATATATGCAGGCACAACACTGTATTTGCAATATAAATAAATAAATAAATAAATAAATAAATAAATAAAATTAAAACAAGAAAAGAAGCCCAATTTTAGGTCTTAATTCCATGGCTTCCCATGCCCTCCCACCCCACATACCAGCCCCAGCAATGAAACATTACCTTGCTCTCAACTCTGGCAGAATTCCTCTATGGTGGTGCAGTCAGCAGAAGCTAGCCAACAGGTAGGAAACCTGTGGACACGCCTCACTACTATTGCCACCATACAATGGACTCTTGCATCAAGAGCCACTCTGCCACCCAACCCCATCTACCCCAACATACTTTCCATGGACAGCAATCTCCTGCAATATCAACAGACACTATAGGCTCAAGTACCACTCATACCAGTTGGAAGGACAGGTGGAATAACAGGTACAGGTTCAAACCACCCCAGGTGTAAGAAAGGACTCCATAAGGAAAGTAAAGCCCATACTACCCAGAAGAACAAAATTCAGGCACCCAAAGCAAAAAACCCTCAGCTGAGACAACTTTACTGGACATAACAAACAGCCAATCACCAGAACCCTTGAGCATTCAGGTCAGAACACAATAAAGTAAACAGATAATAAGGGCAAAAAAGACCCATCCAACAAAGACATCACAAAAATCAACACCTGTATCTATTAATATTCAAAACCCAGATGGTTGAACTCCAGTGTAAGAATACATTCAACAATATAAAGAGCAATATGGCATCACCAGAACCTAGTGGTCCTACAACAGCAAGACCTAAGAATCTCAAAGTAGATAAAACAGAAGAAAGCCACCTTTAAAAAAGTATGAAGATGATCGAGGCCTTTAAAGGTGAAGTGAAAAGTTCTCTTAAAGAAAATGAGAAAAAGATAAATTGGTAGAAATCAATAAATCCCTGAAAGAAAGCCAAGAAAAACCAAAAAAAAAAAAAAAAAAAAAAAAAAAAAAAAATCAAACAGGAAAAGGAAACAGTTCAAGAACTGAAAATTGAAATAGAGGCAATTAAGAAAACACAAGAAGAGAAATAAGCACACAATATCTCCACCGCCAACAAAAACAAAAGTAACAGGAACTAGTAATCACAGATCATTAATACCTATTAATATCAATGGACTAAATTAACCTACAAAAAGATACAGATTAACAGAATGAAATTAAAAAAAAAACAGAATCTATCCTTCTGCTGCATAAAAGAAATATACCTCAAATTCAAACAAAGACATTACCTCAAAATAAAGGGGTAAAATATTTTCCAATCAAATGGACATAAGAAGCAAGCTGATGTGCCTATTCTGATATCTAGCAAAATAGACTTCAAGATAAAATTATTCAAAGGGATGTAAAAGGACATTTTATATTCATCACAGGAAAAATCTATCAAGATAAAATCTCAATTCTGGACATTTATGCCCCAAATACAAGGATACCCACATTGGATATATCTATGTCTATATATATCTTAAATCATACATTGAACCCCACACTTTATTAGAGGAGAAACTCCCACTCTCACCAATGGATGTATCTGCCAGATAGAAGCTTAACAGATAGAAGCTTAAAGGAACAATCAGATGTTATGACTTAAGAGGACTTAACAGACATCTGCAGAACATTTCACCCAAACACAAAGAAAATAGATTCTCAGCATCTCATGAAAACTTCCCTAAAATTGATCACATACAAAGAAAATCTCAAAAGATACGCCAACACACACCAATTGGAATAACCCCTTGTATATTATAGGATCATTCTGGATTAAAATTAGAATTCAACAACAAAACAAACTACACAAAGCATATAAAGTAAAGGAAACTAAGCATTTCTCCACAGGGTCAAGGTAAAAAAAAATAACAACTTGCTAGATTTCAATTAAAATGAGTGTACAACATACCCAAACTTGTGGTACACAATAAAAGAGGTGCTAAAAGGGAGATTATATATAGTGCTAAGTGCCTATATGCAGAATTTACAGAAATCTATCACAGGCAACTTAACAGCACACTTGAATGCTCTAGAGCAAAAAAGAAGAAAAGTCACACAGGAGGAGTAGATGGCAAGAAATAATGAAACACCTGGCTGAAATTAATAAAATAGAAACAACACAAAGAATTAATGAAACAATGAGTTGGTTCTTTGGGAAAAAACCAACCAGATAGATAAACCCTTATCTAAACTAACCAAAATGCAGAGGGAGAATACCCAAATTAACAAAATCAGAAATAAAAAGAGGGATATGGCAACAGATTTTGAGAAAATATAGAGAATCATTAGATCATATTTCAAAAATCTATACTCCAAAAAATTGGAAAATCTAAAAGAAATGGGCAATTTTCTTGATATGTACTACATGCCAAAATTAAATCAAGATGAAATAAACAATTTAAATAGGGCTATAACCCCTTAGTAAATAGAAGCAGTCTTCTTCAAAATCTACCAACCCAAAAAAGCCCACGGTCAGATGGTTTCAGAACATAATTCTACTAAAATTGCAAAGGAGAGCTAATACCAATACTCTTCAAATTCTTCCATCCAATAGAAATATAAGGAATGTTGCCCAATTATTTTTATGAGCCACAAACCACACAAAAGTACAACAAAGAAAGAGATTATAGACCAATCTCCCTCATGAACATTGATGCAAAACTACTCAATAAAATACTGGTAAATTGAATCCAAGAACACATAGAAAAAAACCATTCATCCTGATCAAGTAGGCTTCCTCCCAGAGATACAGGGATGGCTCAATATATGAAAGTCTGTCAATGTGGGGGGGATGACACATGATCATCTCATAGGATGCTAAAAAATTCTTTGTCAAAATCCAACAGTCTTTCATGATAAAAGATTTGGAGAGCTCAGAGATACAAGAGACATACCTAAACACAATAAACGCAATATATACAGCAAGCTGACAGCCAATATCAAGCTAAATGGAGAGAACCTTAAAGCAAAGCAATTCCAATAAAGTCAGGAATAAGATGGAGTTTCCATCTTACCAGGTCCCCAATACTTTAGTCCCAACACACTGAGGCTTATATTAATTATTAACTGTTTGGCCTATGGCTCATGCTTCTTATTATCTAGCTCTCTCTTAATTATTAACCCATTTTTATTAAACTATGTATTTGCATATGGCCTTATATTACCAAAGATTGCCTAGCCATCCTTTCTTCCCATAGCACTTTGGCATCTACCTTGCATATAGCTCCCCTTTGCCTTTCATCTTCCAAAAATTCTTCAAGTCTTGTAACCCTGCCTTACTTCTCGACTGACTACTGTCCAAATAGCATTTATTCAACAATAAATAAATAAATAAATAAACATGCATTCACAGCATACAGAATGTCATCCCATATCAGGAAACACATTATCTAGTCAATATAGTACTCAAATTCTACCTAGAGCAATAAGACAACAAAAGGGGATCCAAATTGGAAAGTAAGATGTCAAAGGTTTGATATTTGCAGATGATAGGATTGTACACAAAAGTGATGCAAAATTTCTAGTGTGAAACTCTTGCAACTGATAAACACTTTCAGTAATATGGTAGGATACAAGTCTAACTTAGCAACAACAACATCAACAAAAAGTCAGTAGCCCTCCTGTATGCAAATGATAAATGGACTGAGAAAGAAATCAAAGTAACAATACTGTTTAAAGTAGTCGCAAGTAATATAAAATATCTTGGTGTAACTCTGACCAAAAAAGTGAAAAACCTCAATGACAAGAGCTCTAAGTCTCATAAGAAAGAAATTGGAGAAAATATGAGATTTCCTGTGCTCATGGATTGGTAGGATTAACATAGTAAAAATGGCAATCTTACCAAAAGCAATTCACAAATTCAATGCATTACCCATCAAAATTCCAACACAGTTCTTCACAGGCCTCAAAAGAACAGTATTCAACTTCATATGAATAAATAAAAACACAGGATAACTAAAACATAAAATTCCAGAGGTATCACTATCCCTGACTGTAAACATACTACAGAGATCTCATAATAAAACTGCTTAGTATTTTCATAATAACAGACATGTGGATTAATGGAATTGAATTGAAGTCCATCATATACATTTACACACCTATGAAGACCTGATTTTTGACAAAGAAGCCTAAATTGTACAATGGAAAAACAAAACAAAAACAAAAACAAAGTATTGTCAATAAATAGTGCTGGCATAACTGAATATCAACATGCAGAACAATGCAAATAGATCCATATCTATGACCCTATATAAAACTCAAGTCCAAGTCAATCAAAGATCTCAACATAAATCCAGTAAAACCAAAGCTGATACAAGAGAAAGTGTGAAGTAGCCTTGAAGGCATTGTAAGAGGAGACTACTCAGACACAAAGATCAGCAATAAATGGGATCTCCTGAAACTGAAAATCTTCTGTAAGGCAAAGGACACTCTCAATAAGACAAAAGAGAAGCTTATAGAATGGGAAAAAGTCTTCACCAACCCCATATCTGACAAAGGGCTGATATCCAAAATATATGAAGAACTCAAGAAACTAAACATCAAAATCCCAAATAATCAAATTAAAAAATAGGGTACAGATCTAAACTGAGAATTCTCAACAGAGGAATCTCAAATGGTCAAAATACACTTAAAGAATTGTCCAGTACCCTTAGTTATCTGGGAAATGCAAATCAAAATGACTCTGAGTTACCATCATATACTTGTTAGAATGGCTAAGATATAAAACACAGATGATGGCTTATTTTAAGAGAATGTACTCATGTGAGTGAAACTTGCTCATTTTCTTTTTTAAATCAATATGGCATTGCCTCAGAAAATTGGATATCAGTCTATCTCAAGACATAGCTATAGTAATCTTGGCCATATACCCAAAGATGCTCAATCATACCCAAAGGACACTTGCTCAACTTTTTTCATAGAAGTACCATTGATAAAAGACAGAACCTGGAAACAACTAACATGTCACTTAACTGAAGAATGGACAAGGAAAATGTGGTACATTTGTACAAGGAAGTATTATTCAGCTGTAAAAAAAAAAAAAAAAAAAAAAAAAAAAAAAAAAAAACAATGAACACATGAAATTCACAGGTAAATGGGTGGAACTAGAAAAAAATCATCCTGAGTGAAGTAACCCAGATACAGAAAGACAAACATGGTATGTACTCACTCCTAAGTGAATATTAGGAATAAAGTCTAAGATAACCAATGATAGCCCCAGAAAGGCTAGATTACAAGGAGGGCGCAAAGAGGGAAGCATCAATTTCTATGGTAATAGGTAGTAGAAGATATCTCCTGGGTTAATTAGGGGAGGTAGGAGTATTGTGTATGGGGAATCAGCACTTGATGAAGGAGGTTGTGCAGGCTGGAAAGGGGAAGCGGGCTGGGGAATGCTTGGGGCTAAAAGCAAGTAAATAGACATATTGAATGGAGATACATTTTGGGGTCAGAAAAAAACCTGGTGGCAGGAAAACTCCCAGTAATCCCCAAGGATGACCCCTGCTAAGATCCCTTGCTGTAATGGAGAATATGCCTGAACTGGCCCTCAACTATAATTAGATAAGTGACTACCCTAATTGACATCAGAGAGTCTTTGCCCAGTAACTGATGGAAGCAGATGCAGGGAGCTTCAGCTAAGCACTAGGCCAAGGGCTCCAGGAGTCCTGCTAAAGAAAGCAAAAAGGGGTTGTAGAAGCCAGAGCAATCAAGTTCATGATGAGAAAACCCACAGATAAAACTGAATTGAGCTCATGGGAACCCGTGGACTCTGGATGAACAGTGAGGGATCCTAGATCACACCAATCTAGGCCCTCTACCTTTGTGTGACAGTTGTGTAGCCTGATCTGTTTGCTTCTAGCAGTGACATCAGAACCTGTCCCTAGTGCTTCTCTGGGTTTTGAGAAGCTGTTCCGCTTTACCTTGCCTAGCCTTGATTCAGGTGGGAGGAACTTGGTAATAGCTAAACTTGATGTGCCATGATTTGTTCAAGCCTATGTGAGGCCGGCCCTTTTCTGAATGGACAGGGAAGAAGAGTGAATAGGGGTAGATGGGAGGGAGGCAGGCTTGAGCAGAGGAGGATCAGGGAGAGGTAAAGCTGTAGTAGGTGTATAAAATAAATGAAAAAATATTAATTAAATATAATTTAAAGAAGAATGTTCTAAGGTTATGTATGTGCCAGGCAGGAAAATATATGTCAATGTCAAAATTCCCTAAAAGATCCTGTGGAGTTGAAGAAGCTCTAGAGTTTTCTTTGGGAATGAATTCAGGCCTTCAGAGCAAATCTCATCATTCATGGCTCAAATATAAATTCTCTTATAAACCCAATCCGAGTTTGTTGTGAGTGATTCAAACCCTACAAAATGTAAGGCCTTGAGCTTATTAGAAAAATTACAGTGAAACAGTTTTCAGTTGATTTCTCTTAGGAAACTGTTGAAATAAAGGGAATTTTCTTTCTCACCATAAAGCCTTGTAGTCAAAAGAGAGAAAAAATACAGGAATCGGCCCAGGCCATATCCATTTTTACAGTGACTTACAACATAACAATGGTTTTACATCTTTAAGAAGCTGTAAAGGAAACCAAAAAAAAGTATACAATGGAGAAAATGTGTTCTTTTATAAAACAGTTTCCACCTGCTCTATTACAGGAAGGTTTTTACCTTTGTCTTAGAATAATACTAGTTCAGGTTATGTTACACATGGCCTTTGAATTTATAAGACAAGCTGTATTTTATAGTGAGATACTATCATAACTTTTTTTTATAAATTAAGGTGGATTTAAAAAGGAAGTAACAGGAAAACTGGCTTTTAAAGAGAATAATATCAAATACATAAATCACAGTTAACAGAGCAAGCCTTTTTAGCAGGTAAGAGGAAAAAGGAAGAGTTGTGTAATGAATGTGATGAAGGTGAAGTATCTCATTCTGCAATTCTGATCAAATCTCTCTGAGAACTAACCATGGTACATGCTCAGTTGTGGATGTAAAAAGGAAATAACACTGCATACAAGCCAGTGATTCTTTAGGAACTACTAAGGCATACTAAGAGTAAAAGTATAAAACAGGAAGCAAATATAAGCACGGATGAAAAAGCTTTTCAAACAAGCACTAGTTTCATCCAATAGAAATAAAGTCTAGACAGAGGACAATTCTGCAACAGCTAGTGCTAATTGTCAGCTTAACAAAATCTAGAATCACCTTGAAGATTGGCCTCTGGTTGTTCCGCAGAAGAACTATCTTGATTGCCTTAATTGAGACATAAAGACATTCCTTCATAGGTAGTATAATTCCCTAGCAGAAATGCTAGACTATAGAAATAAAGGGAGCTGAGATGCTGCATTATCTCATGTCACATTGATTTGCACACCACAATAAACTGCTTTGAATAAATCTTTTCTCACTTGGACAATTTTTTAAATAGTATTTTGTCACAACAATGGGTAAGTGATAAATGGATATTAGTCGCATCACACATACACATATATAATAATAGTCACATCACACTTATGTATATGCATGTTAGTTTCATAACATCATTGGTAACCAATTTCCACTGAGATAAAACTTCTGGGAAACTTGTTAATACTCATGATGATAAGCAGGAAGTGAAACAGTCCATCCAGAAGTAACACTCATTAAGCTCCACACACAATTCAATAGTTTCGGGAAGTTTAAAAACTGAAGAGATACAATAGACCTCTCTGTCTCTAAGAATATATAAAAAGCAAGGGCTGCTGAGAGGTCATCTCAGACAAGTTGAACTGCATAGAAGCAGCTCACACCAGCAAAGCAGAAGTAGCAGAGACTAGTCAAGCTGCCAGAGAAAGATGCCCTTTGACAAGTCAAGCATGTTGTTCAGTAAGATCTAGGTTTCTAACTTTTGTGAGCTGTCACAGATCCTAGGGTGAATTTAGTGATGTAGTTGTCATTGACTTGTGTCTGCTCTTGTAAGGAATACCTCACCCAAATTCCTGTAAGAAAAAAACTCATTGGTTCACAATGTTGGATTTATAAAGTATTCTTATTTAGGTTTTGTGTTAGTTCCCAATCTAGAGCAAACAGAATTTTGTTCATATCTCCCCAAGAATAGTGTTAAACACAGAGACACATTATGTGTGTTCATGTTTAGATCACAAAGCTAGAAAAAGCATCACAAAAGGGTAGGAAGAGTTTGTATGGAAATAAAATGAATTTGAAAAGAAAGCAAAGGGCTCTGACTGGGGGGTGGGGGAAGAAATAGGTAGAAATAAGAGAGGGTACAAGGTAGACAGTGGATGAGAAGACCAAATAACAACAATGCATAATAACAGATATGTGTGAGGATATGATGGTCAAAATGATTATTTTGCATGGGAGCCTAAAAGTAATCAAGATTATAAAGCTTCCCAGAAGGGTGAAACTAAAAGTTCAATGAAAACAGAAATTCAGTAAAGCAGCAGTTAAAGACACATGTCCCTACGTTTTTCCAATATCTTTTAAAAGACATTAAGTTATCCACAAGACATGTGATGAAGATTCTGGGCCCATTATTTTATTTATTAGATGAGACAATCTCATTAAGCTGGGTTATTAATTGAATAAACATGGGAACATTACAGCTAAAAACTTCTAGACCTGTAATCACAAATGTAACTTGTACCCAGATGCAAGTACTTATCCTCCTTTAATGTCTGAGATGCTGCAATAAATACAAACATTGGCTAGGTGCAGGAATGGTACAAGCATTTCTAAAGTCCTCAGAAACAAAATATGGTCAATTTATCAAGAAAAAAAATGGCACCCAATTTCACACATACATAAAAGTTGCAGGTAAAAGTGAGAGACAATGTCATAAGGAAATCTATAATAATAATAATCCAGCACTGGAAGTTGGATCTTGTCTGTCTAGAGAAAATTCATAGCATAATTTATTGAATTCTTAGTTTTCCAGTATGAGGCTTACCTTAAAACTCTACATGCTCTCTCTCTCTCTCTCTCTCTCTCTCTCACACACACACACACACACACACACATGCACACACACCCTTCAACAGTGTTACCATCCCATGGAGCTGAAACCTTCAAAATCAACTCCTGAGTTCCAATTGGAAAGTTATTTCTATATCACTATAACTCAGCATCTTTAAACCAGCTGTCAGCATTACTTTTGGGCTACAAATCTGTCCAATCAGACATATTAATCACACATGGCATTGTTGACAGCAACTGTAAATTGGGGGAAATCAAATCACCTGCCAAGCCTCCCATACTCCAAAAATGTATAATGAGTACAGTAATGCTCATCCTTGAGAAATAACTCCCTCAGTCTTGCAGAGTTCATTCACAAGGAATTTCTCCTCCTTAAATAAGCTGCCTGATAATGAGCATGTGCCATGCTTTGACTTTACAATCATTGTGTAAAATCTTGTATGGTCAAAAGTTACCCAGACTAAACATAGTGCTGTTTACATGGGGATTTGCAAGCTTAAGACACTGTTATTCAGTTTAGATAAGATTGTTCAGAGTAAAGACCCATGCTTGTTCCAAAGAGTCAGAAGAACATGCAGGTTACCCCAGTAAACTTAATATCATTCCAGAATTATGGTTTTTGGAAACAGTAAGGAAACATGCTTGGTTTGTTTCTTTCATCCTTAGGTACCTTTGCTAAGTTGGGTATGCCTATATTGCTTTCTTTAGCATTTAATTGCTTTTATTCTATGGGGCAAATAATGCTGAATATCTTACCAAGTCATGTGCAGGAAGCTGACAGAGTGAAAAATTGAGATGTGAAGTGAGAATTACTGTATCCCACTGCAGCAAGAAGATAAGGAAAGAAGGCATGCATATAGGTCAATTCTATTTTTGCACAGGAAGCAAAGTCATGGTGCAAGCCATTCTTGGGTATGTTAGAATGATAAAATCTAACTGAAATGAGAGCAATAATCATCATTGTTGATAGCATGAAAAGATTCATCCAGCAAGTAATAAACCTAATTTTGATGCCAATTCATAGAAGATACTAGGGCCTTCAGTCAAGGCTGTAGGCTTCTAGCATGCTGTTGCTATAACAGAATACTGACCAAAAGCAATGTGGGAAGGGAAGGGTTTACTTTGTCTCATAAGGAAGTAGGAATTGAAGCAGAGACCATGAAGGAACGTGGTTTCCTAGCAAGCTTTCCCTGCCTTGTATGGCTTCCAGTCTTATATAGGCCTAGATATAACTGGCCAGGGGCCAGGTTGACAATGAACACAGAAGGCTATTAGCAATAGTAATAAAAAATGTCCCACAGACATGTATCAAGGCCAATTTGAAAAAATTCCTCAACTCCTCAGTTTTCTCTCCTCTTTTTTCTCAGATTAATCCTCACACATAAGTTAAATAAGATGTATTGTATGAATTCATTTAATATTTATTTGTAGTAAAATTTATAAGCACATAATCTCTAAGAACAACAACCACCTTTAGCATTTTAGCACCTTTAGTCTTCTTAACTTTTAGATGTGGCTCATGTGACTCCCTTAGGATTTCTATTGCTGTGAAAAGACACCATGATCATGGCAACTCTTATAAAGGAAAACAATTAATTGTGGCTGGACTACAGTTCAGAGGCTTAGTATATTATTACCATTGCAAAAAGCATGATGGCATGCAGGCATACATGGCGCTAAAGGATTATCTGAGAGTTCTACATCTGGATTGGCAGGCAGCAGGAACAAAAAAAATGACACTGGGTCTGGCTTGGCTTCTGAAACCCCCAAACCCACCCTCAAGTAACATACTTCTACTAACAAAGTGACACCTACTCCACAAGATCACACCTCCCATTAGTACTGCCTCCTATGTTATGGTCTTCATTTTCATTCCAACCACCATAATGATTTTACTTATTTCTAAGAAATGAAACCTAAAAAAATCTGTTCAACCTGATCTTGTTAGTTACAGGACCTACCCCGGGTCACACACACACACACACACACACACACACACACACACACACACACACACACAGAGAGAGAGAGAGAGAGAGAGAGAGAGAGAGAGAGAGAGAGAGAGAGTATTGCATTCTTTCGGAAATACTGTAGTATTACAGTACGCACATATGGAATGGCAGATTTCCATGTTTGAAACTGAACATTTGATAAATAATTGCAGGTGTCTTTCAAATAATCACGTGAGTCCCAAAAGCACAAAGAAAAATAGCAAATAATCTGGCAATCAGCTCATCAGCAGCATCATTAACTTGAATCTCCAGAGTCTATTCTTCAAATGGAAAAGGAAAATAAGAAACTCTCAAAGCTGTACTATTATGACAGTCAATTACATTTTGATAGAATAGTTTCATGCTTCCATCTGTAATTAAAGTCAGAAGTCTTATAAATCAAATTCCCACAAGGGGAAATTGGATTGGAGCAAAGGGAACACTTAGTTGCTTCTACAATGAAAACTAGGAAACAAATAGTATATAGGAAAATCTAGTTTGAACAGCACAAGTTACTATGGATATTCCCTGAGCATACTGTGATGAAAACATGCATTAGTGAAATTCTGAATGACAATTCACTTTCATTAATTCAACACAGACTCCAAATACTATACCTAAATCCTGAGAATTTTGTAATGCTACTTTTCACAGTAGCACAAATTGACCAAAACTATAAAGCAACATTCTAAACTGTAATTACTTGGTAGGTAATCTTGCTCGTCTGCTCCTTTCAGCATAACCATGGATTTACTTTAGTCAGGCAGTGGCATGGTAGCAGACTAGTTGCAAGAGTAGTCTTGAAAACTGATGGCAAAGGAGCTCTTGCTTTCTTCTGGGTGAATCTTCTTCCTAGAAGATAGTACTCAGTTTAGTGTGCTACCCTCAAAAGGAAAGTGAGAGAGTGGTGAGTCAGAATTGACCCAAGCTCAGGGAATGTCAGGATCATCTATAGCTCTAGGCTTGCTCCAGACACATGAAGGTAGCCCAAACAAAACCATCATAAGTATTATGCTGTGCACTACCAAAGTTAGCCAGCCATTTCTCACTGACATCCACAGAAAGAGAATAAAACTGTCAGGGATATGCATTTCTGCATCAGTAGCTAGCCAATATAACAGAAAATAAATCCACATTCCTTCTCTCTAATGCATTATGTTCCTTGGACTTATATGTGTTTCCATCATCTAAGTATCTCATTATTAGTTCAATCAAGTAGTGATTATGTTTAACATAGTACATGTCAGTTACTGTTCTAACAATGAAGCTATGATGGTCTACAAAACTCGCATTCATACTAGGCTTATCTTTCAAAGAGAAATAACACAAAAAGTAAAATGGCCCTGAAGTAGGAAGTGCAAGTTCCAGGGAAGAACAAAGGTGAATACAAGTAGAGAGTGCTAGTCAGAGAAACTTCCCTGATAACATGGTGTTTGAGAAGACATGCTAAATACAGGAGAGCAAGCTGTGTGTGTAACTCAGGGAAACTGTACCAGCAAAAGGAAGAAGAAATTCGCAATCTCTTAGAAAATATATTGGAAAGCTTAAGCATCTGAATGTACTCTGCCATTTAATAAAGGAAGATAGGGCTGCAAGAACCCACACATTAGATTTTTTTCCCTGGAGACATTAGATAAATCTAATTCATTCATTGTATTTATCAAGCTAAGGATGTGTCAATGTATTCATCCAACTTTGTACCTATCTCCCCATATATCATCTAACTCTGCATTCCATGTAAGTCTGTTTTTATAGCACTCTTAGTCTCTTAATATATACCCTTGGCTATTGCCATCTAGCCTACATTGTAAAACCTTCAGTGTCTGTGCCACAGCTTCCCCACCAGATTTTTTGGCAGGAGCTGTGACTTACTGATGTCTTTATTATATATAGCATCTGATATATTGTCAACTATTAAAATAGTGGCAGCTATCAGAGGAGCTAAGAAATGTCCAAATTGTGAACATTAATATTCACAACGATATGTCTCCATATGTATTTAATATCAGAACAGCACAAAAATCATCACTATGATAATATGGTTCTTGAGACCAATGTCCCATACTATTGATGTTGTATAAAAGCAAAGAATCATCTGAACTTCGGTAAGTGTGCCAGTCTGACTAAAGCTATCTTATGACTTAGTTACTTTTCTCTTGCAGTAGAGAGACACCATGATGAAACAACTTATATAAGAGTTGTGGGCTTTCTTAGTTTCAGAGGGTTAGAGTCCATGCCACTGCATTTGTCAGGGTTCTCTAGAGTAAAAGTGCAATGAGAATGAATCTTCTCTCTCTCTCTCTCTCTCTCTCTCTATATATATATATATATATATATATATATATATATATATTATAGTAACTTAAAGGATGCAGACCAGCTAATTCAACAATGACTAGCTGTGAACAAAAAGTCCAAAAAGCCAGTAGTTTCTCAGTCCACAAAGTTGGATGTCTCCATTGATATTCAGCCCATGATGGAACATGATGGAATACCCACCAAGTAGGTTCCAATACCAGTGAAGGACAATACCAGTGAAGGAATAGATATGATAGCTAGGTGATGGCAAGCAGGAAAAAACAAAATATTCCTTCTTCTATGTCCTTATACAGGCTTACAGCAGGAGGTGTGGTCCAGGCTAAAGGATCAAAGGTGTCTGTTTTCTTTCCTCAAATGCCAGGACTAGAAGGGGGTCTACACACATCAAACAAACTGACAAAAACAATTTCTCCAAAGTATGCCTTTAATTTCTGAATAGCAGTTCATTCTAGATGCAGGCAAGTTGACAATCAAGAATAGCCATCACAAGTCCTCTTGTCAATTTGACATACAATAATTACTTATGTCATCAATAATTGCAAAGTACAAACAATAGCCAAGTCATAATATTGTATAAACATGATATAACTATTCCACATAAAATTTCAAATATACTATATGTTTAACCAGGTCATAATTATACCTAACATTATATATAACAGTCCCTTGTTCAACCACAAATGTATTATAAATTTAGAATAAGTGGCAATGTCCCTTATGGAACATTCCTTTATTGTCTCAAACTCAAATATAAAGAGCATTGATTCTTTTAATTGATGTTACATTAAATGATAAAGAAATTGAAAGAAAATACAAATATCTGTACAAAGCTATTCTTAATGAAATATCACAGAAATTCTCATGTTAACTATAATCCCCATTTCCATAACTGACCATGTGGTCATAACTGGTATTTACAACTGCCTTCTTCTACCATCCATTCTTTAGTTCTCTATCCTCAGCAAACACCTCAGCAGGTCTTGGTTCCTAACAAGACATGGTGTCCCCACTGGAACCAACAGGTATAAGCCAGTGATAAGCAGAATTAAATGTTTTAGAAACAAAAAGAAAAAAAAATTCCTAATGGGTTACTAGGGCTGAGGGGTGAGTGGAACTAGTCCCTTGTTTACGAATTGGCCACTGCATCCCGGCTGTAGGAGAAACCATACGATATAATGGATGCTTATTCAAAGCATACACTATTCCACAGTCCTCCATGGTGCTGTGCTGCTATCTAATTGGAACTGTATCTGTGTCTTCAAACACAGATTGTTCTATTAAGCCAGCTGCTTCAGGATGTTGAGGAACATCTTTAAGACACAGCCATTCCAATATTGTGGGTCCCTTCTATGGCTGAATTCCCTGGTCAGAAGCAACATTTTGTGGACAGCATGGATGGTGGTTTTGTCAGATGCATTGTATGCAGGAAAAGCAAATCTTTATCCAGAATAATTATCTACTTCAGTAAGCACAAAGCATTGTTCTTTCCCATGGAGGAAGTGGTCCAATGTAGTCAACCTACCATTAGGTTGCTGACTAATCTATAATCTTCAGGGAATCATGCCATATCTGGGACTCAATATTTGTCTCTGCCATTTGAAGATCTGACATTGAGCAGTAGCTGTAGCCAGGTCAGCTTTGCTGGGTGGAAGACGACGGTGTCCAGCTCATGAATAACTTCTATTTCTGCTACCCTGCTAAATTTGTGTACTGACAAATGTGAAGAATTCAATTCACCGATATCTTTTAGGGTTGTCTTAAAAAGGAGTTGTAATGCGGTAACTGTTCACTTCTGGATGGCAGTTGCATAACATGCAGAATCATCACTAAACCAGACAATAGCCTTCCTTTGCTCAGTATCCAACACCCCATATGGCATTGTGACGGGAGTAGAAATCAAAGACATTTGGGCAACTTCTTCATGTAATTTGCTTGTGCCTTCAGGAGCTGCTCTGGACATATATATATATATATATATATATATATATATATATATATGTATATGTATATGTATATGTATATGTATATGTATATGTATATATATATATATATATTATTCCATTTAATTGATACTTAAGATGTTGTTGTTGTGCATGTCCTATGACCTACTTTATGACTTGGTAGCTCAAATAACAGCCAGCTCATGATGGGAAGTTCAGGTCACATATTAACTTGGTGGCCCATTGTCAAATGTTGTTTCAACTAAGGCTTCATAGCAGACCAACAGCTGTCTTTCAAAGGAAGAATAGTAGTTTGCACTTGATGTTAGAGCCTTACTACAAAATACCAATAATCTCTTTTGTGGCTTACCAAAGTTTATAAACAACATCCCTATCTCACACTGACATCTCAAGTACCATTGAGCCTGCAGTATCACATGGTTAAAGTGGTAGATCAGCCTGCACAGCATCCTGAACATGTTGAAGAGCCTTCTCCTGTTTCATGCTTCACACAAAAGATGCCAGTTTTCTTAGTCTCTTGGTATATGGACTGAACCAGCACACTCAAGTGATGAATGTGCTATGTCCACAATCCAAAGTGGATCACTAAATATGTTTTTTTTTCTTGGTGATGGGAGGGTCCAGGTACAATAATTTATCTTAGACCTTAAAAAGAGTATCATGGCCTGAGCTATACTGGTGAACTCCTAAGAATTACACTGAGGTAGAACAAAGCCCTTGAATTTTGATTGGATTTATTTCCCATCACCTGATACATATATTGGTTATCAATGAGTTCAAAGTAGTTGATACCTCCTATGCACTTGATACAATCACCATAATGTTATTAATATATAGTGTACCAATGTGATATTTTGTGAAAGAAATAGGCAATTGATATCCCTTCTAACTAAGTTGTATCATAAAGCAGGAGAGTTATCTATCCTTGAGGTAAAACTATAGAAGTATACTGTTGACCTGGCCAACTGAAAGAAAATTGCTTCAGGTTGTCCTTACAAATAAAAAAATCATTTGCTAAATCAATAACTACATACCATGTGCTAAGAGATGTCTTGACTTGCTCAAATGCAGACACCACATTTGGTACAGCAGCTGCAGTTGGGGTCACTACATCATTGAGTTTGCAAGTCAACTGCCATTCTCCATGATACATCTGTCTTCTGAATTAGCAGATAGGACAGTTAAAAGTAGATGTGGTGGGAACCACCACCCATGCAGCTTTCAAGTCAGCAGTAGTGGCACTAATTTTGACAATTTCTCTAGGGAAGTGATGTTGTTTTTTATTTGCTATGTTCTTTGTCAGAGGCAACTCTAAAGGCTTCCATTTACCTTTCCAAAAGTAATAACTCTCAATATACAGGTTAGGTAAACAATGTGAGAATTCTGCCAACTATGTCTATCCCAACTATTCATTCTGGAGCTGGATAAATAGCCATGTGATGAGTGCTGGGACCCACAGGACCTAGTATGAGTCAGACTTCAGGCAAAAGGCCATTAATCATCTGACCTCCATAAGCCCCTACTTTAAGTGGAGGATAACAATATCTCTTGGGATCTCCTGGATTCGTTGTCAATGCAAAATCAGTATCCAATAGATGTCCAAATTTCTGATGGTTTCCTTTCTCCCAGTATATAGTAATCCTTATAAAAGGCCATATGTCCCTCAAGAGAATGACTGGAGGAAGGCTAACAGTAAAACTTTCAGGTATTTTGTCAAAGTTCTTAAAAAGAACCTTCATTTGAGGGGTTCTGGGTCTACAAACTAGATAAATTCTGAAAATTGATGTACTGGTTAAGACTGGATTTTGCTATAATCCCCAAGGTAACCTTTTTTACATTAATTTGAGAATCTTTCTGCTTATACAAATCAAAAAATATTTAGTAGGCTTATCTATCTCATGTTTGGAAATGCCATGCTAGTACTAGAGGTCTAAATGAGTCACCCTACCATAAATTTCACTTTGCCTGAGCTGACCGCTATGGGTTAGGCCATTACAAATATTGCTTTGTCTAATCTTCACAATACAATAACAATAAACACCTGATCCTTAGCAATTAAGTGTTTCCACCTGGCCCCTGCTAAGTCAGGGCCCAATTAAACCCATTGCATTCCATCTATTCAGTTGAGCAGCAGCCATCTCCAAGCCTAATATTGGGCCCAAGGAAAAGGACACAACAAAACTCTTCAAATATGCTGGTACCCATCTCAACATTTTGCATCTTTTATGATTAGTGAAAGGCATATCTTTTAGGCCTTCCAAGTTTGGAATATTGGGTTTTACAGAGTGTACCCACTTTGGCATTGCAACTTTCCTGATCTTAAAAATCGCATAATAAACTAAGCCAAGGGATATCAGGAATCTTTTGACAAATTCTTCACACAACTATTTAAAGAATTCTTTGGCATCTTTGTTTTTAAACTGGGCAATCTTTGATATTAAACCTAGAAACTCTACTCAAAGGGCCCATATCAACAATCTCAGTTTTATTTTCATTCCACCATTTTCCCACACCTTCAAAATCCATTCCCACAAATGTTCCCCAGACTTATGCTTGAGTGAATTAAGAATCTCATTAAGCTCTTCAGTAGAGTGGCATACCTCTTCATGCACTACATTTTCTTCTTCTCCCATAGCAGCCTACTTTGCTGTAATATGTCTAGAGACAACTATTGGTAGGCTCTGTAGAATAGCAGTATTATCTTTCCTGGCGTCTCCTTCAGAGAAAGTCCCTGTTGGTTTACTAGACAATGAAGACTGCATTTCTTTAGTCAATGATAAAAACTGAAATATTGCAAGGGTTTGGCTTAAGGGTACTACTTTCTCGGGTGAGATGAATTCAAAGTTCTCAGCTCCAACAGGGTCCTACCACACTGCCCTATCTCAAGTAACAATATCCCATTCATTACCAATTAATGCCCTTATTGTAACTGCCAACATCCTCTGAGCCTGGAACTTCACTTTTCTGTGTAATTAAGCCAAGCATAATGAGGACTTCAGTTTGATTTCCTACAACTCAAGCTCTGTGACAGCAGGAAAGATGATTCTCTTCCAGGACACACTTAGAAAACCTTAGGTTGTTTATGCCCATCTGGAACTGGTTATTTTACCACTAAGATTTTTTGTTGTCCTTCCTGGTATTCTGAAACACTAGAAGTTGGTTTATTTCATCATAGAGCTTATCACTATACTTTATCAATTTATCCACCGATGCTAATACCAACCAAGTAGCATTATTTTCCTTATGTTCCCACAAATTGTCAAGTTTTCTAAACAGTGTCACCAAATACATTGACACTCACAATTGGTGAATCAGAATAATCCAATGTCTTTATCTCCTTAAGTATGTAATATAGTTCACACCATGGGCTCTCAGTACACTCTAAGCTCCCAGGAGAGGGAGTGAGGGATGAAGCTGTGAGGTCTGTAGATGTTGGCAAACTGGAAAACCTATTTCAGATACTTATAGGATTTATCTTTTTACGTTTTTGTTATAGAGCCACTTCTAGCACCAAAATCTGTATTAATCAGGGTCCTATAAAATAACAGAATTAAAGAATGAATGTGTGTGTGTGTGTGTGTGTGTGTCACTCTACCCCTCTCCCCCTCTCCCTGTAAACACACACACACACACACACACACACACGGGACTTATTGGAATGGCTTACACTCTTCTGTGCAGCTAACCAACAATGGTTGGCTGTTATCAGAGAGTTAAAAAGAGTAGTTTCTCTTTCCTTAGGCTCACATCCTGTTGATATTCAGGATGTGCTGGAATCCTAAGAAGTATGCTCTAATGCCAGTGAAGATATGGATGTACTAGCAAGAAAAGGTTAATTTCCTCCTTCCATGACCTCAAATAGGCATCCAGAAAAAATGTAGCCCAGATTGAAGGATCAAAGTCTGCCTTCCTACCTTAAAGGTGTGGAATAGAGGTGAGTTCACCAAACACAAACCAAGCAAAGATAATCTCTCTAAGGTGTGCCCTCCATTTCTGGGTGTAGTTCATTCCAGATGTAGTCAAATTGACAACAAAGAATAGCCATCCCAACCACCTTGGTAAGGACTATGGCTGCAAGTAGGCAGGCATATTACTAGTTATAAGCTGACATCCACAAACACAACAAAGAGAAATATAATTTGGAATGACATATGCTTTTAAAATCTCAAAACTAGCTCACTCTCTTCTTGGATCTATGGAAAAAAGAGCTACCTAGAAAAATCTATGCAGGGATTTGAGCTATGTGAGCAAAAATGCACAAAATAGATTGTGTGGCCTAGGGGAAATAAATAGAGCTTTATTGACTTTACAGGTGATAGATAACTCAGCCACATCACAGCAAAATGATAAGAAAGAGGTTCTATTTCTCTTTCTGTATTTTGGTCTGGAAAGTAGATGGGTTTTCCAGTATCACAAAGGTAATTGATCCCTCCTAGAGAGTTCCACGTGCTTTTCATCTTTGCCAACTGACTGTGCTTGCTTCCTTCTCCTTTTCTTCTTTCTCTCTCATAGAACATAAAGTATTTGAGGATTGACGCTACATTTCAAAAAGTCTTGCACATTTTCTCAAGCCATAGTCAGTAAAAGGATACTCAATCATACTATAAAAACACTTGCTCAACTTGTTTTTTTGTTTTCTTGTTTTTTTTTTTTTTTTTGGTGTGTGTGTGTGTGTGATAACCAGAACCTGGAGACAACCTAGATGTCCCTCAATTGAATAATAGATTTTAAAAAAAGTGTGCTACATTTACACAATGAGGTATTACTCAGCTGTTAAAAATAAATGCCATCATTAAACGTGAAGGCAAATTGATGGAATTAGGAAAAAAAATCATCCTGAGTAAGGTAACCCAGATCCAGAAAGACAAATGCACTATGTACTCACTTATAAGTGTATATTATGTATAAAGTAAAGGATAACCGTGCTAATAATACACAGACTCAGAAGAGGCTAGGTAATAAGAAGAGCTCAAGGTGTTTGTTGGGGGACTGCATGGCTCTAGCTTGGAAGAGATCTCCTGGGTTGACTGTGGGCAGGTGGGGATGGAAAATTGCGGGATTAGGTTGAGGGTGGGTATTGGGAAGAATATTGAAGGGTTTTCTTTGGGGGAGCAGGTAGAAACCATATGCCAAACAAACTAACACAAATCTAAAAGTGTGACTACAGCTAAGACTCCTAGCAGTAGTGAGTACATAGTCTAAATTTGCCATCTCCTGTGATCAGATTTGTGACTACAGTAATTGCCATCACAGAGCCTTTATCCAGTATCTGATAGAAACAGATGCAGAGACCCATAGACAAACATTAGGCCAAGCTCATAGGAACTCACAGAGTCTGAACCAACAACCAAGGAGCTTGAATGGGACCAACCCAAGCCTTCTACATAAAAGTAATAGTTGTATAACTTGGTCTATTTGTCAGACTCCTAACAGTGGGAGCAGAAGCTATTCCTAATGTTTTGGTTGGCTCCTAGGAATACATTTCTTATACTGGATTGCCTTGCCCAGCCTAAATATACAGGCAGATGATTAGTCTTACCACAATTGGTTATGCCATGCTTTGTTGATACCCATGGGAGGTCTGCCCCTTTCTGAACATAAACAGAGGAGAAGTGGATTGGGGAGGGGGCATAGGGTGAGAGAGAAAGGAGAGAGGGAGAAGCGGGATGGGAAATTGTGGCTGGAATGCTAAAATTAATTAATTAAAAAAGAATTGATAGGCAGCTACCATTAATACATTAAGACATAGAATTAGGCTGGGCATTGGTGGCACACTCCTTTAAACCCAGCACTCGGGAAGCAGAGGCAGGCAGATCTCTGTGTGAGCAAGCCGGATCTACAAAAGCCAGTAGCAGGGCAGCCTCCAAAGTCACAAAGAATCACTGTCTAAAAAAAATATGAAGAAAATTACTAAGAAAAAATGATACCATCATTCTTCTTCACTTTTGTATAGACCCTTGACACCATTTTACCTAAGAATTTTCTTTATTGACTCTACTTGTCACTGTCCCTGCTAACAAGGAAAACACCCCTCACATTTCTATATTCTTTTTTCACATTCACAGCCAAACTATGTTCAGGCTTCTGGGTCAATCAGAACTTCTGGCTCTGTTGTTATTCTAATCATTAAAGTCTGGAATTAGTTTACCACAAGACCCGGCAATACCCCTCTTAGGCATATACCCAAAGGATTCACATCCACGCAACAAAGACATCTGTTCAACTATGATCATAGCAGCACTATTTGTAATAGCAAGAACCTGGAAGCAACCTAGATGCCCCTCAATTGAAGAATGGTTAATGAAGATGTGGCATATCTACACAATGGAATACTACTCTGCAGAAAAAAATAATGGTATCTTGAAATTCGCAGGCAAGTGGATGGCACTTGAAGAAACCATCCTGAATGAGGTAACCCAGTCACAAAAAGAGGAACACAGTATGTACTCATTCATATATGGATTTTAGACCTAGATCAAATGATCACCAGCCTATAATTCACATAACCAGATGAACTAGGATACAAGGTGTATTCTAAGAGATTCATATAAAGTCCCTCACAGAACTGGGAAGGGGCAAGTCCCCCCCAGAGCTCAGGTGACGTGGGGGGAGGACAGCGAATGGAGAGAGAAAGTAGGAGAAAATGAGGGGGAGGAAAGGAAAACATGTGTGACGAGGAATATTTAGCCTGGTTAGGAATAGAAGATAGGAAAGAGAGAGACAGAGACAGAGACAGAGAGAACATAAAAGAGGGAGCCAATATTGGTTTGAAGATAAAATTGAACACAAAGAAAGGTCGAGAGAACTATAAGACTGCTCCCAACTAACAATCTCAGCTTCCGTGGAAAGACTATCATAAATGCCCTTCCCGGAGAGTGAGATCAACAACTAACTTCTCCATGGAGCCCTCAACTAATGCCTGTTGAAAACAGGATCAAACACCCATACATAAACACTGAGTCGAACTAGAACCCAGATGCAGATGGAGAGGACAAGACCATGCTGCAGAAACACATATAGACAGCTTACCTGAACAAGGAGGAGCTAAGGGCCACTAGACTGATAGCTGGGAAGCCAGCATGGGACTGACTCAGGCCCCCCTGAATATGGGTCTCAGCCAGAAGGACTGAGCAGTCTAAGAGACCTCAGACAGTGGAGCCAGGATGTATCCCTGGTTCACAAAAGAACTTTGCGAACATATCCCCCATGGAGGGATAACTGCCTTAATCTAGAGACAGGAGAGAAGCCCTAGTCCCTACTTCACAGGACCTGTCAGATCTACATGACCCCAACTGGATGGCACTCCCCTACATATGGAATTGGGGTGGGGGGATGGGATGGGAGGGTGTTTAGAGTGCATGTGAGAGGGCAGAGAGGGTAAAAAGGGAAGGAAGGAGGGAGAGAGGGCTGGGGGGGGGAGGGAGGGAGGGAGAGGGAACTGGGATCGACATGCAAAATAATAAACTAAAAAAAAAAAAAAAATGCTTTGACTCCAAAATTTAAGTTCAAGGACAAGTTACTGGGGAAAAGGATTTCTATTTTTGTTTCCACAGAAAATGAAAAGATGTGGATTCCTTCCAGACTAATGTAGTTTGATCACGCCAGACCGCCTGAAACAGAGTACAAGCTGGTCCTACATTCAAAACAGCTGGACAAAACAGCCCTACAGACTACAGCCAGGATATCTGAATCTTCTTCGAATCCCCAAGACAGCGCCCCTTACCAGTAGGAAGTAGTTTGGAAAGAAAGATGCCCAAATTCCCAAATATTGTATATAAATGTTTGTTTTCATTTAATTGGACTGTTATATAAAATTAAAAAAAGTCTGGATACAGTTATAATACTCTGAACATGCTCATTATTATCTAATTATTAAATCTGATTTCTTCTCTGTGTCTGTGGTGTTGTTATTTTGGTGTCCACTATAATTATTGGCTTCTTCAAGTACAAATAACTGTGCACATTCCTTGTTCATTAGTCAACATGTATAATTTGAGCCTGACTGCCTACATGTATAACAAGTTCTCAGATGATATTCATGCTACTCATCTAAGAAACATAAACTGAATCAATCAATCACTTAGGGATGTTTGTATCAAAATTTTATACTTAGTTGTTAATTTTTAAGGAGGAAAAGGGATCTTAAGAGCTGAAAGAAGTTTAGGGTTAGGGTTAGAGCTCAGGGTTAGGGTTAGAAAACAAGAACAAAAAGTGAATAATGCCAGCAACATTTTTAGTCTTCTAAAAAGACCTGAAACTATAATTAAGTACAAAATGAAAGTGTGAATGAACATGTAAATTAAACTATATTAACTGCCCCAAAGTCCCGAATAAAGTTTCTTCATTAGAAAGGAAATATCAAAAGGAAATGTATCCTTCTGTGCTTTGAATAAGAATGGAATCCACACACACACACACACACACACCTCTCTAGTTGCTAAATTTCAAGCATTGATATAATAATATTTTTGACATTAATTCTACAGAGGGCTACCTAGCATCCTAACTGCTTTTTGCTAACTGAGATCTACTTCAACTCTGAAAAATTAGCTTCTTGAAGGAATTTAGAAACCTGATTCATTGAAGGTATAGAAGTATTTGAAAGGCTATGTTTAAATGTAAATAAATGTAAATATAGTGTCAAAGGCATTTAACATGAATTTCATGCAGTACCTGAATATTACTTCCTTATATAAAATTAGTATATTTATGGTAAAATAGCAATAAAAGTGTAGTGTAGTGATTTAATTGAGAGTGTCCCCCACAGGCTCAGATATTAGAATACTTGATAGCTAGTTGATGTTAAGTATGGCAGTAGTGTCATGTTAAGAGTTTAAAGCCTCACACAATTTCAGGTTCACTCTTTCTGCTTTATGCATATTTGAATATGGAAGCTACCATATATGCCTGCCATTTTCTGCCATACTATCCTGTAAGTATGGATCCTTACTCCTCTAATACTGTAAGCCAAACAAATGTTTCCTTCTCCTATTGCCATTGTCTTGATACTTTTTCAAAGCATCAGAAACCTAACTAATACAGATAAGAAAGTCTTGTGAAAATTAAAATCAAACATTTTCTGTCACTCAATATCTCCAAACTTGGAAGCATTCCAGTCAACAAAAATTGGTAGTTTTTTAGGACCAGGTGGAATTAGTAATGATGAAATACAACATTATTGAAGTGAAAAAATAAAGGCTATTATTAAATCTAAGTACAATGGTTGATTTAAAAAAAAAATCTGGCATTAGAAGATTCAACAAAACAATTACAAACACAGTTTGTAATTGTTTCTTTTAGAGATGGGTGTAACATGGTTTGAAAATCACAGCTAGACAGGCAAAATGATGTGCACAAGAAAGGAAGGTGACTAGGATGCCACCTGACTCAGATGTAAGCTGTATCAATACATGTTTGACATATGTATTGACAATTGTTTCTCTAAGCAATGGTAAGTATGAATTTGTGGCAAAGCAGGATGTGGTGGTTTTAATGAAAATGTCCCCCATAGACTCATAGGGATAGATATTATTGGAGGTGTGACCTTGTTAGAGTAGGTGTGACCTTATTGAAGGAAATGAGTCACTGGGAGTAGGCTTTCAAGTTTCAGAAGCTAAAGCCAAGCCCAGTGTTTCACTTTCTTTTCCTGCTGCCTGCCAATCCAGATGTGGTACTGTGGATCCTTCTCCAAGCACATGTCTGCCTGTGCACTGTCATACTTACTGCCATGGCAATGATGGACTAAACTTCTAAAACTGTAAGCTATCTCCCATCAAGTGTTTCCTTTATTAAGAGCTATCATGCTCATGGTGTCTCCTCACAGCAATAGAAACTGTAAGATACAAGGAAAAGAAAAAAGAACTTACTCTGTCTCACAGAGATACAGTTGCCTGCATCAAACACTGCTCTCTTTGTCAACAGAATCAAACTCTTATTTTTAAGCTACAATAATAAGACTAAGATTTCTAAGGTGTCTTCACAACATGGAGTTGCCAGGTGACAAATTATGGTTAAGAAGGTGTAAGTTGAAACTTCAAAGTGCTGGATACAAATGACATCAGATGGATAACTTTACTGGAAAGAAACTATTTACTGCCCCTCCTCCCTCATGTGAACTAAAGCTTGGATGTATATAAAAGTGCCCCAGCAGAGAAGGCATAAGAAGTAGCTGTAAGAGTGTGATTAGAGATTGCCTGCAAATGCCTGAAAGCTATGAGACAATACACTTCATCCTTTCCCCTAGAACTCACATGCAAAAGAATGTGACAAAAAAAAAAAATGAGCGTGTTTAAGTCGTTGTTGTGTTGCTTTTTCAATGCAGAGATGAGCTAAGCATAAACTGACACAGAAAACAATAGGTAAAGTTAGGAACAAAGGAGTGAAGGGAAGGAGGCCTTATCAGAATTACAATACATAGGAAACGATTTTAGGGATTAAGGAAAGCTAGGAAAGATAGTTGAAGGAGCTACAGAATAATTGAATTCTATTGTGTGTATATGTGTTTATTACATGCATATGAGTGTACAAGCCTCTACATATGTATATAGAGGCCACAGGAGGACATCAGAATTCTCTCTCCATAGTTCTCTGCCACATTGTATCATGACAATGCCATTAACTGAACCTAAAGAACCATTCTGGCTAAACTGGTTGACAAATGAGCTGCAAGGATCCACCTGTGTCTGCCTACTCTCATATCCTTCCTCAGCCAATGTTGAGGATACAGTCCCTTACACCCATGCCTGACTTTTTATGTGGATGCTGGCTGTGCAAACTCAGGACCTCATATTTACACAGAAATCACCCTTTTACACTGAGACATCTCCCCAGACTCAATGTTTATTTTAAGCTGCAAACATAAACAATTTGGAGAAAAATAAATTTCACTTAAAAAGTACAGACAAAAGATATTACTTGTTCACAGATCATACATTTATATTCATGAAGTGGATAAATATACAACAAAACAAAACAGTGACAATTTTAATGCTCCATAATATACAGTAAAATTTATTGCAAAATTTATTATACATTTCTAACTAACTTTACAGAAATGTGACCATAAAAATGAAGTTCTTGCAGTTTCTTAGTTAACAGTAACCAAACACATAAAGGACCTAAAAGATATAAGTAGGTTTTACATTGTGGCTATTGGTCAAACTTATAAATGGCTGTAGACTGTTCTTTGGTGTAATCACAACAATTAGTGTACAATGAAAAAAGCTATAAGAAATAGGAAACACAAAAGCCACATTTTACTTACAATATAAAAAATAGAATTCAATAATAGCAATGTAAAAAACAAATCCTGTTACTTAAGAGTTTTAGAATGCTTTTCAAACTAACTTGTCCATCTAAGGAAAAACAAAATGCTACTTGACCAAAATTAAAGTAGTGAAAAATGCTTTTTAATAAGAAAAAGAAAGGAAAAGAAACACCTATAAAAGGTAACTGAGCTACAAAAAACATTTAGAATCATCACTTACAGACTACTCAATGTGTAGAAGAATGAAGTAAGAACATAAGGAAATTTAAAATCGAACAGGGCAGAAATGTTGGATTCTGAAGCTGATATCTGCAGCTTCAGGTATGATGGATGATCAAGGTGATGTCGAAACAATCAAGTGAAAAACATTCAGATGGAAACAACAGATTCTATTTTCAGTCCTGTGAGAGCTGAAGATCAACAGCCTAAGTGGAGATTTCTTCAAGTCAGCAGTGCCCTGCTCCAGCATACAGCTTATGCTGAGCCAAGATCAAACTCATTTGTCAGGAAAGTGCTTTGAGAGCTGTCAGAACACACGCGCACACTCACACACACACACACACACACACACAGGCACGCACGCACGCATGTACACACACACACAGGCTTTATGCAGCATGTAAAAAGGAAAGCATGTTGAAATGCTGTGAAAATAGAGCAGAAAAACCTCCCTCCCATACCGCTGCTTGGACAAAGAGGGAGCTATAAGATTTGCCCAGTAGTATGATGAGTACAATAAGAGAAACAATGGTCTTGACCCCTTTGCTGATCACTCTTCCCTCTCTGCAACTGGATTCCAGCAGTTCAGCTAATGTTTAAAAACCTACAGAATCAGCTGACCTGAACAAGGAGGGGGGAGCTCATGCACCCCAGTCTGATAGCTGGGAAACGAGCATAGGACTAGCCCAGATGCCCTGAATATAAATGTTAGTTAGGAGGACTGGGCAGTATCCCACATAGAGGGATACTCCCTCAGCCTAGACACATAGGGGAGTGTCTAGGCCCTACCCTAAATGATATGACAATCTTTGAAGATCCCCCATGGAAGGTCTCATCCTCTCTGGGCAGCAGAAAGGGGATGGGCTGGGGTTTGGTGGGGGCTATAAGGGAGGGTGGGAGGGTGAGGGAACTGGGATTGACATATAAAATAACCTTGTTTCAATTTAATAAAAAAAGGAAAAATTAAAACAGAGCTAATAAACTTCCTTGTGAGGAAAAAAAGAAGTAAGAATAGGTTAGCTAACCAATATCTCCTTAGTTCTTCAGCCACACAAAGTCCTGAAAGTAGAAAGAAACATCTCCAAACACCAGACACAGGATTGGGAGTCACTAGTGTACCGCCTAAGATGAGGGTTTCTGGGCAGAAAAGGGATGTTGGTCACAGATAGGTGCCTTACCAGGGACAGTCTGGCTTAACTGGGTTGATTATAAAGGAACCCTCCCCTACTCCTGTGGAAATTGATAAAAATGAGAATCAGGGCAAGAAAGAAACTACTATCACAGAAAAAAAAATATACTTGCTGGGGAGAAAATGTGAAAATGTGTTCCAGTTTCTGTTGTTGCTTATTTTTAATATTTATTTTTTATACTGTAGTTGCTCAGTTTTAACTATTATTTCATCAGGCAAGGCTAGCAGGTTGCCCTTTGTCTTCACTTAATTTAGAATATTTTCCCTGTTAGTTCTCATTTATTTGAGCCATATGCTCTTCTCATTCTTTGTTTCCTCTTTAATCCCTTTTCTATTATGTCCTACTTTCACTAATACCATCGCCCTTGGCTCTTAAAGTAACGGTAAGCCACTTTGTCCCAAACCGGTATTCTAGTATCACTGTCTGAATCTTATCAGAGATACAAGCGAAATGCACAGTGTCTTCCTCTACAACATCAATGCAAAAAAAATAATAATAATAATAATATATTAAAAGCCACAAAAGAAATAAGCAAACATACATGCAAAATCTGAAGCATGGAAATGTTTAAGCTGGCAAAGCATGATATATTCCAAAAATTGAAAAAATGAAAAAAAAACTGATGAAGACTTCTGTACTTAGCAAAGTCATTCCTTAAAATTGTAAGCATAAGAATATTTCAAGGCAAAAATTAACTTCTGTGATTCATAGCAACCAAATCATCAGTATGGAAGACACTATGTAGAGAGGGAAGAAAGTCACCAGAAGAACACAGAAAATATTGAATTTCATGGGTAGATGAATGGAGAAGAGTGGGAATTAATACATAATATCCAATACAGAAAGCCAGCAAATACCCAGTATTGACAGAATAGGCAGAAAAGAAAAATAATTATCCAACCAACTAGATAGTGAAAAACAAACAATAAGGTACAGCCAACATTTTTATAAAATGTACTCAAATGCAAGTAATATAAATGCATAAATTAAATGGTGCATATTAACAGATTGAATTCTACTTTGATATTCCATCTTATCCTTCTCAGAAGGCTAAGATCAATAACACAAGTAACGGCTCATGCTCACAAGGACAGGGATAAGGGGAACACTCTTCCACTGCTGGTGAGAATGCAAAGTTGTATAGCCACTATGTAAATCAGTATGGCAGTCCCTCAGAAAGATGGGAATGGATCTACCTCAACATCCAGCTATGCCATTATTCGTATATACCCAATGGACCCTTCATCCTTCCAGGAAAACATTTGCTTATCCATGTTAATCACTGCTCTATGAATAATAGACAGAAACTGGAAACAACCCAGATGTCTTCAACAGAAGAGTGAATAAAGAAAATATGGTGGATTAACACAATAAAATGTTACTTAGCTGTCAAAAAAAGCATTTTGGATGCAACTAATAAAAATAAAAATGCTCTGTCAGATAATCCAGACCCAGAAAAAGAAATATGATATATAATACCCATTACCCATATATGTATATTAGCCATTAGATAAGTTATGATAAAACTACAACCCATAATCCTAGAGATGTCAGGTATATATGAAAGGACAAGTAATGATACATGAACCTCTTTGGAAGGGATAAATAGAATAGATTTTAAGGGTGAACTAGACGTGGGGGACAGGAACAGAAGAAGGTGGAGGGAGAGGGAGTAGGGATATTGTACTGAAGAAGGAAATGCAGGAATAGACAGCTAGGATTGAGGGACACATTAGGGGTACTATGGAAATCTACTTCTGTGGAAAATTCTAAAATATATAAAGGCCATACTAATGAATTCTCAAATATTGAGGGAGATTGAAAACCAACTGGCCATCTCTTGTCATCAAATGAAGCTTCCAGTCCCATTACTAGGTTTCGTCCAATTGAGTGGTTGGCTAGATGGGACCCATGGAAATCTACAAACAATCCAGGTGGTTGCCAAAATATTAGCTTGATCTCCACAAATGTACAGCAAGGCCCTGTTACTAAAGACAACACCACACACTTATTGAACATGAAGAGGTCAAACAGGTGCCTGCATAGAATCTTTACCCTTATGTTTTAGTGTTTTTGGCACAGGAAGATATTCTGCAAGCTACCAAAGGATAAAAGCAAACACCAAGCCAGCCATTAAACCTTTGATCTACAATGCTGTCCTGCCTTCAAAATATGCTAGTGTAATTGCTGTGAAGAGACAATGTGACAATGTGACAATGGCAATACTTTTAAAGGAAAATATTTAATTGTGAGTTGCTTGCATTTTAGTTTTAGTTCTTTATAATCATTGTGGGAAGCAAGGCAGCATGCAGGCACACATGGTGCTAGAGAAGGAGCTGAATGTTCTTGCACCTGGGCTCACAGGAGACAGGATATGATCTGTCTCACTGTGTTTGAGCATATTTGACACTTCAAAGCCCACCTCCAAAGTGTCAAACTTCCTCCCATAAGGCTACACAACAAGCTACACCTCTTGATAGAGCCACTCATGTTAGGGATTATCTTGTTTCAAACTCAACAGCAATGGTAGCACAAAACTTGTTGGAGTAACGAACCAATGGCTGATATGACTAAAAGCCCACTCCATGAGATATAACCCTTATACTGCTTAACTGACCAAAAACTAGATATCAGATAGCCCAGATAACTAGAGTAAAATCAAATACTACTGGTCTTACAAACAAAAGTAAGTAGCAATAAATGACTCAATGATATTCTACTGTATTCATAGAACAGTGCATTACAGCCATCATCAGAGAACCTTCCACCTTCAGGTGATGAGAACAGAGACCTCATTTAGACATTATGCAGACCTTGGGATATACCGCTCTAAATGGGATGTCTCCATTGAATCCCTCCCTTCAGAACTCAAGGAACTACTGGGAGAGGAGTTTAAAAGAATTTAAGAGCCAGGGAAGATGAAGGATACCAGAACAAGGCCCTCTAAATCAACTGTGCAAAGCTCATATGAACATATAAGCTAACAGAGATTGAATTATCAAGCACAAGGCCAATATGTATACACACACACACACACGATTATATATATATATGCTTTCAGTTTAGTATTTTGTGGAATTCCTGTCCAACTTCATTGTTATTTTTTTATTTTATGATTTATTTTGCTATATTTTCTTGTTACTTGTTAGAAGCCGGATCTTTTCTAATATGAGAAAGAAAGGGAGTATATACAGATCAGAGGGGAGATGGGGAGGAACTGGAAGGAATAGAGAGAGGGGAAACTCTACTTAGGATATATTGTATAAGAAAAGAATCTGTTTTCAACAAAAAGGGATAAAAAGTTACAGCTGTCTTTTGTTTCCAAAAAAGCATACTTTACTAGAAAATGCATGTAAAATTGATAGTGACAGGATGGAAAACAGGAAACAGAAATACTGAACTAACCAGTATAGCTATTATCATATCAGACAGCATATGTTTCAGACCAAAGCTGTTCCATATTAATATAAGGAGCAGCTCTTTTTCTTATTTGTCAATGCTATAGATCTATATATGCAAGCATATATTAAATACACCTGGCTCAGTCCATTTGTTACTACTTGTATATACATGATTTAAGTATATGATTTTAGGTCTGACTGATTTCATGGAGACCATTTCAGAAACTCACAATTGTTAAAAATGCAGAGAGCAATTGGTTATGCAGCACTGGTGAATTCATCCATAAAACAGCTCCTGCACACAAGTCTCAGTTAACATTGATGATGGCAGACAGTGAAATTACAAGACAGGAAATCAGCTGTGAGATTCCCTAGAAATCTTAGGGAAGCTTTAACTGTGACATCTGAACATTGCTACTGTCTAAACAAGACATGGTCAAGGACAACGCCAATAGAAATTCTAACATAAAAATGTGAAGTCTCCTGAGGATTCACCCTAAACAAAGAATATAGGCAACTAAGAAAGCTTGAGAGTAGGAAAGAACAGGCTTCCCTTTGGGTGAGCCTCCTAATTGGTTATATAATAAAGAGAAAGTTTAAATATATTCGAAGACAGAAATATTGATCAGGAGAAACATTATTTTTATTTTTTATGCAATAGGTATATATTAGGAAAGAAAGATTAGATGAAAATAAGGCAGAGACATATTTTGTTAATATGATACCACATGCCAGTAACCTCAACACTCAGATGCCTGAGGTAAGAAGACCCAATGATCGAGGCTAACTTGGGCTACAAAGGGTCATTGATACCAACCTGTGATGCAGATGACATCTCTGGCTGCAACAAGATGGCCTTTGTTTCTTTTGGGATGATTTGTTGTTGTTTATGATGGTGGTGATCAAAGTATTTATTACATTTTAGATTTTATCTTAATTTTGTTCATTCCAGACAAGGTCTCAATATGTAACTTACAATGGCCTCAACCTCATAAATTTCCTTCTCTACCTCCTGAGTCTTATGATTACAGGTATGTGCCACCATGCCTAGTTCAAAAGATCGTTTTGTTATTTTTTTCACAGAATATTAACCTTATTTGATCACACATTTCCGGGTTAATATTATGATAAATTTATATTTGAGGGAAATTATACATGAATGATCATCTCTAGAATATAGTAAATAAAAAGTCTGGAATTAAATTGACTAGAATAATATATTAATGGAAATCTAGATTAATTTATTGGTCCTTCTATATTTACATTTTGTATTTATATGGCACTATTGTTTACTAACAATGGCTGAAGGGAAAACTGGTCACCTGTTCTCACACTGTCTAATGCTAAATTATTTGTATTTGCTGAGTGACTATATCCTAAGTAGCCTTTTTATTCCAGGGTCTTCTTCAGTATCACAGAATGTTATAGAATAAATATGGAGGAGAGTTTTGATGGGTATAGATATTTAATTTATTCAACTGGGTTTCTATTATCAAAAAGTAATTGAACTATATGCTTTCTTGACTTGGAATAACAAGGTGGGCCTGCAATTTTAGTATCTTTTGTGAATTTCCCCTAAAAGGGGACTCACTCTATGTCATCCCAAAGTGCTTCATTTGAACTAGCTATTCCTAAATTCTGCTCCTCTAGATTGCCCTATTTTATCTACTTCTGAATTGTAAAATCAAAGCTATTTTCCCACAGAGATGCCTGGATGGACAGCTACTCTAATTTTCAAGGCATTTCAAATCCAAAAATGTAAAGGCTAATGGCAGATGCCCAATTCTGGGTAAACCAGCAGAATAGAAACTACAGCTAAATGACTAGATGATAGGGGAAATATCTAAAAAACAAATGTTCCAAGAAATCAGACAAACTAACACACAAAAGCAAAACCAAAATGAAACTGAGGCAGGAATGCTTCTGCAGAAAAGAACATTTTTTTACTGGCTCTATCTTAAACAGGAGATAATTACTAGTATGTATAAATCTTCTAATCAATCAATAGATTAAAGAAGTTATTGGACAGTTTCCAAAGAATTCCTAATAAATATTTCAAATGGAGTTCAGCATTCTTAGGCATTAGTGGGAAAAGAAAGAAGAAGAAACCTATTGAGATCCTACCTCACTTATGTCAAATGCTGTCAGGAATGTGGGGAAAGGGAAATCCCTTTCTCACTATTGGCTCAAATGTACAGAGATGCAACCACTGTGGAAAAGCATGAAAGTTTTCAGAACTTACATGTGGCACAGCTATGCTACTCCATAGTCATTGCCTAAATAATTGCCCTCAGTCCTACCACATTCAGGTTTATAGGTCCATGTTTATTAGTGAATAGTTCACAATAGCTAGGAATTGAACCCACCCTAGATGTGCATCAGAAGATAACTGTGTAAAGAAATGTGTGTATATACCATGAAATCATATTGAGGCACGAAGAGAAAAATCTCAGCATTCATAGAAAATTGGACATTGAAATGATCAAATTAATGAAAGTAATTCTGTTTTCTCATAGATGGATCCTAGATTTGTTGAAGGTAGTGATCATAAGGAAAGGGACAAAGATGGAGAATTGAGATCAATTAAAACAAAGTATGCAAGAAAATATCACAATGAGTCCAATACAATTTATGCTAATTTCAAAATTGTGGCTTAATTTTAAAAATCTAAAGGTGATGATTCAATAATTAACTTTTATGAACATGACATCATAGCCTGGAATTGTTTCTCCCATCTCAGTCTGATTTATTCTAGAGCAAAATACTAATCTGCTTGAATGGTCAATGACACTATCAGTAATAACAGGTAAGTCTGGATTTCTTGGTGGCTAGTGATCATTTCAGAGTTTGGAGCTTTCAAAACTAATGGGCAGCCACAGTGCATAAAATATTTCTCACTGCTTGAAAGTTTTAGCAAAGTAAAGCCATAGAGCTAGGATGGGTCCTAGTGTGATAAGCTCATATCCCAGAAACTCTGGGTGCTAAAATAAGAGCATCTCAATTTTAAGGTCAGACAGGGTATCTTGGCAATATAGCTCAGTATTACAGTTTAAGCCTGTCATGCATGTGGCTTTAGTGTGTTCCATCCCCAGCACCATATGAACAAACAAACAATAAATGCTTGTGGCTTTGTAGACCAAGCAGTTTCTTTCTTAGATATTCAGTTCTACAGCATAAGCATAGCTTGTAAGCAATTGAGCTGTGTGCCAATAAAACTTTATTTACAGAGAACATACCACCTATAGTTACACTGACCCCCTAACCTATATAAATGCATCATCTTCATTTGATTTGTTTAAGCATTTTTCCCATATAAGGATAGGATACCTGATATGAAAAGTTAGAAGTATCCAGGCTAAGGATGTTAAATAAAATATAAGAGATAACATCCAATATGCCAGGCATCTAATAAACATGAAATAAAGATTGGCTTCACAGAAAATCTAATCACATTTCCAACATAAATTTATAGCACAATGTTAGCTGAACCAACTTAAAGTAAATATTTTTTCTCTTTTTTTAATTTTTGCTCTCCTTTCTTTTCAATCTTTAGATTTTTGAAAACATTTTTCAATATTTTCATCAGTATGTATGCCATTTTTATAGTTATTGAGCAACTCTAAGCATTTAAATAAACTGGAATTTTTCAATATTGCTGTACTAAGGGAAATTGTAATAGGCTATTGACTGATATTCACTCATTGTTTCATTCATTATTGTTTTGAAGGCTAAGTTCATAAATTAATGGATGTCATTATCACAAAAATCAATATAAATTCTCATGCAAGGATGAAACTAACTCAAGTACTTAGTTTATACTTTTGTGACATTTTGGAATTATGTGAGACTGGGGTTGGACATGTCACTCTATCCACTGCCATCCACTGATATTCAAAGAGATACATAGATACCTCAATATGTTAACAAGATGTTTTATAGTGGTGTCAAACAAAATTTTGCATGTTTCCATTTATATTAAAATTCATCTCATTATTTTCTGTTTCTGTGAATATGCCCCTCAATGCAAAAACACAATTTTCTTCTCAAAGGGGATAAGAGATAGTTTATTCTAGAACCAAATATGAATGACCGTGGTCCATGAGCACAGATTTAGATTATCTCAGATTCTACATCCCAAACTGGTAATAATATGAAAACTTTTAATAGTAACAGAACAAAGAAAATCATCAATCAAAGCCCCTTTCAGAAACATGGATTGAAATATTGGGTGGTTAGAGGGAAGCCAGCCAACCTCAGCTATAGGCCTCACATGCTATCTGCTGACTCAGTCTTTTGGTTGCTGGAACCAGGATTTTGTTAACACATTCCAAAGGGATTCATCTGTCAGTCAGAGGATGTTAGGTTAGACACAGAGGTAGGAAAGGGATGCTTTTGTAGGGAGCCAATGTTACCTAAATGTAAATTGTGATTTGGTTCTGAACCTGTAATATATCAGCTTGAAGGTCATAAAAATTCCAATTAGTTAATCACCCCCATAGGTGATTTGGTGAAAGCTGTGATTATTTCTGGGAACTTTCACCCACATACCCAATATATTATTAGTGTCAGGCATGTATAAAATGAGGGATCTACAGTGAAAAAGTTTAGAATAATTGATGTTCTTGAGAATGCCATGGAATATTTTCATATGCTCACAGAACATTTGACATAAATATCCAGAGACACACTCAACCATTTAATGCAGTTTCTCCTGCTCTGCTTAAAGTAGGAATACATGTTTTATAAGCAGATTTAGAAATGGCTTGGATTGCATAATTTGTAGCAGTCTTCTGCTGAATTTCATGCGTAGTGTATTCCAGAAGTGCATACTCTAAAGACAGAGCAGCCTGTCTTTCTTGCCAACCATTTGTGATTTCCCACTTTGAGGTTTCTGTTGACCTGCTCTTCCTCCTGCTTCCCTGGCTCTTTCTTCCATAAAGATGAAGGCATGTCTGATTTGATTGGGGCCGAGCTTTTAGCCAAAAACATAAATAAATAAATAATAAACTTCTTTAGTGTCAGCCATTGTTTGCAGTACAAGTGCACAATTTTACAGTATTTTTGTCTGAAACCCCATATAATCTCCATTGCTAAGGCCATTTCATATATGACCCAGAAACAACTGTTTGGCTATTCCAAGTTATGAGGGAATTTTTCTATCTCCTGTCTCATACTCACTTAAAAGCTTTCCCATTGACATGATATTTAAAATGGACTCAAAGCCCAGCGTGATGGCATCTGTCTCTAATCCCACCACTGAGAAAGCAAAGACAGGCAGACTTCTGTGAGTTTGAGGATATCTTAGCCTACAAAAAGAATTTCATGCCAACCACAGCTATATAGTGAGACTCAGTCTCAAAATAAAAAGCTAAAGGAAGGAAGGAAGGAATGAAAAAGAAGGAGAAAATAAGGAAAGCAAGAAAAAACTAGGAAGGAAGTTTGAGAACAACTTTATCAAAGTTTGAAAGAATAAAACATACAGGACAAACTGAGAATGCAGGCAGAAATGAGGAGAAAGATGAACGAAAGCCATAACTTTTCATTTTTTATATGAATTTATCTTTTATTGTTATTTTACCACCTATCTCAGTTCCCTCTCCCTCCCTCTTTCCCTCTCTCCCACCCTCACATGCACCCCTATCACCCTCCCCTTCCATCCCCCCCCCACTCCACATGTAGGATGATGCCCTCCAGGAGGAGTCATCTAAATTTGTCAAGTCATTTGGAGTAGGGACAAGGTTAAGATCCCTTCATGGGGGATGTGCCCTAAAAGTCCTTTTGTGCTTCAGGAATACATCTTGGTTCCACTGTATAAGGTCCCTTAGACTTCTCAGGCCTTCTAACTGAGACCCATGTTCAGGGGGTTGAGTCAGTCCAATGCTGGATTCCCTGCTATCAGTCTGGGGGCCCATTAGGTCCTCCTTGTTCAGGTAAGCTGTCTCTGTGGGTTTCTGTAGCCTGGTCTTGTCCTCCCTCTCTGCACCTGGATTCCAATTCCCCTCAGTGTTTAGTTGTGGGTGTCTGCTTCTGTTTCCATCAGCTACTAGATGATGGCTCCATGATGGTGCATAAGTTAGTCATTGATCTCATTTTCAGGGGAGGGCATTTATGGGAGTCTTTCCACTGTTGCTCAAATTGTTAGTTGGGGTCAGTCTTGTAGGTCTCTGGACATTTCTTTAGATTCAGTTTTCTCTTCAAACCTATAATTGCTCCCTCTTTTATAGTCTCTCTCTCTCTCTGTTTCTCCCCTCTCTTTTATTCCTCCCCTGACTCAATCTTACTAGTCCCACATGCTTTCCTTTCCTCCCCTTCTCTTTCTCCTAGTTCCCTCTCCACTCACTGTCCTGCCCCATTCCCAATGGGCTCTGGAGATCTTGTCCCTTCCCTCTTCTGTGAGAGACCTTATATAAATCTCTTAGAATCCTCCTAATATCCTAGTTCCTCTGGCAGTGTGATTTATAGGCTGGTGATCCTTTGCTCTATGTCTAAAGTCCATATATGAGTAAGTACATACCATGTTCCTCTTTTTGTGACTGAGTTACCTCATTCAAGATAGTTTGAAGTTCCATCCACTTGCCTGTGAATTTTAAGGCCCCATTGTTTTTACTGCAGAGTAGTATTCCATTGTGTAAATGTGCCACATCTTATTTATCCATTCTTCAGTTGAAGGGCATCTAGGTTGCTTTCAGGTTCTTGGAGGTCAGCAAGCAACTGCACGGTAGAGGGAGAATCAGGGATTCAGAGAAAGGGTAAGAAAGCCCAGAGTATCAGGGGGATTTTTTAAATGGTATGTTTTATTTAAATTTGAAACAAGCTTGCTTTACATATCAATCCTGTTCCCTAACCCTCCTCTCTTCCACTGTTCCCCTCCCAACCCCCATCCCATCCTCATTTTGCTCCCTAGGGATGATGAAGCCTTCCATTGGGGATCTCCAAAGTCTATCACATCATTTGGAGCAGAGCCTAGGCCCTCCCCCATGTTTCTAGGCTGAGAGAGTTTCCTTCTATTGTGGAATTGGCTCCCAAAGTCCATTCATTTACTAGGAATAAATACTGATCCACTACCAGTGGCCCCATAGACTTTCCAGGCATCCTAACACCCACATTCAGCAGATCTGGGTCAGTCCTATTCTGGTTTCCCAGCTATTAGACTGGGGTCCATGATCTCCCCCTTGTTCAGGTTTTATGTCATTAATGGGACTAAAAAATTAAATACAGAAAAATTTCCTGGTACGCTGTGGTCCCTCAACCGTGGGGTGGAATGAATCCCATTTCCCTGGTATCATTCATGAGAACAGGAAGTTCTCCTTAGTTAGGCAGTTTAGGGTAAAAAGACTTTAAAGAAAGTGGACAGTTTTGCTGTTTTGTTTTGTTTTGTTTGTTGGCTAAAAACTGGATATGTCCTTGGCCCTATTAGCAGAGTTGTCCTTGTTGGAGACCAAAGATGACAGAAGTGTCTATGCCAAAATATCTCTGGTTCCACCATGTCCACGGGGTCAATATTTTCAAAAGAGGATTTGGCATCTTTTTACTTCTTTTTCCCTAAGGCAGTACCCTCTCCTGTACTGAGGAACAGGCAGAAACTGCAAGCACCTGGGCACCTGTAATAGGAGCTGGACTGAACATCCTCACTTTCTTCTTACATCCTACAAAGCCTTAATTCTAAGGCAGTGAGGCATAACAGAATAGGACTCTTAGGTACCTCTCCTGCCATACAGGAACTATGTGTTCTTTCTCTTAAGCTTCCTATGATGAAATACTTTTATTACTAAAATCAATTCCTATGGTCTATAAATTACCTTCCTTGAATTTTCAGGAAATGAACCTGATAGCTGCTGGGATATTAAGTCTCCAGGACCCCAGCTCCTCAAAGGGAAGGATGAGAAAGGCTATATCACTCCAAAAGGCACTCATCATTTCATTTTGGTGCTGCTATAGAATCTTTTATATATTATAGAAAGAAACCAAAATGTAATATTCCATTGTAACTGCCTATTGTAGGGTTTTACAAAAGTAAGAGTTAGAGACATAGAAACAATGTCAACAGTAACGTATTAGGAAACTTACAGATTCAAAAATAGAATGGATCTTGAAGGCTTTTCCTCCTTTTATAGTTGAGGAAATGGGAGCTAAGAGGGTGATTGGCCCAAAGTGAACACATCAGAGAGTTCAGAATTAGATATGAGGTCATAGTTCAACTGTCTTATATGTTGCCACTATTCCTCTGAATCCTGTGTGTGTGTGTGTGTGTGTGTGTGTGTGTGTGTGATAGAGAGAATAAAAAACAGAATATTATAGATAATTGTGTGATTTCAGAAGAAAAGATGAATAGGTAGAAAAGAAAGTAAAGGATGAAAAGAAGGCAGGGAGGGAGGAAGGAAGGAAGGAAGGAAAAAATAAAGAAACAAAGGAATGTTAAGGAAACAACAGAATAAAGGAAGTTCCCAACAGCCACAGTAGGTAGCTCCTGATTCCAGGGGATCCAGTGCCCTCTTTTAGCCTCCCCAGGCACCTGCAAACAAATATCCCCACACATGCATACACATAGTTAAAATTTTTCAGTCTCTTGTTATAAAAAGGTGGGATTAGTGCATCATATATATGAGAAGGTTCATTTTGGAAAAAATTAAGAACTCTCTGTGCTGATTTTCAGTACATGGGCTGCAAAGTAACATTTAACTGAAGTTGTAGCATCTATTTCGAATATTCTACTACTGGCACACAGATATTGTCAATACAGATTTCTATTGGGTGAGTAGCTAAATTCTTACCATGTATTTTGGATTATGTATCTATTCCTCATAGCGTTTCTTTTTGGCTCCTGATCAAAACCATGAACAGCTTAAAAAATATAAAATAATAAATGGGTGGCACCTCAGACTTCAAAGATACTTATGCAAAGTCAACCCAATTTTCAGGCTTCCATAATAATTCAATTTGAGTTTTAATATTTCAACCCCTGGTTTTTCTTCAGAAAGCATTGCATCATGAACACTATTCTAGAAGATTAATAATATCTTTCTTTAAATGAGTGCAATTTTCTGTCCAATTATTCCCAAATAATTTTGTAGGTTGAGGTTTTTATAATCTTGCCCCTCTCTCTGTCTCTCTCTTACACAAACACACACACACACACACACACACACACACACACAACTAAGAGACTGAGATGCACAGAAATATGTTCACATTTCTGATTATTTCCTCTGAGAAGTACTAATTAGACAAAGGATAAGAACATTTAGGGAACTTAAAATAACAAGAAAGATTACTAGTCTCCATATCTGCTCTCATTGACACTCTAGACACTACATGGGGTTACCACTTCCCTAGTCCCTGCTGGTGATGTGCATTGCACGTTAAGAAAAGTTTACTGGCCTTCCTAACAAAATATCATAATAGTGCCATATTAATTTATTGTTGAAAAGTAAACGTTTTCCTATATTTTGAAGTCATATTTACATCTCCCAAATTTTGTGAAACTTTCTAATTGTGTGAGAGTCTACACTTATTTCCCTGTTTCTTCAGGATGTTAATAACCATTCTATTGATTTTTAAGAGTACTACTTTACATACTTGAGCTACAAGCCTTTAAATACATATTTTAATGTTAGCATTATATTCAGGATATGTGAAGTTAACAAAAAGTGATAATGCCTGTGAAGCTGCTTTTAATCACTAATATTTTGTAATGTTAAGTTACACTTGTATAATTGACATTTCAGGTTTTGAATTTTGGATTTGCAAGCTGTAACCATTACAGCTTAGATGGAGCGGTTTATAAGCAGCTCTTGTTTTTGCTTTGCTGTGACTCTGAGTTGGCAATCACTAGAGAACCTGAGTCTATATGCACAGATGTGTGCAGAATTCCCTAGATGACAACTTCTAGAGCTCCTGGATATCAACTGATAATATGGTGATTAAAGCAGAAATTGCAGATGTTAATAACAGGCTGAGTACTGTTAGTAGTGTGAAATTTCCATATGAATCGGCCTAGTTTACTTCATGTGGAAAATGGCATACTAGTTTGTGAAAATGGAGGGGAAATTATTTCTATGAGGAATACACAAATTAGGGTTCTTAGGGCATGGACAGTCATAATGCACTGACCCACATACACTCTCCTGAGGTGGCATTTCAAATATTCCCCACACCAAAGAAAACTTCTCTCTGACTTAATTTTTGGTTGTTTGTAGTGAATTACAACTCTGCTAACAATAGCTAAAGTTTTTCTGGAGCACTTGGCAGTATTTACTGATAGCGAGTTCTTATTCAACACTTACCTCTTGACTATTTTCTTAGCTGTAAATAAGACTAAAAAGAACACTCTGTGTGGAAAGACCAAAAAGATTTAAAAAGAAAGAACACACACACACAAGTATAGAGAGAGAGAGAAAGAGACAGAGAGACACACATGCATGCACACTCACACAGGCATGCATGCTATCACCTTTACTCAGAGACATAACCAGAACAGTTAGACTATTAGAACCAATTGCTATTACTTCACTAAAACACATACTTTTTGCTTTTGATGTGATCATAATATTCATGTATGCTACAAATTATAGCTGGGAACACAAAGAACAAATACCATTTTTCATCCAAGGGCCAATACTTTATGTTTATGCCTTCTATCCTTTTCCTACATGTATCTATATAATGGATTTAACATACAGATTTGCCTCATTTATAGTTAGTAGCCTTCATTCTTCAAGAAGGATTTTTATATGGTATTATACTGTCATTGGGAGCCCATCTTGAAAGCTGTACAATCTTATGTTGTGTGGAAGCATAAAGGCAGGGAGATGCACCCCATAATGTTCAGAGAACTTCCCTGTTTTTCCCAGTATAAGCAATAGGGCCACTGGGAAGACTAGGTAACAGATAAGAGGATATGTCTCAGGGAGCTGATGATGTCTCAGGAATGTCCACAGTAATTGGGGCATTCACAATAGATTCTCCTGCATAAAATGACCCTCCCACTGGGTACAAGTTAATTTCAAATACTGTGTTGTCTTCTGTTTCTTTTTGTTCTTGTATGAGATGCTGCTTAGAAGGATAAAATAATTCATCTTGGTTACTTTATGGGGACTTCAAAGACAATAAAAAATTATGGGTTTTGATTTTAACAAAAGTTCTTGGAGTACAGGATGCATTCTTTCCTCCATGTGGACAATTGGTAGAGATATTACTGGGTAGTGATCAATTCAATCTTCCACGATATCAGATGATCACTTTTGAAATAGAGAGAATATAAGGTCTAGAGGTACATAATAAAAGGCATGAAAAAAACTCATTTTGGTGGGGGAGAATGGGATGTGAGGGTGGCCAGGGGGCATGGGAGGGAGGGAGAAGTGAGGGAGAGAGGGAGAGAAAGAGGGAGAAGGAACTGGAATTGATATGTAAAATAAGAAAAAAATCATTTCTCAATTATAGGCTATCTATCACTGTGGAGATAATTATAAAAAAAACTACTTAAAAATATAAAACAAAAGAACAGCAGGGAACACTGGGAAGTGAGAGATAGTGGGGATGTTCCATAGATTTATGCATAAACCCAAACCTATCAAAATGCATACATTAAATACGTGTACTTTTTACATATCAGTTGTTCCTCAAAAATCTTATAATACATCATTTATAGCAAAAAAGGACTCAATGATTAAATGTAAATAATGAATTATAATGAAGTAGGAGCATAGCATGGGAAAATTCAATAAAGATGACCGAATCCTCAAAGGGGAAAAAAAAAAAAAAGGATATACTGCACTGTTTCTTATTAGAGTATGAACACTGACACTGAAACTAAGGCTAACAGTTTCTTGATTCAGCTACTCCATATAAAAGGTAGGACCAGTGTCACTTACAAGGTTGTTATAGTTGTGTCATTCTGGATTAATAAAGAGGGGAGGAAGCAACATCTGATCTTTGTGGAGATACATCTTTTTAAATTTTTATTATTTTTTCTTATTTTACATATCAATCCCAGTTCCCTCTCCCTCCCTCACATGACCTCTGACACCCCTCCCATCAAATCATCCTCCACTGCATGGGGAGTGTAATGCCTTCCAGGAGGGATCATCAAAATCTGTCAAGTTATTTGGAGTAGAGTCTAGGCCTTCTCCCCTGCCTCAAGGCTAAAGGAGTATTCCTCCATGGAGAATGTGCTCCCAAAGTTCTTTGGTGCACCAGGGATACATCCTGGTGCCACTGTCAGAGGTCCCTTAATTTGCCCAGGCCTTCTAACTGAGACCCAAGTTCAGGAGGTCTGAGTCAGTATAATGCTGGTTTCCCAGCTATCAGTGGAGATATTTTTGAGTATTATTGTCATCAAAGAATTCTGTGCCTGAAAACTAAGATATGTAGGATAAGTGAAGGAAAACAACAATTAACCTGGACCACTCTTAGTTCTTCAGTGATCAGTTCTGAGAGAGCTCATCAACTAATCAGAAGACAGGGAAATATATTTCAGTATGGGAACTGGAGGTCCTGATGAAGCTATGTCTTATGCCAAGCAAGTTTACTAAGAAGTGTGCTATCTTATACATTATTTCCAGAGGGGAAATTAGACAGAGTTATCATAATCTATCATACAATAGGACAAAGTCAGCAGGACACTTGATAAGCAATGTGGCACAAAGGGAACATGGGGCATTCCAAGAGCATTATAGACTGAGTACACATCAGTCTTGGAAAAGCCAAATTCATTGGAACAAAACCTCCTTCAAGATCCGGTACAAAGTCCCAGAGTGGCCTTGCCAAGTCCAATCCTGAGCAAGAACACAAAGCTACGTTGCCTTTGTACATTAATCAGAGCCTCCATGAAAACCTTGCATAATTCTGAGTCTAAAAACAAGAATCAGCATGACAAGATACTCTAAAGACAAACTAATTACCACTTATATCTTTGAGGCAACCAACAACTGTTTAATTAACCTGCTCAATGGGAGGGAATGTGAGTTTGGTACTGTAAATGCACCCAACTATTCATGGTTGGTGAGACTTGGCCACTATAAGAGAACTACTACTACAATGTCCTAAAGTAGAATGAGTTTTAACCATATCATAAATAGAGATCCATATATTCACAGATAACTGTAGCTCACATTTTACCAAGAAAAGTATTTATGTAGCAAAGGGGGGGTTATTACAGAAAGTCACAACAACTCATAATATAGAAAACAATAGACCATGAGATGTCTAATACTAATTGCTATATCTACAACACAACTCCTACCCATAAGGCTCAGGGAATATTCCAAGAAGATGGGGTGAAATGGTTGTAAGGACCAGAGGACTATGGCATCTTCTGTAAGATAGTACCTTCTATATTATAGAAAATCTCCACCCCTGAAATCTCATAACTATGGTCACATAAATATGACAAGTACATGACAATACAAGTTGAAATACAGATGTGGATGTAGGAAAACTTATAAGGCTCTAACCATAGATGAAGAGCTATAGGCAATTAATGGTTGCTGATAAAGAGAATCAGTCTTCTCCAGGTACAAACTTCTGGTTTGTTATCTAATCCTAATGGTTATCACTAAATATACACAACACTAAATGACTGAACTCAATAGGGTGTGTGTGTGTGTGTGTGTGTGTGTTCAAGCATTTGAAAAGCAGGAATGAAAGAATAAGGACATGACTTCCCGTGTTAGAGAGGTGATAAGGAGGAGTGGGAAATAACATACATACAGCACCGATGTATAAAATTCAAAAATAAATTTAAAAGTTTAAATTAATATAGTATAAAGTTAAAGAGTAACAGAATCAACAGCCTTGAAGAGAGTAAGAGCTGGAGTCTGTATCAAAAAGCAAAGGTCTGGTCAAAGAATAGGGAGTGATAGTAGAGCACAGTATTGTTTTGTTTTGATTTGTTTTGTACTAGTAAAAAAAACCCCTGGACTTTGTATATTTTGGAAAAATATTCTGACACTGAGTTAGATCCCCAGTGCTCTTTTTTGTTTGTTTGTTTGTGAGACAGATGTAGCTTAAGCTGAACTTGAACTCACTGGGTAACCCAAGCTGACCTCTGATTTGTGATCTCCAGCCTCTACCTCCCATGTGTCAGTGTGCTATGCTTGCACAGTAGTCTTTTATAATAGTTTTAAACAACACCACTTTTATCTCAAATAATCTACAAATCATCTAATTTCACAAGCACAATACAGTGTTATAAAATCCAGGATCATGGCAGTGTGTTTGGTGTACAGAAGGCAAATATGCATTGTCTAATTTGGAATGACCTCAGAGCTATTTTGTCCAGGGACAAGCCACAATGCCTGGATGTCATCTTCTTCATTTACACGGAAGAGAGAGCAACATTCAGACCACTGTGGCTGTGTCAGTCTCAGAAGATGCCTGACTTTCCCTCAGGAACAGGAACCACAGAACAAGAGACTTGGCAAAATCCCTTGGGAAAAGAATACTCAGTCAACACCTGGGCTACATACCATTAACTACGTCAGTCTTTGAAGCAACACATGAGACACCAGGGAGTCACAGCTAATTAAAGATTTCTAACTGAAGGGTAGGAGGCTATGCCTACTGCAATTCCCTAGTCCAAAAAAGAAGTTGTTTAATTTTATAGAATGTTTTTTTTTTTTATTTGAACTTGAGCAAGGAGACAAAACTCAAAGTTGTAAAACTCAGTTCAAGGCAGGAAAGTGGTCACAGCTTCCTTCTTCAAAATGGTAAGGTCAGAAGAGAAACACTACAGGAAAGACGTATGCACTCTGACAGTTCCTTGGTTACACTGTACAGCTGAGTCAGTCACTCAAAAATAATTCAATTTAGTATTTCTGAGGCACAATTGTCTGCTTTTATCCACACCATATTCTCTACATCCTAACAACATCCATTTCCATAAACATCTTTAAATATATTTGGCAGGTATAAGTGCCATAAGTATACATGGGGATCAGAGAAAAACTTACAGGAATAGATTCTCTCCTTCCACCATGTGGTCTCAATCACAAGTCATCATGCTTGAGAGCAATTACCTTCATCCAATGAGTCCTCTCACTACCCTATAGTTTTAATCTTTAAATAAACAGAAAGTAGACTTAACTAATAATGTCAGGTAAACTTTCAATAAAAAAAAACTTCACTGAAAGTTATAGTGTCTCCTCTGATAGAATATAACACAGAATATGAAAGCACTAATTTTATTCATCAAATAACTGCTCTTTACTGTCAGCTTCAGGATATATTAGCCAATTCTTCAAAAGCTTACACTTAATCCATGAAGCCAAATCATTCTCAGAATTTGTGGACCAGTAGAAGACAATCTCAAATTCCCTTGCCCTTATGAAAGGCTGATGTACAGCTGCCAGAAAACACCATCCATGAGAATAATATCACTTACTGATGATAATGCTTTTCAAGTTCAAAAAATCATACTGCTAGTTCTGCTTGTTTTATTTGTGGTACATGAAAGCTTCACTCTGGTTGAGGTTCCCAACAGACAATCACGTGACAAAAATTACATGCCAATGTTTAGAAGAAATTCACTAGAAATTCAGTGACAACACTGATGGAATGAATATCCAAGGGCACCTTGATGGCTATAGGAAGATTGAGAGACATATCATCAGGTATATAGGTACAAAGTCAATAAAGAATTAAGCCATTTAAGTTCATGATAGGGTGTAATCACGCCAATGTCAAGATCTCTTCTTTCATCTGTTTATCTTTTTTATTAAGAAAACATATTTTGCCTGTCAGTAGTATTAGCAAAGTGAACTGGTCTGTGCAGTGGCAGTTCTCCACACTTACACATACAGCCTTGGGACTTGGTCAATGTCCATGAATTTGATATCTTCTGGAGAAGATCTTTCTCTTTTTTCAGCAATTAAAACTTGTAGTAAAGAGAGATGGCTCACTCAGAGTTTGAGAGTGCTTGCCGCTTTTGCTAGAGATCTGTTCCATTTCCAATGTGCACATCAGGAAGCTTACAACTGCCTATAACTTTAGCTCCATGGTATGTGACACTGTCTTCTAGCCTCCTTTCTCATTTTCATGCAGCATACCAGCATGAAAGCTTTCATGAATATATATGCATGCACACAAAAATTAAAAATAGTTTTAGAAATTCTTATAAATTTTAAATTCCATGTGACTATTTTCTATAAAAGAAGAGGCACAATGGAAGTGAACAAGACAAGATGAACATCAAGGAACTTAATTCCCTACTCAATAAATTACAGAGAATATCAGTGGAACTCAGAGAAGTATTGTATTGAATCTGTAGACTATTTTTGGTAATATGGACATTTTTACAATATTAATTCTACCTACCCATGAACACAGGTGGAGTCTTTTTAGCTTCCAGTATCTTCCTTAAGTGGTTTTTTTTTCTTGCAGTGTAATTACAGAATTACAGAGATTTTTCACCTCCTTGGGTAAGTTTATTTCTGGTTATATTTAAGCAATCATTTAAGTGGAATATTTTTTTAATTTTTCACAGAAAATTCATTATTGGTGAATATAAAGGCTACTAAATGTAATGATTTTTTGTACCAGTACTTTGCTTAAAGTTTTTATAGGTGGACTCCATAGGATCTTTAAGTACAGGATTACATCAACTACAAATAAGGATCATTTATCTTCTTTTTCTATTTTTATATCTTTCATTTGCTGGTAATTGTATTGCTTTAGATGAAATCTCAAGTACTGTATTGAATAAGAATGAACACAGTTAACACCCTTTTTTTTTTTTTTTTTTTTTTTTTTTACAGATTTTTGAGTAAATGATCTTGGGTTTTACACATTTAGAATAATGTTGGCTATGGGTTTCTCATACATGGATGGTATATTGTAAGTTTGATATAGGTGTATATTTGGGCATGTAATAGGTCATAATACTATAAAAGGGAATAGGAACAGAATTATAGTTCTCAAGTGAGGGTTAGGTAGGGGATATGAAGGAAAAGCAGGGGGGTTAGTTAATTAGTTAAAGAAGAAAAGGGACCATTAGGTGGGAGGGGGCTTGGAAAGGAGTGTTCACAAAGGGAATCTACAATAACAATGTATGTATAACAGCCCATAATGAAACTCATTATAAAACATGAGTTTGAATAAATAATATGAAGCTATATTAGCAGGAAAGTGTCTGTTGTTAACTAAAGGAAGAGAAATATTCCCTCTAGCAACAGATTGGCTTTGGTGCCATGTGGAGTTGCAGAAACTGAGTAACTTCATAGAAATAAAGCTTGTGATGCTGTTATTAGAAATATCATATACATATATGTGGAATGAAGATATATATATATATCCAAAGCTAGAGTGATGGCATGTGTCTTTGATGCCAGCACTTATAAGGTAGAGAAGCAGGAAGAAGGTTTCTGTGAGTTAAAGGCCCTTCTGGTCAATATAGTGAGTTTTAGACTAGCCAGGGGAATACAGTGAGATGATAAATTAAATAAATGTACCAAATAAATAAATACATTTTTAAAAAGGAGTTCCAAAGAATAAATCTATTTACTTAAGATTCCAGTACTTAAGCACTGTTGGTCAATAGGAAAGCAAGATAGGCAGGACTAGGAGACAAGGAAGATTTGAGGAAGTAGTAGGGAGTAGTCAGCATGTAGAGACTGGAGAGAGCAGAACGCCAGCCCCTCTCCCCAGTAAGATGAAACCACTCATGGAAGTACTTATATTAATAGAAATGGGTTAATAATTAAGACAGAGCTAGCTGACAAGAAACTAGTAACTGGCCAAGAGCATTTATATAAAATACAGCATCTCTGTGTGTTATTTGGGGCTGGCATGATGCTGGGACCAGACCAGAGGGGAAAAACCTATTCATAACAAACTGGCACCCATGTGGCTAATAAGAACTTCCACTTAAAACTTAACAAAAGCTTTTAAAACCCTTTTAGAAACAAAAGAACAGAAACAAGCAAGGCTTCTTGGTAGCAGCATTTTTCTCAGTTGGGCTCTGCTTTGCTACAAAGAAGCAGAGACTTGTGCGGCTCCTTTAAGGGAGGTTTCCTGACTCAGCATAAGATGCAAAAAACCCTCAAGTCTTTTAAAGAGCTCTATTAACAATTCAATGGTGTGTACCAGAACTGGCAATGGCAGTGACCATATCTCTAAGCCAGCAGCATCCTCCTGGATGGCAGCATAGACCAAGGCAGTGAGCACAGCTCTTGGTTCTGATGGTAAAAGTACCTGCTGCCATCTTGGATAGTCCTCGGCTAATACAGCTGTGACTTTCATCTTAGTGATGTTGTTGTTTACCAGAGGAAGACCGGTGGCCAGAAAAAGATAAAAGATTTACAGTAAAGACAGGTTCAAATTAAGAAAAACTGCTAAAGGCTTACAGTTTGTTTTAAAATATACATAGGCTTGGGGGAGAAAAAGAAACAGGTTACAATGGCTTAAAAAAGAAAAAAGAAGTAGAGTAATTGTGTGGTGGCACATGCCTTTAATTCCAGCACTCAGGAGACAGAGGCAAGCGGATTTCTGTGATTGCACAGTAAACCTGGAATACAGAGTTAATTCCAGGACAGATAAAATTACACAGAGAAACCCTGTCTCAAAAAAATGAAAAAATAGAAGTAGAAGAAATAGAATAATAAAAAAGCCACATAAAGATGGGAAGCACAAAAAGAGTGTGGATACTATATGCTGTTCTGTTTGTATCATTTGAGTATTGAGGAAATAACAACAACTGTTAAAAGAAATGCTGCTGGATCAATCCAATTTATACATTTTTAAAAATGCTTTGACTTCAAAATGTAAGTCCGAGGACAGGTTACTGGGGAAAAGGATTTCTATTTTTGTTTCCACAGAAAATGAAAAGCTGTGGATTTCTTTCAGACTAATGTGGTTTGTTCAAGCCAGACCCACTGAAACAGAATGCCAGGAGATCCAACATTCAAAACAGCTTGGAGAAGGCGGCCTTGCAGATCACTACAGCCAGGATTTCTGTGTCTTCTTAGGATCCCCATGACAACACCCCCTAACAGCAGGAAGCAGTTTGGAAAGAATGATGCCCAAATTCCCAAATATCATTTATAAATATTTGCTTTCATTTTATGGGGTTGGTTATAAATGGTTAATGACCACAACCAATCTTTTTATTTATTTTTATTTATTTATTTATTTTATATAACCAAGTCCATTTAAATGAAAACAAACATTTATAAACAATATTTGGGAATTTGGGCGTTAAAATAAAAATAAAACATATTGTTAAGTTACTTAGGATTTCTAGATATACAGAGATGTATTTGAGATACATAGGCATTCTTCAAACCTTTCAAAGAACTACAGAATATGGCATTTAAAATATTTAAAATCGTTTAGGGTTTTCTTGACAGTGACACATAACTGTTCCTGGCAATACCACCTGCATCAGAAAGGAAGATGGACCGCAAAGAAACTCACTGTGGAGTTTACTTCCAATATGACAAGACTAGCCATTTAGGCAAGATACTGCTCTTGTCTGGACTATTTGACTTTATGCTGTATAAACTGGACATGCTGACAGGACCCACAGAAAGGTGACTGCTGACTCAAGATGGACATTGCTACAGAGTTCCTGCTTCATGGAAGAGTCTGTCAGACAGTCTGCAGGATACAGAGAAAAGTGACTGACAAACTGCCAATACAGATGGACAGTTTAAAGTTTCCTGCTTTGCTAAGAAGTGTGCCACACACACTATGGCCTATAAGCTGAAGATGGAACATTACAGAAGAACTTAGAATGACTGACCAGGCAGTGAGTTGTCTCTGTCGTTTGTAGAGTTTATATACTATCCTTCTGTAGTCTTTGATGGAGTTGAAGACAGATAGTTATGGTTATAGTTTTCCTTAGTTAGGATTAAAGATAAGTTACATATAGGACTTCAGACTCACAAAGATAGGATAGATGATGGAATATTTTCTTCAAATCTTGCTAAATGATAATGTACTAAACAATTGGTTTATCCACTTTCCTTCATTTTTGAGCTGACTGTAAGTAATGACATTGTAAATCTCTTGTGTATGTATTTTCTTTCATTTTTAAATTCTTTATTGACCTTTAAAGATATCGTATAATTCACCCAATTCTGCTCATGCCCCAGTCCCTCCTTATTGCCCCATCCCTGTTGCACCTCCCCACACAAAATAAAACAAAACAAACAAAAGCAACAACAACAACAATAAACCAAAACAGAACAAAAAACACACCAAAAAAAAAAAAAAAAAAAAAACCCTGCTTCTCCTCTCTGCCTCTCCATCACTTCTTCATTTATCCTGGTGACACTGGAGGCTTTGATGTGTCATACAGTACGCCCCTTTGTCTCATCAACTGACTGGCAAATGTTCATTACAATGAGGCACTGGTCTGGTTCAAGGCTTCTGGTTTTTGGTACACCATGTTCTCTGGATCCTCACCAGAGCTCTTCTTGGGTACCCTGTGGCTTCCTGGAGTCTTGGAGATTTTGTAGGTGTCCTTCCACAGGACCAATCTCTTCATCATGCCCAACAGGACCTAGATTGGGTAGATGGTAGGGTGGTACAACCCAAGGCCCAGTTGAGGGCATGGGTGTGAGCCAGGCAGGTCAGATCATGCCACTGGAATTGCCAGTAGGGTGTTGGGGCTGAGTCATTACCCTAAATGCATGTCCTCAAGGTAGGTTCATCCTTGCCTGTGGTGAGGAGTGGGAGTCCTTTCTCCCTAGTGCATCAGCCAGCTCTCTTGCTATAGTGTCCAGCAAGAGGAAAGGCCAGCTTTCCCAGGCCAGTGAAGGGCGGGACTGGCTTGGAATAGATGTCTGATTTCATCTGCCATGATTCTTAAGGCCTTTTGAGGTGACACTGGCCACAGGCATAAACATAGACCCCAGATGCAGCTGGACCATGGACCCAGATTTGACCCTTGGCAGTAGCTTAAGCCTGGATAGCATTCTGGCTCTGGGTGGAGAATGCCCAGTCAGTTGCACTGGTTCTTATAGTCCTAAGGTCTCCAGACACCACCAAGACACCAAGTTGTAGCCCCAACTCTGGGCTTCTATGTGCCTGTTGGTGACAATGCAGGATCAGGATTTCACCTCAGACAGTAGATACGCTAGAACCATAAACTCCATATGGTCCTCAGAAGCTGGGTCTGGATGTCACCACTGCCCCACAGGCAGTATGGCCCTTTATCTTGGGTACCTGCACACCCTTCATTGGTAACAGGAACATCAGACATAAGCACAGACCCTGGCTGCAATGGGCCCATGGACCCTGACATCACCTTCAGCTATAGCTGGGGCCCAGACATTACCATGTCCTTGAGTGTCAACATAGACCACTCAGCTATGGATGCATCCTAGTCCTCAAACACCATCCTTGACTAAGGTGACTGATCTGACCCTGAGCTTCTTCATGGAGTTTGGTGGCAACCAGAGTCACACACACACATACACACACAAGGTCCCTGATAGTACCACAGACCAGACATGGCCCTTGGTGGCAGCCAGGGCCGGGATGACACCCTGTCCCCAAGTTACCCATAGCTGTATGGCCCCTGGTATGACATGGCCCTCTAACTCCACCCAAGCCCCAGGCTCTGGCCTAGATCCTGGGCCTCTGCATGGAACCTAGAGGTAACCTATGCCACAGAGTTCAACAAAGATCCCAGATGCAGAAGGGCCATGGACCCAGACATAAACCCAGGCAGCAGCTTAGCCTGGTCGACATTTTTGCTCCAAATGGTAGCTCTGGGCACTCAGTACAGGGTGGCTCTGACGGAAGCATGTTCCTTGGACACCTACAAGGCCACCCAGATGCAAGTTTTCATGTGACTTTTGGTGGCACCATGGGGTTATGGGCATCCTAGGCTTTGTTGTCACCATGGCCTCAGGTGATGGCATAAACCACTGATATTAGTATGGCCCTAGCAGCAACATACCTCATGGACCTGAACAGGTCTCAGAAGGCAGCCCGACCCAGTGGAGTCAACATAGAACAAGAGGGCAATAGGAGCCATGGATGTCAACACAGACCCTGGTTTCTGTATGGCCAGAGATACATACACATGGCTATGGTAGAAGCCTGATCCAAATATGGACATGGTCCCAGGTGCCAAGCAGACCTCCAGCATCTGCCCCAATCCTCTCCATCTACATTTCTTCCTTTATGTGTCTTCCCATGGTGTATGAATCATTCTGTTCTCCAACTCTCCCATTTCTCCACCACATATTTTCTTAAATGGGGAGCTCACAATCTCAGAACCTTGAAAGGTAGGCCTGAGGATGTCTTCTCACTAGTCTAGGCATATGGACTCAGGCTGTCTTTCTTCTCACCTGTTAGGAAGACACTAGCAGGCTTGTCTGTGTCGGAGAGAAACTGCATCAAGCTGGTATGGCTGTCTCCCCACCAGTCTGGGCCTAAAGACCCAGGCTGGCTTCCTTCTTGCCTTATCTGAAGTCTCCCTTGTGCAAGAATTTCTATTCAAGGGATTGGGAGATGTCTCAGTAGTTGAGATAACTTTCTTCTATTACAGAGAACCCAAATTTGGTTCCCAGAACTCACATAGCATCTCACAACTACCTGCCACTCCAGCTCCTGGGGGTCCAGTGTCCTTTTCTAGACTCTGTGAGCATCCACACATACTCATTTAGACTTACAGATATACACACATATTCATAAATAAAAATTTTAGAATTTTGATTCACCTGCAGACAAATATTTCTATGGCATACAAATGATGAGAACCTAATATGTTGCCAAGCATTGAGTTAAGATTGTGTTTTCAAGCCAATTATATTTAATTTATTCACAAAAGTCTGGAGATTCTCAGTATTCATCCTCAAAAGACAGCACAGTATTGCCATAATTTTTACATTCTTTCCCAATTCACTGGGTATGTAGTGGTGTGTTCACTTGCATATTTCCAGTTATTAACAGTGTCATATATTTTCAGTTATACTATTTGGTCAGATAAACTTCCTTCTTTTTAAAATATTTATTATAATATTTTCTAATTTTCCATTGGTGTATACATTTTTCCCTACTGATCTGTACACCAAACTCTAGATGAATTAATTTTTCTCATAATATGAATACTTGATTAAAAATGTCACAATACAAAGGAATATAAGTATATGCCTTAATTTACATATACTTTAAGTAGAAACATTAGTTTACTAATAAATAGGTGCATAAATCATAAAGCTTTTAAAAGCAAAGAAGTGCTTGTCAACAAGGCAAAGATACTTCAAGACTGAACAAACTGTGTTAAAGGAAGTAGTCTTTGTATCCCAGTCTGTCAAGTCTCTTTAGCTCTGTCGTCTAATCTTCAGTGGTGTCCAGGCTCATCAAAACCACTTCTCCATTTCTCTCTCTCTCTCTCTCTCTCTCTATATATATATATATATATATATATATATATATATATATGTGTGTGTGTGTGTGTGTGTGTGTGTGTGTGTGTGTGTGTGTATCCTCATTCTATCTCTATCTCTATCTCTCACACACATAAATAAATAAAAAAATATAAATATTTTTAAGAGAAAGAAAATTGTATGGCTGCATTAGCATTAGGTAAAGCAACTTCAACATGAAGAACAGGAAGCTATAACAATTATAAAAGAATCAATATATTAGAGAGCTCTGACATTCTTTAGGATACCAAAAAATAAAACCACAACAACATGAAAAATGGCTGTAAGAACATCTCTCCAGTTTGGGGCATCTAAATATGTATTGGATACAACTTCAAATACTATACTTCTGTCTACATTATTATCTTTGTTCTGATCATGACAACATTAAAACACCAAAGAGGTTAAATATTTTCCCTAAAGCTGATGATCAGAAATCCCTAAATCACATTTCCTTCACCCTTTATTATGCATCCATTAATATTCCCCTTTAAACACTCAGAAAACAGTGAGCCTGGTTATCATATTTAACAATAAAATCAAGTGTCTCCTTCTCTGACCATAAAAATATCTAGAGTGTGTTTCAGTAGAAACAATAGCAAAATAAAATACCACAAGGTTCTAACTGAATCATAGGAACAACATAGCTCTTGAAAACAACAGAAAGAACAAAATAGCCGAGAGAGGATAAAAAATAGCTGGTTTTGACAAAGGTACGAGTCACAGCATGGCCAAGATGGTTTTTATGTTGTCTTGATTGCATTATAATGTTTTCAAAGATAGAAGAAACTCTACAACTATAGTGATCATATTAATACAAACTAAAATAGATTACCATGTAATATCTATAGTCAGAATCTATAGCATGTTAGACTTCATGGTATCTGTGACAGTATTAATACTCCCATTAATTAATATCCTTAATTCTTCTATTTTGGAACATTGTTTATTGATCTGTGTAGGCCTTGTGTTCTTGCATAGAGAAAATTGCCCAATTTAATGGAGCTAAATCTTTCCATGCTAGAGTAGCAGTGCCCAGGCAGCTACAGATAATTAGCCAGAAAAGTGTCCTGAACATTTAAATGCATCTACAAAAGTCTGAAATATTTTATTTTGCTAAGCACCTTTTTTCTTTAAATTTGTGATTATCATCATCAAATTTACAAAAAAAAATTAAAACATGATTTACTCATTTTGGCAAGCCTCAGACAAATTAGTTACATCTAGAGATTAACTAGGATGTAGGAAGAAAGTCACTGAGTTGCATGTTAGCTTTGCATAGAAAAAAATACATGAGAAAATAAAGTGGAGGGGAAATATTTATTTCACTTCATGGTTTCATAGGTATCAAACCAAGGTCGGTTAGTTCTCTTGTTTCTGCACCATGAGTAAGGCAGAATATCATAGGAGGAGCATGTGGTAGAAACCACTCACCAGGAAACAGGTCAGAGAGAGGGGAAAAGCTCCCAATATATTTTGTAATGCCTAATACTCTACTGTCTCCAATTGAACCCCATATTTCCAATAACACCACCAGATGGAAACAAGCCTTGAAAAAATAGCTGTTGAGATTCTGTTCAGATACAAGCCATAGTACCTAGCAAGACCAAACAAGAAGCATGGAGAGAAAAGAATGTTTTTAGTTGGACTGGAGAGATGGCATCGTATTTAAGACCACTTACTGTTCTTACAGAGGAGCCAGATTTGGTTCACAGCATGTTGGGTGTCTCACAACCACCCACCATGTAGTTCTAGTGGATCCAGAACCATCTTCTGACCTCCAAGATTTCCAACATGCAAGTGGTACACTTCCAGACTCAGGCACACACACATAAAACAAATAAATATGTATTATGTATTTCAATGAAAAAATAGTATTCTTCACTGTTTCTTGTCTAGAGATTTGTCCTGCCTTTTTAAAGGCAAATGATGCAACTTGATTATAATTTATGACAAAATGCTAACAAATATATGACCCGTGAGTTGTCTAAAATACATGCCTTTGATGGAAACTGTCAGCACAAGTTAGAATCTGTCTGTCCATGTTACTGAAATTACAATCCTAAAGGTCAACCTGCATATGCCATTTTGCTCTGAAGCTTTAAACACTGTAAGAGACACTCAAAGCATAACATTTACTTGTGTAATTACTTATGTTTTCTCTGTCTTATTGGAATCTAACACAATTGCAAACAAATGTGCACTGCACAAAGGCAGGACTGACCATGAGAGTCCTAGATTATAACATGGTAGTTTTCTGAATAGCAATGGCCAACAGCACCCCACCTTTCTAAAAAAGTCTCGATTTTAATTAGTTTACAGATTTATAAACATATCTTAGATGCCACAATAATGTCACTTGAATTAAATGCAATTTTAGTTATAAAAATTGCCCAAAGGACTCGATGCCTTATAATGAAAGGCAGAATCCATTATTCAAGAAGAAAAAGGAGTCAGAAATAATCATATAGATGAATGCTGTGGTTTGTGTATTTCTTCAATGGAAGCTTAATGACAAGACCATACTGACAATTGGAGGTGGCCTTTATTATCACAGAGGCTTGGACATGGGGCTCAGGAAGACAGGCTTACTCTGGCACATCATCTGATGTCCTTTGTTATATGTATTGTGCCCTGGCCCGCTGGTCAGTCCCCTGAGGGAATGAATGAGAATGAGCAGAAAAGAGATGCAAGAGATTGACACAAGACAGTATTCTGATCAAATCTCCTTTATTGAATATAACCACAGGGTTTAAGTAGTAGAAAAATGAGGGAGTGGGGCAAAGGGAGGATGTGAGGGAGGCAAAATGTCCTTCCAAGCAGAATGTAGATGTTCTGCTATAAGATAAGTTGCTATACGATAAGCCTGCATCTGGGACTCTTTCAGGGTCAGGCTACATCATATGCTTAACAGAAAACAGTCATAGGGGAATGGAAAATTACCAATATGTTAGTATCTAAGAGAGTAGTAAAAAAGATCTTTGTTAAGATGCTAACATTTCAATGGGGTGCCCCACAGGTCCACCTTTTAAATATAGTATTAAAAAGTCCATTAGGTTGGATATCCTTGAGGGGGTTGTGCCTATCTTAGGTCAGAGGAATTCTTGGATCAGGAGTGTGGCATAATCTTACTCCTCATTGGAGATGATATCTTGTGATGACCATTCCTGTCTTAGGAGACTACTGGAGCACAACACTTTCTGTCCTTAGTGTTAGCCCATCATTGGCTAACACTAAGCATGCAGTTATCCTCCAGCATGGAATCATAATTAGGCAATAAGGAATCATTAAGCACAGGACTGCTAGGGGAAAGGAGGGTCCCAAGGTCAAACATAACCAGCAGTCTTTTGTTAGGCTGTAGTTGGTAATGTTCAAATCGTAGTGGGTAGCAGACAGTGTATCTGAGGTTTGGGAATCGATGTCTGCACCTCTGGGTTTGAGAAGTAATAATGGATGATAATCCATATGAGGAATTAGAGAATCAATCATAGTTCGGATTTTTTCTTGGATTATGGCTTCTCTGACCTGGTCTGTCAGCCCACCATCAGAAATGTGAGTGAGGGATATCTTATCCTAGCATGCTGGTTTTCCAGGTGGAGCAAGGCATGAATCCTGGTTATATTTGTTGCAGCCGAGAACATGAGGGCAGAGTCCTGGGGCATAGTCCTTTTGAGGCATGTCTTTTTGTTTTGTGGGCAATTTTTTGCAAAGTGGCCAGACTCTCCACAATTGAAACACTTATTTCTGCCCTAATTTGATAGGAATTATTTAACAGTGGTACCTTGCATAGTGGCCACCATGGTGTGTTGCTGTTGGTAGGCTGCTCCTATCTTGGCACAGAGGTGAATGTAGCCAGAAAGATCTGGTTTTTGTTGTTGGTTTTTTTTTGTTTTTGTTTTTGTTTTTTTTTGTTTTGTTTTGTTTTGTTTTCCATATGTGACCTAATGGCAGCCTGATGAGCAGCATTTGAGTTCTCAAACACTAATTGTTTAATGAATTCAGTTCCTGAATCTGCGCCTTTGAAAATGCTCCCTGCTGCTGTTAGTGAATGGTGAAAAAAATGTCTGAAAAGGGTTCATTGGGCTGTTGCTTAATATTGGTAAGGGAAGAGCTCATATCCCCTTTAGCAGGTAGCCTCTTCCATGCTCTGGTGGCAGCTGTTTGAATTGGGACATATAGCCCAAGTTCCTATTGCATTTGAACATCTTCTGCCTCAAAATTTCCTTCTCCCATCAGCATATCAGCATTCTAGCCATTGCCAGAATGTGCGTTCCTTTTGTAATTTTCTTACAAGCCTCTGTAAACTCTGATTTCCATATGAGGTAGTCTCCCCTGTCAGAGTTGCTCTGGTTAAGATATACCAGTCTAAAGGAGTAAGCCACAGATTCTATGATGGCAATGGTATAAGGAGCTGTGGCCACATACAGGGAAACTGCAGTTTTAACCTCTTTAATTCCATTAAAGTCAAAACCCGTATGATGTCACCATGTACCCCCCTGTGTATCTGTTGTTTCAGAGACCGCAAAGTCAGTTAAATCCTCTGGCTCTGTCTGTTGCTGATGAGTAAGAGACATCCTGAGAGCAGCCCTTTTAAGAGGTGGCCTGTTGGTGGTCTTTTGAGAAGTCTCAGAGGATTTGCCAGTATTTAAACTTCCTAATTGGGCAATTAATTCTTTGTGTTCTTTTTCTAAGTGAATTTGTTCCTCAAGATATTGAATTTTGTCACGTAATTCTTTCTGGGGGGGGGCGGGTTAAGACTGGGAAAGCTAGAGAAGGAAAGAGTATATGTAGAAGCATTTCCATGTAGCCCAATGTAAGTGTTATCTATTGTTAATCTTTAGATAAACCAACATATCAAGAATTTAGAAGAATATTCCTATACTCTGAAGTGTGATAACAGCACTGCTGTGATATTTTAAAGAAGAATAAAAGGGTTTGAAGTGGAGCATGGTACAAAATTTAAAACCATGATTTTTATGGCAGGAAGAATAAATTAACTGCACTAATCTCCACTTGTGTTATCTACTAATTAATAGTATCTTTCAATTAAACTAATATCAGATTTCATGGCAAATAAAGGACTACTTTTTAAAATTGTTGCTTAAATCTCACTTCCATATGATGGGCAAATTATTTCAATTATTAAAATGATCTTTCAGGCTGGTATCTATCACAATCAGCACACAATGACTATTTACATCATAAAACTAAAAAAAAATATTTTGCCAAATACTGAAGCAAAGGTTATTCATGCCACTGTATACATATATGTCCAATAAATTGATTTTTATAAAAAGTCCTGAAACTTGAGATTTTCTTCTTCAAATATACAAAGTACTTGATGGGCTTAACAGAAGATCCCTGATTTGTCTGTCTTTGCAACCAAGACTATAGAAAGTAACATTCCCCAGACCTGACTCCAAGTAAGAATATGGTGGTTTCAGCTTTTACAGAGACTTCCTAATACACAAACACACAACACAGACATGCACACAATACACACACACACACACACACACACACACACACACAAACCTGCTTTTCTTAGAGAATAGTTTCATGAGCAAACAGATGACCACTGAGAAAGAAGACAGCAGAAATTGGGTGTTATAGAAGCCATACAATTGTCTACCAAAGCAAGAGGAGCCAGCTTATAGAATGATGCCTTTTCCTACATTCTCCATACCACATTAAAAAAAAAAACCTAAAGCTGTGCAGTGCAAGAATCTGAGCCACTGAACACTAGTTTGAGATCTACCACTACCTACCTTTCCAACTTCTATTCACCAAGCAGAACAACCTACAACAACCTACTACTTTGCAAAGGACTCTTGCCCATGAAGCACTCTACACATGTTGCTCCTCTCTAAGGATGGTGCCTAATGTTTCCAGTCTTCATGAGGGAAACGTTTGGTCTACAAGTCAAACATTCAGATTGCCTTTACAAGAAAGACTCCTTTTGTGCCTTGCCATAATTCTTCTTTTATGTCCAGCAAATGTGTTCTGATTCATGCAGATTCATCTTCAGAGAAATTGCTACATTGAGTAATTAATTTGTTCCTGGTATATTTGTGTATATCTATGAAGACTGTGAGCTCTTTGACAGAAAGGATCAAGTCATTTATACTTAGGTCTACAACATCTAGCACACATTCAATAAATTTTCTCTGTAACGACCACAGAGCATTGTAATTTTTCATGTGCCATGAAGCTTGTAGTAACTCTACAATTTTACTCAGAAGACTTTGTAGGGCAAAAGCCTATCATTAATTCAAAACATGCAAATGTATCTCAAAAGATATATCTCAATATAACTACAATTACCCAAACAGCAGGTGGGTCAGATTTGGTCCTTTGGCTGGAGCTAACTGACTACTGACAAACTAAAGAAGGAATGCCATATAAAGTTTGTTTTGTTTTATATTATATTGCTTTATGTTGTTTTGTACAATAAGAATCTGAAGCATTGGAGAAGACTTGGTGATGGAAGGGTAGAAAGTGGTAACAAGTCATCATGAGGAATAGAAAAGATGTGGCTTAACCTGAATGTAACAGGAAAGGCAAGGACCCAGCAGCTTGTTGAAGAAGTATGCACAGAGTATTTGGTACAGTTGTGCTCTATTTAATACACTTTCTTGTTCACAGAAATGGATGCTTTCAGATGGAAGACAGTCACCTTCCGCACATGGTGCATTTACTCCTACATTTTATTACAGCTAAATATCAAGGAAAGATGTTAAATACCTAATGTATGGTTGCCTGAACCATCAGAATAAAACACTGGAGATGAAAATCCCTGTCTTGTCACAAAAATGAGTAAAATTTGGACAGGTGTAGTGGCATCTTGATTTGCAAGTAAACTTGTAGTGGTGCCACACTCTTTGGGTATGGTTTCAGGTTTCTTATTGGCTAGCTTTCTCTTAAACATTAACCAATTTCTATTTAACTATGTATCTCCACGTAGCCTTGGGTTACTGGAGGAAGCCTGGACCTCTTACTCCTTTGGTGGCTACATAGTGTCTGTCTCCCCTGTTTCCTGGTGGCTTACTCTCTGAGTCCTCTCTCCAGAATTCTCCTAGTCTGGTAGCCCCACCTATATTTTCCACCTGGCTACTGGCCAATTAGTGTTTTATTCATAAACCAATAAAAGAAACATATGTACAGAAGGACATCCCCCATCAGACAAGCAATCCTTAAATGAAAAAATTGAATAAAAAGTCTTGAAAAGACATAAGACTATACAATATCAATGACTAGTCATATCCTTCAAGTTATCATAATTTTTCAAATTTAAAAATACAAATAAAATGAATAGTCAGGATAAGTTTGAAGATACACACCTATAATCCAATCACTCAGGAGTCTAAGGCAGAAGGATCAAAAATGTGCCCTCAGTATGGCCTAACTATAAAGAAACTGTTTTCAAAACCAAGCTAGTAACTAATTAATAGGTTAATATCACAAGCACCCAAGGACATGTGAGTTTATCTTTAGTTTCAGATTGACTCCCATTTTAACAGGCAAGGGGCAAGCATGCCAGAAGCCATTTGTTTTGAGGCTGAGGTATGTGTATAATTTTTTTTCTCTATGCTGTGTTTTCTTGCAGATTGTGTGGGACATGAGAACAATCAGGTCTGAAGCTGCAGCACAGAGAGTCTAATCAGTCAGAAGGATTGAATGAGTTCTCCTTGGTTTCTACCCCACATTCACATGGTGAGCCAAAATTTGAGATCTATTAGCAAAAGCAAAAAACATAGACAAAAATGCTGCACTGGAGCCTGAGCCAGCAGAATCCCTGCATCTGAAGACAAAACTATCTAACACTGCAATGGACACACCTGCCAAATGGCCCTGTTTGAAGCAGGGACATCATTTCCAGAAACCCCACTTGGCTATCATGGGACTGCATGCGAAGGGGCTTCCAACAGTATACTTACATAAATACAAACACAATTTAGACACACAACAAGCTGATCACGTTTACTGCTCTTTGTGGGGAAGTGCCTGAGGGAATCAACTGCAATCAGTTGACATTTCCTGTTCCCTTCTCTCTTATAACATTGTGACTCTAGATTTCAAGGCAATTCCAATAAGTTAGGTGCTGCATGAACTCCACAATTCACTACAAGTAGTCAATGCTCATCAGAAAAACATTTGGTGCCATGACCTTTCCAGGTCCATTGATATCTGACAGCATAAGCTGGGACGTTCTTTAAGCATCAATGGAATCTCTATTCAAAAATGTTCCATGTGAAGAAATCAAATCTAATTCTGTCAATAAAAACACATTGTAGGAACAGTGGAACTAGTTTCCTTGTACTGAAGGCTGCTGTTAGAAACTATGTGGAAATAAACAGTATTTTCCCCAGAATTTTCTGAACATAGTACAACACAAACCCATAACAATTTGGGGTTATAGACATGGAAAAGCATAATAAATACATAAATAAAAGCCTCCATATATCTTTTAATCCCATAGTCCTCTGCAATGAAAAATGATGGTAGGTAAATTATAAGAATATTAATCCACTTACAAGTAAGAATAGAATGCCTGGATTGTGGCTCAATTCAAGAGGACTTTTTAATCATGTAAGAGGCACTGGTTTCAAGCCTAGTGTTGTGATGAGTAGGAGAAAATGTTCTTCTGCTGTGCAGGGATGAATAAATGTAACCACACACAATATGAAGGCCAAGGGTGAGGGATTGAGAGTTTGAGATGAGCCAACTTTTACATGAATAATAAAATCCAGAGACAGATATTGGGGTTCAAGCTGAAGATCAGAGAAGCAAGTGGCAAAGTGGCAAAGCCAACAGAGTTCTCAACTCTCCTAATACTCAGACTGAAGGATGACCCACCGAACTTCAGCTGGCATCTCCAGACTGCACTTCTCCTCACAAGACCTCAGACTGCACTGAGCTCCTTATATTCTCTCTAATGCTGGGATTAAAGGCATGATCTTTCTTTCTTTTTTAGATTGATTCACTCCCATGTAGCCCTGGGTGGCCTTGAACACACAGAGATCCACCTGCCTCTGTCTCTAGAATCCTGGGATTAAAGATGTGCACTAATCTTACCCAGCTTTTATGGCTATGGCTAGCTTTGTGTTCTGATCCTTCGAGCAAGCTTTAGTAATCATAAAAAAATCATAAAAAATATATCACCTAAACAATATATCAATACAGACAATCTGAACTACATAGTGAATTTCAATGCCAGACTGAGCCTGTCTCTTTCTTAGGGTAGAAATATAATCAGCAGAAAAGGAAGTTGCCACCAAGCAATTCAGTCATGTAATAGAAGGACAGTACTAACTCCCACAAGTTGTCTTTTGACCTCCACAAGCATACCATGTACATGGCACCTGTGTATGTATATGCACTTGCGCGCGCGCACACACACACACACACACCAACACTACACAAATGCATACACATACAACCCTTACAATACACTTGTGCACATTCATACTACCACACCTAAACACAAGAAACATATGTGCATACATCCATATCTACATACACACATGTTATACACATGTACACATACATGTGCACACACCCACACACATCCCATCCACCATAAACTCATCACAAACCCTGCAAACACATACAAATGCTCATATACAAGTACACACCTGTTCCCTACACACACATAAACACACAGAGCACATGTCATATACCACACATGTACATAAACAATCCTAATTGCTACACACTCATGCTCATGTAGAACACACTCACACACACACATACACACACACATACACACACATGACATGCACATCCCAACAGACATGTAAATAGAGACAACAAAGACCTTGCCTAAAAGAAAGAAGCCAAAGGCACTGAGCTCTACTTCAGTTAGACTTTCTTCTCAAACTCTTTCTTAAATGCTCTGCTCAGATGCCAGGTGGCAGTACTCAATGTCCTGTTCCTCCTCCACAAGTCTGGGCTTTTATTTGCAATATTTGTTTGAGTCAGCAATGGATTCAGTAGAATGCATAGGGAAGTGTTGGATAATTCATGGAACCAAAGCTAAAAAATCTGCAGTTCCTATCAAATCTTACCATACACAAATGTGTGTCAAGTGTATCTAAGTTACTTTGATTTTCAGAAATATTTTCAATATCTCTTTTTCCTTTACCTCTCTTCATACTGGAAATTAAATCTAGGGTCTTGTGTATGCAAGACACACACTCAAAAATTTGAAAACTGTAGACTGGTGTGTGTGTGTGTGTGTGTGTGTGTGTGTGTGTGTGTGTGTGCATTTCTCTCTAGTAAGCAGAAATAATCTATCACAGGTGTGCTCTACATATCTCCTTACATCATTATTAATTTAAAAATGAAAGCAATAACCTGGTCATAATATTGCCTAAGCATAATATAACTATCAAACATACAATCACAAGTGCATTATGTATTTAACCAGGTCATAATTGCATATAATATAACTATCCCTCCTACAACTACAAGTGCATTATAAATTTAGAATAGTTGCCAATGTCCCATGGATGGTATCCTTTTAGTTGTATCTCAACTAAAATATAATAATACTTGATATTATCTTAATTTGGGTTACAATTTATGATAAACATCAAACACAAATATCTGTACAAATATATTCTTAATAAAATACAAAAGAAGCATTCTGTCAACTATAATTATGATTTCCTAAAATGATCATGTGGACTTAGCTGGTATTTATAGCTAGCTCCCTTCTGCTACTGCTCATTCTGTATTTCCTCCACCACCAGCAAGCACCTCAGCAGGCCTTCACTCCTTTCCTGGAGAAGTGACCTATACATTCTTTCCTGATGGATCCATGCCCATTGTTTTCCTTCCTGAATTAGACTGTTGTAGTTTCCTATTGATGTTAATTTTAGGACATGGAAGCACCAAGAGATCCCATATAGAATCTCCTGCACTCCAGGAATAATCCTTCACAACTCCATTGTGGAGAGGCAGTCCAATTTCTTCATGTAATGTAGGTAAATTTCTCCTCCAAACACTGTTGTTCCTCTGCTTGAAGGCATTATTTCAATAGACTATTTGTTGTGATTCCTGACAGAGACATTCCCTACTCTAGAACCAAATTTTTTTGGCCAGCAGAATTTAGGGTCATGAGGACAAGAAGTTTTCCTCATGTGTCACTAGAGGTGAAAATAAGTGGAAATATCCTTTTTCTACCTCTTTATTCCTAGACCTATGTATCTTGGGTATGAGAGAAACCATACAATATCATTGGACAGTGATTGAAAGCCTATACTTCCTTCTGGAGAACCCTGCCAATAAACTGTGTACATTTACAAACAATACCTCGAAGAACCTACAAAGCAATTAATAATAATGGTTAATTGTCAGTTTCTAGTGTCACCTTTTATAAAACAGGAGACATCTTTCAATGTAGTCAATAAAAGTATAACAATTCAAAAATTGCTAGTCATCTGTTCTATAAAATATCACTTTCTATGGTCCCCAAGGACTTCTCCAGGCTTTCAAAATGCACAGATGACATTAACCCCAAGTCATCTCTGATAAATCCTTATTTTCTATATTAAAAGGTTGGGGCAAAAAAAGGAATTCCCTCGTGATACTGGGGGCTAATTGTAGATATTTTAAGAAACAATTCAACCATTTACATATAAAAGAAAAATTATAAAGACAGTCTTAAGCTGTCTATACCGACAATCACCATGCACATAAAATAAATGCAAGAATAGATTGAAATATAAATATTCTAAGAAAACAAGTCTCCACATCATTATTTTGCCCTAATGTGCTTTGTGAATAATTTCTTAAAGAGTACTAATGTTCCCCTAGACTGTGGAAAGTAGTGGGCCTGGGTGATGATGGACCAGTGAACCCCAGTTTGTAGTGAGGTATTCACCACCACCACCCCTGCACCTATAGTGCTGACCACTCTCATTTGGGCATGGTCACAGGTGCAGACATGACCAAGAGCAGGATTAAGTCTAGGGTCAAACTCGTGCTCTCTCGCTTGCTTCCTGGTCGGTCAGGTCTCAGAGAACATCTGGGTTGCAGGGTCAGCATCCTTGGAATAGGAACTTATGGCAGTCCATCTGTTTCTTGTGTAAGTGCCTTCTACCTGAATAAAATTATATTAACTTATATTGAGCCAAGTCCAATGAATCTTGATCCATGTGTCCATAACAGTTGACTTTTTCTACAGTAAAAGAGTAGAAAATAAGATGAGAAAGAGATAGAAGGAATCTGGATACAGTTATTCAAGAGAAATAAAGAGTTCTGTTTTCTATAATACAGTAGGGGCAAAAATTAATAATTTATTGTATTGTATTTAAACAAATAGAGAAGTCTAAATCCCCTCAAAGAAAATTCTTACAAATTTGCAAATGCCCTTTATGATCATTATTCATTGTATATTGTGTGCTCATCTCCTTATACAACTGTTATAACTCTTCATGTTGCTAAACTGAAATTCTGGACCACCAAACACTGATTCTCTATTTTATCCTCCCACCACACCTGTGTTCTTCTGCTCTCTGTTTCAGTGAACAGATTGTTCTGAAAGTATTAATTGATGTGGAGCCCACTGTCTGTCTTATTCTAGCTGGCTTCTTTTACTCATAGTATCTACATGGACTTTATATCACTTTTTTTGCACTGCACAATGCAAGTTCTTTGGAGTCATTCAAGCCATTCCAAAAATGATTTCTTTTTCAGGTGGATCTTTGCTATTATTATTTATGTACACCTGCACACATGAGCACACCCTAACTCTTTAGCCTGGTCTTTCAAGCATGGTGTGGAGTTTATCTAGACCTAACACCTATGTACTACTGTGATTTAAATGTGTGGTGTTTTCCATAGACTCGGATGTTTGAAAACTTGGTCTCCAGTTAGTACAGCTATTTTTGAAATTCGTGGAAACTTTGGGAGGTAGAACTTTGCTGAAATTAGTAGGTCATTGGAAGCAAGCTATGATGTTTACATCTTGGCCCCACTTCTTTTCCTCTCTTTCTTTGTGACTGGGAATACAATGTGACCAGCTTCTTAACTAAAATTCAGCTCCAGTTACCATGTGTTTCCACCATGATAGACTGCATCTGCATTGTTTTTTGACATAAGTCAATGCAATATTATGAGGTATCCACCCATTTTCTGATTGTATTTAAGTCCCAATACATACTTTGAAACCCATGACTGGTATGTTGAAACTGGCCAAGACTTCATGGTTTGGGAGCTCACAGATGCCAGGAGTGAACCTACTACTCATTTTCTGCTAAACCAACACAGCATAAAGTTTTCCTCTAAATATGAATCTTTCCATGTGTGGAAGTGTGTAGTTCTAAAACCTCCTCTTTATGTAGTCTGTGAAAGTCAATGCAGAAACTAACACCTTAATCACAGTTCAGAGAATAAATAACTGTGGAAGGCTCATCCATAGAGAAGACATCTATATTATAGCCCACTCCCAAAGGCTAAGAAACCATTGAAGAAGAGGGGGCAGAAGGATTATAAGAGCCAGCTATCAGAAAAGACCTAACAAAAATAATGTCTTCTGGGAATGAAAGAACCACTGCACTATTGAGCTCACAGCAGCTGCAGTTGCTTGCACAAGACCTACAAAAGATCAAGCCAGTCTAGATTCTAACAGAGAAAGTCTTACAGATGCCTAACCCTAAATGATGAATTATGCATAGTTGATGCCTTCAGGAGAATGAGTCAATATTTTTTAAGGATGTGATTCTTGGGAAGTTGACCATGCTCCACTAGACAGCCCCATACTCAGAAGTATATACTCAACACAAATTTGAGTTGATGGTTGAGAGAGAGAGAGAGAGAGAGAGAGAGAGAGAGAGAGAGAGAGAGAAACCTACGTTAGGGATGGTAGGAGAGCTGAGATCTGAGAGGTGTTTGGCAAGCAATTGAATTGAATATGATCAAATATTTGGTATGACATTTCAAAGATTAATTGAAGATATTTTTAAGTAAGACAAAATCAACCCTTTCCTCTTTACTTGCCTTTGCCAAGTATTCTGTCACAACATTACATTAGTTAATGTACTCCCATGGCTATTTCTTCTCAGTCAAGAAAGTAAATTCTTTCTCCCTTCTTCCCTTTTCTCCCCTCTCTTCTCCTCTTCTCCCTTCCCTTCCCCTCTCCTCCTCATCCTCTTCTTCATTCTCTTCCTCTTCCCCCATCTCTCTCTCTCCCCCATTTGTTTTCCTAAGGCAGTCTTTTAAGTCCTGCATATAGCCAGCTGCCCTTGAAGTTACTATGTAGCTAAAGATAGCTTCTATGTATGAACTTCTGATACCTCTGCCTCAGTCCTGGGATTATAGACATGTGTTAGCACACAAATTAAGAAAGCAAACTCTTTCCCTCTAAAGCGCAGAAGTATTTCCATACTCCTTTTACTCCTTTCTTTTACTTATGTATATGAAGCCTGCCCAGAGAGTTTTCAGTTAACTTGAGGCAGACAGCTTTCCCTCTCACAATCCTGGGCAAGTGCTTTCTCTAAGAGGGAATGAATAGTCCCTTTTCACAGCTTTTGCAGTTCCAACTCTTTCTCAGACTGCCTTGTCATCCACCCAAACTCTAACTCAAACTCACACTTACATGACAAATGAATGTCCAAAAGCATTTGTTAGAACTTGTAGCATGGGAATTCAGTACTTATAAACATGTGGATATATATTGTGCTTAAATCTTTCTTGGTGAATTGTTTTTGGTCAGAGTATGAAAAGTCAAAGTATTGCTAACACCTGGAGCCATTGGGGAAAATGCAACCTCAACAAGAGTGGTCCTATAGAGCACTGACCACTAGGCTTAACTACCACTGAGATGTGAGACTCAGCTGCCCAAGACATTCCTCTCTTTGATATCACTTACTGATCTTTATTTCCAGCACTGAATATTTGCATTTATGACAGATCATTTTCTTCTGTTTTAATACATTCCTCTTGTGCACAATTTATTGCACTTCACTGCCCTCCACATGTATATTTTTAACAACATAACATTGTCATTACTCAGGATTGCTGCCAAATCAGTGACAAGTTAATTTGTACCCTCTGACAATGATTATGAATCTGGCTTAGTCACTTCCAGCTGTAGATATGATCTCCATTCTTTATTTGTTATCACTCTGTTGGTCTCTCCAGCCACATTCCTTTCTCCATTCTTTTATTTTGTTCTGTCCCCTATTTCAATATGCATATTTTTTTTTCTCCCAGCCCAAGCTGGCCATTTACCCTACACATTCTCTTAGTAAGTTGTATCTTGCTTTTTTTGAACAGCCATTCTCCTCTTCCAGTCCCACTCAATGGTACACAAGTAGTTAATTGGAATACCCCATTGCAGACCATTTGGGATGCAGAATCTGATGGCAGAAAAGCCATGGTGTAAATCTGAACATGAAAAGGCCTTGGCCATCAGCAAAGATCTCCTGTGGCTGCAAAGCAGAATTAGCAGGAAAAGTGCCTCTGTGTGCAAGATGAGAGATGACTCAGAAAACTTATGCAGGTGCTTAGGTCAAATGGTGGTGTGAAGGACACAGTTGTCATCTGCTTTAATTTTGAAGGCACAAGCAAGCTTTCCAAACCCTGTCTACATCATGTCTCTTATCTTGAAATAATTTTAAACCAAAGAAATGGAACACTTTATCCTTGAAGCTTTATTTTTGTCAATTTCAATTTTCACATAAATAGGTCATATGTCAAACTGCCTATAGTATATTTAAATTTTATTTTGTTTTATGAGAAATGAAATCAACAATACAATATGAAAAAATCCTTTAAGGAATGTTGAACATGCAGGAGCTATGACAGGAGGTACATTGCAACCATAACTGAAAAGTTTCTGCACCCTGATAAACATCTCCACCAACTCAGCAATCCAAATCAGACCAAATCAAACTGAATTAGAAAAGGCATGGGTTTAATGGATAGAATGCTTCTGGATGATTTTGCAGCCTCCTAACCCCCCGGATGAGGAGACGGAAAAAAGAGACCAGAAAACCACACATCTATTTTCTGGGGAACAGTTTATATTTTATTTATCTTTTCTTTCTTCCTTTCTTTCTTCCTTCCTTTCTTTCTTTCTTTCATATAACCAAGTCCATTTAAATGAAAACAAACATTTATAGACAATGTCTGGGAATTTGGACATAATTCTTTCCAGACTACTTCCTGCTGGTAAAGTGTGCTGTCCTAGGGGATTCTAAGAAGATGCAGAAATCCTGGCTATAGTCTGTAAGTCTGCTTTGTCCAGCTGTTTTGAATGTAGGATCACCTGGTACTCTGTTTCAGGCAATCTGGCTTGATCAAACCACATTAGTCTGGAAGGAATCCACAGTTCTCATTTTCTGTGGAAACAAAAATAGAAATCCTTTTCCCCAGTAACTTGTCCTTGAACTTAAATTTTGGAGTCAAAGCATTTTTTTTTATATAATTTATTATTTTACATGTCGATCCCAGTTCCCTCTCCTTCCCTCCCTCTCTCCCTCCCTCCCTCCCTTTTACCCTCTCTGCCCTCTCACATGCACCCTAACCACCCTCCCCTCCCATCCCCCCACCCCAATTCCATGTGTAGGGGAATGCCATCCAGTTGGGGTCATGTAGATCTGACAGGTCATGTGAAGTAGGGACTAGGGCTTCTCTCCTGTCTCTCAGTTAAGACAGTTATCCCTCCATGGGGGATGTGTTTGCAAGGTCCTTTTGTGCACCAGGGATACATCCTGTCTCCACTGTCTGAGGTCCCTTAGACTTCTCAGTCCTTCTGGCTGAGACCCATAATCAGGGGGTCCTGAGTCAGTCCCATGCTGGCTTCCCAGCTATCAGTCTGGTGGCCTGTTAGCTCCTCCTTGTTCAGGTAAGCTGTCTCTATGTGTTTCTGCCTCCTGGACTTGCAGAACCAGGAAGGGACATGTCCCCCAGAGCACAGGGGAAGTGGGGGGGCAGCGAATGGAGAGAGAAGTAGGAGAAAACAAGGGGGAGGAAAGGAAAACACATGCAACCAGGAAGATTGAGCCCGGTTAGGAATAGAAGACAGGAAAGAGAGAGAGAGAGAGAGAAAGAGAGAGAACATAAAGAGGGAGGCAATATTGGTTTGAAGATAAAATTGAACACAAAGAAAGGTCTAGAGAACTACAAGACTGCTGCCAACTAACAATTTGAGCTTCCGTGAAAAGGCTACCTAAATGCCCTTCCCGGAGAGTGAGATCAACAACTAACTTCTCCATGGAGCCTTCAACTAATGTCTGTTGGAAACAGGAGCAAACACCCATACATAAACACTGAGTCGAAGTAGAACCCAAATGCAGCTGGAGAGAACAAGTCCAGGTGGGGAACAGTTTAAATACCAGGTGGGAGTGGTCTTGATCATCTCTAGTTTTAAGGAGCATATCTTCTCTCATCTCTTGTGTCTAGCATTGCTCAGATGAAACCTGGATTTATTAAGTGGGTTTGGTTAGCTTATTACATCAACAGTGGCAGGTTACCAATAACTGGGGATTTTATACTTACCAATAATGAGGATGAGGAGAATTTTGGCAAATAATACCTGTTCTTTATTCAGGGTCATATCTATTATATCATGTGTCCACAACTCACAATATTTATTTGAAGTTTGACCCTTACAAGAATGGGTTGCATGAATGTACAAGAACCTCCCCAAAATTTCTAAACACAAATTGGCTCCTTTAGACAAACTATCTTAGAACAAGTAAAGAACTTGTTGAACTCAAAGCTAGAGGGTAACATAAGGAAATGGATAAAACTTCAGGGGATAACCACAAAGTTCTCTTTGGAAAAATTTGGGGGAAAAAATAGAAGATACAAATTATAATACAAGTTCTCAAAGCAATATCTTATTGCATCAAGTAATCTAGATTTCTTCACAACCTGCCTGTATCATGGTAATGTCAGTATAACATAGAAAGTAGACCCTTCAAGGTCACTGTGTTTCCAATGACAGCAGATTCACAGACTGGATGTTCCATCCAACTTCCCAAAGAAATAAAGGCAACACAGCCACACCCATGCTGGACATGGAGTAAAGAGTTTCTGTCTGTGGCTGTGGAACTGGGACAGAATGAAGTACATGAGGAAGTGATCCTAAGGCTATCTGGTCAGAACAGGCTTCCTTAAACTCCTAAACACATGTGTTCTCATTTAAACACAGGGAAGGATTCTTTGCATTCTAGTCTTACCTGAAGTGAGTGACAGCTGAACATTTTCACATACATTTTCCAAACTCCTGGTGTTTGTCCCCATTAAGTAAAATAAGGAAAAAGACAAAATGAAACAAAAATGCAGTCCCACAGAAACAAAACTGTAAAGCAAAGCACCAAAGGGCCCTGACTGGGAAAATCCTGTTGAATAATGAATGGATAGCCTTTGAACTCCTACTTCTTTAAACAGAGGGGAAAATAGCATGAGATGATAACTCCTAATCTCTTCTGTAACCGCTTCACTAATTTTAGTCAGCAAAATTAAGCAACTGTTATTTGCTCTCCAAGTGAATAAAAAGAAAACTTTAAAGCAGTGAAGGCCTTTGGCTTTCATGGGAAGTTATAGGTAACTTCCAAAGGAGAATCTTATCAGCAAAAGAAGCAAGTGCAGCACTTAACTGTGTGGCTATGAAAGTCTGAAGATAAGAAGATGTGCTATCATTTAATTAGCAGCACCCGGTGCTGGTGCAGAAGGGATTGATCCTTCTGCTTAAGAAGCTAAGACTAACCTTGATTCCAAAAGGAAATGGGCACTAAGCAATGCCACTCTCCCCACATCCCCTGTTTTCCCTTCAGAAAGTTTCAAATGCTTCACATCTATTGCTTTTCTTCTTCTTTTTCTCAATAAAACCAGGGCTACTCAGTATATTCTTCTTTTCTTTTCCTTCTTTCTTTCTTCCTTCATTCCTTTCTGTTTTTTTCTTTATTTCTTTCTTTTTCTTTTACATCCAGGCTGTATTTTCCTCTCCCTTCTTTCCTCCCAGCTACTCCCCTACCTCCCCTCTGCCCTTCCCCCACCTCTGTATTCATAAAATGGCAGTATATCCATGGATATCAACAAAACAAGTTTCAGTATGACCAAATTCATTCTTCTTAAGGATAGACAAGGGGAACCAATATGAGGAATAGGGTACCAAAAGGCTGCAAAAAAGTGTCAGATACAGGCCCTGCTCGCATTGTTAGAACCACAAGAGAACTAAGCTACATAACTGTCACATATGTGAAGAACGCCTAGGTCATCCAGGCTCTCTGATTATGGGTTCAGTCTTTGTGAGCTCCTATGAGCCTAGGTTAGTTGATTCTGTGTATTTCCTTGACCCCCCCTAGCTCCTATAATCATTCCTTCCCCTCTTCTCCAGGATTCCCTGAGCTCTGCCAAATGTTTGGCTATGGGTTTCTGCATCTGTTTGCATCAGTTGCAAGATGAAGCCAATCTGATGACTATTGGACTAGGCACCAATCTGTGAGTATAGCAGAATATCATTAAGGACCCTTACATTGACTATTATTTATTTATTTGTTTGTTTATTTATTTATTTATTTTGCCAGTCAAATTTGGTTAGGATTTCTAGTGCTTCCACAAAACCCCATGACCAAAAACCAAATTTGGGAGGAAGGGGTTTATTCAGCTTACACTTCAACACTGCTGTTCATCACTGAAGGAGTGGCATAGGAATATAAACAGGGAAGATTCCTGAAGGCAGAATTTGATGCTGAAGCCATGGAGGGGTGCTGCTTACTAGCTTGCTTCCCATGGCTTTCTCAGCCCATCTTACAAAACTAAGGAGCAACAAGCCCAGGGATGGCACCACACAACAGGGAGCCTTCCCCTTTGATCACTAAATAATGAGTTGTGAGACAACAGAAACTCAACAAGGCATTTTCTCAACTGAGGATCCTTCCTCAGACAACTTTAGCTTATGTCAAATTGACACACAAACCAGTCAGTACACTGAGAAATCCAACTTCTGGGTCTTGGTGCTCTAGGCAATTGACCAGCTCCTGGCATCACAGGCTTGACTAGTCATTGGATGGCCACTTCCACAATCTCTGTGGCATCCATACCCCAGCACCTCCCATAGGCAGGCTAGACTGTGGGTCAATTCTGTGGCTGAAATGCTGTCTGGATCCCTTCACTTGAAGCCTTTCCTGGTCAGGATGTTCTAGTGTGCCAGGGTGGGACCTCTCAACCACGGGGGGGGGGGTGGGTTCAAGACCCAATCCAGGAAGTTCCAAGGAAAGGATGAGGGGAGTTTGAACCTGAGCTGGTCCCAGAATCACCTCAATCTGAGGGCATAAGGAGACCAAGGTTGAGGTGAAGGCAGGCTCCAGATGATCTGAGTTGCTGGGCAATTCCACTATTGGTGTCACTGAGTAATTACCCCTGAGTAATACTTCACTATGCAAATGTGCCACATTTTCCCAAGCTGTTCCTCAGTTGAGGGAAATGTAAGTTGTTTCCAGGTTCTCGCTGTTATTAATAATGCTACTACGAATATTGTTGAGCAAGTGCCCTTGTGGTATGATTGGGCATCCTTGGGCATATGCCCAAGAGTGGTATTGCTGGTTCTTGAGGTAGACTGATTCCCAATTTTCTGAGAAATCTCCATATTCATTTCCAAAGTGTTTATACAAGTTTATACTCCCTCCAGCAATGGAGCAGTGTACCCCTTGTTGTCATTCGTAGTTATTAATTAATTAATTAAGTTAGTTAAGTTAGTTAGTTAGTTTTGGTTTTCTAAGACAGGATTTCTCTCTATAGCTTTGGAACCTGTCCTGGAACTTGCTCTGTAGACCAGGCTAGCCTGGAACTCACTGAGATGCACCTGCCTCTGCCTCCCGAGTGCTCAGATTTAAGGCATGAGCCATCACCACATGGCATCATTCTCACAGTGTAAGATGAAATCTCAGAGTTGTTTGATTTGCATTACCCTGATGGTTAAGGATGTTGAACATTTCTCTGTTTCTCGGCCATTTGAGACTCTTCTCCTGAGAATTCTCTGTTTAGATTGGGAGTTCATAGGTATGTAGATTTATTTCTTGGTCTTCAATTCAATTCAGTTGATCAAATTGTCTGTTTTCTTTCTGTCAATACCATGGGGTTTTCATTGCTATAGCTCTCTAGTGGACCTGGATATTAGGAATGGTGGGACCTCCAGAAGTAATTTTATTGCACAGCATTGTTTTAGCTACCCTGGGTGCTATGTTTATTCATATTGAGTATTGCCTCTCAAGGTTTGTACAGAGTTGTGTTGGTATTTTAATGGGGATTGCTTTAAATCTGTGTACTGCTTTTGGTAAGATGCCCATTTGTAAAGAGTAAGGTTTTTCTGCCCACCGCCTGGTCTAGTCCCGCTGCCACGCCAACCCCAAATAATACACTGAGACTCTGTATTAGATACAATTCTGTTGGCCAGTTACTTGTTTCTTATCAGCCAGCTCTGTCTTAATTATTAACACATTTCTATGTATTTCCACATGGTCTCCTTACCGGGGAGTGTGGCAGGCATCTGGTCTCCCAAGTCTTTCCATCTTGACCATCTTTACTACTTATTCTTTCCTCCTTGTCTCCTAGTCCCTCCTATCTTGCTTTCCTACTTGCCAACAGTGCTTTATTCATTAACCAGTAAGAGAAACATATACATAATGACATCTCCCATCATCTCCTCTTTTCTGTCTAAATAAAAAGAAGGGTTTTAGCCTTAACATAGCAAAATATATAACACGGCAGTTATTTAGAATCACAGTTTAGTCCATTATCATTTAGTAAGATTTAAGAAACTATTCTATCATCTATCCTATATTTGTGAGTCTAAAGTCCTATTAAGCCTAACTAAGGAAAACTATAACCATAACTATCTGTCTTCAACTCCTTCAAAGACCACAGAAGGATAGTATATAAACTCTAGAAATGACAGAGAAATCTTGCCTATCAGTCACCTGAAGTTCTTCTGTAATCTTCCATCTTTAGCCCAGAGGCCATTGTGTGTCTGGCAGATTCTTCAGCAAAGTAGGAAACTTTAAACTTTCTCCTTGTATTGGCAGTTTGTCAGTAACTTTTTTCTGTGTCCTGAAGACTGTCTGGCAGACCCTTCCATGAAGCAGGAACTCTGTAACAATGTCCATCTTGAATCAGCAGTCACTTTTCTGTGGGTCCCGCATGTTCAGTTTATACAGCATAAAGTCAAACAGTCCAGAAAAGAGCAGTATCTTGTCCAAATGGCTAGTCTTGCTATATTTAAAGCAAACTTCATAAAGCGTTTCTTCGATGTCCATCTTCCATCTTCCTTTCTGGTGCAGATGGTATTGCCAGGAGCGTTTATGTCTCACTGTCAAGAAAAACCCTAAACCATTTTAAATGCCATATTCTGTAGGTCTTTGAAAGGTTTGAAGAATGCCTATTCATCTTAAATACATGTCTGTATATCTAGAAATCCTGACTAACTTAACTATAAGTTTTGACTATCACAGGTAGCTATCTAATATCTGTACTAATTTATACATTACATTTCTAAATAAGCTTTATAAACACAATACCTAAACAAGAGGAGAAATATACATGTCACAAAATTGACCTTAAATCGTATCAATAAATGAAAATCCATTCCAAAACAAAGTATTCATATCTATACCATAATCCCCTTTTTTACCTTTAAAAAGATATTGGTTGTGATCATTAACCATTTATAACCAATCCCATTGAAATGAAAACAAACATTTATAAACAATATTGGGAATTTGGGCATCGTTCTTTCCAAACTACTTCCTGCTGGTAAATGGTGCTGTCATGGGGGATCCTAAGAAGATGCAGATATCCTGGCTGCAGTCTGCAAGACTGCTTTGTTCAAGCTGTTTTGAACGTTGGATCACCAGCAACTCTGTTTCAGGCTGTCTGGAAGGAATCCACAGCTTTTCATTTTCTGTGGAAACAAAAATAAAAATCCTTTTCCCCAGTAACTTGTCCTTAGACTTAAATTTTGGAGTGAAAACATTTTTAAAATATATAAAATGAATTAATTCAGCAGCATTTGTTTTAACCGTTTCCTCAGCAGTCAAACAATACAAAGACAATATAATACTGTACAGTATCCAGATTCTCTCCATCTGTGGCTTTTTTATTATTCTGTTTCTTTTCTATTTTTTTGAGACAGAGTTTCTCCCTGTAACTCTTATCTGTCCTAGAATTTACTCTGAATACCAGGTTTACTTTACAAATCACAGAGATCTGCTTGCCTCTGTCTCCTGAGTGCTGGGATTAAAGGTGTGTGCTACAACACCCAGTTCCTCTTTGTCTTTTTAAAACCATTTTATTTTTTTTCCCATGTCTATGTATATTTTAAAACACACTGTAAACCTTTAGAGGTTTTTCTTCATATGAATCTGTCTTTACTGTAAATCTTTATCTTTGTCTGGCCACAAGTCTTTATCTGTTGTAAGACCCTCAGAATGAGGAGTCTTCCAGTTTTGGTCGATACCCCAAGAACTCAATGTCCAGTCCAGTTGCTGCAACACGCAAGAGGCTTTAATGAACAGGAAATGTTTGTGCAAACAGGCTCTTCCAGCATGCAGGCTAGAGAGAAGCCCCCTTCCCCAGGCCCAGGTGTTTTTAAAGGCAAACCCACAAGCTTAGGGAGGGGGTGGGACCCTCTGTCCATTGAGTATGTGACCCTTGGAGGCCAGATGGTCTACTATTAAGGTCAACAGACCTTAGGGCCTCAGGGTGTGCTAATTAATTTTGTCTGGGCAAACCGGAGTTGCAGCTATCTCTTTGTTTCCTAAGGACCCTATTCACCACCTACTGACTCACAGGAAAGGAGGGGCAGTATGAATTCTTGTTATCTCAGGGCCTTGTGAAAGGAAGTTAGCAAATTCCAAGGAACAGATATTGGTTTCCAGGTTAGTCCTTCATTAACATTACTTGTTTTGTCTTTTACTGTTAAAAAACAACATTACTAAAATGAAAGTCATAGCTGTGTCAGCTGCAGTTTACCAAAGATGGCAGCTGGTACTTTTATCGTCAGCAATGAAAGCTGTGGTCACTGCCTTGGTCAATGCTGCCATCCAGCAGGCATGCTGCCAGCTTGGAGATATGGTCACTGCCATTGCCATTTCTCATACACACCAATAAATTGTTAGCAGTGCTTTTTAAAAGCCATGCAGTATTTTGCCCCTTATGCTGAGTCAGGAATCTTCCCTTAAAGGAGCCACACAATCTGCTTGTCTCTCACAAGAGAAAAATGCTGCTACCAAGAAACCTTGCATGTCTCTGTTCTTTTGTTTCTAAAACCCTTTTTTAAGCTTTTGTTAAATTTTAAGTGGAAGTTCTTATTAGCCACGTGGGCGCCAAAAACCGCTAGAAATAATTCGTAAACAGTTTCCACAATCCATAATCTATCATTACATGGATGATATATTGTTAGCTGACTCTAAAGGAAAAATATTAGAAAAATGTTTGAGAAAATAAAGGAAGTTTTACTTCACTGGGGATTACAAATTGCACCTGAATTAATACAAAAAGGAGAGTCTATCAACTACTTAGGATATAAAATAGGTCTACAGAAAATTAGACCACAAAAAGTACAGATCAGAAGAGATCATTACCAGACTCTTAATGATCTTCAAAAATTAATAGGAGAGATTTCTCAACTGCAAACCATTATTGGAGTAGAAGGGCATGATTTGAAAAACCTGAAAATGGCCCTAAAAGGAGATAAGGACTTGAATAGTCCAGAAATACTATCAGCTAAAGCTGAGAAGGAAATAGAATGGGTAGAAAAGAGGATACTAGAAGCACATGTGGACCGTGTGGATCCAAACCTAGACTGTATTCTGGTTATATTACCATCTAGAGAATGTCCCTCAGGGCTTTTGATGCAGAGAGAAGATATCATATTAGAATGGATATTCCTACCACATGAACAGAATAAAAAACTAAAAACATATGTAGAAAAGATCTCTGACTTGATTATAAAAGGTAATTTAAGACTTCGTCAGCTAATAGGAAGAGACCCAGCAGAAATTATAGTACCTTTAACTAGTGAGAAAATTTCCTCCTTATGGAAAGATAATGAATATTGGCAGAGAGCTTGTGGTAACTTTTTGGGAACGATTAGCAACAACTATCCCAAAACTGAGAGAATCAAATTCATAAAGAAAACGATTTGGATCGTTCCATGCATTGTAAGAAAAACACCTATTTCTGGAGTTCATACATTCTACACTGATGCAAACAAATCAGGTAAGGCTGGATATAAATCAGGAAAAAATTATCAAAGTGGTTCAAAGCCCTTACAATTCTGTACAAAAGGCACAATTGTATGCCAGTCTCATGGTACTTATGGATTTTACAGAACCCCTCAATATAGTTACTGACTCTCAATATGCAGAGAGAGTCATTTTACATATTGAGACTGCAGAATTTTTTCCTGACAATACAGAATTAACTTCATTGTTTATACCGTTACAAGATACTATCAGAAAGAGGACTCATCCTATATATATAACACATATCAGATCCCATACAGGGTCTGCCAGGTCCTCTAGCACAAGGCAATAATGAAATTGATCATTTATTGATAGGAAGTGTACTAGAAGCCTCAGAGTTTCATAAGAAACACCACGTGAACAGCAAAGGTTTAAAATAGGATTTTTCTATCACTGGGAACAAGCCAAGGAAATAGTAAGGAAATGTCCTACTTGCTCATTCTATAACCAAACTCCTTTACCACCAGGAAGTAACCCTAAAGGTATAAATAGGAATGAAATATGGCAAATGGATGTGTTTTATTTGGCAGAATTTGGAAAACTATAATATGTACATCACACTATAGATAAATTTTCAGGGTTTCAATGGGCCACTGCTCTGAGCTCCGAAAAGGCTGATTCTGTTATCACACACCTATTAGAGGTAATGGCCATTATGGGCATAAATGCACAAATAAAAACGGACAATGCTTCAGCATATGTCTCCAGCAAATTGAAACAGTATTTTGAGTATTATAACATAAAGCAAATAACTGGTATACCACACAATCCTACAAGACAAGCAGTGGTTGAGAGATCCAATCATACTTTAAAAGAAATGCTCCATAAACAGGCAGGAGGAAACAAGACACCCAAACACAGGTTACATAATGCTTTATTAACATTAAACTTTCTTAATGCTGATGAAAAAAGAACAACAGCTGCAGAAAGACACTGGACAATAGAAAAACTTCTGAACTAAATCAGCCAGTGTACTTCATGGATGTACTGACCTCAGAATGGAAAGCAGGATATGTGTTACATTGGGGTAGGGGTTTTGCATTTGTATCTACAGAAGAAGAAAAACTATGGATACCATCTAAGTTAATCAAGATCCAAGTTGAACAAGAGAAACATCTTAATGAAGAGAAATGACAAGTCATCCAACAAATTAGGTCCCATGAAATGTGCGGAGACCTCTCAAAGTTAGGGGAAGTGTTCTGTTCTTGTTCTTACAGAAAAACAGAGAAAACCTATCATCAAACAGCCAAAAGACACTGAACATGTAGGTACCTACAGAAGAGAAGACAGCTCTCCAGAAACAACCACTTAATGAAGCAGAATCTGATATATGGTAAAAAAAAAATATTTAATTCTAGTAAACTATTTCTATACAGAAATCTATTTCTCTCTACTATCTAGTATTCCTGAATTCCCAATTCATGTAAACCAATGCTGGCTTTTGGATTTGACTTTCCATCTCTAAATTCAAGCATGTTGTTAAGATTAAATTCATGGTTTCTGCCTTAAATCAAGAAGCCAATTGGTGTAAGGCAGAAGAAAACAAAATCTGGGGACTCATTTCTTATACGCAATTTTCTCTCTGAAATCCTAATTTTCTCACATATGTTTTAATGCTTATTGTTGTCTTTCCCTAATGCATACCTTAAAACTTGAAAATTTTACTTTAATATTGATGTTTAAGTTTTCCACAAGGAATAGTAACAATTCCTAACAGCAATCTTTGAACTCTCCAGAAAGAAGATGGGGCCCCATGTCATCATTTCCACTTGACTCAACCTGATGCATCTGAACTACAAACATCACCCTAAAACCGGTTTGAGACTGTTTTGCTCGAGACAACTCATGACTAGCTAGCTGTAAGGGTGCACCTTCTTATTACACCCTGGCCAGAGTTTCAAATAGAACTACAGTCAAGCATTTTCTGCCACACAGTGACTAGCTACATATGTCACAACCAGTTCTGCTGAGAAATTTAGTTGCTAAAAATTTTCTTCGTACAGGATCCATTAGAGCAATCATCGTCCCATTTCAGCAGTAAGTAACCTTAAGATAACGACGCCACCTTTCCCTACCCTTGGAATTTTGGGATAATAATCATCTTCTTTGGGTTGGTTTTACTTATTTAGGGTCGGGTATGGAAGGTGATGCTTACACTCGGGTTTATCTTTTAGACAGGAATAGGGAATGGTTGGGAAAGGTATGGTTTAGATGGGATATATGTAGATTAGCCTATTTTCTTGTGAATTTGTGTAAGAGTTAGATAGTATTTTACAGCTTACATTGTAATATATTCTTATATGTGGTAAGCTATGTAAAATTAAGTTTATATTTTGTTATATTGTGTGAAATCTTTCCACTTATGATGTTTTATGCACATTATTTTTACCATATTCTATGTATGTATACTTTTACTTATGTTCAAGACATTTTGTATATTGATACAACTTATGCATATTTATTCTAGCCAAATTCTATGTATGTATACTTTTCTTGTATTCAAGACATTTTGTATAGTGATACAATTTGGGATATTTAACACACTGCCCTTTATAGTTCTACCTCTTGTCTTGATATTTCTATTCTACCTCTATTTTAGGGATGTATATGTATGTATATGTATATAGTTATATTGTTTAAGTATTTGTTCCTGCTTTACTCAGGGAAGTTTCCATCAGTTTTTTAGCTAAGTTCCTGAGTATTATAGATTATCTTCACTCATGTTTTCCTATACCTATGAGATTAGTCAGATATAGATGCTTAGTCTTCAATCACTTCATAGACATGCAGAACATGGCATTTAAATGTTTTAATATTAGAACTCTTCTGACATGGGACACTGTTGCTCCTGACAGCACCATGCACTTTCCTGAAAATAAGTTGGACACTGTTGTTGCTCCTGCTGGAGTTCATTCTCGCCTCAGCTAATGGCCTGTTTGGCAAAGAACTGCCCCCACCTTGACCACTGATTTGGACATGCAGTCCTATGTGCTTGCAGAAGACAAATATATAAGACTGCTGGACCTTGCCAAGTCAGGGTAAGACAGCCATTCTACCTCCCTGCTGTTGTTGTGGTCTGTCAAGTTCTCTTGGCCTTAGCCAAAACTGGGTGTACCAATATTGCTGTGAGACCTAGGGTGACTGTCCAGGTGGCTTGCTGTTTCTGTTCTTGCTGCACCTTTTGGAAGTTGCCCATCCACACTTCCTGTCTACCCTAGTATCATTATTTTCCTTCTCGGGTCTTGATGAGGTTGAATATTAAACTATCACAACTATTATTTTCTCTTCCTAGTTAGATATATTAGGTACTAGACTTATGTTTTCCATCTTAGGACATCCCTATTGTAAACTCCATTATGCCTTCACCCTAGGACTAGATATGTAGGTCATTTTGTTCTCGATTTTCCTTTTCTTAGAGCACACTTGTTATTCACTGTTTTGTATATAGTTTTGTATTAAGCCTAAATATTTTCTTTAGACTAAAGGGGGAATTGTAGTGAGATATTTACTTTGTCTCCTTCTGTGGCACTGACCACGCCCATTGGGGGGTGAAGCCATGGGCAGAAGTGACCTGTGGAAGGAGGTCTGAGAAAGAACTGGGAACACTTTCTTGCTGGTGGGACTCGGACAGGAGAGCATCTGGTGGAACTTGCTGGTGTTCATCTGTCTAGGTTGTAAGTTATTTCTCCCTGAATAAATATCTATTCGGCCTATTTGTTTATCCTGATCCTTATTTAACCTCAATACCCATTTTTACTATGTTCATTCTATAGATCTATGAACCTGGGAGATCTTTTCATCTTCTGATGTCTCTTCAATTTCTTCAAAGACTTGAAGTTTTTGTCATACAGGTCTTCCACTTGCTTGGTTAGAGTTACCCCTACATATTGTATATTATTTGTGGACTTTGAAAAAGGTGCTGTTTCCATGATTTCTTTCTAAACCCATTTTTCATTTGTATATAGGAGGGCTACTGATTCTTTTGAGTGCTGCTATGTATATTAGCATATCATCTTCAAGTAGTGGTAGTTTAACTTCCTCTTTTCCAATTTGTATCATTTTCTTTAGTTGTTTTGTTCCTCTATCTAGAAGTTCAAGTACTATATTTAGTAGATATGGACAGTGGACAGCCCTGTCTTATTTATGACAGTATTGAAATTGCTTTGAGTTTCTCTCCATTTAAAATAATGTTGGCGATCAGCATGCTGTATGTATATTTGTCTTTATTATTGTTTAGGTATGACCTTATATTCCTGATCTCCCCAAGACATTTTATCATGAAGGTGCTTTTTGGTTACATGTTTTTTTAAGTGTATAATGAGAAGATAATTAATATACATTTCTTCTTTCAGTTTGATTATATAATGGATTATATTGACAGATTTTCATAAATTGACTATGCCTTCATTCCTGGAATGAAGTCTTCTTGACCATGGTGCATGATCTTTTTAATGGGTTCTTTGATTTGGTTTGTGAGTATTTTACTGGTTTGTTTTGTTTTGTTTGGTTTTGTTTGATTCAATGTTCATGGTGGATTTTCATCTGTAATTCACTTTCTTTGTTGTCTTTGTATGGGTATCAGGGTTATTGTGGCCTCATAAAATGAATTTGATAATTTCCCTTCTCTTTCTATTTTATAAAATAATGTGAGAGGTATAAGTATTAGCTCTTCCTTTTAAAGACAGGTAGAATGCTGCTATGAAGACATATAGCCCTGGGCATTTTTTTTCTTTTTTGGTTGGAAGACTTTTAATGACTGCCTCTCATTCCTTTGGGCTATGGGTCTATTTAAATTTGGTAAGTGGTATCTGTTGAGGAAATTTTAGATTTGTTTATCTGGTCTTGATTCAATTTTAACATACAATACTTATGCAGAAAATTGTTCATTGTCTTTAAATTTTCCAATTTTGTGGAGTACAGTCTTTTGATCTGATAGTTGTTTGGATTTCCTCAAAGTCTGCTGTTAATTTCTTCAAAGTCTGTTTTTAATTTCTGATTTTGTTAATTTGGATATTCTTTCTCTGATTTTTAGTTAGTGTAGATAGTGTAGTTTGTATATCTTATTGATTTTTTCTGAAAGAATCAACTCTTTGTTTTATTGAGTCTTTACATTTGTCTCTTTTTTTCTATTTTATTGATTTCAGCCCTAAGTTTGATTATTTCCTGACATCTAGTCCCCTTGGGTACCTCTGCTTCTTTTTGTTCTAAAGCTTTCAGGTGTACTAAGTCTCAGGTATGAGAATTCTCTAATTTCTTCATGAAGGCACTTATTACTATGAATTTTCCTCTTACAGCTTTCATCATATCCCATTATTTTGGGTATGTTGTGCACATTTTCATAGAATTCTAGGATGTCCTTTATGTCTTTCTTTATTTCTTCCTTGAACCATTGATAATTCTGTAGACAACTGTCCAGTTTCCATACATTTGTAGGCTTTCTGTTGTTTCCACTGTTGTTAAAATCCAACTTTAATATACAGTGGTCTAATATGATTCAGGGGTTATGTCAATTCTCTTGTAATTGTTTTGACTTGCTTTGTGACTGAGTATATGATTAATTCCTGAGGTGATGAGAATAAGATATACTCTTTTACTTGCGGGTAAAATATTCTGTAGATAACTTTTATGCCCACTTGAATCATGGGTGTTACTTCAATTATTTTGGGAGTGAGGGTGATAGAAGTGTGTGTGTGTGTGTGTGTGTGTGTGTGTGTGTGTGTGTGTGTTTCCCTTTGGGGATATTTACTGGTATGAGATTATATATCACCTTAGTTTATATGGATGTAGTTATCTTCCATTTGTTGGAGGTTTCCTTCTGGTTCCTCCTGTATGAATAGATTTTGTGTACAGATACTGTTTAAATTTGACATTGTCATGAAATGTGTTTTCTCCATGTATTGTGGAGGGTGTAGGCTGAGGGAAAAGACCTGTTCTATTTCTTTTATGTATTTTCTATGCCTGAGATTCTCTCTTTCATCTCTTGTATTTCAAATGATTTTCTTTAGTTGCTTCATCTGTTTGTTTGTGTTTTCCTAGATTTCTGAGAAATTTGTTATTTTCCTCTTTAGAGGCCTTCTCTATCATATTCATAAAATAGGATTTAAGGTCATTTTCTTAAGCTTTGGTTATGTTAGAATATCCAGGAATTGCTATAGTAAGATAGCTAGTCCTTCATGGTGCCCTACTGCGGAGAGTGTTGGTGATTGTGTTCTTATGTTGGTCTTTAATCATCTTGGTTTTTGGTTACTATCAGTATAGGTGTTCAATACTGAGTTTATTTTTGTTTGATGGATGTCTTTTAGGTTTATCTCCCCTTACTTTCTATATCCTTTGGGTCTCCTGGCCAGAGTGGTCTGTTTTCTGCTGATCATCAAGTCTTCAGATTGAGTATTATGTCTCTACTAGCATTTTGGAAGCCTGCTTAACCTGTGGGATTTGGGATGTTTGCTTTACTTCTGAGTTTCTGGAGTTCTGGGAACTGGCTTGGCCTCTGGGGTTCTAGGTATTAGTGTGGTTTCTGGGTTACAAGTACCTGGGACCTGGGATTCCTAATACCCACATGGCCTCCAGTACAGCAAGTATCTTCTGGGGTTCCTAGTATCTTCAGGATCAGAAGTTGTCTGACTGATTTTAGGCCAAGATATGAGCTCAGAGAATGGTGTACTGTTGGGGACTGCTGGGTGGAGCTTAAAGGGTATCAGTGGGAAGTGGAAGGTGTCTTACCTGGGCTTCCTAGTCAAGAGTGGCCTCTGGTAGAGCATTAATATTCTTCCAGGGATTGCTGGCTAGAATATGGAGCCCAGGCAAGCTGGTCAATATATTTCTATCAGTATATAAATTTCTTAACAATAAATTCTTGTAAAAGTAATCAAGATCAACTAACAAAACCAATTATTTTTACTAAAAAATTCTAATATCTGAAGAAAAAATGAATATAAAGAATATTTATTGCAATAACAAGAAAAAAATTTGGCTGTCAACTAAAACATGAAAGAAAATATCATTTTATAGTGCCATATTATAATATAAATACAAATCAAACAAAAAAGCAAACTGCATAAGATAAAGCCAAACAAAATCCAATCATAGATATGGTAGATGGTAATCAGATCATATCCCTTATTGAGGATCTGTGACAGTGATGTTTGCTAGAAAGAGAGAATCATTCTTTTTTAAGAGATATGCTACTAATAAGAGTCTCAGTGGAGTCATTATAAGTATAAAGAGTAATCTGGAATTAGGGAAATGTCCAGAGATCTACAAGGATGACACCAACTAACAATCTAAGCAATAGTGGGGAGGCTACATTAAATGCCCTTCCCTGATAATGAGATTGATGACTACCTTATATGTCATCCTAGAGCTTTCATCCAGTAGCTGATAGAAGCAGAAGCAGACACTCACAGCTTAGCACTGAGCTGAACTCCTGGAATCCACTTGCAGAGAGGGAGAAGTGATGAGCAAAGGGGTCAAGACCAGGCTGGAGAAACCGACAGAAACAGCTGACCTGAACAAGAGGGAGTTCATGAACTCCAGAATGATAGCTGGGAAACCAGCTTAGGACCGACCCAGACCCCCTGTATGTGGGTGTTAGTTAGGAGGACTGGGCAGTCTATGGGTCCTCTGGTAGTGGACCAGTATTTATCCCTAGTATATGAATGGATTTGGGAGCCCATTCCACATAGAGGGATACTCTTTCTGCCTAGACACATGGGGGGAGAGCCTAGGCCCTGCTCCAAGTGATTTGGCAGACTTTGAAGATCCCCCATGCAAAGCCTCACCCTCCCTGGGAAGCAGAAAGGGAATTCAAGGGGGTTAGGAGGAGGAGGGTGAAGAAACTGGGAATGACATGTAAAACAAGCTTGTTGCAAATTTAAATAAAAATATATTATCAAAAGTAAAAGAGTCCCACTAGGTAGTCCCACACATGTGCACATATGGACAACACTAATCAGACTTATTAGGTTATTTAAAAAACACATGAAGTTGGAAGTGGACATATTGGAGAGATATGAAACAACAGGGAAGGAGGAAATGAGGGGTGAATATGATGTTATTTCTTTATGTGCCTACATGAAATTCTGAAGAATAAAAATAAATCTCATAAGTTCATAAGATAGTATTTCACAAAAATATTATTACATGGTTATTATATTTATATCAATGGGTTTTTATCTATTTCTTCAAATTTTCAGCTGACACAGCCCTTCTTCTCTCTCTTTTAAAGGTTTCTAACCTTTAAGAAGCTTCCTAGAAGCATGAGCATCCTATCTTTTTTATATATGCACAGAACAGGGAATTCTACCAAAAAAAAATGAGCAACAGTTATTTCAGAATTAAATGACAACAAAATGGATATATGTATGAATCAGAGATGGATTCCTCTCCTGAGACATAATTCAATATAATATTTTGAAAGGGATTATAGTTCAGCTCAAGGGAGAGTACATTACTATAAGAGAAAGAATAACTGGGGGCTGTGGAAGTGACTCAATGCTAGTCTAATAAACTTGTGAGGAAAAAAAAACATAATCTGGGAAGTTCTTGAAGACCTAGGTATAAGGAAAAATAATTAATGATATCCCTGGAGTTATATACTAAAACAAACCTTTGTTGCTTTTATTTCCTCATCTTGGGTATTTTTTCACAGTAAAAGAAAACTGACTAACCTATTGTCTAATATCCCACCCTTAGTATTCGATTTCTTTGTCTATTCCTTGAATTTATTTCTCACACCAGAGTTAAAAGGCTTTCAAAGTATAGCATTTAGTACCACCTTCTATGTTAAACCACATGAAAATGGAATACATTATGAAGGTGGTACTAAATGCTATACTTTGAAAGCAACAAAGGTTTGTTTTAGTATATAACTCCAGGGATTTATCACCTTGGGCATTTATGAAGGAGTGCATCACTGCAAAAGTACCTGGTAAACAAAAGCTTCCCAGCTCATAGTGGCCAAGACAAAATGACTATGCCAACAAAAAAATATACCCTTAAGGATGGGCCTTCAATGACCTCCTTCCTCCAACCAGGTCATGATATTCCCAGCATCTCAAAAGAAATGTAAGTTCTATACTTACAAAAAAAAATTTCCATTTTTCAGACTAGACCCTCATGATTCAGTCTTTTCCCAAAGTTCCTGTCTTTAAACACTGATGACTTGGAGGCCAAGCATTCAGCACATAAGTTTAAGAGAGCATTTAAGGTCCAAATTACAGGAAGTGAAAATTTTTGAATTATTAAAAAGAGAAAACTCCCTGATAGGATAGAATGGAACAAGTCACCCTTGGCCATATGGGTATAACCTTAATTAACAGCACTACCTACAGCTGCTGCACTAAAGCACAAGCTGAAAAGAAGGAGAATGTGATTCACTGACAGGAGACCAAGCACAAATATTCATTCATGACAAAGCCCACCAGGAAAGCCTTGACCTTCATAGCAGACAGCTTCTAATCAAATAGGCAGAGAAATAATACTCATTTCTAACATGGTGACAAAAATAGTATGTACCTTCTCCACACAGTTCTGAAGACTGCTCTTTGTAGTTGCTTTATCTGAGCACAGAACATTTGATTCCACAAACAAGTGTCCACCCTGGCCAAAGAATTTACAAGGGTCTATCTGATGGGTTTTTCAGAATGTCATAGACACATTGTATAACCCCCATGACAATAGAATTGCTGTGTACTGTGAATGTCAGGCTGAAGATGGAGCTGGAATGCGGAGGAAAAACTGAAAAGAATGTGAGATAATGCAGAATATTGCTCAGGAAGGCATGGCTATAAGCCTAGACCAAGATCCAGAAATGATATAATTGTGAGCAGAACCCAGAGAAGCAATGCAAAAGATTGGCGAGTCAAGCAATGAACTAATACCCACAAAGACACTCAACAAAGTCATCAAACCACTGGGCAAAGATAGTACCTTTCTTACCAGTGATGATTTCATGAGTCAACATCCTTCTTCCATTTGTCATCCCTGAATAATCCAAAAAAAAAAAAAAGAAAGAAAGAAAAAAAGAGTGCAGTCCTTATACTATACATTTAATTGTTCTTAAACAGGAGGTCATAGAAAATAATGTTTTCCATGGTTTAAAAATGTTCCAGTTCCTTCTCATCACTGTTCATGCCCTGGTACCTTCATATTCACTCCATCTAAAGAGATTTTTCTTCCCTTTAAGAAGGAATTTGCTTTGTAAGTTATGTGTCATCTGTAACTCAGTGGAATATGGTATTAGGTACAGACTCAACCCTTGGAATTGAGACAGAGTGAATAGTAATGTTATTTAATATACTCAATAAACTATTTCTTCCCCAACTATAACATGAATACTGAAATTGCTGTCTGGTTTTGTGTGTCAACTTGACATAAGCTAAAGTCATCAGAGAGGAAAGAGCCTCCATTGAAGAAACATCTCCATGAGATCCTGCTGCAAGGCAATTTTTTTTTCAATTGGGGATGGTCCAGCATAGGGTAGATGGTGTGATTCCTGTGCTGGTGCTCCTGGGTTCTATAAAAGAGCGGGTTGAGCAAACCAGTGCAGGTAAGCCAGTAAGCAGCACCCCTCCATGGTCTCTGTATAAGCTCCTGCCTCCAGGATCCTGCGCTGTTTGAGTTCCTGTCCTCATTTCCTTTAGTAATGAACAGCAATGCAGAAAGTCAAAATAAAGCTGTTCATCCACAATTTGTTTTTTGATGATCATGTTTATCACAGCAATATAAAACTTAACTAAGACAGAGTGCTTGTCTTCAGTCCCACCACTGGGGAAGCAGAGGCAGGTGAGTATGGTGATATATTATTTATTATCTAATAAAGCCACTGGAGATCAAAATGCAAAGCTAGCTACAGCCATATCTCTACTGTGTTCACCTCCCTAGTGCTGGGATTAAAGGTGTGTGATCACAAGTGCTGAGATTATCTTTGTGTGAGCTGTTTCTCTTTTAGACTGGATCAACTTCATTTAACTCAGTGTAGCCTTAAACTAACAAATATCCATCTGCCTCTGTCTTCTGAGTCCTGGATTTAAAGGTCTGTATCACCACTGCCTGGCTCTATGGGTGTGGCTAGCTTTTCATTTTGCTCTCCAGTGACTTTATTAAATCATAAATAATAAATCACCACAGGTAAGTGTCTGGACTATCCTGGTAAATCTAATAAATCTTTGTTTCAAAAACAAAATAAATGGAAAATTAAATCCATTTGAGTATGTAATGCATATATTCCTTGACGTATTTCAGCTGACTCTAGTGTCTAAAATATCCTAATGAGTGAAAATTCAATGTTTCTTCCCCTATTCCTAGTCAAAGTTTTGAACCAAAAGTCAAAAGTATGTCCATAAGAAATATAGAACTATTTATTTTTATAATAGCCTACCAGAAAACAGACCTTCCAGCCTCAACTCCAGCCATTCTCCTATAAGTTTTAAAACTTACCTACAATGAGATTTTTGTTGGTCATGTGGGATTTTCAAGCATGCAAAATTTACTGCCAAAGCATTATTGCTATTGGGAACTAGGCATTCAGTGTCTCTGGTCAGCCTTTGAAAAAGATTTATAAAGATATTTTTCACAAAGGCATAGCCCTTTTGGGAGTGATACTTAGCCTTTCAAGTCCCATTAGCCACTAACAACTCTCAACAGATAAGGATGCAATGGAGCGGTATTTTTAAATAATTAATGGTATAACTGTACTTTAGATTAATAATCTACCAGAATAGCCTCTCATTAGTTAAAGGAACAGAGAGATGCACTTGGACAATGCCTATATACAATACCTCTTGTTCTTTGACCCATCATCATGGCTAGGTTGGTGTCCCAGTTCCTCCACTGGAAGACTTGCTTGGTCACAAGAGATGGCCAGTTCAATCTATGCATCCACTATTGCTACGATTCTTAGTTGGAGTCATCCTTGCAGATTTCTGGGATTATCTGTATTTTTACAAGTATAGTTAACTTCCATGGGTTGGTGTTTCCTTATAGTACTTTCTGTAGGCTATTTTTGTAGATGGATACTGTTTAAATTTTACTTTTCATGAAATATCTTGTTTTCTCCATCTATGGTAAGTGAAAGTTTTGCTGGGTATAGTAGTCTGAGCTGGAGTATGAAGTTGTTTCTACAGTACACTGACTTTGATTGTAGAGGAATATCTAGATCCTATGATATTTCACTGTTAAAGAGGTTTTTAATTTTGTTTTTTCAGTTTTTCAGCCACCTCTTTGCTGATATCCACAGACTCTGACTTAGTTTTCATTTATAGCAGCAAGAAAATGGTTTCCTTATTATTACAGCATTTGTTTTATGTGGTTTCTTACTAATAACCATTCTGACTAGGAGGAGGTTAGCATTTACCTGATAGCTAATGAACATTTTTCATGTCTTTACTGTTAATTTAAAATCATATTTTAAGATTTATTTTTACTTTATGTATTTGAATGTTTTTCTTTCATGAGTGTACGTGGACCATGTGTATGCCTTTGTCCCCAGAAGAAAGATGGGGCACCAAGTCCTCAGAACTATAGTTGAGGAAGATTATGAGTTCTGGGAACTGAACATATGTTGTTTGCAAGTGCAGTAGGTGCTTTTACCCAGTATGCTGTTGATCCTGCCCCAATTTGTTTTGAGAAGTATCTGTCCAGTTCATTTACTCACTGTTTAACTATATTTCATCTTCTTTTGATATTAAATTGAATTCTATGTATTATGCATGATTATATCTTATAAGTTAAACAGCTGGCAAAGATGTTCTTCCATTCTTCAGGTTTTATTCCCTCAGATGATAATTTCTTTAGCTTTGGAGAAGCATTTCAGCTTGATACAATTAATGTTATAATTTTTAACTTAATTCTTGAGATATTTGAGACCTATTCAGAAAGGAGAACAGGTAGGGGAAAGAGGCATGAGAAAGGATAATGGGAAGTTAATAAGATCAATGACCAATGTTCTGATATATATATATATATATATATATATATATATATATATATGAATATAAATATATAAAAATGTCACAAGGAGAGCTTTGGAGTTTGCTTAGGTGTTAAGCAACCTGCAATGACTGAGTTCCTTCCCCAAGACCTATGCAAAAGTCCAAAACTGTGGCATTTATTTGCAATACTAGGAATAAAGAGGTGAGATACAAAGATCCCTAGGGCTTTCTGTCTGAATCAATTGCCTCTGATCCAAGTGAGAGACCCTATTTCAATAAACAATATGAATGGCTTATATAAAAAATTATACCCAAGGTTGGTTTCTGACCTCTACACTACATGAACATGCACAATGTGAACACATACCTGCTCATACATTAACATTCACACTCGAAAATGAAAGAAAATGTCACAAGAAACCTGTTATTTTATACAATTAATACAAGCCAAAAAATATGAGAATAAGACATTTTCCCCAGTACAATGAAGTGTTTAATGCATATGAAGCACCAAGATGAGTTTAGGCACAGACGGACTTCCTAAGCACCCTAAAAATGCAGAAACATGGAGAGTCTCCTCTACCTAACTGTCCATATTTAGTTCAGCCAAGATTTATATTTATATTGCCTTGATCCATCACTTTGATAGACAACAATGATCCTGGAGACAGTGACAAAAAAAAAAAAAAGAATGTGCAAAGACTGTGGGGCAACAGTTGGGCCACATTGTGAGATTACTAGGAAGCCTCAGAGGTTTTAATTTCAGCAATAGATTATGACAGTTGATCCCCAAAAGCACAGATGGTGGCTTGAATGTGAGATGTTCCCAGTAAGCTCAGATATTTCCATACTTGACACCTAGCTGATGGCACTGTCTGGAAAAGATGCTGGAGGAAGTATATCACAGGGAGAAGCTTTGTTTATAGTCCAGTGCTGCTTCCTGTTTGAGCTTTTGGTTGAGAATACTACTCTGACCACCATGCCTGCCATGTGTTGCCATGCTTCCCCACCATGATGGACTCACATCCCTCTGGAACCAGAATCCAAAGTAAACTCTACAATAAATTGCTTGTTGCAATAAAGGATACTTATTGAGCTTCAGGAAATTGTTTCCTAAGAGAGAAAAAATATCTGAGATTTTAAAAGGAAATAAATGTCAATACTCTTTGAGTTGAGGAAGTATCCCTCTAAGAAAAGAAAAAGAATTGTTCTATAAATATGACATAATGCTTGTGGTTAGGCAAGGAAAGTATCCAAAGGTGTCATTTAGTCATCAAGAAATTACAATTTACAAGTCCAGCACAGTGGCTTATCAGGAAAAGACTGACAACCTGCATTTAATCCCTATGACCTGCATACTGAAAGGAAAAAACTAATTCCAAAAAGTTGTTCTCTGACTTCCACATATTTGCTATGGTATGTACATATATGTCTGAATGAACATGTGGGCACACAATCATGCACATATACACAATTAACAAAAAAAGAATTAAAACAATGTGATTGGTTTGAGTGTATATTTATATGTGTTTGTGCATATATGTACATATGTATATGTGTATGCATGTGTGTATATATATGTGTATGTATACATATATACACACACATATATATATATGGTATTTACACACACACACACACACTCACACACACACTCAGATAAGAGAGAGAGAATTCCAACACAGGAAACATTAACATTCTGAGAACTGTGTGCATATATTTTTCATCTTTTCATGGGCATCCATGCTTTTCTTTCAAGCACCCACTATCTGATCAGTTTAGCTATATTCCATCTTGGGCAACTCAGGTGACCCAGAAAAGGTGGTAAATGGTACTCAATGGATTAGAAACAGCATGGCTGCTTCTAGACTATAGATGAGATCCAAGAAATGGGCTCTGATATTGACATTTTCTAGCCCATATTATCACTGTAAGAAAAGAAGTCAGACTTATGATGGACAAATTAACAGGTGCTTGCTACTGCTAATTGCATGGGTGTATAGCAGGTTGAGAGATTCATCTGTATTGTGTTGCTGTAACCAACTTTGTCCCTCATTTGTAATAGACTAGGTATTGACTTCATTGATCCTTTCCTCAAGACCCCATTAAAGACTTTGTATCCCCCCTCCCATGAACACTTAGACACCCTTTTTTATTTAGCAAGTCATTAATTCATACCCTTTAGTTTTATTAATGCTTTATGAACTGGGAGGTGAAGCAAGAGGGAGATGAGCAGAGGTCTTTTCTATTCTCTTCCTGCTAAATATTTATAACATTTTGTTGTTCTGGGACTGTTTCAGAATAAAATGAACTCCCTTAAGTTAAAAAAAGTCAACTTTTCAGCCAGTGACCTTTGAAAAATTATGAGGGAAATGATTTTATAAAAAAATTTCAATCACCAATTTAAAAGCCAAACAATGTCCTTTAACCTAATTCAACAGTCCTAGAAAATAATGGAGCAACATTTCTTGGGTGAATCAATACTGTATTAAAGAAACATGGTATCATTGAAAAGTTATGAATACAAAACAGGCCAATGACAAATTAGTGTTGCTGCTTGGTGTCTTTCTCAGTTTTCTTGCCTTACTAAATATAAGCTTTAAAAGACCTCTTCCTGCTTAGAGCTAACAGGGAAATACATTGGCTCTTCATGCTTTCCTGTTAAGGTGTCCTATAGCTTCCATTCAATGCACCATAGACACATAAGGAATATAAATAGCAAAACAACCACTGAAGCTTGTTCAGTAAAACCACTATTGAGTAATTCATGCTTTGAAATCATTTTGCCACTTGTTCCTGCAGGAAGGCATCTTCTTCCTGCCACACTCCTGTTATTTGTAATGTAGGAACACAGAAGACAATTCTTTCAAGGTCACTTAGCACAGACTCAGATATAACCACCAAAAATCAGTCAGCTTTCCAAAGTTCAAAACGCTTGGATTAAAGGACTCTTGCAGATGAATAAGGGCAAGCCAAACACCTAGATATAAATTACAACATTTTTTAACAATACAGGAATATAAAAAGGAGTGTTGGCTATTGGACCATACATATGCTAAAAATGCTTCGTTAAAAGCAAAACAGTGACTTTGTGTTATGCTCTTTTAAAAAAAATTTCCTATGATGTAAAGTTCTTTCATGTCTCAGTGTTTACCCAGAAGAAGAAGAAAATGCAACTGTTTGGTGATCAAGGGTTGTCTTTATATCATCAACAGATTGATGAGCTGAATACTTTGTGGGTAATGAAAGACATGATGCTATACAAAGCAGGTGCTATATCTAGTGCAGTATGAACTGTGCTGTGAAATCTCAAAAATAATTGTTTATTGATTAAATATGTGTGTATTCTCTTTAGGAAACAAATGCTATAATTTGCACACAGCCAACTGGCATTGGTGGCCCAGCTTCTATCTGGACACGAATAAGCCTAGTTCTTGAGCTGTCTGTTGCTAACATTTGTTGGAAATACACCTTTGAAAGAAAAGTCACTTCTTCAATTTTTCATCTGTCCTATTGCCTCTCCAGTGTTTGGCCATCTCAAAGTCCATGGTCCTAGCTTTAGATCACCAGGTTTGTTTTGGAGATGCCTTTCCCTGGTAAGTTGCTTCCTCCCTTTCCCATCTTTCACCTCAACTATATCCACATTCATCCCCACAGGTCTAGCTTCAATTATGTGACCCCCAAACCTGATTTATTTGAAATGGACCTTTGACCAGTGAACTGCTGCTTTCCTCTCCTACACTTTGCTCCAACTTCTGATAGATCTATACCCATAGAACAAGACTCAAAATCATTGTTTCAAGCCTGTCTTTTCCTGGTTCAATTAAACAAATAGCTCATCCATTAGCTTTGCCTTACCTAGTTCAGATCACATAACTCCTGCACTAGCTAGGGCTAAGGTAGGGCAGCTTCACATACTCAACCAACCAAGTCCATAGGCTCATGTCAAATCATTAAAAACAATGTGAATGATCATTAAACCCACTAATAAGATAGATATATTTCCTAATGAGAACTACCTAACTGAATTTGAAAAGATAATCATAAACTTTATCAAACAATTCATGAAATTTAAGGAAACCACAACAAAAACCTTCATTGGATTTCATTCATGAAAGTTTAATGCCTTGGCAATGTCCAAGAAAATGCAGATTTTAGCTGAATAAAATTATGACTGTAATTTAGAATTTGAAAAACTGAATTCAATAAACCATGGCTAGAAACACAAATAACAAAAAAATTAAAATGATTGCAATCAACATACAAATTTCAAAAATAACTTTAAATATTTATTACCTAAATTCTCAAATCAAAAGATAGGCTACTTGATTGGACAAAGAAACAAAACCAATCCTTCTCGTTAATACAAGAAATACAACTCAACTTTAAAGATAGACATGACCTGGAAATGAAAAGCCAGAAAATATATATCAAGCAAATGGGATCAGGAAGCAAACAGGCTTTGCCATTCTGACATCTGGTAACCCAGACTTCAAACTAGAACTTATCAGAGGAGCTACATAAGGGAACTTCATTCTAGTTAAGTGACCAATTAATCAAGAAAATTTTACAGTACTAGCCATACTTGTATCAAACTCTGGTGCATATAACATATAGAAAATACTACTGTAGTTAATAACACATTAAAACAACCCAACAGTAATATAATATTTCAATACCCTACTTCTTCCAACAGTTATGTCATCCAAACCCCCCCCCAAAAAAGAGAAAGAGAAATCTCAGAATTAATCGTTATCATAATATAACTGGGCTTAACAAATATCTAAAAAGTATTACATCCAAACACCAAATAATATGCATTCCACCCAACAGCACAAAGAAATTTCTCTACAACAGACTACATGTTGGTATATAAAACAAATGTTTACAAATTCAGAAAAATTGAAATAATACCATGAAATATTCATAAAGTACTCCCCTTAGGGATCAGGAAACTGTGGAATAGATCAAAAGAGAACATGGAATAATTCAAGAAAACAGCGCTCTCTAAACACAAGAGGATTGATGCATGTTTGAAATGACAAAGACTGGCAGCATTCATAGGGCCTGTTCAGGTACAAGTTAGCTAGGGTTCCAGTGCTGAGAGGAGAAAGAATATAAAAGTTCTTATCCCTAACTTAGAAGCCATCTTCAAGTGATACCTACTTGAAAAGAAAACATAGGTTTTCTCCAATTGGATATATTAGCTACATACACTACAGGGTAAGCTCATTGGCTAGCAGAGATAATAGACAAACTCAGTGGTATTTTTGAGAGCTTTTCCTCATATTGCTTCACTTGGGCTTTTTTTTTTTTTTTTTTTTTTTTTTGGCTATTTGTACACAATGCAAAAGTCAATGGATTGGGTAAATCCCATCCCAATAACTACAAGCACCACAGATTTGCATTTACTATGTTCAGGGAACATAAAAGAAAACAAAAACAAATTTAAGTGACAGAACAAAAGGAAGTTGGCTGTGTGATGGTCTTTCTCAGAAAAGGATGTATAACCATGACCAGAACAAGACAATATAAATGGCATATTAAGGAGAAACAGTAAATTCTAATTGGGCCCTACCCCTAGACAAAAAGTCTATAGTCAACTAATAACTGTTGAGAGAGGACGGATTAGCATCTTCCAGGAATAAGCCGATAGTCAACCCTAAAACTATACACACACAAAGAACATCAACAACAAAAACTACTTAGTAAGTTTTATTTATTTATTTCTACATATATTATTCTTTTTACATTATTTTACAAAGAAAGAGAGACTATCAATTTGAGAGTACAAAGGTATGGGAGGGGTTAGAGAGAGGAGATGTGAGTGGGACTAGAGGGAAGAATATGTACTTACATTTTAATTAAAATGTAAAACTAAATTAAGTAAAGTGCAGGGGAGGGTGGAAATGAAGGGAAAAAATTGAAGAGAAACTAATCCTGAACAAGCCAGGGCTCATACATCAACACCCCCAACACATTTGTTAGAAATGCATATTTTCAAATCCTAGATCAGAGATACAATATATAATCTTTGGAATTATTGTTTAGGAAACTACTGAGGTTGATATTTATGAAGCTGGTTAAAAAGTCTTCCAAGTAATTCTTATTCCTATAAAGGTTTATTAAATAATAACCTAGAATGCAGGGTTCACATCTCAGACTCTTCACCTTTTATTTTATTTTTAACATTTTTTCTTCATAACTGTCTATTGTCAGAGTAAGCTATCTAAGAGTAAGCTATCCTTGCAATTAAAAATGTAGTTCTCCGTGTATGTTCAGATTTCTCTGAAAACCAAACATGAGGTGAGACTGAAAAACAGAAAAGGCTGTTTTGAAATCACTAGTCAAATCTTATTAACATGTTTACCAAGAATTGTGGATTGCAGTGTAAAGATTCCAGAGACGGGCAACATTATTAAGATGTTGGCTATGCAACTAGGTGATATTTTTAATTTCCTTATCACTATGATGATGGGATCCCTACATATCAAGCCTTAATGGAGATGATTAAAGATAAGAAAGTCAAGAAAGCTCTTCATAGGACTCACAAATACAGATTCTCGACATCATCTGAGCCTTTTTCTTAGTCCTTGTTTGTTTTCTTAAGATTGGGAAGTTACATAAAAGACATCACCCTGTGCTTGACATAAACTACAGTGTCTGCCACATGCTGCTCATAAACGATAGATGATTGATCGACTGACTGCTGTGATGAATCCCACGAAGGCAGTAGAAAATCTTGCCCTTTTGACTTCTCTACTTGAGAGAAGTCAGCTACTTAAGCTTTATTGCCAGTAACAGAAAATTGACTGAGTAAGGAATGGCACAAGTAGTTATCCTCCATGGTCTCAGCTTCCCATCTTTTAAAACAGATCAAATCTTTCCAAATAGTTGTCAAGCTGCTTAAATAGAAAAGCTCTGGCTGATAGTCACCACTACAGAATAAAAAATAACATATACCTTTTAGATTCTCCACTCACTGGTGAAGTAAGTAGAAGTATTAGAAACACTGGAAAGACAAAACTAAAGAAATCAAGTGTTTTATTTCCAAACTGGTAACACTAAAAGAAAAGAGGGCATTATGACAGTAGTCTGAGCACTGGAAAGAAAAATCTATTTGAAATGGTTTGTAATTCTACCTTGCATACCCATTATAAGACAGAAGCCTCTTAGAAAAGGTATACTTCAGAGTGAACTCTTCATACTGCAGTCTAACTCACAGGGTGGGCAGGTAGACCCTCCAGTAGCTGCCTGAGGTAATCAAGAAAGGAGCAAAACAGGGCCTCAGTTTTACTTAGTATCTATCACTGCAGTAGGAATCAATTCCAGCCTAGTGGTTTCTTTGTCATTGCCATGTAAGTTTTTACAGAGAGATTATCATAAGGAAGGAAGGGGTGGTGGGATGGCTTAGCAGATAAAGGTACTTGCCATCAACCCCTACATCCTGAGTTCAGTGCCTAGGGTCAACTAGTTAGAAAAGACAGAACTAATTCCCACAATTTGGTTAACTGCTACATATTCACCATGGTACATGTGTGCCAGTGTGTGTGTGTGTGTGTGTGTGTGTGTGTGTGTGTGTGTACGCGCGCATGCGCGCACATGCGTGTGCACATGCACACACACATGTAAGTACATAAATAAATATTTATAAATTATTTTAAAATTTAGGGAAGCTTAAAATGGAGGTATATGCCTTTAATCCAAGCACTTTGGAGACAAAAATTATTCTGTTCCATATGAAAGCAAGGCTATCCCATTCTTCAAAGAGAGTTCCAGGCCAACCAAGGTTTCCAAGTAATCCCTTGTCTGAAAACAATTTTGGATGTGAGGAGAGATATAACTTAGTACATTCCTGGCATATCCAAGTTTCTGTATTGAAAGAAATGCAGAAGAAATTAATGAATGAATGAATGGAGGGAGGGAGAGAGGGAAGGAGGGAGGAAAGGAAGGAGAGAGGTCTGGAGGGATTAAAACCACTGATGCCTCTTCTAAAGCTCCTGAGCTCAATTCACAGCACCAAAATGGCAAGTCACAACCTCCTTTGACTGTAGTCTCATGGATCCGATGGACTGTTGTGCTGTGCAGACATGCATGATGACAAAACACCCATATACATGAAATACATGAATGAATACATATTTAACTCCAACCAGTGAAACAAGTAGACTACCTTCAGAACATCCCCTCTACCTCTACCTCTTCTCTTATAATTCCAGAGATTTTGAGTCCTGATATTTTGAATTTAAAAACACTCAGGTAAGTTTGTGTGCTTAGATACTTGGTTTCCAGCTGGTGGAGGAACTAGGGAGGGGAGGACTTGGAGGTTTATAGACAGACCTTCTGCATATTCAGACTCTGCTTGCTTATAGCCAATGTGATGTTACCAGGAGCCTCATCCTCCTGCTACCACAGGCTTGAGCTGTCCCCATCACCGTGACTCTCCTGACATGACAGATTGCCCCCTTATGAATGATGAACCAAAGTAAATACTTACATTGCTTTTGTCAATGTGTTTTGATGCAATCATGAGAAAATGAGTTAATACCATGCAGATTCCCATAAGGACATGACAAACTATGAACATCAAACAAAGGTTGAGTCTGTGATTGCTAAAACACCACCACCAGGTAGGGAAAGTGACAAAACATATGCATTGAATGACATGCTGAGGAATGAAGACACAGGCTTCATCATGGAATAGTTGGACTAGAAGCAAGCTCAAATTTGCACTATCTACTTCTCTTCCTGTATCTTGCATGTGCCCTCTGCAAAGAGCTTGGCTCTGTATTTATTCAAAAGCACAGACATTATGGCATTGGAAAGGAATGAGGATTCATTATAGAAATCAGTAAGAGTTTTTCAAGGAAAGAACCTTTAGTGATCCCCGAAAGTACCAAAGGCACTCATAAAAGCAAGCATTGCTTAAAACTGATATCAAGCTATATTCATGTTACTTTCAAATTATACAGTAGATATTTAAGTTGCTTTCAAGGTTTTAGCTATTTTTATCAAATGATTATAAAAAAAAACACATGTCTATACATACATGGATCAGGGGAATGGCAAATTACATACCTAAGATTCAAACTATGCCTTTAGCTTAAGTTGTAAAAGGGGATTCCGCGGGAAATCCAAGGCAAATAATATTTAATTACATTGTTTTCTTAAAGACAGAATGAAACAAACTGAGACAAAGTAGGTTAACATATTTTTAAATGCCTTCAAGGTATATTATTAACTTGGTTGAGAGATACAGAAAAAGTCCAAATTCTTTGAATGCAAGAGATATTTTAATACAATAGTATCTCTGAAGACGTGAGGTAACATTTTACATCGGAACTACAACAGTTATGTTCACAATATGAAAGTAATATAGTTGTGTATTTCATGATTCTTTATCAAAAATAATTTATATCCACAGGTGTGTGAGTTTATATCTGGATCTTTGATTTAATTCCATTGATCAACCTGTCTGTTTTATGTCAATACTATGTGGTTTTTATTCCTCTCGGTATTTACTACAGAATTGAAATCAGAGAGAGACTGATACCTCTCAACATTCTTTTATTGTATAGAAGTCAGAAATACACAGTAGAAAAAAAGAAAGCATCAACAACATTGATGCTGGTATAACTGTAAGTCAGAATCTACAAGAATGTAAATTGATCCATATCAATCACATTGCAAAATATTCAAGTCCAACTGGATCAAAGGCCTCATCATAAATCCAGATACAATGAACCTGATAGAAGAGAAACTGAGATGCTGGAGAGATGGCTCATCCAGTAAAGGCTAGGCTCACAACCAAGAAGAGAAGTGGGGAATGGTCTTCAACATACATGCACTAGAGACAACTTAATGAACAGAACATTAATACCACAGGCACTAAAAACAACAATCAATAAATGGACCTATGAAACTGAGAAGCTTTTGTAAGTCAAAAGGCATATTGAAAAGGAAAAATATGGCAGCACAAAATAGGAAAAGGTTTTCCTTAACTCCACATTTAAGAGAGGGCTATCTCTTCAAAATATATAAAGAACTCAGGAAACTAAACATGTAAGAATCAAATAATCCAGTTTAAAAAAATGGTATAGAGAACTAAGAAATCTCAACAAAGAAATTTCAAATGTCTAAGATAGCCTTCACAGAAATGAAAATCAAAGGGACTGAGATTTCATCTTACACCTGTCATAATGTTTAATATAAAAAAACACATGTGAGAGGTTGTAGAGCAAGTGGAACACTCCTCCATTGATGGTGAGAGTGCAAACTTGTACAGCCATTTTGGAATTCAATATGGTAGTTACTCAGATAATTGGAAATCAATCAACTTCAAGACCCAGCTAAAGCACTTTTGAGAATGTACTCAAAAGATGTCCCATCCTATGACAAAGACATAGATCAGCCATGATCATTGCAGCTTTGTTCATAATAGCTAGAAGCTGGAACAAAACTTAGATGTCTCTCAGTGGAGGAATGGATAAAGAAAATGTGGTACATTTACACAATGAATTATTATTTAGATGTTAGAATAATAGTATCATGAAATTTGTAGGCAAATGGATGGAACTGGAAAACGTCATACTAAGTGAGCTAACCTAGGCCCAGAAAGACAAACATAATATGTGCCCACTTATAAATGGACCTTAGCTATTACCTAAAAAGTAATTATGCTATGATCCATGTGCCCAGAGGTGGTTATACATGGATTTCCCTGGGAAGAAATAGATTTTGCCAGTGGACTGGGAGAAGTAAGAATGGGAACAGGAGGGAATCATGTGGAAGTAGAAGGGATTGAGGGAGATGAGAGAAATTATTGGAAGAGTTAAATGGAATTAGAGGATATTTGGGGGAATGTAGGAATCTAGTACAGTGGAAATTCCCTGGAATCTAAGAGACTGACACTAGCAAAATCTTCTAGCAATGGGGTATATGGAGCCTGAACAGGCCATCTTCTATAACTAGCCAAGGCTCCTAGCACTGGTACTAGGATATCAACCTAGTTATAAGACCTTTGCACTACCATCTGTCCTGTCTGCAAATTGTGCTAGGCAATAATGGTGCAGAACTTGCATAAGTGGCCAACCAATGACTTGTTTGACTGCAGGCCCATGCTATGAAAGGGAGCTGATTCCCAACACTGCTTGGACATTCAAAAACTGGAAGCTGGGTGGCTCAGTGACCTGGGTTAGAACCAAACACAACTGAAAAATAAATGTTAGACAGATTGATTGATAGATGTTAAATTGTCAGTGAATGATTTTTAATGATAATCTGCTATACTCATAGATGTTTGCCTTGTCCATTTGTCATTAAAGGGGTGTCATCTAGCAACTGATGGGAGCAGATGTAGAGACTAACACTAGGGCTAGTTAGGGGAACCCCACAAAAGGGGGATGAAGGACTGTAGCAGCTGGAGAAGGTTAATACTCCACAAGAACCTGTTCACAGTACAACTAGGGCTCACAGACAGTGAAGTAAGAGACACAGACGCTGTATGTGTCTGAGCTAGTTCTTCTGCATACACCTATGGCTGTGTAGCTTGATATTCTTGAGGGACTTCCAACAGTAGGAGTTGGGAGTATCTCTGACTGCTTTCCTTGTACTTAAGACCCCTTTATTTTTATTGAGTTGCCTTGTCCAGTCTTGATATGAAGGCTTATGCCTAGTTTCATTGTAATTTGTTATGCTGTGTTGTGTTTGGTTGACAACCCTGGTAGGAGTGATTTTTTTTTTTTTTTTTTTTTTTTTTTTTTTTTTGGCAAATGGAGGACAGAATCGAGGAGAGAAGGGAAGTGATAGGAAGGAATTGGGAGGAGTAGAGAGAGGGGAATATTTGGTCAGAATATAATGTATGAGAGGAAACAAATGAACATAGTAACTTTAGAAAAAGAAGATACCCATTATAGGAAAGAAAAATAAGGGGCATGTTTCTTAAATGGCCAAAGAGCATATAAAATGTTATGTATACCTCTTCCTTTGAGGCCTGATAAAAGATAAAGTGAGTTCAGATCTACCTGATGTTTTTGGATTTATATAGAAAACTGAAAAATATCTGTTTGAGAGAATCAATATGGTTCATGCATTTGGAGATAAAGTCAGCTGCTGAAAGTAGAGCAGGAATTCGAGAATCCCAGAACACTGAACACTCAGGACAGAAGACAGAGCTAACAGAGGGCACAAGAACAAGACCGAGGCCAACCTTTAGATAAAACAATAAGAGTTCTAGGCATCTCTGCTTACAGGAGAGACGTTAGATCAGTAACAGTTAAGTCTGCATAGGTTTTTCTTCCCAGAAAAGCAATTTAGGAATGAGAAATGATGTGTGAATGAGCTCCAGTCTGCAGTGAAATATTCAAAGACAAGAAGGATGCCAAGTGTTGACAAGCATAGCTGACCAGCATGAGGCTCTGGCTGACCTTCAAATGAGAGAAAGTTTTCAAAGAGATAATTACCTTGCAAAAGCAAAAAACAAAGAAATTAGAGGTGCTCAAGAAATAAGGGATCTCAGACAGGAGTTTTGGTACACCCTTTCATCTCAGCACTGGGAAGATCAATCCAGGATGCTTGCTGTAAACTTCAGGACAGCTTGGTACTAGGCAGTGAGTATCAGGACAGACCAGAGAGCATAAGTGAAATAGTGTCTCAAAAAAGAAAATAAAGCAGAGCCAGTAATACAGCTCAATTGGTAGAGTGCTTGGCTAGCATCCAAGAGGCCCTTGGCTATCTTCAACCAACATAAATGGGAGATGTATGTATGTGTGTGTGTGTGTGTGTGTGTGTGTGTGTGTGTGTGTATGTATGCATTATGTGTGTGTGTGTGTGTGTGTGTGTGTGTGTGTGTGCTTGCATGTATGTATGCCTTCATTCAATAGGTAGACATTAGAGCATCAGAAGTTCAAGGTCATATTCAGCTACATACCTTGTTCAAGGAAAGCGGGGGCTACAAAAGACCCAATCATAAACAAGGCAGATAAGAAAACAACAAAGGAAGAACTATGGAGTGTGGATAAATGGATCAAGATTCACAGGACTAATCTCAAAATAGGTTTATTCAACTTTATTTGAGGAGAATGCACTTGTACAAGAAGCAGGTGACTACTGCCAAGTTCTAGCTCCAAGGGTTCACCCAGCCTGCCCTCTGTGACCAGACTGGAAGCGAGAGAGTGAAAGCTAGGGTCCAGGACCCCAGACATAGTAATCCACTCCATCATGCCCACACATGTGACACAAATATGGAGTGAAGGTGGTGGGTATGAGCAGAGTTGAATGCAGAAGAATATGGATAAGATGCACTGTATAAAACTGTCAGTGATTTAATTCTACGATAAAAGTAAACCCAAACAGTATGGCAGCTGTGTATTAAAACAAAGATTACAGTGGCCACTCATTTCTCTTAGTAAGAAAGGCAGTAGTCCATTAAACAAAACCCTCGCCTGAGGGAGGTGGAAAGAGTAGGAGTTGCTAGTCTGCGGAGAAACTTCCTCATGTAACTGGCAATGTAAACACCAGAAATTTTCCTTCTGAGGAGCTCTGTGGGAAAAGAGGAGAATGTTCTCTTTAGTGGTAGACTACCTGTCTAGCAACTACAAGACCCTGGGTTTGATCTCCAGCACCAAAACTGTAAAAGAGGAAATTTTTCTTTCTTTCTTTTTATTTTTTTAATTTTAAAATCTTTTGCTCTTATTCCAGTTCCCTCTTCTCCCCCTCTCTCCCTCTCTCCCTCCCTCCAATGCCCCCACACCCTCCCATTCCATCCCCTCCCACCCCTGCTCCATAGGGAGGGTAAGGTCTTCCAGGAGGGGTCAACAAAATCTGTAAAGTCATTTGAAGTAGGGACTAGGCCCTCCCTAATGCCTCTAGACTAAGGGAGTATCCCTCCATGGGGATTGTGCTTCCAAAGTCCTTTTGTGCACCTGGGATACATCCTAGTTCCACTGTCAGAAGTCCCTTAGACTGCCCAGGCCTTCTAACTGAGACCGATGTTCAGGGGGTCTGAGTTAGTCCAATGCTGGTTTCCCAGATATCAGTCTGGGGGCCCATTGACTCCTCCTTGTTCAAGCCAGCTGTCTCTATGTGTTTCTGTAACCAGTATTGTCCTCCCTCTCTGCATCTGGATTCCATTTCATCTCAGTGTTTAGTTGTGGGTGTCTGCTTCTGTTTCTCTCTAGATGAGGGCTCTATGATGACAGATAAGTTAGTCATCAGTCTTATTATCAAGTACAGGCATTTATGGTAGCCTTTCCATGCTTGCTGAAATTGTTAGTTGGGGTCAGTCTTGTAGGCCTCTGGACATTTCTCTAGAGTCAGTTTTCTCTTCAAACCTATAATGGTTCCTTCTTTTATAGTATCTCTCTCTCTCTCTCTCTCTCTTTCTACCTCTCTCTTTGTCTTCACTCATCTATTCTTCCCCTAACTCAATCTTCCTAATCCCATGTGCTTTCCTCTCCTCCCCTTCTCTTTCTCCTATCTCCCTCTCCACTCACTTGCCCCCTACTCCCAATATGCTCAGGAAATCTTGTTCCTTTCCCCTTCTGTGAGGGACCTCCAATGACTCTCTTAGGTTCCTCCTTGTATCCTAATTTCTCTGGCGGTGTGAATTATAGGCTGGTGATCTTTGCTTTATGTCTAAAATCCATATATGAGTGAGTACATACCATGTTAAGAGGGATTTTTTTTTCAACTGATTCTGTTCTGCCTTATTTTATACCTAAAAAAATGAGGTTGGCAAAGTATTATCAAGCACTGAAACGCAGTAACATCTATAATCTCAACTCCCAAACTGAAATTAAAACTGCCTTACTTCTCAGTCTTTCATTCTATTCCACTCCTACAAACAATAATTTTGCACAGAGATAGTAGGCGATGGTGTTCAGGCTACAGTTATTGATCAGATGTAGGTCTACTGTGTGATTGCAATTATATTTAGATGTTACGTGTAATCAACTAAGTCAGGGTCCAACTAAGCCTTATTTTTTTCTACACAAACACTTCTCTTTGATCTTTCTGACTCCTGTAGTCACTCGATGTTTTAAATTATTCAAAATAAAAAAATAAAAATCAGCTCTGTATCAACAATAGTAAGGATCCAAGCCCTAGACTACCATATCAGCTCTGTTACAACTAACAAACAGGTGGTTAAATTATTTAAGCCTTTGTTTCTTCACTTTTAAATGAAGTGAACTATTTTATTCCACAGCATTTCTGTGAATAAAAAATGATAAAAATGTTTATAAAGCATCTGGGACACAAGATAGGCTAAAGATCATTACAAATATGTCATTTTTAATCCATTTCCTCCTGAAGTGAGACTCCCCATGCAAAAATGCAGAGCATATTTGAGTAGCAAGCCAAGAAAACAGGAGGGAGAAAGGGGTGTGGGCAAAGGAAGACAGATAAGGAAAATAGAAATATGACAATGTCTACTCACTTACCAAATCTTATATTCAGTTCTCTAAGACCTCTGAGAACAATTATGAAACACATTCTGGAGCTGCCTAGGTGTTGTGTGATATTCGTGTACCATGTGAAAATGTATAGATGAGACTGGAACAGCCAATATTTAGGAAGGAGAATATAGTCTAAACTTCCAGACAGAGAGAACACTGGGAATAAGAAAGGTGCTGTTACCAGCCAGATGTGGAGGAGGCAGGAGGGGCAGTTCAGAGATGAGGTAATGCACCTCATGAAAGAATGTAGATTTTAAAATATGCATCCAATTAAGTTATAAGAACAGTTAGGAACAAGCCTAAGCTAAGGCCAAGCTTTTTTAATTAAAACTAACTCTCCATGTCATTATTTGCAGGTTGACCATCCCAACCAAAAAAGTACTACTACACCTAAGTGAGGTTTAAAGGAGGAAATCATGTGCCCAAGGTTTCACATTCCCAATAACTACACTATATGTAGAAGATCAGCCACACTTCCATTTAGCAAAAGAAAGAAACGAGAGAATGTAGGATGGTTCTAAATGAGAAATATCTTGTTGTTCAAAAATGGAACTATTCAACACTTACTTGATCCTAATTACTATCACACTGAATAGAAGAAATGGGACTAGTTATGAAACATTATTATCATGATTCTGGTAACTAACTATAGAGGTTTTCCTAGAATACCATGCATTCAGTAGATTAGCGTTAATGTAGATCTGAGACTACTAAAATCTAACTCATACCCAGAATACATATTTCTTATGGCTACAGTATCTTTGCCACCTACATAGTGCTATGCTATGATTATGCTGAATTTTCTTAAGTCTTGGATTTCAACATTTGAGATGTTAGTTTTGGTAATCTAGTGAGCATTCATATACCTCAGCCTTTGTAAACACAATTAACAAATCTACTTTTATTAGATTTCCTTTTGTAGCAGCTTAGTTAAAGGGATACATTATCCAAACAGGGAACACATTTCAAGTACAAAGTGGAAACATCCATCTCACTTCTTAGTCTGATATTGTTTTCCATCTTAATTTGTTTCCTCCTCAATTCCCTCCTACTTGTCCATCTTCTCAAAGCAGTACATCTTCATAAAGTGCCCCATTAATCCATTCCTCTAGAAGGTAGGACTAACTGAGTATAAGAACTACTCCATTTGTACACCAGGGATAGGAGAGGAGGGTGGTCAGGGGCCATGAGAGGGTGGGACAGAGGGAAAGAGAGACTGAGGGAGGGAGGAAGAGAGGGGGGAGGGAGGGAAGCAGGGAGAGAGAGGGAACTGGGATCGATATTTAAAATAAAAATAAAAACTAAAAAGAACTATTCCAGGGCAGAACTTATGTTCACCTAATAATGAAATCCACATGTTTGTTTGTTTGGTGGTTTTGTGTGTGTGTGTGTGTGTGTGTGTGTGTGTGTGTGTGTGTGTGTGTGTGTGTGTGTGTTTGCTTTATTTGTTTACAGATTGTTTGCTTTGGTTGATTTTTTCTTATTTATAATCATGTTGTATTTTGTTTTCTTGTGTGATGCCCCTCATCTGAAGAACGAATGGAGTATTTGTTGTTATATTGGGTTTTTGAGAAAAAAACTTGAAATTAGATAGGTAGGCAGAAGGAGAGGATCTGGAAGGGCTTGGGGGAAGGAAAGAGTATGATCAAAATATTTATTTCAATTTAAAAATGGTTTTAAATAATGGAAAAACTAAAAGGAAGTTGTGTCTTACCAAAAACAGTATAGTTTTCTAATAAATAATAGTCTTAGCATTTGTTATTTAAGAATAAAATTTAAAAATCATATAAGAAACTAGGTACAAGGGAATGTGTGTATGCTTGTTTCTTCAACTCTTGCTTTACTCTGAATGCAAAGTTCTTAGACTAAAGTATACTCAGTCCCATAGACTCTAAATATATCAAAACTCTAATACAAACAGAAAGGAGAGTAACTTGGAAGGAAATGCCTTGTAGCCCTGCTGGCAACAGGCCCATCCACAAGCTCAATAAAATAAATAAATGATTTCTTTTCATAAATTGTCACCCAGTCTTCCTAGAAACCAATAAGAAGCATGTAGCACAATCAGGTTCATTTTATCCCCCAGACTAAAGATTCTTACACTTGCATAAAACTTTTTTACGAAACTGCAAGTGGATCCATGAGAAAATGTGTTTCTTCTTCACACTTTAAAACTGGACAGCTGATGCAGATGCACCTACATAAGTCCAACTATAACAGCACAGTTCCACAGACAGGAAGTACTAAAACATTATTAAATCAAGGGTCTGAACTGAAGACTCCAGCTCAGTCTTAGAGTTCTTGTCTAGTTAGGGTCAGAGTCTAGTTTTAATCAATGTAACTGACAAAAAACAAAACACAAAAAGAGACTATGAAGTAAAGGTTCATTGTTACATTGTTACAAGCAATAAAGATTATCAGAGAGGAGAATTTCAACTTCCCTATGAGCTACAGGGCAATGTGCCTCATCCATGTAGCACTTACAGACTTCTTAACCTCAACAGGCACTAGCTGAAAAGCAAGAGTGAGAAACATAAGGAAGGAAAATAATTGGACAATTTGTTATTACAATGAATCAATTGTACAAAAATGTATATTAATAATCCAATTTTAGTATAATTATTTTATGATGGGTTATTTATCATTGCTCTGAAAATGTTGACCTGGGGAAAACACAACAGAAAACCCATGTTAAATGCTACGTGATAAGATAATTTTTAGTCACTCATAAAAGTCCTTTGGTGCCGTAATAGTCTCATCCTCAAATTAAACAGATTAGTGCACATAATATTTAAGGTATAATAGCCTATGACTGCTGAAATGATACATCAGAGATCTGCAACCTAAGAGCAGTTAACTGTGGGGTTAACTGCAAAAGTGTTTCAACTAGCATGGCAGAGTTCCTAGAGCATAAAATGTGAAAATCTTCATAACTTGGCTGGCAGGGCCACCTGTGGGAAACCTCATATAAGCTAGAACATGCTTTCTGTAGATAAACTTTCTGTTATTACATACCAATAATGTGAACCCCAAAGACCCGCTGTCAACTGTTTTAATCAACTTTGAGATGTTGGTTTTCCAGAACTTCAAGTTTTGTGTCATAACTTAGGTTTATGGAAGAGATCTTTGTAGAAGATCACAAGACTTAGTTAGCTCTCCACTCTTCATCTCACAAGCCCTTAATCAAATTAAGATCTCACATCCATGGATATAAATAAATTTAAAAAAAATCTAAGATTCTTGAAATAAAGAAGCTACAATATATGTCTCTGTGTTTCAGTAAGTCTAGCCCTACTGTCTTTCTAAGGGATAAATATGGATTGTAGCACATGCTTTGAATGACAAGTGATCTTCCTGGCTAACATGTTGACCATAAGGGGTTCCTACTTTGTGACTTCTCTTTTGAAAGGACCCTACAGTCCCGCTTTTCACTATTACAGAGGAAAGATAAATACCATAAAACCATCCTCGAACATGGACTAGTACAAAGGTTTCATTCTGTTTCTCCTACCCCAGTGTCAGGAAAATGAAAGAAACTAAAGTAAATTAATTCCTAGCATGTGAAATGCATGATTTTAAATGCTTTATATATTTTACTTTCATAAACCAGATAAGAGGTTCTTACATTTTTAAAGAGTTAGTATGATTATTCTTTCCACAGATAAAGAACTAAAGCTCAGACTCCTGCCTGAAGGACAGCATCAAGCAATTTCTCATGGGGACTGGAGAGGTGATAGATCAGTTGTTCACAGAGCAGAAGATCTGTGTTTTGGTACCAGCAACCACATCAGGATACAGGTGATCCCTCATCTTCTTCTAATCTTCAGAGGCACCTGTATTCACATGTGTATACATCAACATGTGTATACACAACTCAGAATAAAATAAATCTTTTTGTGTGGGATATAGATTTCCTTTCCCATAGGAAGATGTGAGCACAGGAACTCTTCTTCCCAAACTCACACTCAAAACCAAAACTCCATATAATGTTCTATAAATACTTAATAATGCTACTGCTAATATTCTACATACAGACACACACACAGACATACACACACACACACACACACACACACACACACACTTTTCTTCTCATCTATCAATGTTGTTAAGGCAAGACTGTGAAACTTATAGATGCTGCCACCATTTTGTGAGTGTTATCTTTCTGAAATCATTGGATCAGTCTTCTTTCCCTACTGTATTGGAAAATAATAAAGATAATTTATCTTATAGATCAATTTCATTAAGATGTTCTATTCCATGCAGCTGAAACTAACTACAAAGATACATGGCTCCAGAGATGAAAAAAACAAGTTTAATACTAGTTATAACTTCAGATATAATTTATGACTCTTCATACACAACATGTACATATATGTTAATCCTCAAGCCAAAACCATAAATTTGGTATTTGTTACTAGCACCCTCTTTTAGATAACAAAAGAGAACATGAAGTTAAGGTAGAAACTCAACATTATATAACCCATGACAGCAATGTTGATATTCAAGCATGTCTTCACTGAAAACAATCCTCTGCAGATTTGATGACGTAGTTGCTAGGAGTCCAAGAAGAGAAAAAGAAAACATATAAAGACAAGGGAGAGGAGATGGGAAGGAAGAGGCAGAAAAGATAGGAGGATGGAAATAGAGCAAAAAAAAAAGAAAACCAATATTGTAGCAAAATTCAGAGGGCTTTACTGGGCCCTAGTTTGCATGTTGGGGCCCTGTTTCCCCTTCCTTTAGTCACCTACATGGTGTTTGTATGGTACTCCTATTGTACTCAAAGGATTTCAATTCCTTTTCTCTTAGATTATGTTTGACTTTATGATAGGGTACATGAAGCTATATTACTTTCTCTTGCCTATTGAACTATAAACATGGAGCCTGAATGGACACCCTGACATAAAATGAGCTGAAAACACTGCTGAGTCTGTGTGTGTGTGTGTGTGTGTGTGTGTGTGTGTGTGTGTCCTGAGAGAACTCATGGTGTGTTGCTAATAACTTTTCCACATTGGTGGTAGGCAATTGGATGAACCCAGTTTTAGACTCATTTCAGGTACTCTGCTTAGGGTCTCAATGAGCTGTCTCACAGATTTCACACTACCTATAGCAAGTCAAGGTCAGAAAATTTCCTGGAATTTGGTGGACATTGGAAAAAATGAGCTCAATTTGAATAACCTGCTGATAGTTTGTTGAAATATATATAAGAAACAATTGCATTCTCTTATAACAAAGATATGTCCTTGCCAAACCTACTAATTAATATGCAAGAAATAACGTAACACCCAAGCCAGGGAGCTAGTTGCTGTTTGTTGAATCAAGATGGCCATGGAAGCATTAAACTAAATCCAAGTTGAATAACTAGAGGACTTCAAACTATAAACTACAAACAAAATAAAATATATGCACATCAGGAAGCTGAAGGTAGTAAAAGCCCAGGCCAAAATCTACAAAGAGATCAATTTACACTAGCCAGATCTGGAGATAGAAGAAGCTAAAAAGCCATTTATCTTGCAGCAGTCCCTCCAAGCTAGAAAAAAATGACAAACTTACTTGGGCAAATAACCTGTTGCCAAGCCCTTTATAAAGCTAGCAGCCATAGCTTCCCATACAGGAGCTAGAAGTTTTAGTACAAATCATCATATAGTATATCTGAAAATGTTTGAAATATGAATTGACATAACTTAATTGCCCAATCATACAAAGCAGTAATTTGCAAGATCCATTCAAACCCATGCATGTCAAGTAAATGCCTATAAACCCAAGCACTTGGGAGAAAGGCAGGAGGATTGCTGCAAGTTAGAGGTCAGACTAGTCTACTCAGTGCAATTGATGCCAATCCGTGCTGCATAATGAGACCTTGTTTGAAAATGTAGACATTGGGAAGTGTGGGGAATGGATAGATGACTCAGCAGTTAAAGTTGTACGACCCTGAGGACCATAATTTGAATCCCATAACCCACATAACAAGAGATTCATCTCACAAATGCATGTCACTGCCATGCCAACTAAAAGACCTCATGTCCTCTTATGGCTTCCATGTGTGCAAGGTCATGAGAACACATGTATGCATATACTTATATAACAGTAAACAAATAACAAATAATACAATTTAAAATAAGGCATGTAAATCATAAAAATACTTACTTTAAGGGAATAATGTCTCTTCTCAAAATTGGATATTATGTGATTAGAGGACAAACAGGTATATGTTGTTTGTTATTTTAAATACAATTAAGTGTCTTAGCTACATTTTTATATGTAAGTATTAGTAGTTAAATAACCTAAATGACCAAGAATGAGAAAATACTTGAATATGACAAGACATTTGGCTTGAAGCTACTAAAATAATTATTTTAATATGAATGATAAATACTTATTCAGGACAAATCTGAATAATTGATTTTACATTCTAAGCCACAAGGAAATAGCAAAACAACAAAGAGAAGACAAAAACTGAAGAAAAGCCGTTAGTTTACTGTCTTTCACTTTAACTTGGTAACATTTAGTTGACCCAGGCCCTCTGCTTTGGCCTGTTTCCCCAAGAACATTTTTGAGTTTACAGCTCACTCATGATTCTGGGTTAAAATCACCTTTCTCCTGAGGGTCAGAGGTTGAAAGTTTCAGATGAGCTCTCTCTAGAGTTCCTGGTAGGTGAGGCAGAGATGGAAATGTAAACATCTGGCAAGTTTCTTTACTGAGATAATTTTATAGGTTGTTATACAAACAATTTAAAAATATGATTTAAGAAGTGAAAATAATAAATTGAAACAATTGAAGCTATGGAGACATCTCAGTGAAGAGAGTTATGCAAGATGAGGACCTGAGTTCAGATGCCCAGAATACATGTAAAACTGGGTGTGGTCAAGCACATCTGTAATCCCAGTGTTCCCACAGTGCAATGAGTGACAGAGTCTTGGAAATGGCTCAAAGAAAGTTGAAGGATAGGACCAGCACCTAAAGTTGTTCTCTGAGCAATACAAAAAGAGAGACAGACAGATTTTTAAAATTTAATTCATATTATACTATGAAAAATTACAATTTTATTTGAAGTGGCAAAGATGTATGTTTTCCTATAAAGGAAACCAAGAGAGTGCAATGATAGGTGGCAAGGAAAAACAGGGGTGGGCAGAAAGATATATGGTACACAAAGGAGGAAAACATACCAGGGTGTTATAAGGGGGTATTGGCGTATCAGGTGGTGGGGATGCAAAGGAGGAAAATCACTTTGTTTACAGTTCCCATGATGCTGTACAACACCTTATATGCTAAGTTTTATTTTTCACTCTTTTGTTTTTTGTTGGTTTTGAGGCAGGGTTTCTCTGTATTGCTTTGGAGGCTGTTCTGGAACTAGCTCTGTAGACCAGGCTGCTCTTGAACTCACAGAGATCCAACTGCTTCTGCCTCCCAAGTGCTGGAATTAAAGGCATGCAGCACCAACACCCAGCTTATTTGCTGACTTTCAAAAGATGATTGTTGGGAATTTAGAGGGAGGGAGAAACTGCTAATAGGGATAAGAGGGAGATAAGAGGACAAGGGTGAAAGCAATCAGAGTATACTTTATATATGTGCAAAATTGTTAAAGAACAAATATGAAAACAATTTTTGTAAGCGTTTTTAAAATTATTTTTTGTTTTGTTTAAGAAGTCCCAAATTGACTAGAACTCTGTAAATGTGATCTGGCTTTCCACACCTCCTTCCTATGTTTTCCCTAGGCAAATTGCAATTATTACTTTTAAAGGATTCTCTTGAAATGATATGAATTAGCTTCAGAGATTTCAGAATGCAATAGCCAGAAAATTGGAGTAACATTTGCAGATGTGCCTGCACAATGACAGAAACAACAGTCCCACCCCACACAGGTGCTTCTTACTTCTGCTATTATTTGCCATTAAACTAAAGGCAGTGAGAACATTTTATTTCTGACATATAAACAAAAGCCCTCCAGATTGGAAATCCTGAAATAGGGGTTTGATCATTAATTTTTCTGTGACCTTGAACAAAGAACCCACATTCTCCTTCCTTGACTGTAGCACATGGGAATAAGTTTATGCATGGACCACATGCTTATCTTTAAGATCCTCTCCTCATCCAGTATACTGTAATGGTTTTGTCTAGAAGATACTTCGTGAGTTCAGGGCCAGCCTTGTCTACAGATTGAGTTCCAGGATAGCCAAATAAACACAGAAACCCTGTCTCAAAACACTAATAAAGGAAGGAAAAAAGGAAGAAAAGAAGGAAGAAAGAAAGAAAGAAAGAGCAAAAGAGAGGGAGGGAGGGAGAAAGAGAGGAACAAAGGAAGGAAGGAAGGAAGGAAAGAAGAAAATATAATATAGGGACTCCAGTCTGATAGCTGGGAAACCAGCATAGGACTGACCCAGATTCCCTGAATATGGTGTTAATTGGGAGGACTGGGCAGTCTGGCAGTGGATCAGTATTTATCCCTAGTATATGAATGGACTTTGGGAGCCCATTCCACATAGAGGCATATTTCCTCAGCCTAGACACAAGGGGGGGAGGGCCTGGTCGCTGCTCCAAATGGTATGACAGATGTTGAAGACTCTCCATGAAGGCTTCACCCTCCCTGAACTTAAAAATATGCAATACAGCCATTAATTCCCCTTCTTAATTTTGAAGTATGAATGAGAAATAGGAAAGGTATATAGCTTACCAAATGTATTCTCTTTGCTCCACAGAATGTTCCCCAGAATTATAGCATGGGTTACAGAAACTGTAAAACACACAATGAATTCCAAATACACAACAGGAAAAGATCATTAGCAGAACACATGTAATGGAACATCTTTTGTCTCCCACAGTGAATGGTGTCACAATCTTCCTGGGGTCATCTATGTGGGCACCAGTGCTCTACCTCAGTATGCTCAAATGTGTAGGTACTCACTTCTCTATAGCAATTAGAAGATAGAAAACTTTTTCCTACACTTGTGTGAGGTCCAGCTTTCATGAGTTATTTACCTCCAGCAGTCCAATCCTTTCCTTTCCTCAAATTTCCTTCATTCCCCCTGCCAATATGTTCTCTAAATTGTCTCCCTAAAAGCATGCAAGACTGAGTTGGCTCATTTAGTATAAATGCCTAGGAGTCTCTCTTTGTGTCCAGCTGTCACATGCCACTGGCCTACAGACAGTTTGGCTTTAATTTCCAGCAATTATCATGACACCAAATGAAAGCAAGATTGCAGGATTCTCGTGGAAAATTAAGTCTTTAAAACAATATACGGTTCACACCCTAGTAAAGAAATCATCTATAAAAATGGAGTTTCTGACAACATTCTTGGATGGAACCTCTCCAAGTGTCACTTATTCTTGCTACATCTGCGTCCTCGTACACAACTGAGTCTAACTTATAGCCTACAGAATGAGTCCAATGCTTCTTTATGGCTTCCCAAAGTCTTGGCTTTATCCAGCCCAATTTCATCACAAACCCCATCCATAAGTACCTGGTAGATGTCCTTTCCATTTTGTATTACATATCTATGCACACTAACATGCTGGCTTTCATATTAATGCAACTTCCTGATCTGTAAACTATGGAGGACTTCTCTGAAGACTTTCCCAATCATTTCACCTACAGATGTTGTCAGTTATCCTCCATACCAAGGATTGGAGGTTAAGGCCTGACTCTGAGGATTAGAGTTAAGGCCTCATGCATGCCAGGTAAGTATGCCACCACTGAACTACATCCACAGCCCTTTATGTATTTATTTTTGACAGGGTCTTAATACATTTCCCAGGCTAACCCTCCTGCCTCAGCCCTCTGTGTAGCTGCGTATCCTAGTTTATACCACCAGCCAAGCTATTTTTAAAGTTACCATATTATTATAGCATTTATCAAGAGGCAGTAATTTTCTAATAGTCTCTGTCCCTGAGCAGTGCTGAAGCTGCATCTCATCTGTGTTTTCTCCATGGAACCTTTTATCAGCATGGCCAGTATTAGTGTTCAAATGAAGTTAGATTGCAAAGACTGGCTGTCTCCGGTCCCCTTTGAGAGCACCCTTGGAGCTCTGATACACCCCCACCCATCCCAACCTCCAGCCTACCCCCCCCCACCCTGTGCCCTACCCCACCTACGGTCCTGCCGCGCTGGTTGAGCACTGGGACAGAGGGTGGAGCCAACAGTCCACCCTACTTCGGAGACCTCTCGGAGCAACTCCGAACAAAGGAGACCTGACTATCCACGTGGGACCACCTGTAATTTCCACCTGCTTGGTCCCTGACCCCGCCTCCAGTCCTCTGCTGGAGTCCCAGGCCCCTCCCAGAGATCCGCCTATCTCAGCGGGTCCACTTGGAGTTCCTGCAGGCAAGATCCTTGACCCCCAAATCCGGGCCCCTGCAAAAGAACGAGGTCTCAGCTGGAGAGCGCCAGTTTCCAGTGAGATCCCACTACCCTGCAAAACCTTCTCAAGTTCCAGCCCAGCCCTCGTCCTCTTCTGCCGGCTATTGGCCAGAGGTGAGTCTGGGCCCAATCGGGGCTGCCTGTCCCCTTCAACCTCTTTACCCCCCTCCCCCGCCTGAACTCCCTGGATTGGCCCCTGATCCTGCTGCTCCTGTCTCCGGTCCCCTTTGAGAGCACCCTTGGAGCTCTGATACACCCCCACCCATCCCAACCTCCAGCCTACCCCCCCCACCCTGTGCCCTACCCCACCTACGGTCCTGCCGCTCTGGTTGAGCACTGGGACAGAGGGTGGAGCCAACAGTCCACCCTACTTCGGAGACCTCTCGGAGCAACTCCGAACAAAGGAGACCTGACTATCCACGTGGGACCACCTGTAATTTCCACCGGCTTGGTCCCTGACCCCCGCCTCCAGTCCTCTGCTGGAGTCCCAGGCCCCTCCCAGAGATCCGCCTATCTCTGCAGGTCCACTTGGAGTTCCTGCAGGCAAGATCCTTGACCCCCAAATCCGGGCCCTGCCAAAGAACGAGGTCTCAGCTGGAGAGCGCCAGTTTCCAGTGAGATCCCACTACCCTGCAAAACCTTCTCAAGTTCCAGTCCAGCCCTCGTCCTCTTCTCCCGGCTATTGGCCAGAGAGAAGCCTCCTAGAGAGCTTGGACCACACAGAGATACAGACATTGAATCTTTGATCCACATAAGCCCATCTGGGAAGGACCATAGAGAGAGGGAAGAGACACCACCAACACCTACAGGAAGAAACTATGGGAAGAAGGCAATACAAGAGAACACCTAACAACAGAAAGACAAACATGACACCACCAGAATCTAGGGAATCTACACCAACTAGAATGGAACACAACAACAAAGCAGAGGAAGCAGAAGGGTATGACTTAAAAATCACCATCATAAAAATGATAGAGGCCCCCAAAAAAGAAAAAAAAAAACCCCAAAAAAAAAAAAAAAAAAAAAAAAAAAAAAAAAAAAAGAAAAAAAAAAATAAATAAAAAAAGAAAAAAAAAACAAAAAAAAAAAAAAATGAAAAAGAAAAACAAAAAAAAAAAAAAAAAAAAAAAAAAAAAAAAAAAAAAAAAAAAGAAAAAAAAAAAAAAAAAAAAAAAAAAAGGGGGGGCAAAAAATCGGAAACCACGGACACAAGCATAACCAATAGAATTCAAGAGATGGAAGAGAGAATCTCAGGCGCAGAAGATAAACTAGAAGAAATAGATTCATCGACCAAAGAAAACCATAAATCCAACAAATCCTTAACACACAATATCCAGGAAATGTGGGACACCATGAAAAGGCCAAACCTAAGAATAATAGGCATAGAGGAAGGTGAGGAAGCCCAGCTCAAAGGTGCTGAAAACATATTCAACAAAATCATCGAGGAAAACTTTCCAAATCTGAAGAAGGACATGCCCATGAAAGTACAAGAAGCATACCGAACCCCAAATAGGCTGGACCAAAGGAAAAAAGACCCCTCGACATATAATAATCAAAACACCTAGCATACAGAATAAAGAAAAAATATTAAGAGCAGCGAAGGAAAAAGGACAGGTAACATATAAAGGCAGACCTATCAAAATTACACCTGACTTCTCCATGGAAACCCTCAAGGCCAGAAGGTCCTGGATAGATGTTCTAAAAGTATTAAGAGAACACGGATGCCAGCCTAGGCTACTATATCCAGCAAAACTCTCAGTCAAAATAGATGGAGAGAACAAGATATTCAATGACAAAACCAGATTTTCCCAATATGTATCTACAAATCCAGCCCTACAGAAAGTATTGGAAGGAAAATTCCAACCCAAGGAAGGTAACTACGCCCACAAAAATGTAGGCAACAGATAATCCAACTACACCAGAAACCTAGGGTGAAGCAGAACAAATATATTCACAATACCACTGCCAACAACAAACCTAAATCAAACAACCATCAACAATCAATGGTCCTTACTCACCCTCAACATTAATGGTCTTAACTCACCTATAAAAAGACACAGATTAACAGAATGGATACGAAGACAGAATCCATCCTTCTGCTGCATACAAGAAACACATCTTAGCTCCAAAGATAGACATTACCTCAGGGTAAAGGGTTGGGAAAAGATTTTCCAATCAAATGGAAATAAGAAGCAAGCAGGCGTAGCTATCCTAATATCTAACAAGCTAGACTTCAAACCAAAACTAGTCAAAAGAGATGAAGATGGTCATTTCATATTCATCTCAGGAGAAATCCATCAACACAAAGTCTCAATTCTGAACATCTATGCCCCTAATACAAAGCCACCCACATTCGTAAAAGAAACACTACTAAAACTCAAAGCTCATATAAAACCTCACACACTTATAGTGGGAGACTTCAATACACCACTCTCAACACTAGACAGGACCACAAATCAGAAACTCAACAAAGAAACAAAAGAATTAACAGAAGTTATGTCTCAACTGGGGCTAACAGACATCTATAGAACATTCCATCCAAAGACAAAAGAATATACCTTCTTCTCTGCTCCACATGGAACCTTCTCTAAAATCGACCACATACTAGGAGACATAACAAACCTCAACAGATACAAGAGAATAGAAATAGTCCTCTGTATCTTATCGGACCACCATGCTTTAAAATTGGAATTCAACAACAATACAAATAGCAGAAAACCTGCAAACTCATGGAAACTGAACAATGTGCAATTGCACCACTCCTGGGTCAAAGAAGAAATAAAGAAAGAAATTAAAGACTTTCTAATATTCAACGAGAATGAGGATACAACATACCCGAACTTATGGGACACCTTGAAAGCAGTGCTACGAGGGAAGTTCATTGCACTAAGTGCCCATATGAAGAAAACAGAGGATAGTCACATAAATGAATTAACAGCGCAACTGAAAACCTTAGAACAGAGAGAAGCGAATTCACCCCGCAGGAGCAGACGCCAGGAAATAATCAACTTGAGGGCTGAAATCAACAAAATAGAAACCAGGAAAACAATACAAAAAATCAATGCAACAAAGAGTTGGTTTTTTGAGAAAATCAACAAGATTGATAAACCTTTATCCAAATTAACGAAAAAGCAGAGACAGAACATGCAAATTAACAAAATCAGAAATGAAATGGGGAACATAACAACAGACACAGAGGAAATCCAGACAATTTTCAGGTCATACTTCGAAAATCTGTATTCCACAAAAATTGAAAATTCAAAGGAAATGGACAAGTTTCTGGATAACTATCACTTACCAAAATTAAATCAAGAACAGACAAACAACTTAAATAGACCTATAACCCGAAATGAAATAGAAGCAGTCATCTGAAAGCCTTCCAACGAAAAAAAGTCCAGGGCCAGATGGATTCAGTGCAGAATTCTACCAGACATTCAAGGAAGAACTAATACCACTACTCCTCAAACTGTTCCACAAGATAGAAACAGAAGGTTTATTGCCAATCTCTTTTTATGAGGCCACAATAACTTTGGTACCCAAACCTCACAAAGACACAACTAAGAAAGAAAACTACAGACCAATATCCCTGATGAACATCGATGCAAAAATACTCAATAAAATAATGGCAAACCGAATTCAAAAATACATCAGAGAAATCATCCACCATGATCAAGTAGGCTTCATACCTGGATTGCAGGGATGGTTTAACATACGAAAATCTATCAACGTGATCCACCATATAAACAAACTGAAAAAGAAAAACCATATGATTATCTCCCTAGATGCAGAAAAAGCCTTCGATAAAATTCAACACCCTTTCATGATAAAGGTATTAGAGAGGTCAGGGATAACAGGAACATACCTAAACATAATAAGAGCAATATACAGCAAACCAACTGCCAACATCAAACTGAATGGAGAGAAACTTAAGCCAATTCCTCTAAAATCAGGAACAAGACAAGGCTGTCCTCTCTCTCCATATCTCTTCAATATCGTACTAGAAGTTCTAGCTAATGCTATAAGACAACAAAAGGAGATCAAGGGCATCCAAATTGGAAAGGAAGAAGTCAAACTGTCTCTATTTGCAGATGATATGATAGTTTACATAAGCGACCCAATAAACTCTACCAGGGAACTCCTACAGCTGATAAACACCTTCAGCAAACTAGCAGGATACAAGATAAACTCAAAAAAATCAGTAGCCCTATTTTTTTCAGACGACAAAGAGGCAGAGAAAGAAATCACAGAAACATCACCCTTTACAATAGCCACAAGCAACATAAAGTATCTTGGTGTAATGCTTACCAAACAAGTAAAAGATCTATATAATAAGAACTTTGTGACTCTAAAGAAAGAAATTAAAGAAGATACCAGAAAATGGAAAGACCTCCCATGCTCTTGGATAGGTAGGATAAACATAGTAAAAATGGCAATCTTACCAAAAGCAATCTACAGATTCAATGCAATCCCCATTAAAATCCCACCACAATTCTTCACCGACCTTGAAAGGATAATAATCAACTTTATATGGAAAAACAAAAGACCCAGGATAGCCAAAACAACCCTATACAATAAAAGAACATCAGGAGGCATCACCATTCCTGACTTTAAGCTCTACTACAGAGCTATAGTTCTGAAAACAGCCTGGTATTGGCATAAAAATAGACAGGTAGACCAATGGAATCGAATTGAAAATCCTGATATTAATCCATGCACCTATGAACACCTGATTTTCGACAAAACAGCTAAAATGATACAATGGGGCAAAGACAGCATCTTCAACAAATGGTGCTGGCACAATTGGATGAGGGTGTGTAGAAGACTGCAGATAGACCCATGTCTGTCGCCATGCACAAAACTCAAGTCCAAATGGATCAAAGACCTCAACATCAATCCAGCCACATTGAACCTCTTAGAAGAGAAAGTAGGAGGTACCCTTGAACAAATTGGTATAGGAGACCGCTTCTTGAACATAACTCCAGGGGCACAGACACTGAAAGAAACAATTAATAAATGGGACCTCTTCAAACTTAGAAGCTTCTGTAAGGCAAAGGACACAGTTGACAAGACCAAACGGCAGCCCACTGACTGGGAAAAGATTTTCACTAATCCTATATCCGACAAAGGGCTGATCTCCAAAATATACAAAGAACTCAAGAAACTAGTCAACAAAACACCAAATAACCCTATTAAAAAATGGGGTACAGAACTGAAGAAAGAATTCTCAATGGAGGAAATCAAAAAGGCTGAAAGACACTTAAGAAAATGCTCCACATCCTTAGCTATCAGGGAAATGCAAATCAAAACAACTTTGAGATACCATCTTACCCCTGCCAGAATGGCTAAAATTAGAAACACCAGTGATGACTTATGTTGGAGAGGATGTGGAGAAAGTGGAACACTCCTCCACTGCTGGTGGGAGTGCAAACTCATACAGCCACTTTGGAGATCAGTATGGCGGTTCCTCAGGAAAATGGGAATTAGTTTACCACAGGACCCGGCAATCCCCCTCTTAGGCATATACCCAAAGGATTCACATCAATGCAACAAAGACATCTGTTCAACTATGTTCATAGCAGCACTATTTGTAATAGCAAGAACCTGGAAGCAACCTAGATGCCCTTCAATTGAAGAATGGTTAATGAAGATGTGGCACATCTACACAATGGAATACTACTCTGCAGAAAAAAAAAATGGTATCTTGAAATTGGAGGCGAGGGGGGGGCACCAAAAAAAAAACCACCCTTAATGAGAACCCACACACAAAAAAAAAAAACAAAAAATTCCCCCAACAATAATATATTTTTAAACCCAAAAAAAAAAACCCCCCACCAAAAAATCAAACAAACAAAGAAAATAAAAAATAATTTTTTATTAAAAAAAAAAAAAAAATCCCCCAAAAGAGTAGGAAAGAACAAGCCCCCCCCACACCTGTAGTAGGGGGGGGAAAAAAAGAAAAAGAAAAAAAAGAAGAAAAAAAAGGGAGGGAGGAAGAGGAAGGCATGTGTGACTAGGAGGATTGAGCCTGGTTAGGAATGGAAAATAGGAAAGAGAGAGAGAGACAGAGACAGAGATAGAGAACATAAAAGAGGGAGCCAATATTGGTTTGAAGATAAAGTTGAACACAAAGAAAGGTCGAGGGAACTACAAGACTGCTCCCAACTAACAATCTCAGCTTCCGTGGAAAGGCTATCATAAATGCCCTTCCCGGAGAGTGAGATCAACAACTAACTTCTCCATGGAGTCCTCAACTAATGCCTGTTGAAAACAGGAGCAAACACCCATACATAAACACTGAGTCAAACTAGAACCCAGAAGCAGATGGAGAGGACAAGACCATGCGGTAGAAGTACATAGAGACAGCTTACCTGAACAAGGAGGAGCTAAGGGCCACTAGACTGATAGCTGGGAAGCCAACAGAGGTCTGACTCGGACTCCCCTGAATATGGGTCTCAGCCAGAAGGTCTGAGCAGTCTAAGAGACCTCAGACAGTGGAGCCAGGATGTATCCCTGGTGCACAAAAGGACTTTGCAAACATATCCCCCATGGAGGGATAACTGCCTTATTCTAGAGATAGGGAGAGAAGCCCTAGTCCCTACTTCACAGGACCTGTCAGATCTACATGACCCCAACTGGATGGCATTCCCCTACATATTGTATTGTGGTGGGGGGTTGGGAGGGAGGGTGTTTAGAGTGCATGGGAGAGGGTAGAGAGGGCAAAAGGGAGGGAAGGAGGGAGGGAGGGCTTGGGGGGAGGGAGGGAGGGAGGGAGAGGGAACTGGGATCGACATGTAAAATAATAATAATAAAAAAAAAAAAAAAAAAAAAAAAAAACGCTTTGACTCCAAAATTTAAGTTGAAGAACAAGTTACTGGGGGAAAAGTATTTCTATTTTTGTTTCCACAGAAAATGAAAAGATGTGGATTCCTTCCAGACTAATGTGGTTTGATCACACCAGACCGCCTGAAACAGAGTACAAGCTGATCCTACATTCCAAACAGCTGGACAAAACAGCCCTACAGACTACAGCTAGGATATCTGAATCTTCTTCGAATCCCCCAAGACAGCGCCCCTTACCAGCAGGAAGTAGTTTGGAAAGAACGACGCCCAAATTCCCAAATATTGTGTATAAATGTTTGTTTTCATTTAATTGGACTTTGTTATATAAAATTAAATAAAAAATACTCTATATGCAAAAAAAAAAAAAAAAAAAAAAAAAAAAAAAAAAGATTGCAAAGACTGTCACTGTGATGCTACTGCCATCTATACTTCCTCAGATGAAGATCTCATCCTCTGCAGAGCTTTCACAAAGGACAAATAGCTATACCATCTTACTGAAAAATCTTCTGATGCCATAACTCTGATTCCACTGACCTTGCTTCATGTCTTTTCTTCAAATGCAAAGGTCTAGGAGGAGATTCATCTTATATGTATAGTTATTTGAAAATAGCTAAGTTGTGATTTATGTCTCACCTTGCTCATGAGAAAAATGAATAACCTATGGAGGAAACTGAATGTTGGCCAAAGAGGCCCGCGTGTTTGGCTTGTCCAGAATAATAAAAGTGGGTGTGTGCAGTTTTCTTTCTATCTGTGTCACTAGCAAGCCATTTTCCTATCCTCTGCAATTGGAACTGACTCAACTCTTATAACAATATTCTGCTGAGACAAGAATCGAGATCATTGCAGCTATAACATTTAAAACGCTACAGGAGTCATAAAAAATCACATCAGCTATAAAACGGTAGGTGATCAAGGTTGCTGCTCCAATTCCATCATAACTTAGCTTGACATGCCTGGATGGAAAAACAAATTATGGGTAATTCCTAGCCTACCTTCCATTATTGTGGAAAATGATACATTGCACCTATCTCCAGGCAAACTGTCACAGTGGTAAAGAGAGAATAAATGTTTTTCAAATGATAGGAAATCAAGCTGTAAAACGCCGTGCTAGGGAGATTCAGATAATAGTTTCTGAGAATTGGCATGATTCCAAAACTGTTCTGGAGGAGAAGGAGTTGAAGGGATAGTTAAAGTTCTAAGTATCTGCATCCTGATTAATCATGGAAATGCCACAGAGTCTAGAACCTGACAGGTGTTAAGTCATCCAAGGTCATAGTGATTGTAGGTATGAGCTTAACCAAGATGAAGTCTCTGTCTTTATCTTATGCCTATATCTATTAAACTATGGGAATACTGTTGTTCAATCTACTGCTAATTAATCTCATAGTATTGCTAAGTCTCCAGTAATGCGTTGCACATGCTGTCACTAACCCAACTCTAGGAAGACAGCAAACTCTAAGTAAGTAATACTTAATAGCCAAGCCTCCTACACCCACGCCATGGGATCCCTACTAGGCAAAGAGGAGCTCCTAAGTTTTTCTTCTTTCCCTGCCTCTGAATATTTTCTCTTTCTTTCCTGGGAGCAAGAGAGAACAAAAGTAGGCCTATCTTTATTCTCTCCACAAACCCTATTTCTTACCCATTCTCTTGCTTTTTCCTGTCCTCATTGTCTGCTTGATGTGTGAATGTATACTGCACATAAACATGTGTATATGACTATTATAATATGTATGTAGTAAGCTTCTAGCTGCATGTTGTGGGAAATCAATGTCATATATATGAACTTGTACTGTGTTGTACAAAAAAATAATGTGAAAGTCTATTTCAGAAATATTGGTGTCCTCTCAATAGTGATTCAAAAGCTTAAACTTTCTCTAGGACTTTTCCTTTCTGAACTTCCCTAAATTATTCGCTGTAAAGACACTGTCTCATACTGCTGACAGGCTGTAAACCATTTGGAAGCTGATAAAGTGTATGTATGGTTCAAATTGCAGTGACACAGATGCCACAAATGACAGGTGACAGGACAAGGTATAAGATGGAATGCACAGGTGGCTGGCTACTGCAGGTCTTCTGAATTCAGAGTGATAGGATATTGGATGGTGGAAATGTTTAGACAATTTCGGAAATTAGCAATAGGAGGAATGAAAACCAGTTTAGGCCAACAGTGCAGTTCACACTTACAATCACAAAATAGAAGAGGCTGATGCAGGAGGATTGTCAGAAGTCCTAGACCAGCATAGAATAAGGTGTGGAAGTTTAGAGTTTAGTTTACTTAAACAGGGAACAGAAGATAGAGAGGGAGAAGGGGATAGAAGGAAGGGACACATCTAACCATTCAACTGAGGAAAGTCAGGCTGCAAACCCAGTGGTAAGGCAATCCTATCTTAATATTTTACTGCATATGTATCCTTTCCCTGAACACTGATGGAATATTTTTGTTTATGAAGGAGGGAAGATGGCAACTAAGTGAATATATTTTATCACTGCTACTTCTGAGTTTTCTTTCTAAGCGGCTCTATACAAGAAAAATCTAAGTGGAGTACCACTGTGCCTTTAGTGTTTCTAACTACCACATATGAGAAACAGAAAATATGGAAACCCTACAACAAAATAAATAAATAAACACATACATACATAAATAACTAAATAAAGCCTGCTTTGTCTAGGTTAGAGACCCTTGAGGCACTCAGGGAAGATGCACATAGATAACCCCTTACTGCTCCCTAGGGTTCTTTCATAGGCAGCTTCAGTTTTCCTGTATCCCCCTGGCCTCCACTCTTCTCAGTCACTAGTCCTTCCCCAGCAGCCTCAATCTTCATCTGTGTCATAGAAATATTCATGCTTCCTAGGAGCATTTACATTATAGATAACATTTCCCATATTCTTTCTTTCCTTGGTAGATATAGTGGTGTTTCACACTTACATGCAAAGATAGAAACCATTAAATGATACTCAACTCCAGGGTATATGCTTCTTTGGTTGTTACCATCTGAAATTATCATACATCTCAATTTCACAAAAAAATCATCTTCCAATAACCACTAGATACCTATTACCCAAGCAACCATTCTTTTACTGTGTCTTACTTTCATAAAAGCATATATCCATCCCCATTCACACACACACACACACACACACACACACACACACACACACACACACACACACATACACACACCTTCTTTCTCCATTTATACAACTAGATATGCCTAGGTTTCTAGAGTGACTAGAGAATTTTCCACACAGATGTTCTCTCCCCTCCAGCTCAGGTTACTGAGTTTTCGGTAAGTACATGACATTGCATCTCTTCATCTAAAAGATGTCCATGCCAAAGGGATTCGCCAGCAAAAGGGAGCAGAAGCAAGCTTCCAGGTGGGCAGATGCATAACGCAGCTGGTAGCACCATTTCTTAGAATTCAGGAAGGAAAGGGATAAAAAGACTTTCAGGGAAAGGAGAGAGAACCAGTCCAACTCCATAGGTTATGACAGAGAAACTGAGGACCTAAATGATGGCACACTTAAGTTGATGCTCATGCAAATCATTTTTGTACTATGTAGCAGGTTCTCAGAGGAATAAATCAGAAAAAAAAAGGATGGAAAAAATGTCCAACCAGCACTCCCCTGTGAAATACATCCAAATACTTATGAGAATGAAATCCCCTCATCCCAGGCTCTTTTCAAAATTAAAAGGGGCTGAGTTAAAGTGTGGGTTACCCAATAGGGCCTCTCTTGAGTTGGTAAATGGCAGAGGCATTTCAAGTACTCTCCATCATAATTACTCATTGTCAATTCTTAACTCGTATCAATAAATATAAGTTGGGCCAGGAGTGTAGTTCTGGGGTAGAATGTTTGTCAAGTGTCTGTATTCAATTCTCAACTATACTCTAACAGAATTAATTGAAATTAAAAACAAAACAAAAGTAAAAATTAGAGGAATACATGGCCCACTGCCTGCTGCTTTAATACCACCCTAGTGTCCTCCCAGGCACAGTGAGTCTTGGACTTCACTCTTTGGGGCCAGTGAGGCATGTATGGGCTAGCAGGCACATGAGTCCCCTGGGACCCATCATCGGGCTAAGTTCTTCAGCTTGGGGCCCCCACTCTTGACCTTTCCTGCTCTGGCCATGCTGCTCTTGGGATTTCTGTTCTGTGACCTGTTTTTCTCTTTGGTAAGCTAGAGAATAAACCTTTGCACCCCAAGTGAAATGGTAGACCTATTAGGAGTAGTCACTGAACCACAGAGCATGAGTGATGTTCCTGCCTGACCACAGTCTGTAATTAATAGAGAAACATGAATGGCTAACAGCAGAGATTAGTACTGAACAGTGGGACCCACCAGTTTGCATATGAGCTTTGGGACATGATGCTTACTGTAGGTGGCCCAAAGATGGAACAAAATTGAAAAAGCAAATGAGTTTGGTGCCTTAGAAAGTGTAAAGTTCAGCCAGCGAACCATGAACATCAGTCTTCTCTGGGGAAATGGTGTGGGGGGAAATGAATGCAACTGAATCAATGAAGCATGTGCAGAAAACACAGGGCTCCTCAACAAACCCTGGTATGAAACAGCTGGCTGAGCAAGAGGACACTGAGCACCCTTCAGAGTGATTGAGTTGATGGGTGACAAACCACATGTGAAACATGAAACAATTCGCTAAGAAAAGAATCCCCAAATAAACCAGCATGAAGATACTTACTCCAGCATGGCTGTCTTAAATAGCAGTGGCCAGAAGAATCTAAGTGACTTTTAGCAATGATGATACAATGATGGCAATGACAGTCATTGTCAGCAGTGCTGCTAGAAGAAAAGCCTCTCAAATTCCTAATGGTTATAATAAAACACAATGCACATCTGTTGTTTTTTTTTTTAAATAATATAATAGACTATGGAGAAAATTCAAATTTTTTTTAATTAGCTATGGTTTAAAAAATAAAGAGGGAGGGTATAAGAATTGCATATTTCGGGATAGCCATGTGATTGTCTTTCCCGGTATTGTAACTTGCTCATATTCATCCCTGTATTTAGAACCAAAGACTATATCTTTTCATTGGAACTGACTGGCAGTTCAATGAAGTGTTCTGTTCAGTGTCAGGTGAAGGACAGTACTGCTTTAATTTTTCAATATGCTGCATTTGCTGATGCTATTTTTATACAGCAAAGCAAAAACTTTGTAGCACAGTAAGAAACAAAAATATTCTCATTACAAAAATGAAACCATTCATTACATTAATTTTATGTAAATAATTTTCTATTATCTTACTATGTATATAATATTGTGTATGTGTGTGTGAGCACACACACACACACACACACACACACACAAATGACCTTAAAGTAGAAGCTCATGGATTCCTAGCAGGGTCAGTTACTGGTAATGAGCTTAAGCAAGACTGGCTAGTACTACCAACAGTTAGCTGAGGTTGGAGGAAAGGCTTATTGGAATCTAAGAATTTACTGCTGAGCCACTGGCAGCTAACAGAATCTGGGGATGAGGGGAAGGTGTAGTGCCCAGTTGTCCACCTTTTGGTGAGCCTATCAGCCCCACGTGAACAGCTCCAAACCTGTAGAAATCCAGACATCCCTGGTTTAACTCCATGCAACACAAAACAAAACACAGAGCCATAAATTTGGAAAGGCATTTGAAGGGAAAGAAGAGGACTGGCAAGAGTTGGAAAGAAATAAGAGATTATAGAAGAGAGTAATCACATAACTTATGTGTGAAATTGTCAAATACTGATATTTTATTAATTATAAAGGGAAAGTATAAGCAATACTATCTAGGAGATAAAGGAACGTAATGGCAGAGTGGAGAGGAGAAAATGAAAATGAAGGTGAGAATTGGAATGGGTAACAGACTGGGAGGATATGATTAAATTACTCTGAATATTTCTATAAACCTGTCTCTGTGGAATCCAATAATGTATACAATGAATATATGCCAAAAATACACATAATTTTTAAAAACTTGTTTTTACCCAGCTTTGAAGCCTATGAACAATGGCCAGCATGTCAAGATATCCCTAAAGGTACTATTGCTGTTGCTAATCCTATTTCCTAGCTTCCTTGTGTGATGGTTTATCTGTAACTCTAGATCCAGATACACATACATACATAGATTTAAAGATAAAAATATACTGTTTTCACTTAATGTATGTTATTGTATCATGATTTATCCATATTGAAGAATGTTCTAGGAGAATACCATTGAGAACATTTGTATTAGTTACTTTATTGTTATAAAATATAATGACCAAAAGAAACTTATAGAAGCTTCCATTTATTTTTTATTTGACGTTGTTTATCAGGGCATAGCATTAAGCAGCAGTCAAGGTGGTAGAAACAGGAAGCTAAGAGCTCCAGTGACATATTCCTTCACCAAGGATATACATTCCCCCTAAACTTTCCCAAATGGCACCACCCACTGGAGACCAAGTACTTAAATATCTAAGCCTATGGGATACATTCTGGTTCAAAACACTGCAGTGTCATTCATGACATTATCCTGTGTCCTACTCATAAATTAATTAACCGCTAAATTATTCTCAATAATAATAATTGTTTTCTTTGACAACTGTTCTTTTAATCGTATTAATGTTTGAATTGTGCATCTTGATTTCATCCATTTTCACGAGTTTCAGGGAAGCTCAGAGGTAAATACTAGGGTCCTTCCCTCAGTATGTTTCTGTATACCTCTGATCTTTAATTATACTATCTTGCTTGCCTAGTGTATACACCTTCATTTTACAATTTTTCTGCTTTCCTTTTTTGTTTCCATATATTATTTAGGGCTTCTTAGGTTTTTCTTTAAGAAAAATGAAAACTATTTTAAGACCTTACTTTTCTAAATTGTGTGTGTGTGTGTGTGTGTGTGTCTGTCTGTCTGTCTGTCTGTCTGTCTGTCTCCAGTCTTTCTTTTTTACTGAGCATGTGAAATCTGAATGTTCTCTTGTTTTTACATTCAACACACTGTAGATAACTATGCGAGCTATCAGAGATAAAATAACTTTGAAAAGTTAATTGTGTCTTTGTAAACTTACATATTAAATGAAATAAAGTCCAACAGTTATTCCCAGCAAACTGGCACCAAAGGTCATCTTGCTGAGGGCAATACGCACATAATACATTGAACATGGAGGTAATAAGCTGGTGCCCTCATAAAAACTTCATCCCTATACCCTAACATCTTTTGTGTAGGACTGTATTCTGTAGCCTACCAAAAGGGAAACATAAACACCAACCCACACAAAACCTCTGACTTATTATTGTCCTGCCTGTAAAATATGCTCTGGCAATGGTGGCACAAAATAAGTGGGAGTTAAGCAAGCAATATCTGATTTAACTTAAGGCCTACTCCACAAGATAGAACCCATACCCACCACTGCTTGAGTAATCAAGAACCAAAGACTAGGTAGCCTTGAGCACTAGTGTAAAAACAAATACTTCTGTTCTACTACAAGAACACAGACATAAAATGACTCCCAATGACATTCTGCTATACTCTTTGTTTAGTGCCCTGTTCAGCCATCATCAGAGAAGCTTTCTCCTACAGCACTTCAAAAGAGTTATAGAGAGATACCCACAGTAATGCATTAAGCAGGCAAAGAGACCTTGTAAACACAGCTATACATGGGATGTCTCCATCAAATCATCCCCTTTGGAGTTCAGGGAACCTTGCAGAGGAGGAGGGGGAAAGAGTGTGAGAGCCAGAGGGCATGGAAGACACTAAGAGAACAAGGGCCTCTGTATCAACTGACCAAAGCATATATAAACTCACTGAGACTGAAGGAGCAAGCACATGGCTGACTGCTATCTTCACCAGGTCTTCTGCATGTATGTTGGAACTTTCGGTTTAGTATTTTATGGGAATTCTGGGTGTATGAATGAATGAGTGAGTATCTAATTCTTGTGTCTTTCTAGGTTCTATTTTCCTTCTGTTGGGTTGTCTTGTCCAATTTTGATGTAATAGTTTTTGTTTTGTGTTATTATATTTTATTTTATTATTTCTAGTTGTTATATCTTAGAAGCCTGTTCTTTTCTAATGAGAGAGAAAGGGAGTAGATATGGAGGAGAGGCTAAGAAGTAACTGGGAGAAGTAGAGAGAGCAGAAACTATAATCAGGATATATTGTATGAGAAAATCCATTTTTAATAAAAGGGGATTATCATAAGAAAAACTGAAGTAAAATCAATTTATTTCATGATTATCTCACTGATCATTTGTTCTTAGGTAGAAGAAGACAACAACCTTGTAACTTCACTTCAGAAACACTTGCTTATAGTTGTATGTTCGGGATCAGCATGAAGATGTCTGCTTCTATGTCTTCCATGGTGTTGGTATAGATAGTATAGTGAAACACGCTATTCTGCCCACCCCTATATTTATCACAATATCAATACCATTCACAATGGTATTGTTTGTGGATATTTTCACTAGCAACAATTAAACTCATTTTCACAAACAAACTAACATCAGGAATTCAGGTGCCTCCATCCATTAGCAGAATGGCTTTTGGTTTCTGCTACTTGACACTGTGAGTAGAACGTAGGCATGGGGTGCCAATTGACAGTCAAAGCCACTTGTAAACAATTTCCATTCTTTACCTCTTCCTATGTGTTCAGTATACATAGTCTCATTAGTTCCTCTCTACCAGAATATCTCTTTCTCTCTGCTGAAACTCATAGTTGAATTTCGAGGTTTCAAAAGAAGGCCCAACACATCTTAGATATTAGATAGTAAAGTGTGCTGTCAGAATAAAGAAAATGATCTGGAAGGCAAAGTTAAAGAGAAAAAGTGTGGAAAAAGTTCTTTGTGAGAATTGTATATTCAACTTAAAAACAGTCCAGATTTCAAGAGTATAATGAGTCAATGCATACCTCTAAACCTAGCACTTGGGAGGCAGAGGCATGAAGATCTCTAAGTTGAAGGCCAGCCTCATCTATATAGAAGTTTTAGGCCAATCATGGCCACATAGTGATGCCCCATGCCACCATAAATTGAACCCTAAATTAAAACAGCATTAACAAAACCCATCTAGGAATTCAGAACTTAAGTTCTGTGTATGATTTCTGTAACTGATTGAAGTGCCTTCCAGGATTTTATGTCCCTAAGTTGAACAGGTTTTACAAAAAGAAGTTTTATTACTTTTTGAAATTTTATATGAAAATACTGTATTTATTTCATTTCTGCTCCTTTTCCTCTCTACTCTGGCTTGTCCCAAGTACCTAGCACAATTCCCTCAAACTACCTCATATTTTTAAGTTATTATTCCCCACACACACACCTGAACATAAATATAACTTGATGAATCCATTTAATGCTGCTTCTGTGTCCATTGGTTTAGGGCTGAAAATTGGCATTGAATAACCTATTGGGCTCATCTTGATCAGATGTTTTAATAGAAACCTTATGATGCTTTGTTTGTTTTTGCTACAGTGTATTTTGACAGCTGACCTGAACAAAGAGGAGCTAATGGGCCCCCAGACTGATAACTGGGAAACCAACATTAGACCCACTCAGACACACCTTTAATCCCACCACTCAGAAGACAGAAGCAAATGGATCTTTGTGAGTTCAAGATCAGCCTGGTCTACAAGAGCTAGTTTGAGGACAGGCTCCAAAACTACAGAGAAACCATGTCTCAAAGAAGAAGATTTGGGGCTAAAGTGGTGGGACCTTGCCAGATAAGTAAAAACTACAGCAATATATGTTTTCCATATAAAGCAGAGGGTATGAGTAACTAATGGTTCTAAAAGACAGCATGCCTCAAAACATTAAATCTCTGCTATTTCCATTAGCATGTTGCATAATCAAGCATCCTAAATGCTGATAGCTTCGAACAGGAGTGATTCTTGATACTCCCCCTGTGGTTTCTACAGAGAACTTGGAAGTCTTGTGTGTGCTCTAGAAGTTTGGCTTACCTCTCAGATAAAAGACTTAAAGGATGAGGCTGTACTTATCACCCGGGAGTGTTTGGTGGCATTGGTTTCAGCTGTGTTAGCCTATGTCTTTAAGTGCTTTCTACAGTGGTTAGTTTGGATCTTTTAACAGCACAGTGGCTAGGTTCCAAGAGCAAATTTGATCTGAAGGAAGGGAGGGAGGAAGGAAGGAAGGAAGAAAGGAAGGAAGGAAGGAAGGAAGGAAGGGAAGAATAAAAGGAATGACAGATGCTATATTCTTTTTATGACTGAGCCTTGGAAGCTCAAACTATTTCTTATGGAATAGTCTATGTCAGATCAATTGTAAGGTGTCCACTTAGATAACATGTGAGGGAATGTGAATTCCTTTCTTTTGGCATGTCTGTCTTAGTTAGTGTTTCTTTTGCTGTGATTAAACAAAGTATCAACAAAAGAAAGTTGAAGAGGAAAGTGTGGGGTTTTTTGGTTTTTTTGTTGTTGTTGTTGTTTTGTTTTGTTTTGTTTTGTTTTGTTTTGTTTTGTTTTGTTTTTTGGCTTACTCTTCCACATCAGAGTTCATCATATAAGTAAGTCAGGAGAGGAACTCAAAGCAGGAACCAGGAGGCAGAAACCGTGATGCAGAGGCAATGTAGGGGTGCTTTTACTGGCTTATTCATCATTAGTTACTCAGCACACTTCCTAATAAATTTATGATCATCAGCATAGGAAAAGTATTTCCCAAAATGGTCAGGGTCTTCCCCATCAATTACTAATTTATAAGGAAATGCCCTACAGCTGGGTTTTATGAAGGCATTTTTCTCAATTTAAGTTCTCTTCTTTCAGATGACTTTAGTTTGTGCCAAGTTGAAATAAAACTAGACAGGACAGTTTCACACTGTAAGAACAACCCAGATAGTATACACACACACACACACACACACACACACACACACACACACACGTATTTTTTCATATGATATATAAAAAAGCACTAACATTTAATATAATTAATATTGTTTTATATATATGCATCTTTAGAAAGTATGATTGTACAACATCTAAGTTATAAACATAAACATTTCATATAATTAAATAATATTCAACTGAAGAGAAAACAAATTAATTTTAGCTTTTAAAGTATATTGCATATGAGGCTTAATACCATGTGAACTCCCCACTATGTTTCTGTAACTTTAAATTCATATGCCTCATCTACATATAGAAATACAATATTTCATGAATTTATCATCTACTATATTTCAGAGGCCTGCGTTTTTAATAATATGAAAGAATGTGCTGTCCACATTCTAAGATGATGGTTGCAATAAAACTAAGAAATGGTAACTCAGGATCTGCTCTTATTCATATCACTTTTAGGAATACACTGTCATCTCAGGATCTAGATGAGCAATTTTCTGGTCCTTTGCCTGATGAACACAGTAGTGCTCCTTTCCTACTCTGAAAACTTACTAACTGAGTGGACTTGAACTTTATTATAAAAAAGTTGCTGTAACCAGAGACCAAAGAACATTACACCATGAGTTGTAACACTTCACATGGCCATAGCACTTTGTTTGCACCAGGCAGAATGATTCATATGTTAAACAGCCAGGAGTCTTTTACAACAAAACAGACTTGCAAGCAAAGAAGATTACAGCTTTTGTAAGCACTGCATTCTTCAGTCCCTTCCCCGCCAGAGCAGTTCAATTGAATGCCTGCCTAGCATCCTTCTATCTGACACACTTTCTTAACACTAACACATCCTTTGTACATGGGCCAGGGAGTCCAGGAAGGACAGATACCTTTGAAATGATGAAGAGGTCCTGTGGTTTACCCTTTCTAGTCACTGGGCTCCTATTGCACCTGAGCAATCATTGATGTGACCTTTTCTGTGTGGTCCAGCACTGAGAGGTCACAGACTCCTCATTAAACTTCATCTCTAATCCTAAAATATGTTTTAGGGATTCTAAAACTAGAAGCTTCTAATCTAAAGTGCATGAAAGCATTGTATTGATCCACTAGAAGCTGTCAGACAACTATGTAGCCCATAGGTGCTCTCAGCTAGTCAAGGATGAGGAAGAGCTGAGGTTTTTCCAAATTCAAACTCCTTAATTCTTTGAAACTTGCCAGTGTGATTGTGACAATTATCCTTGTCCAAAAAAAATCACAATAGTTATTATAAATCTAAAGCCAATGTATTTATGATGGTTCTATGGTTTGGCGTGTTTTTTAGATCATAAGCATGTTAGAACCAGGGCCCTAAAATGAATGATGGGAACATACAAGAAAAGTCTTCTGGAAAAAGAGTGACTTTAATGGTGGTCAGATGTCAAAATATTTATTTTTATTGATTCAAGTGAGTATTTTTATTTTAAATATTTTAAAAATCTCAGATAACAAACTGTCCAAAGGAAACAATTAAAGTATATGATTTGCCTTATAAAGCTCTTTGCCATGAACTGGTGGGAAACCAGTCCTGGTAATCATCTTGCTGGTGAAAAACACAATGCCAGTCAGGCTCATGCCTGTAAATCCAGAACTCGGGAGGTAGAGGCAGAATGCTTTCAAGGGTGAGGCCAGACCATGCTAAATATAGAGTTCAAGGTTAATTTGAACTCAAACATTTCCCCAAAGTTTCATGCTAGGAAACAGAATAATGGACAAATTCCCTCCAAATTCCAATGCCAAAATCAATGCTGTAAGTTTCCTTAAAAGACATGATGCTAATCAATAATTTACCTGGCTTCTAATTCTTCTGCTTTTCTTGTTCTTTTGAGACAACACTGGGTGTGGCTCACATGTTACCTCAGTCTTGTGACAGTATAGGTGACAAAGATAAATTTCTCAGTTTTCCAGTCAGGGCCTTTCCCTTGACTGCAACTACAGAGCTTTGTGACAACAGAGGGACTAGTACTCCCTGTCCTGCAGCTAACTGAGTCCAGTTTCCAACATATATCTCTGGTCCCACAGTGTCTTCTTGAACTCTTGGTGCTTTACAGAGCTTCTTCATGGCTTTCAGAAGTAGACTTGGTCTTCAGCTCTCCAGATGCAACATGGGGAACAAGACATTTGCATAGTGCTGTACTGAGATTCCATTCCCCCTCACCCTCCCTTCTGCTTTTAGGTACCTGCAACTGCCCTGGGCTGAGGTCCTTACAGGAGCTTACATGCTTATTCTCATTTTTCAGAGGCGTGTGAAAAAAAAATTAACTATGATGTTTCCTAATCACTTCCTCTGTGCAATATATATATATATATATATATATATATATTAAATATATATTTATATATATTATATATATTTTAGAGTTTTAGAGTTGGGAAAATATTTTCATTTTTAATCTGTTTGTCTAACTATAATCTATTCAAATGATGAAGTTCATTAGGCCTGGATTTTGATGTCTTGTAGATGTGTTCTCTCAATACCATTTGGCTTTCAAAACTATTGTTGTGAAGACTGTAGAAGATGTGTTCATACATTTACTTTGGAGGCTCTAAAATCACCAAAGGAAAGTGCCTGAACATATATGTTAATCGTTCAACAACAAAGTCATTACAGTATGTGGCCAGGTTTGCCAGTTACTGATTTTGAATGTCTTTCCATGGAGACATGGGCCTCCTAGATCAGGCTTAAGGAAGGTAAACATACATTTCATATTTTTATTTCCAGAAAGACAAGTGTAGCACTCACCTCATACTTATACTTTCTTTGTGACATTGAGGTTTTGGATGTACTTTTCCTCTTCTCCCTGATCAATGAAGCTCATTATTTTTCTGGTTACTATTTATCATTTTTATAGTGCCAATGGTATCTTCCAGAAGTAAAAACCCAAAGTATGGTAGTTAATGCCTATAAATCCAGAATTCAGGAGGATGAAGCAGGAGGATCGTGAGTTACAGGCTAACCAGGACTACAAAATGAGAGAGACTCACACCTATATACATGTATACATGCATGCATACATATACATATATATATATACATATAAGCACAATCATAAACAGCTTAAATTTTCATTGCAGAATCACTGTGCATAATCAATATCAAGGGAATAGCTAATCAGTCATAGAGGATCTGCTTTATGGAATATTAAATACATTCAATATAATCTTCATGCAGACCTATGCAGCAGTATAATTGTTTATATAAAAAAGTAATGATTTTAAAAAAATTATTTGAGGGTCAAAGAAGAAATAAAGAAAGAAATTAAAGACTTTCTAATATACAACGAGAATGTGGATACAACATACGCAAACTTATGGGACACCTTGAAAGCAGTGCTACGAGGGAAGTTCATTGCATTAAGTGCCCATATGAAGAAAACAGAGGATAGTCACATAAGAGAATTAACAGCCCAACTGAAAACCTTAGAAAAGAGAGAAGCGAATTCACCCCGCAGGAGTAGACGCCAGGAAATAATCAACTTGAGGGCTGAAATCAACAAAATGGAAACCAGGAAAACAATTCAAAAAAATCAATGCAATAAGGAATTGGTTTTTTGAGAAAATCAAGAAGATAGACAAACCATTATACAAATTAACGAAAAAGCAGAGACAGAACATACAAATTAACAAAATCAGAAATGAAATGGGGAAGATAACAACAGACACAGAGGAAATCCAGACAATTTTCAGGTCATACTTTGAAAATCTTTATTCCACAAAAATTGAAAATTCAAAGGAAATGGACAAGTTTCTGGATAACTATCACTTACCAAAATTAAATCAAGAACAGACAAACAACTTAAATAGACCTATAACCTGCAATGAAATAGAAGCAGTCATCGAAAGCCTTCCAACCAAAAAAAACTCCAGGGCCAGATGGATTCAGCACAGAATTCTACCAGACATTCAAGGAAGAACTAATACCACTACTCCTCAAACTGTTCCCCAAAATAGAAACATAAGGTTCATTGCTAAACTCTTTTTATGAGGCCACAATAACTTTGGTACCCAAACCTCACAAAGACACAACTAAGAAAGAAAACTACAGACCAATATCCCGGATGAACATCGATGCAAAAATACTCAATAAAATACTGGCAAATTGAATTCAAGAATACATCAGAGAAATCATCCACCATGACCAAGTAGGCTTCATACCTGGAATGCAGGGATTGTTTAACATACGAAAATCTATCAACGTGATCCACCATATAAACAAACAGAAAAAGAAAAAACCATATGATTATCTCCCTAGATGTGGAAAAAGCTTTCGACAAAATTCAACACCCTTTCATGATAAAGGTCTTGGAGAGGTCAGGGATAACAGGAACATACCTAAACATAATAAGAGCAATATACAGCAAACCAACTGCCAACATCAAACCGAATGGAGAGAAACTTAAGCCAATTCCTCTAAAATCAGGAACAAGACAAGGCTGTCCTCTCTCTCCATATCTCTTCAATATCGTACAAGAAGTTCTAGCTAATGCTATAAGACAACAAAAGGAGATCAAGGGCATCCAAATTGGAAAGGAAGAAGTCAAACTGTCTCTATTTGCAGATGATATAATAGTTTACATAAGCGACCCAATAAACTCTAGTAGGGAACTCCTACAGCTGATGAACACCTTTAGCAAACTAGCAGGATACAAGATAAACTCAAAAAAATCAGTAGCCCTATTTTTTTCAGATGACAAAGAGACAGAGAAAGAAATCAGAGAAACATCACCCTTTAAAATAGCCACAAGCAACATAAAGTATCTTGGTGTAATGCTTACCAAATAAGTAAAAGACCTATATAATAAGAACTTTGTGACTCTAAAGAAAGAAATTAAAGAAGATACCAGAAAATGGAAAGATCTCCCATGCTCTTGGTTAGGTAGGATAAACATAGTAAAAATGGCAATCTTAACAAAAGCAATCTACAGATTCAATGCAATCCCCATTATAATCCCACCACAATTCTTCACCGACCTTGAAAGGATAACAATCAACTTTATATGGCAAAACAAAAGACCCAGGATAGCCAAAACAACCCTATACAATAAAAGAACTTCAGGAGGCATCACCATTCCTGACTTTAAGCTCTTCTACAGAGCTATAGTTCTGAAAACAGCCTGGTATTGGCATAAAAATAAAAAGGTAGACCAATGGAATTGAATTGCAAATCCTGATATTAATCCACACACCTATGAACACCTGATTTTCCACAAACAGCTAAAATTATACAATGGGGCAAGGACGGCATCTTCAACAAATGGATGAGGGTGTGTAGAAGACTGCAGATAGACCCGTGTCTGTCACCATGCACAAAACTCAAGTCCAAATGGATCAAAGACCTCAACATCAATCCAGCCACACTGAACCTCTTAGAAGAGAAAGTAGGAGGTACCCTTGAACAAATTGGTATAGGAAACCGCTTCTTGAAAATAACTCCAGGGGCACAGACACTGAAAGAAACAATTAATAAATGGGACCTCTTCAAACTCAGATGCTTCTGTAAGGCAAAGGACACAGTGGACAAGACCAAAGGCAGCCCACAGACTGGGAAAAGATTTTCACCAATCCTATATCCGACAAAGGGCTGATCTCCAAAATATACAAAGGACTCAAGAAACTAGTCAACAAAACACCAAATAACCCTATTAAAAAATGGGGTACAGAACTGAAGAAAGAATTCTCAATAGAGGAAACCAAAAAGGCTGAAAGACACTTAAGAAAATGCTCCACATCCTTAGCTATCAGGGAAATGCAAATCAAAACAACTTTGAGATACCATCTTACCCCTGCCAGAATGGCTAAAATTAGAAACACCAGTGATAACTTTTGTTGGAGAGGATGTGGAGAAAGTGGAACACTCCTCCACTCCTGGTGGGAGTGCAAACTCATACAGCCATTTTGGAGATCAGTATGGCGGTTCTTCAGGAAAATGGGAATTAGTTTACCACAGGACCTGGCAATCCCCCTCTTAGGCATATACCCAAAGGATTCACATCCATGCAACAAAGACGTCTGTTCAACTATGTTCATAGCAGCACTATTTGTAATAGCAAGAAACTGGAAGCAACCTAGATGCCGCTCAATTGAAGAGTAGTTAATGAAAATGTGGCACATCTACACAATGGAATACTACTCTGCAGAAAAAAATAATGGTATCTTGAAATTCGCAGGCAAGTGGATGGCACTTGAAGAAACCATCCTGAATGAGGTAACCCAGTCACAAAAAGAGGAACACAGTATGTACTCACTCATATATGGATTTTAGACCTAGAGCAAAGGATTACCAGCCTATAATTCACATCACCAGAGGAACTAGGATACAAGGTGTATTCTAAGAGATTCATATAAAGTCCCTCACAGAACTGGGAAGGGGCAAGTCCCCCAGAGCTCAGGTGAAGTGGGGGTGAGGGCAGCAAATGGAGAGAGAAGTAGGAGAAAATGAGGGGGAGGAAAGGAAAACATGTGCGACCAGGAAGATTGAGCCTGGTTAGGAATAGAAGATAGGAAAGAGAGAGAGAGAGACAGAGACAGAGAGAGAGAACATAAAAGCGGGAGCCAATATTGGTTTGAAGATAAAGTTGAACACTAAGACAGGTCTAGAGAACTACAAGACTGCTCCCAACTAACAATCTCAGCTTTCGTGGATAGGCTATCATAAATACCCTTCCTGGAGAGTGAGATCAACAACTAACTTCTCCGTGGAGCCCTCAACTAATGCCTGTTGAAAACAGGATCAAACACCCATACATAAACACTGAGTCGAACTAGAACCCAGATGCAGTTGCAGAGGACAAGACCATGCAGCAGAAACACATAGAGACAGCTTCCCTGAACAAGGAGGAGCTAAAGGCCACTAGACTGATAGCTGGGAAGCCAGCATGGGACTGACTCAGGCCCCCCTGAATATGGGTCTCAGCCAGAAGGATTGAACAGTCTAAGAGACCTCAGACAGTGGAGCCAGGATGTATCACTGGTGCACAAAAGGACTTTGCGAACATATCCCCCATGGACGGATAACTGCCTTAATCTAGAGACAGGAGAGAAGCCCTAGTCCCTACTTCACAGGACCTGTCAGATCTACATGACCCCAACTGGATGACATTCCCCTACATATGGAATTGGGGGTGGGGTGGGAGGGGAGGGTGTTTAGAGTGCATGTGAGAGGGTACAGAGGGTAACAGGGAGGGAATGAGGGAGGGAGGGATGGGGGAGGGAGGGAGAGATGGGGGAGGGAGGGAGGGAGAGGGTACTGGGATCGACATGTAAAATAATAAATTAAATAAAAAAAATTCTTTGACTCCAAAATTTAGGTTGAAGGACAAGTTACTGGGGAGAAGGATTTCTATTTTTGTTTCCACAGAAAATGAAAAGATGTGGATTCCTTCCAGACTAATGTGGTTTGATCACACCAGACCACCTGAAACAGAGTAGGAGGTGATCCTACATTCAAAACAGCTGGACAAAACAGCCCTACAGACTACAGCCAGGATATCTGAATCTTCTTCGAATCCCCCATGACTGCGCCCCTTACCAGCAGGAAGTAGTTTGGAAAGAATGACGCCCAAATTCCCAAATATTTTGTATAAATGTTTGTTTTCATTTAATTGGACTTTGTTATATAAAATTAAATAAAATAATAAAATAAGAAAACAGAAAATTATTTGAAGATTCATAAAAACCATAAATGCCATGTTCTGATGACTAATACATAAATGCTACTTTGTTTTCCCTCAGATTTCATTTACTAATGACTCCATAGGCATCAACCATGACTCCTTAGAAGTGTAGTGCTTAGTGGTCTGACAGAGGAAACTGTATTATAGGAGGAAACTATTTCTCAGCAGAGACACTTGAGTCAGATCATGGCTAATACTGCCCCACCTTTTGGTTCAGTACAGGCACTATGTATTCTAGGCAAGTTCTTTGGCAATCACTGAACTGCCAAATTTGATTACAAATAGAATAAATTTTAAACCCTAATGTTTGCCAGCATCCAGCCAGCAGGTGAGTGACTGGACTGCAAGTTTTATCACACTCCACTACTCAATGGATTCTGATCCCCCACCAGACACACTCACCATCCAATCCCATCCACCTTGCCATCCTCTCCATGGCCAGTGTTCCCCTGAAACTCCAGAAGACTCCATAAGCACAGGTACAACCCACACCATTTGGAATAACAGACTCCATAGGCAAAGGTATAGCCTATGCCAGTCACAATAACAAGAAGATACAATGGATCTTATGCAACTGAAGTGCAAATTCTGATTGGTCTTAATAATAAAAACCCAGAGACAGATATCAGGGTAAATGCTAAAAGATCAGAGAAGAGGAGTTAGTCACTAGAGAGTCTTTTTACCTCTACTGACTCCTCAGACCAAAAGGGGCTGAGCGCCTATCTTCTTCTGCCTTATATTCCTCTATACACCCTGGCATGTCACTTCCTGTCTCCATCTACCTAGTGCTAGGATTAAAGGCTTGTGCTTCCCACATACTGAGATCAAAGGCATGAGATCCCAAGTGCCAGGGTCAAAGGTGGATGCCACCACTGCCTGGCCTCTATGGTTAACTAGTGCTAGCTCCACCCTCTGATGTTCAGGCAAGCTCTATTTGTTAAAGCACAAACAAAATATCACCACAACCAAAAGCTCAGAAGAGATAACTTAATTGAACATGAGAACCTGACAGTCAACAAAACCCTTGACGGTTCAAGCCAGAAGACAACACAAGACAACACAAGGATCAACACCAATTCTTATAATCACCTGAAACTCAGATGAGTAAATGCAAATATAAGAATACATTCTACAACAGAAAGGGCAATATGACACCACCAGAACCCAGTGATACTACAACAGCAAAATCTGAACAATCCAACATAGCTGAAGCAATGATAGTAATAATAATAATAATAAACTTAAATTCAAGTTTATGGAGATGATAAAGGCCCTTAAAGAGGAAATGAAAAAAAAATCCCTTAAAGAATTTGAGAGAAACACAAACCAAAAAAAAAAAAAAAAAAAAAAAAAATTAAAGAAGTCAATAAATCCCTTTTAAAGAGTTAAGAAAAATCAAGACTTGAAAATTGAAATATAAGAAATACAGGAAGCACAAACATTCTGAAAATGGAAAAATCTGGGTAAGTAAACAGGAACTACAGGTGCTGGTGCTCACTAACAGAATACAAGAGATGGGAGGGACATTTCATACACTGAGGATATAATAAAGGAAATATATTTAATGGTAAAAGAAAATATTACATTCCCAAAATTCCTAACACAAAACATTCATGAAATATGGGACACCATGAAAAGACCAAACCTAAGAATAGTAGGAATAGGAGGAGAAGAATCATAGCTCAAAAGCACAGAAAATATACCCAACAAAATCATCTAAGAAAACTTTCCAAACCTTAGAGAAGTCCCCTCACCACATAATAATCAAAACACTAAACATACAGAATAAAGACAGAATATTAATTGCTACAAAGGAAAAATACCAAGTCACATACAAAGGCACACATATCAGAATTACACCCATCTTCTTCTCATTGGAGACTCTAAAAGACAGAAGACCCTAGACAGATGGTATGCATACACTAGGAGACCATGATATCAGCCCAGGGAGCTATGTCTAGCAATACATAAAATCACCATTGGAGGAAACAAGATATTCTATGACAAAAACAGATTTAAACCATACCTATCCACAAGCCAGCTGAACAGAAAATACTAGATGAAAATTCCAATTCACAGAAGTTAGCTGCTCCCACAGAAACACATGCAATAGATAAACTTACACTAACAAAATCCAGAGAAGGGAAACAAGCACACACACACACACACACACACACACACACTACAACCACACCAACCAAAGCCAAAATATAACAGAAATTAACAATGACTAGTCATTAATACTCTTCATATCAATGGACTCAATTCACCATTAAAAAGACACAGGCTAACAGAATGGTCACATAAACAGGATTAATCCCTCTGCTGCATACAGGAAACACACCTCAATGTCAAAGAAAGACATTGCATCAGAGTAAAGGATTGGGAAAAGGTTTTCCACTCAAATGAACTTGACTGATGTGAGCCCATGTATCTATCCTAATCTAACAAAATCAACGTCAAACTAAATTTAATCAAAAGAGATGAAGAAGGACATTTCATATTCATCAAAAGAAAAGTTTCCAAATACAAGGGCACTAACATTTGTGAAAGAAGCATTGATCATCAAACTTAAAACCCAACAAACCCCACACATTAGTAGAGGTTTGCTTTAACACCCCACTGTCACCAATGGACAGGTCTGCTAGACAGAAACCTAACAGAGAAATAAGGGAACTAAGAAATGTTATGACTCAAATGGAATTAACAGAAATCTACAGAACATTTCACCCAAACACAAGAAATATACCTTCTTCTCAGTACCTCCTCCTGGAACCTTCTCTAAAATTGTCAATATACTCAGACACAAGACAAATTTCAACATATTTTTTAGAATTGGAATAACCTTCTGTGTTTTATCAGATCACCATGGATTAAGATTAGAGTTTAACAACAACACAAACTACACAAAGCATACAAATTCATGGAGACAGACAACTTTCAACAGAATTACCAATGGGCAAAGGAGGAAATAAAGAAATTAAAGACTTCCTAGAATTCAATAAATGTGAATGCACAACATTCTCAGACTTAAGGGAAACTATGAAAATGGTGCAAAGAGGGAAATTCAAAGCACTAAGTACCTACATAAAAAATTTGGAGAAACCTCACACTAGGAACTTAAAAGAACACCTTAAAGCTCTAGAACAAAAAGAAGAAAACTCACCAGGAGGAGCAGATTGCAGGACATAATCAAATTCAGGGCTGAAATAAATATAATAGAAACAAAGAGAAAAATACAAAGAATCAATGAAACAAAGAGATGGTTCTTTAAGAAAATCAACAATACATACAAACCATTACCCAAACCAATAAAAAGGCAGAGAGAGGATATAAAATTTAACAAAATCAGAAATGAAAAGGGGATATAACAACAGACACCTAGGAAGTCCAGGTTCATACTTCAAAAACCTGTATTCTACAAAATTGGAAAATGTAAAGAATGGATAAATTTCTTCATAGAGCCCACATACCAAGATTAAATCAAGATCAGATGAAGAATTTAAATAGTCCTATAACCCATAAAGAAATAGGAGTGGTCATTAAAATCTTCCAAATAAACACACACACACACACACACACACACACACACACACACACACACACACACACGGAAAGAACAGAACAGAATTGGATTCAGAACAGAATCCAATCAATAAAAAAAAAAAAGAGCTAATACCAATACTCCTAAAATTGTTCCACACAATAGAAATAAAAAGGGCATTTCCTTTTCTTTTTAAATGAGGCTAAGCTACTCTGATACCAAAACCACACAAAGATGCAAGGAAAGAGAATTACAGACCAATCTCCCTAGTGAACTGTGTTGCAAAAATATTCAATAAAATACTGGCAAACAAATGCAAGGAAACATCAAAAAAATCATCTATCTTGATCAAGTAATTATCATTCCAAAGATGTTGGGATTTTTCAACATATGAAAATCTGTCACTGTAATCCACTGTGCAGACAAACACGTGTAGACAAATAACATGATCATCTCATTTGATACTGAGAATTTCTTTGACAATATCCAACACCCCTTCATTATAAAGGTCCTGGAGAGATCACAGGTACAAAATATGCAGCTAGCCAAAATCAAATTAAATGGAGAGAAACACAAAGCAATTCCACTAAAATCATGAACAAGACAAGGCTGTCCACTCTCTCAGTATCTGTTCAATATAGTACTCAAAATTCTAGCTAGAGCAATAAGACAACAAAATGAGATAAATGGGATACAAAAGGAAAAGGAAGAAGTGACACTTCCAGATGATATGATAGCATAAATCAGTGACACTAAACTTCTATAGGGAACTACTACAGCAAATAAACACTTTCAAATGATGTGGCCAGACACAAGATTAACAAAAAGAAAAAAAAAATCAGTAGCCTTCCTATATACAAATGATAGATTGGCTGATAAAGAAATCAGGAAAACAACACACTTGACAATCGCCATGAATAATATCAAATATTGTGGGGCAACTCTAATCAAACAAGTGAAAGACCTGTATGACAAGACCTTGAAGTCTTTGAACAAAGAATTTGGAGAAGATATCAGAAAACAGAAGGATCTCCTATGCTCATGGATTGGTAGAATTAACATAGTAAAAAAATGGCAAAGGCCTGGGCAGTCTAAGGGACCTCTGACAGTGGAACCAGGATGAATCCCTGGTGCACAAAAGGACTTTGGGAGCACATTCCTCATGGAGGGATACTCCCTTAACCTAGAGGCAGGAGGGAGGGCCTAGTGCCTACTCCAAATGACTTGACAGATTTTGTTTATCCCTACTGAAAGGCATCCACCCTCCCTTTAGAGTGGGGGGTGGGGATAGGATGAGATAGAAGGGTGGTTGGGAGTCATGGGAGGGAGGGATAGAGGGAGGAAGGAAGGAACTGGGATGGATATGTAAAATAAGAAAAAAAATAAATATATAAAAAAAAAGAAAAGAAAAAAAAATGGCAATCTTACCAAAAGCAATCTATAGATTCAATGCAATCTCCATCAATATTCTAACACAATCCTTCACAGACCGTAAAGGAACAATACTCAAATTCATATGTAAAAAGAAAAAGTACAGAATATCAAAAGCAATCTTGTACAATAAAGGAATTTCCAGATGTATCCATGCCTGACTTCAATCTTCACTATAGAGCCATTGTAATAAAAATGGCATGGTATTGGCATAAAAACAGACAGATGGACCAAGGAATCATATTAAATTCCTGGACATAAATCCACATACCCATGAACAGGTTTTCTACACAAAGAACCCAAAATTATCTACAGATTCAATGCAATACCCATTAATATCCCAACAAAGCTTTTCACAGGCCCCAAAAGGACAATACTTAACTCCATATGGAAAAACAAGAAAACCCAGGATAGTCAAAACAATTCTGAATAATAAAGGAACTTATGGAGGAATCACCATCCCTGACTTTAAACGCTACTATAGAGCTACAGTAATGAAAGCAGCTTAGTATTGTTATAAAAACAAAGAGGTGAACCAAAGGAATTGAATCAAAGACCTGGATATCAATCTACACACTTATGAACATCCAATTTTTGACAAAGAATCTAAAATTATAAAATGGGGGAAAAAATCATCTTCAACAAATGGTGCCAGCATAACTGGATTCAAATAGATTCATATTTATTGCCCTGAACAAACTCAAGTCTAAATGTATCAGAAACTTTAACATAAAACCAACCACACTGAAGCTCATTGAAGAAGTGAGAAGTTGTCTTGAACATATTAGCACAGGAGACCACGTCATAAATACACCAGTAGCACAGACACTGAGAGCAACAATGAATAAATGCAACCTCCTAAACTATAAAGCTTCTGTAAAGCAAAGGACAGTCAAAAAGACAAAATGTCAACCAAAAGAATGAGAAAAGATTTTTACCATTACCTACATCTGACAGAGAATTGATCCTCCAAATATATACAAAGAACTCAACAATCTAGAAACAAAAATACCAAATAATACAATAAAAATGGGTTATAGTTCTAAACAGAGAACTTTCAACAGAGGAATTTCAAATGGCCCAAAGACACTTAAGGAAATGTTCAACATCCTTAGTCATTAGAGAAATGCAAATCAAGATACCGTCTTATAACTCTCAGATGGCCAAGATTAAAAAAAAAAAAAAAAACAACCTCTGATGACAGTTTTTTTGCTGAAGAGGATTTGGAAATGTGGAATAATGGGTGAGGGGAACATTCCTCTATCATTGGTGGGAATGCAAACTTATACAGCTGGTTTGGAAATCAGTAAAGTGCTTCCTCAGAAATTTTGGGATCAATCTACCTCAAGACAAAACAATACAAATTTGAAGCATACACACAAAGGATGTACATTTACACCACAAGAACACTTGCTCAACTATGTTCATAGCAGCATAATTCATAATAGCCAGAGCCTAGAAACAATCTAGATGCCCCTCAACCAAAGAATGGATAAGGAAAATGTGGTACATTTACACAATGGAGTACTGCTCAGCGGTTAAAAAAATAAAACAAAACAAAAACAATGAAATTTGCAGGAAAATGCATGGATCTATATAAAAGCTTATCTGAATGATGTAACCCAGACTCCAAAAGGTAAGAATAGTATGTACTCTCTCATACTCTCATAAGTGGATATCAGACATAAAGCAAAGGACAACAAACCTACAGGTCACAACCCCAGAAAACCTAGGTAACAAAGAAAACCCGAAAAGGGACATACATGGGTCCACCTAGGAATGGGAAAATACTAGGTCTCCTCAGTAAATTAGGAGCATGGTGGGGGAGGGTGGAAAAGGAGAGGGGAGGAGGGAAAGGGAGTGGGGGAAAATGTATAGCTCAATAAAACAATAAAATTTATAATGAAAAAAGTAAAGAATTATACAAAGATGTAAGTATGAAAATTAATTAGATAATGTGTGATACATGTATTTAATAAAGAATTTTATTTTTCTGGTCATTTTAATGAAGCTATAACTGGTTATGACTTCTTGCCTCATTCTAAATAAATGTTAACTTATACATTTTAAACTTTTTTTTTATCTTTCAGTAGGTTTTACTGAGAAATGTAAGATCTTCTGTGAAAGAAAAGAGGAAAAAAATGGAGGTAAATGGGGGAAATCTTAAAGAAGTACTTCCCATCAGAATGGCCACCCATGAAATGGTGATTCTGTCAGTAATAAGAAAGTAAATAACAAATAAGAGAAATGTTCAGGATAGAATTTCTGGGTGCCTAAGAGAAAACAAAGGTTTGTTTCAGATTAATGGGTACAAGCTGAGCTTTGAGCAGATAGAGCAGAAGAAAAGTCCACCCTAGACATTAGACCACTTCTTTCCAGACATGACCGGGAAAGTAAGAAGTGTGAGTATGGCATGAAGGAAAACAATAACTGAACAAATAGTAAAAACTAAATCAAATTATCTGAGAGCTGGTGAGGATCAGACAGTATGGTTGAGAGAGGGACTTATGTCAGTGAGAGAGAAAAGCTAGAGAAAATTAAAAGGAAGCCATCTTATTTCAATAGTCTTTTCTATTTAGCATCTAATGTCTTCAGGCATTGTATTACATTAGACTTATATTTCCGTCAACTCTTGAGAATATGGCAGCATTCCATAACATGAAATCTTCCAGGATCTTACTGGCACTCCACTGCTTCTTAAGGTGTCCACCTTAAGCCACTCACAAGTGTTCATGACTCTGATTCCCAAAATGGTCCTAACAGTCCCCTCTCACCTCTTAGAAAGTGTAGTAATCACAACAATGACTTGTCAATGACATAGCTGGAAGCTTGTCACCATGTGATTTTTGGATACAGGCAACCAGGAGGGAGAGGTGAATGATTTTATCTTCACTTTGCTTATTCAACAAGTCTATACTGAAGTCTTACCGTGTCTAAAACTTACTTTTTCACAGCTCAGTTATATGTAAGAAAATAAGACTTTACCTCTACAACTCATTCTGGAAGATCATTGTTATCCATGTTGACTACATTATGCTTATTCATGTTTTCAGTTTTTGTTTCTTGTCTCACTATGTAACACAAGCTCTAGCCCAGCTACCCATCACCCTCCCTCTACTCCTGAATTCTGGAGTTACAAGCGTGTGTGTATCATCTAATTTCAAAGTACCTTAATCTAGAAGCCACTGCATTCATTTTTTAGATAAATATATAGGTTAAAAGAGATGAAAATTCTTCCAAAGTCACAAAACTATGCAAAGGGCAGAATTCAGAAGCCATGTATCTACAATTAACCTCCATTAGCTAAGTAGACTGAAACTGTATGGGTCTAGCCCACTGTAATCAATATCCACTATGTAATAAATGGTGATACAATTCTGAATAAAAAGTCACCAATGAAATTTCAATTTTAGGATTTAATCACTATGGTAATATGCTATATAAACATGAAAGTTAAAATCACTTTTCTTGTACTAAAGTTCAGTTTTCTCTCTCTCTCTCTCTCTCTCTCTCTCTCTCTCTCTCTCACACACACACACACACACACACACACACACACACACATGCACACACAATCCCTGAGGTGATGAAAGTACCAGAAGAGAATTGAGAATTGTTCTGCTCAGAGGAAATTCAGGGCATGTAAAAGTACTTATGTATGTCCAAGTCACTCTGAGCAGAACCTTTTCTCCATGCTCTAAATTTGGTTGTGTTACTTCGTTGTGGATCCATTTGCCTCTCTCTCTCTCTCTCTCTCTCTCTCTCTCTCTCTCTCTCTCTCTCATTTTCTATTGTCTCCATCTTAAAAGAACAACATGTCACAGGATAAGGAACACTTGAGTGCTGTCACTTGGATAAACATGTCCAACTGCAAACCCTGGGGTTAGCTGATGAATGGAGAACACAATACCTGATGTTAATTTATTGGGAGAGAATGCGGAACTTGGAAGCTTCCATGACACCAGTAGCTCAAGAATATTTTCCTTTCCCAAACTTTCTAGGTGAAACTGAGAGAATGAATTTCACATTCACTTTCTAAGGTCTATTCTGCCCAACCCAACCCATCTCTGTCCATAGTGGCAGAGAAAGACGGTGAGTGGCATGGCTTGGGTGAGGAGCATTTGTTTCTTGATCCAAAAACTTCAGGGAAACGCTGGAATTTTCCACATGAGAAAGCTTTAACTTGGGTCCTATGGTCAGTTGGCTATGGGCGCAAAGCCAGTTCAATCTGCTCTGACATTAGTACAAGCAAATTACTGTGTTTGGATGTTTGGTGTGTGATTTAAGGTTTCTACTGCTATGACCAAACACCATGACCAAAAACAACTTGGAAAGAAAAGTTTATTTCATCCAGGGAAGTTAGGCCAGAATTTAAAGGTCAGATCCCCAAATCAGAAATTGATATAGAGGCCATGGAAGAATGCTACTTACTAGCTTGGTCCTTATTGCTTCCTTGGTGCCTTATTTCTTTCTTTATATTTATTTTTTATTCTTTTTATTTTCATTCTTTTTATTAATTAAATGTACATAATATATTTCTTTCATATATTACATCCCTACTGCAGTTTAATCTCCCTCTACCCCTTTCAGGCCCGCCTCTACCTCCCTTCTTTACCAGATCCTCTCCTCATCCATATCCCTTCAGAAATATCTACCAAACATGGCTTAACAAGTTACAATAAGACCAGGCACATCCCCTTATTAAGGCAAGATAAGGCAAACAGGTAGGAGAAAAATGGCCCCAAGAGCAGGCAAGAGTCAGAGATAGCCACACTCCCACTCTTACGAGTCCCACAAGAACACCATGCTACTCAGCCATAACGTATGTGCAGAGGACATAAGACAAACCCACACAGGCTCTGTGATTGTCACCTTAGTCTCTATGAGCCTCTATGAGCCCTGTTTAGTTGGTTCTGTGTGCCATATTCTAGTGGTGTCTCCAATTCTTCTGAATTCTACAATTCTTCCTCTCCCTCTTCTGCCAGGTTCTGAAAGCACTGCCTAATGCTTGGCTGTGGGTCTCTGCTTCTGCTTCCATCAGTTTCTGGAAAATGCCTCTCTGATGATAATTGTACTAGGCTCCAATTTTTCACAACTGGCACTGCCCAAGTGGACTGAGCCCTCCCACATAAATCATTAATTAAGAAAATGCCCCACAGGCTTTCCTACAGCTGTATATCATGAGGCAGGTTCTCAATTAACTCTAGCTGGGGTCAAGTTGACCAAAAACATTAGCCAGCACACTCAGTAACTAGGAAATAAAGCAGGACCTGCCTGGCATCTCTGACAGGGAAAATTTGGATTCCAGAGAGTATAGGGCATGTAAACCACCAGTGCCCTAGCTTCAACCTAGAATAGATCTCAACTGCACACAAAAGCCCAGGTGTTTGGAAGAAGGATCTGTACTAACCTCTGAAGAGCAAACTACTTTTTACCCTGAAGGTGAAAAGTCAGTCAGAATGTAATTTGTTCATAAAACAGATGCCTACGAACCTTTAGCTTCCCCGTCCTACACAGAACTGGCCCTGTAAATATAGTCTGAAATTCACTCCACAAATCACACCCTATGTTTATCTTTATATGACTCTGATCAATGCAGCTAATGCAATTTCAAAATTCATACACCTAAAAAGAACTACAACTCCAACAATATCTTACTAGACAAGGGGTTTTATTTACCTTTTTAATCTCCAAAATTTTAAAATAATGAAATATAGATCAATAATATATTGCTAAATGAAAGACAGAATAAATTTATATACATGTGACTAAGTACAAATACATATATGGATTGAATACATGTGTTATATACTCCTTAATGTTCACTCTAGGGTATTGTTTAGCATCCTAATTCATTAAAGTATGTCAAGGACTGAATTCTCACTTTTTGTGGGATCTGAATGAGTATTTATATTAAGTATATTAGATACTTTATTACTGATAATTTTCACTAGGTACATTTTATACACAAAAAGTATGGAAAATAACTAATTATGTTGTTTACTCTAGCAGATTTCAATGTATGACTGAGACATCAGCCTCATGGACCAACAACTACTGGATTCATGATCTCTTCTTCCTTTAAGAGACAGCCATTTGTTGGACTAGCCTGTAAGTCACTGCAATAAATAGGTGTGTGTGTGTATGTGTGTGTGTGTGCATGCATGTGTGTGTGTGTGTGTGCATTAATTCTATCAGTTATGTTCCTTATAGAACCCTGACTAATATATTGGGGTACCCACACTACTCACCTGTGTGAATATTTTCGTGTTCTTTGGTGTTTCCTTTTCTGAGCAAGCCTTTTGCTTACTGTCTAACCATAAATATAATAGTTTGTCATGGAGAACATGAACCCTAACCAAAGAAGTCTGACCTCTCTGATCTCCCTAAAAACAGTAAGACTGCTAGCTGCTGTGCCTTTACACATAAAAGACCTGTCTAGTTTCATCCAGTGCTATTAATACCCAAAAGTGACTCATTGCTGAATGGGGAGATGGACAGAATGACATCCAGACCATGAGCTAGAAAATCAACCTCACCTGTTCTAATTTTTTAAACTTTATGCCTTTGATATTAAACTCCTCTCACTTTTCAGCATATCAAAAAAAAACTGTTGGTACACTCACAAGAGGTAAATCAACAGCTCATTTTATCATGGGGAAGATACTGGCTCCCAAATTTGACTTAGAAAATACATTTTAATAAAAAAAAACCCACTTTAAGGAATTATAAGTAGAGATTAACAAAGAGAATATGCATCTAATACTCCCATGAGTGGTGCCTGTAAAGAAAATATTACTCCTTCAGATCTGTTGCTCAGTCTTCATTGTAAGCTCATTGCTTGGTGTTTATAGGAGACAAGAATTAATGGGGAAGCTTATCTCAAAAGAAACCATTCATTACAAACACGTTGTGTAAATCTGTTGTCATCTTCCTTTGTAGAACTTTGGACAGTAATTATTTTTTATTACACTATTGAAATTGTGGCTCTGAAAGCACAGCCTCCTTTGTCTTCCTCTCTTTAAGCTTTCATTTATTCTCATTAATGAGAATTGCTTCTTACAGGTGAACATAGATCACAAAAGATTTATATTGATTTCAAATGTGATGATTCCTCTGCATGATGCTATAAAAAGCCACTGTGGAAATTTTGTTTTTAAAGCAAGAAGAAAAAATAGGCCATTTATCTTGTTCTGCATTCATGATGGGCAAGTACAATGCACTTGACTATTTTAAAGTAAATAACTTTATTTTTGCAATAATAATTTCTCTTTTTCAGATGATTAAAGGTCTAATAGTAACTGTTTCCCCAGACTGATATGACTGTGGATTGATATCATGGGCTTTATGGATCTCTTATGCTGATCCTACTACACATATACCCTCCCCCAAACTACATTTTCCAAGTTCCCTTAACCATAACTCTGTTCAATGTCTGAGTCACTAATGCATACAAAATGAATACTCACTTCCAACAACAAGAAGAGTTGAATTGTAACCAAGTTTCTGGAACTGCTTCTTTGGCCATGATGTAGCTGGTCAAGAAGAAGCAATAACAAAAGAAAAATATGAATCAACCAAGGTGCTGCATACCTGCAATTCTAGCACATAGATGGTCAAGATATGAGGGTTCTCAGATCCAAGACAACCGGGGCTATATGGAGAGACCCTGACTCGAAATAATTTTTAGCATATTCATGCAGCAATAGCTTTGAAGATAGTAGAATCCAAGTGCAATGTTTAATGATCTCAGAAAAATAGAAGTCAAGAAAAATGTGACCTGTTGGTGTCTCTAGTTTGTTTTTTTATTGGCAGACTACAAGTGTCTCCCTTATGATATAAACTCATGAGGCCAGGGTATCTAGAGTTACAGGGCAGGAGAGCAGAGAGAAGTAAAGGAGACTGAGACAGAACCCTGGAGAGCACAGAGATACAATCTTCCATCTATAGCTGGACCTGCATCTATTGAGGTAAAACATCTATAGAGAATATTAGGATTGTGATAGATGACACATGGCACCAGGAACTATTCTTAGGGTTGTGCCCTAACCACCAATATCAGCCCTTCTTCATCCTATAATGGTAGGGAATTTGGCTCTAGATATCATTATGAAATGCTCAAAAAGAGGTGGAGAATTGAAATATTTTAGTTGGTCAGACGGTCATTCTCAAAACAGTGTCTCCTCTAGGTCAACCTTCTATTCATTCGGTGCAATGATTCCTTTGTAGTCAAGTGAGAGAAACAATTGCAAGATGATAGTTTCAGCACACATATAAATATGAATAAATTTCAAGAATATTATGAGTAGATAGGAGCAATTTGATTTGGCAGAGATGGCTCAAGAGTGGTTCTTCAGTAGTGGTCCTTTCCAAGGAGTTTAAATCAGCTTGGTACTATTACAAAAACATGCTCTTGAGCACACCACTGGGATCATCTGACAACTTGGTCATTTGTCATTTGGGGATGGTGGTGACCTTTTCACACTTTTGTTTTTGAAGCAATAGATGTTGCATATTCATTAAGTATTATAAGAGTGCCAGCCATAGTTATTACCTTCCTGTGGCCTCTGACCCACATATTTACATATTTACAGAGAAACAAGACTTCAGAAAGTACAGTATTTGTTCACACCACTTCAAGCATTTTAAGAAATGAACTTACTAACTCTGATCCAAGAGTTCAATATCTTGAGAAACTTAAGTGCATCTTATCTTTATTCTTAGCTTGCATGTTGTTTTGAAGAAATGAACCATATGTCATTAAGGATATTGCATTTCACAGTCATCTGCACAAACTCAGTCAATACTCATTGATTTGTAGTCTAATATTCATGAAACAATGGCTCTGTACAAAAGCAATACTCTATTTGGATCTGTTTTATGCTGCAAACAAACAGCTAATAAAGCTATTGGTAATGATGACTACTTCAGAAAGAACACTAATGAAACTGTCTGATGGACTGCAGAGAGGCCTTTGAAAAGCACAAATCCTATGTAATGCCTCAAGCAGTTAATCTCCATAGCATTCTTCTGTAACCCATTATGTGAAGATGGAAACTGGAAGAAAAAGAGGTGTTAAGATTTATTCTCCCACTTCCCCAAGGGAAAAAGGAGTCATGATAAGCTTGACCCAGAAATGATGCCTTAGTCATCAGAGTACAGAGCAGAACTTGTCACTCAAATCCTGGAACCTTGACCACATCCAAGGGCATCAGAGAAAGCTGAAAGGAATACAACTAAATAAATGGCACATCAGTATCTTCTAGTGGGCAAACTCAGATCTGATGCTCTTTAATAGTGTTTACACAAAAAGTCTGCCTTACCTGTTCTGTAGGTCAAAGCAGAGTCCCAAGGATCAAAGGTACCTAAGTACCTGTGGTGGCCCAAGAATGGGATGGCAGAAATATAATGGTGCCACCAGGCATCCAAATGCCTCAAAAACAATATGACTGGAGAAAGGTGAGCTAAAGGATCAAATAAACATTCTCCCTTGGCGGGGGAGATTTATGCTCTTGGCTTTATGAACACAAAACTTAACTTCTGTTTTCCTATCACATATGATAGGATAAATACTGATCCACTACCAGAGGCCCCATAGACTGCCCAGTGCTCCCAATTAACACCACATTCATGGAATCTGAGTGTCCTATGCTGGTTTCCCGGCTGTCAGACTAGAGTCCATGAGCTCCCCCTTGTTCAGGTCTGCAGTTTCTATGGGTTTCTCCAGACTGGTCTTGACTGCTTTGCTCATCACTCCTCCCTGTCTTCAACTAGATAACAAGAGTTTGGCTCAGTGTTTAGCTGTGGGTATCTGTTGCTGCTTCCATCAGCTACTAGATGAAGGCTCTAGAATGCCATATAAGGTAGTCATCAATCTCCTTATCGGGGAAATGCATTTAAAGTGGCCTCTCCGCTATTGCTTAGATTGTTAGTTGGGGTCATCCTTGTAGATCTCTGGACATTTCCCTAGTGTCAGATTTCTCTTAAAACCTAGAATGGCTCCCTCTTTATGATATCTCTCTTTTCTTGCTCTCTATTCTTTCCCTGACTCAATCTTCCTGCACCCTCATGCCCACCTCTTCTTTCCTCTTCCTCCTAACTCTCCCTCCCTTCCCCCCACCCCATGCTTCCAATTTGCTTGGGAGATCTTTTCCCTTTCCCCTTCTCCAGGAGACCATGTATGTCTGTCTCTCTCAGGGTCCTCCTTGTTTCCAAGCTTTTCTGGCATGTGGATTGTAGGCTGGTAATCCTTTGCTCTTTGTCCAAAAACTATATACGAGTGAGTACATACCGCCCATTCCCCATAGAGGAATACTCTCTTAGCCTAGATACATGGGGGGGGGGCAGGCCCTACTCCAAATGATAGAGACTTTGAAGACTCCCCATGAAAGGCTTCACCCTTCCTGGGGAGCAGAAAGGGTATGGGATGGGAGTTGCTGGGGAGAACAGGGGAGGACAGGAGAGTGTGGGAACTGGGAATGAGAAGTAAAACAAACTTGTTTCAAATTTAAATTAAAAATTATTAAAAAATCACTTCTACTTTAAAAATGTTTTTATTTATTCTCTGAGAATTTCATACAAAATATTTAAATCATATCCCTACCCAGCCAACACAAGGTCCTTTACTATATACTGATTACAAATTTTTTGGTATTTTTCCTATCATAGATATTGGCAGGCCTCTGCCTGCTTTGATCAACAAACTGGAAGTAACAATAAGAGATTTCTATTTTGGTTTGTTTCATTGTTGTTGTTTTGATATGATTTGGGTTGCATTTGGATGTTTTTGGTGGATTTTGGTTTTGAGGTGGTGATAGCTGTTATTTGGTGGTAGCAGCTGGTGGTGGTGGTAGTGGTAACAGCAGACATAGAAGGATGATGTAGAAGTACTCATTGTCTTTGTATTCTCTGGGATGGATGCTTAGCCTCTTGAAATTTCTACTGTGCTTGGCTGTTTTGAGATATGGTATCACTATAAACAGATATTGAATACTTGATCCTTCTGTATCCAACTCCATTTTGTTGGAATGGCAAGCTTGTGCCATCATATCCAACTTCAACGGTAGTTTTTAACCATGTTTCCCAATTTGCCAGTCAAGGTGAAAAGACTAAGAGTCAGGAGATGCCATATGCTTCTTATCCCAGTACTTTTACTGGAAGGATACAGGAAGGTCACAAATTTCCCACCAGTCTAAGCTGTGATCTCAATTTTTTTAAAGACAGAAAAATCATCAGTTGTCACAATCCCAAATTCTAGATATTAAATGAAGCAATTAGTAAATGAAGATACAGGCGGGTATCCTACTTCTGATAAAGACCCAAACAGTCCTTGCTTCATGGAATTATCTAAGAGAAACTGCCAGATCCTTGGAGTTTTCCACATATTATAGAGAAGATGCAAACCTAAACTTTAAAATATTAGGTCTTAAACCTACCTTTAAGCTAGAAATTAAAGCACAAAAACATAATAATAAGTGTACAAACATCCCTGAATCTGAGTTCCTCTATGTGCTTAATAACTTAAGAGATCTAATGAAAAGGTTCAGCAAGTGAAAGTTCTTTCCAGCAAGCCTGAGTACCACTCCTGGGACCCACATCATGGAAGGAGACAAACAACTCCTGTGGGTTTTACACAACAAACACACACACACACCTTTTTAAAATTAAGAGTGCTTTAAACTATTAAGATTTACCCATAACCTCAAATGAGCTCACTATCTTTTTCCTAAAGTAACTTTAGTGTAAAATAACTTAACATTGTCTAATTTTTTTGTTTGTTTGTTTGTTTTTCTAATTTTAAAGTGCTACCACTCTGAGAAATAAGGACTCAATAGTAAGTGAAATTTTAATTTGAAACAAAAATCTTTCTTATAAATGTGTCCCTCTGGGGGAAAAAAAAACTTCAAATGTACCAAACATATCTCCACAAAGAAGGGAAGGACATGTGTCGTCCTGACATTAGCAATAACTTCCCTGGAGAGAATTTTGAAAGGATGTCAGCATCTTGAATATCCTGAACTCAATTAGTTAATTAAAAATATGGGCAAGCAATGTCTACCAGGGTTAAAGAGAGAACAATTGTTGGCAGTCATTTATCACAGTGCCCTGTGCAAGGATTTCTAGATAGCTGCTTAACAGTGGTTATTCTCATTTAGATTCACTATCTGAGGCAGCAGGCTGTTATTGATCCTGAAGCTGACCTCACTGCTGGCTCAGAGTGACAGTGATAATCTCTCCACACAGTTCCTGCACTCATCGACAGGCTGAGTAATGATTGGAGAAAACCAAATAGCTAATTTCAAAAAAACCTCCCACTCCATTTCCATCAGCCTTCCACAATTTTTAACGTTCCTTCCTTCATTAACTTTTTCTTTTAAATTACAGATGAAATCTTTGAAAATGGAATTTTAGTAATAATCAGTTGCTGGACAGGATGGACTTTTTCTCTGATTTCTTGGATCTACGATATCTTTTGGGATAAGAATGTAAGCTTGTTATCATAATATGTTAAAGTATGTAATTTGGTCTTAATAATCATAGAATTTCACAATTAAAATTTTCAGGACTTTTTTCTTTTTATTATTATTATTTGTTTCTTATTTTACATGTTGATCTCAGTTCCCTCTCCCTTCCTCCCTCCCTCCCCAGCCTGGGCAGTCCTAAGGGACCTCTGATAGTGGAACCAGAATATTCCGAACTTTTAAAGTGCTGGGACCTTTAAAGACTTTGGAACCTTTAAAATTTGAACTACATTATGATATTAATATGAGATCTTGGGTACACAATAAGAGATCCTATAGTTTGACAGTGATGTGTTTGTATATCAACTTGACAAAGGGTAGACGTGTGATGGCTAATCTTGGTTGTCAGCTTGATGTATCTAAGAAGAAGAAACCTCAACTGAGGGATTTTCAACACCACACAGCATGATAGGCATTTTCTTGATTACTAATCAGTGTCAGAAAAACTAAGCCACTGTGGGGCAGTGTCAACTGTAGACAGGTGAATCTAGACGAAGGTATAAGAGAAGTAGATGGGAATGTGCTTGAGAGCAAGCAAGTAAGAAGTGTTTTTCCTTGGTTTCTACTTCAAGCTCCTGCTTTAAGTTCCTGTCTTAGCTTCCCTAGATGATGGACTATCACTTGTAAGATAAAATAAACCCTTTTCCCTTTAAGTCATGTTGTTTATCACAGCAACAGAAATCAAACTAGAACAAAAAGTCTTCCTTTGTTTGCTGATTCTCAATTGTCTTTATCAAAATAGTACTCACATAGAAATGGCATGCCCAGTAGGCATGCTCAGGACCCCTGCAATCTTTACTTTTATTCCATTAAAGCTTAATGACAAATTGACTAAACAAAATGGGCATTTATCACATAGAAGACATGATTGAAAGTTATGTGTTTGTTTGTGGTACTGAGGATTGAAAAGGCTCTTATCTTACACAAGTCACTCAAGAATTCTCACTGAGCAGCCATAGGCCTCAAACTGTATTGTTCTTTATGAGAAATAGAATATGGACCTGAAACCAATGCTTCAGCACTTCTACTGAAAAATCATGATTTTTTTTTCTCATAACATTAGGTCTGAGCTACTAAATACAATACTGAAATACCTGTAAAGGAATTAAAGTATGTAGGCATCTGCCAAATACTTTCTCTATATTAAATTCAGCCAACCAGATGTTGCTTTATGAGACCAAACATCTGAATGGTTCTCAGAAAATTTCTCTCTTCTGTTGCTGTATATGAATATATCTTGTCTGCTCTTATTTTAACAATAAGCCACATCACCATAGTATGGAACTCCAAACAGATTAGCTTCCTACCCAATCCTTTACCTTCTTTCACTGTAAATGTATATACTATGAAAGTAAACATGAAAGAAAAAATATCACATTGCCCATCTCTCTTTATTTTTGAATAAATAAACCATAGAAGGATGACTGATTGGTCTGTATTTTCCTTGCAGCACTTATCACACCAGGAGTAGCCAATAAACATTAAGGCATCATATAAATCAGAATTGCAGACTGTGGTCTGTATTGAAGAACACATTATACTCAAGTGCTTTTGCAGCAGGAGGAGTTTCAGGAAAAAGGAAAAAAAAAATAAAAGCTTTATTGATTGGATCATCCCAAATGTTCATGTGAGTACAAATCTCCTGGGGAGGTTTGAAAATTGTAGACTCCGATTCAATGAGAGAGTCTTGGCTGGTAATAAAGACACTGTTTCTATTAGATTCCCAGGTTATACTAAGGTTATAACAAGAAAATATGATATTCACAAGAAGGAAAGACTAAAACTGCTTTCTCACCAATTCCAAAATATATTGATTAAAAGCATTTCACATACATCTTATTGTCAAAGAAAAATCTTAATATGAAATAAAATACTATTTTTAAACAAATATGAATAATCTAAGCCATCAAAGTTAAATAGATTAACTTTTTAAATTAAAAAATTAAACTCTACAAATAGAATCTGTAATTTATAATTAATAAGGCAATTATCCTAAGGAAAAAAACTAAAGTTTACAAAATATGAATTATGTTGGAATTGGTAAGACAAAAAAAAGATAAATCTTAAGGCAAATTTAAATCACTGGATACTTTATTACTCATTGTAACTTCCCCTCCCCACCAAGTTTAATCTTTCCAACCTACTAACAATGACTCAAACATTAATTATATGTTTAACAATATAGCAATAAACTATATGTCTCCATGATTCAATGGATTGTCATACGTATTACTCCATGTCAATATCTTTATGACATAGAATTTTATAATTTATTAAATTATTCCCTTCATTGTTCTCCCTAAATCATCAAGTAGTGTCTCATACAGAAAATTTTTTTAGCTAGCCAACATTGGACTACACTTTAAGAAAACACTCACTATGAGTGAAAAATTAACCTAAAATGGGTTCTGCCATTTATGATGTCTTTTAATAAGAAAAAAAAATGTGTACAAAAGTAATCAGAACACTAATTCATTTTGGTAATATTTATGAGAACAATGCAAGTAATTGGATTCAGAAATTAATAAGGTACTGCAAGGATCCTGGGAAAGATAATTTCTTCTTCTGGAAACCCAAATCAGATCCTGAGCTCAGTAGACCCAGGGAGAAAGTGGATACTAGCACACATGGATACTCTAGAAACTGAATGTGGGAATCTGAAATTGAGATATTTCCAACACTCATCATTGCTGGTGTAGCCAAGGAAGGGAACAGAAAAATGTGGAGCACAGTGTGCTGGGTCAATAGCAGAAGTTGGTAAGGGAGCCTGACCTGAAAGATTCCCAACATTCCTTTCCTCGGTCACAAAAAGAGCTACATCGATCATGAGAAGTTTGTAATGGAGCACATAACAGTATCTTCGATGGACAGAACTCAGGTCAACACACAACTTCTCACTGGAAAAGGCTTTTAGTGTGTAATTTCCAATGTTTTCTCTACTCCTTTTTATACTTCGAATCCAAAGAGTAAAATGTTAAAGCTGTTACATGAACTTTAACAATACCTTTCTGAATACTATTATAATTACCAGTGACTCACTTCACTTATATATCAGGTCATTACTGCTTTAGGGAGTGAGGGAAACATGGTTTGTCCATTACTGTGTCTTTCCATTTCCTCTTCCATAACTCAGCACATAGTACTTTAATGAGTATATGTTGAATTAAGATAATTTAATACTCTTCCCAAAATCATTTCCAAAACTTAACCTCGTTAGACTCAAATAGAAATGTCAAAATCAAAATACTGACAATCACAAATACATTGGCAAAATAAAAGATCTCCAATGTTTTATAGCTAAGAAATCTGTTCAAAAACTGCCTAACCTAAGGCTATGGCTATAGTTCATTGACAGTGAACTCCGCTAATACATATGAGGCCTTGGGTTCAATTCTCAGTACTGCCAAATGTTTTTCTTTTTTCTTTTTTCTTTCTTTTTTTTTTTTTTTTTTTTTGGCCAAAGAAAGGATCTTCTAACTATAAATGTTAGTATTAATGCATAGATATTTTAAAACACAAAATAAACACTGTTGATAATCATAGCAGGAATTGAGCACAAACTGATCCTGTATCATGAGCTTGGACTTACAGTAATCCTATCTAGGAACATGACCATACATACTGATCTAGCTGTGGAATCACTAGTTCAATCATTTAAAGAGAAGCATGAGGTCATTGTTGAGTCCCTAGAAATCACTCCCAGGAAGAACTGTAGTTAAAATTCACCTCATGAACTGCCATTTCCAAATCTATAATTATCTTACTTAAACATCTTGATTTCTGAAATTACAACAATTCATTGCTTGACTGTCTTTCACAAAGAAGACAGATGTGCTTCTCTTGGAATGCTGTTTTGTCATGCAGGAAGTCCTGATTTTGTGTATGACTAAGTGTAAATGATTTGACATCTGTGGACTGCTCCTCTCATGGGAAATGCAGAAGTAATTGTCTTGTGCCACTATCAGTTTCATGGTCTAGCAGAAAAAAAAAAAAAAAAAAAAAAAAAAAAAAAAAAACAGTGTTCTGTTCTAAATTGTCTTCAAGTCTCCAAAAGTCTGTGTCTTATGTACCCCAGCATCACTAACTTACAATTTCTCTGTGGCATACTTCATTAAACCAGAAATAAAACTTACCTGTGTTCAGTTCCTCCAAAAGATGTACCCTCAAAACATTCTTTAAACTTTTTTTGATTGACAATTCTGTGTTTATTAGTAGTTTATCATCATTTCAGTGGCAAACTTACATCAGAGTATATAGTCTACTAAATGTCAACAATTACATGTACATCAAGTATCATGTGGAATAGTGCTGATGTTCTCATGGTTCTGTGCTTTAACTCCTTATCATTTCGTCTTTATTCCATCCTGACAGCCTACATTCTATCCAGACATAGTTTTGTCTCTTCTAGAATGTCATATATTGGATGATATGTCAAATGACAGGTAGCATTTGAGTTGGCTTCTTTCAACACACCTGAATAGTTTTTAATTATTTTTTTATATATTTCCTTTTTTTTTCTTTTTTAAAATTCTTTTATATAACCAAGTCCATTTAAATGAAAACAAACATTTATAGACAATATTTGGGAATTTGGGCAGCATTCTTTCTAAACTACTTCCTGCTGGTAAGGGGCCCTGTCATGGGGGATTCTAAGAAGATGCAGAAATCCTGGCTGTAGTCTGTAAAGCTGCTTTGTCCAGCTGCTTTGAATGTAGGATCACAGGATCACCTGGTACTCTGTTTCAGGAGGTCTTGCTTGATCAAACCACATTAGTCTAGAAGGAATCCACAGCTTTTCTTTTTCTGTGGAAACAAAAATAGATGAATGAAAGAGAGATTTGCTTTGTAACAGTGTTGTGATGTTTAGTGTCAACTTAAATGTACCTACAATCTCCTACAAGACAAGCATCTGGGCATACCTAGCAGTGATTATACTTGGATTAAGTAAGTTAGGAAAACATTCCTTCCTTGTGAATGGCATTATGGCCTCGGGACCTTGACTGAATAAATAGTACCAAGTGAGATGAACACCAGCATTTATCATTCGCTACTCCTGGCTCTAGGTAAAATGAAACCAGATGCCAAAAGTACTTCTTCTAGGACTTCCCCACCATAATGAACTGTCTATATCTTCAAATTGTGAGCTAAAACAAACCCTTCCTTAACTTGCTTTTGTCACGTATTTAGTCACAACAGTAGCAAATTATCTAAGACAAAAGAAAATAGGTATAAGGAAGCTGTATCCTTCATGAAGGTAATTTATTGGTCCTCCATCTTAGGAACTGCTACTAGATTTTATCCAGTATTCTCCACTTGTTTCTCCTCATTTCTATTTATCCTTTCTGTCGTCTCTTCTTAACTATACTGGAAATTTAACCATAAAACTATCTTGCTAATTTGTCACATTTTTCCTATACTGAAGCCTTGTTATCTCCTCGCTCAATTAAAAATAATATGACACAAATATTGCATGGGTACAGGGTTCTGTCTCACAGCCATTCATCCAGTAAAAAAGAAATGTACCTGGTGAAGGGCCCTATGTATGTGAAAGCAATAAGTACCGTGTGCCCAACTAACAAATTTCATTGAAAATAAATTATAGCAGCTAAGATTTGACTGATGGTAGTGGCCATAGAGAGAAATAGAGAAGGGAATGTGTGGCCTAGAAGCTCAAAAACAGTGCTCTGCTGAGCAAATGAGGATGGAGAAGCATATAAAACCCAGAGCCATGCCTCAAAATGGAACCTACATAGATGGTAGCTTTGTTTAGGATGATGGTATGCTCTCGTACAAGCAAATTCAAAAGGACATGTAATGGCTCCAACTTTGGAAATAATGAAAATAAATTGTGCAATATATGGTCTCTGGGAGATGCTACCTGAAAGTTAGATTTGTGTTTGCTCCTACAAATAAAGACAGTGACCACAAAGTCATGTAGCTGTCTCTCAATGGTAGCAGAACTAATGTCATGTCACAGACACCAATATGATCTTAAAACCAGAATGCAAGCCCCAAACCCTGCTAAACACAAACTAGAACCTACTCCATAATTTCAGAATAGTCTCTAAGTAAAAATTTCTAAATTTACTAACCTTGAGTTTGACATATACATTTTTACTTCTGAATAACTGAAATGTGCTAACACAACAGGATATTGTTTCAGCACAAAAAAAAAAAATGGATCTTTAAGGCTAGGGAACCAGCTTCTAACCTATCTTCTAACCTATCTCTCATGATGCATATACTATGGGAACCTGAGACCTGTACATTGGTTTCCATGCTGAATGAACTGTGGAAGGTTCATTCCCATAACCACTCATGTTGCCTGTGTTGTATGATTCTCATGGTTATAACTCATCACTCTTAGTTTATATACTTAGGTATCTCATTGCCTGTACCTCAGCACTCATGTTACATGAATAGTGAGAGACTCCTGGATCATGTAATATGGAAGGCTCCGGGTTATAAACCATTATTTGTGATGCATGATTCATAGGAGGGTTGCCATGGGCAGCTCATTACTAATGGTGCATGTATTGTGGGAGGCTGATATCTGTATACCAGTACTCATGGTTCATGTACTGTGGATGTCTCATGCCTATAACATAGCTCTTATGGTGCAAGCATAAGAGAGATGAGAGTTCCATGGCTACAAGTGAGCACCTATGGTACAAGTGCTATGTGTATGCATAAGAGGCTTATGCCTATATGCAAAATGTGTGGTACATGTATGCTTATACCCAAGACTCATGGGTAGACACATACCTGTAACCCAGAAATCATGCTACAGGTACTCTGGGACTCTCGGGCCTACAAGCCACCCCTCATGATTCATGTATTGAAGTAAGTATCATGGTTGTAACCGGCATTCATGATGTATAAACTGTGAGAAGCTCATGCCTATATGCCAGCACTCAAGGAGCATGTACTGTGTGAGGCTCATGCCTAGATCCCAGCACTCCTGGCGCCTAATCTGAAGAAGTGCATGCAAACCTGTAACGCAGTGTTCATAGTGTGGGTACTGTGGGGACTTCATGCCAGCAACCACAAAGGTTTAGGTTGTGTACTGGAGGGACTAAAACCTATGACCCAGCATTTAGGGACTTATGGTGCTTATACTGTGAGTAGTTTGTCCCTATAACATAGCACACATTATAAATGGGTTGTGCAAGACTCAACACCGTAAGCCAATGCATGTATTGTAAGAAGCTCAACCCTATAACTTAGTCTTCATGGTACTTGTACTATTACGGGACCATGGCTGTAACCCAGCACTCATATTGCAGATACCATGGGAGGCTGACACTGGCATAACACAACTAATGGTGCATGTACTGTGGTGACTCATGCCTGTAACCCAGGACTCAATGTGAATGTACTGTGTGGGACTTAAACCAGTAACTTAGTAATCATGGTAGATATACTGTAGAAGGTTAATTTCTTTAACACAACATTCATTGTGAGAATATCATGCAAGACTCAAAACTATAAGCAAGAACCCCTTGTGCATGAACTGTGGGAGGCTCATACCTATAACCTAGCTTTTATGCCACATGTACAATGGTGGGATCATTGTTGTATTCCAGTGGATAGTACATGTGTTCTTACTTGCTGACACCAGTAATCCTAGCATCCATGTTGTATATACTGTTGGAGGAACATGCATACAATACAGCACTCATTGTGACTGTACTCAAAACAATATGACAACCCCCATGGTATATGTACTCTGTGAGGCTCATGCCTATAAATCAGCATTCATGATGCATGATGGTAGCATTATGCCTTTAACCCTCACTTCATGGTACATTTATTGTGGGAAGCTGGCACATGTTTATCAGTAGTGATGATGCCTGTATTGTAAAAGACTCATAACTCTGCACTCATAAAACATGTACTGTGGGATGCTTCAGCCTGTAAACCAACACTTACAGTGCATGTACTCTAGAGATGCATGGCTATAACACAGAACATGTACTGTGAGAGACTCATACCAGTAATCCAGCAGTAATGACTTATATACTATGTGGTTCTCAAACCAGTAACCAAGAACTCATGGCTGATATACTGCGGGAGCCTAATTGTCCTAACATAGCACTTGTTGTGACACAAAGACCCAAAACAGTAAACCAGAATAATTTTTTGTGTGGACTATGAAAGGCTCATGCCTGTAACCAAGGACTTGTGTTATATGCACTGTGATAGACTCATGCCAATAACCCAGTCCTCATTGTGCATGTACTGTGGGAAGATGGCACCTTTGTGTCTATACTCATGGTGCCTGGACTGTGGGAATCTCAGGCCTATAACCAAGTACTCTTTCAGCATGAACTGTGGGCAACTCAAAAAACCAACCCAGCACTTATGTCATATGTACTGTGGGAGGTTCATGTTTATAATCCAACACTATGAACAACTCAGAACAGTATTCCAACATTCATGGTGCATTTATTGTGTAGGTCTCACTCCTATAACAATATATTCATGAATCCTGTGTTATATGGTGCTCATGCCTATAATCCAACATTCATTGTGCACATGGCACATGTACTTACCATGTGAAATTCATGCATGTAACCCAAGAGGCACTGTCAATGTACTGTGCAAGATTCTAAATATTAAGCAAAAACTCATGGTGCATGTACAGTAGGATCATACCTATAATAACAGATTCATGATGCAATTACTGGAGGAGGCTCACAAATATGTCACACAATTTGTAGTACATGTCCTCTGGAGGTGCACACTTAAAACCCAGAACCCACAGTTTATGTACTGTGGGAAAATTGCACCACTAATCCAGTACTCTTGGTGCATGCATTATGGAAATTTTGTTTTAATGCAGTTGAGTTAATACACTGTGCATAGCTTAAACCAATAAGCCAGCACTCACATTACATTTACTATGGGAGGCTCACATCCATAACTCAGCACTCACAGAGTATGTTCTCCAGAGATGCACACCCATAATGAAGCACTCACAGTGCTAGTAATTAGGGAATAGGAAGCTTGTAATACAAGAATTCATGGTACTTACACTGTGGGATTCTCACACCTATTATCCAGTACTCTCTGTGAATGTACATTTGAGACTCAAAACAGTAAGTCAGCACTCATGGTGCATGTTTTGTGGGAGGCTCACCCTACAACCCAGCACTCATGGTGCCATTACTCACACATATAACATATCATTCAGAGTATACACTATGTAGAAATGTATGCCTTGAACTCAGAACTCATGGTTTATGTACTGTACGAGACTCACACCACTAATGCAGGATGTTTATGTGAATGTATTTTGTGCAACTCAAAACACTCATTCTACATTTACTGCCAGAGGCTCACATCTATACCTGAGAATTAAGGAACATGAACTGTGTGCAGATCATGCCTGTAAGCCAGTGCTCCTGATAGAAATTATTCTAGAGTCACACAGCTATAGTATAATGCGCATGGTGCATGTGCTTTGGGGGAATCACACTAGAAAACCTCACACAATGTGGATGTACTATAGGAACTTAAAAGCAATAAGCCCCCAAAACGCATGCTGCATATGCTGTGTGGGATCCATGCTTACAATGTAGTATTCATGGAGAATATACTAAAGAGACATACTCCAGTACTCATAGCTTATGTACTGTGTGAGATTAACAACAAACTCAGGGTTGTTCCTACTAGTACTTTTGGAGGCTTATGTTTATAAACCAACACTCTTGTATATTTCTGTGCACATATCCAAACAATAATCCAGTACTTACGTTGCATTTCTGTTGGAAGCTCACACTTATAACCAAGCACTCATGGTTGTAAGTACTGCAGGAAGTGCACAAAATTAACACATCACTCAGGGAGCCCATATTCTGCAGATGCCCAATTATAACCCTGTACCTGTGATTCTGTAGGAAACTCACACTACAAACCCAGCACCTATAGTACTCAGGAGTTGAAAGAGTGTAATGCAGTACTTGTGGCTCAGTTACTTCAAGTGGGAAGTTTATGTTTAAAACACAGAATTAATCACTAAATCATTCTGAAAAAACGTGCCTATAACAGAACACACATGTGCTTGTACTTACTGTGACAGGCTTTGCCTGTTATCCAAAATTCATTGTGAATGTGCTGTACTAGATTCAAAATAGTAAGCCAGCACTCATGGGGAACTTACTCTAAACATGAAAGCTCATAGCAGCTCTTTTAAAGCATGGTTTATTTACTGTTGGAGACTCACACAACTAACCCAGCATTCATGGTTCATGTACTACACAAGGAATCATATTTGTAACCCAGCACTCATTGTGAATGTACTGAGTGAGACTCAAAGCAGTCAGCAAACACTGATGGTTCAGTTAATGTCAGAGGCTCTGGCTTATAAACCAGAACTCACGGAGCATGTATTATTTGAGATTCATGCCTATAACAGATCTTTCATTGTGAATTCATTCAAGAGGCACACCTATAACAGAGGACTCATAGGCTTGGACTTACTGTATAAGACCCATGCCTATAAACCAGAACTCATTGGGAACTTACAGTGCTCAAGTCCAAACAGTCAGCATGTACTGTGTGCAGATCATGCATGTTATTGTGAAGATGCATGCCTGTCACTAAGAACTCATGTTTTATATGTTGTGGGAGACTCATGCCACTAACCTAACATGCTAGTGTCAAAGCACTGTATATAATTCAAAACAATGAGACAGCATCCCTGGTCCCTTTACTTTGGAAGTCTCATTTCTATAATCTAGCATTAATCATGAATGTACAGAGCATGATTCAAAACAGTAAGACAACAGTCATGGTGGCTGTACTGTAGAAGGCTCAAGTCTTAACCCTAAAGCTAAATGCAAACCCCACCATACCCTAACCTACAACTAGATCTGACCCATGGTCCAGAAACCACCTAGCTATAACCCTAACCACAAGCCTCATCCTGTCTTCAAGAAGTCACCAAGACCTACTCCTAACATTAATGCAACCCTACACCTACATCTTAACCGTAAATCCAGAAACCAAGCTGAAACTCAATAAGTTAACCCTAATGTTACACTAGCTCTGGGGTGCAGACATCACCTAATGCTAACACTAAACTCAAATTTAACCCTGAGTTACAGAAGGCCCTTGTAACATTAACCAATACCTAACCTCACAATAAGCATAACCCTAACCATAAATGTAACCCTGGTCCTGAGTTCCAAAAATTACATAACTTTAATCATGAGCTTAAACCTGGATTCAAGAAGCCACCTAAAAATAACCCTAATCCTAACTCTAACCCAACTATACATCTATGGCCCAACCCTAACCTTAAAACTAACACTAAACCTAGCAACCAAATCCTAACACTACCCATATTCTGAGTCACAACACCTTCCTCTAACAATTATCACCACTTTATTCATTACACTCACCCTAAAGCATAATTGAAACCAATCACCTTAACCCTGAGTTTCAATAGTCATCAAATTACCACTAACCCTACCAAAACCTGACTCTTATGCCTAAGTCTATCACTAACCCAGTGTTGCAAAAGTTCACCTAAACCTAACTTTAATACTAAAACTGAGAAGTCACCTAACCCTAACAATAATAACACAAACACTAACCATAAGCAGAAACTCAGTTCTAGATAACACCAAACCTCCCCATAATATTGACTTCCAGAAGTCACCTAGTCCTAACAATCTTTTTTTTATTATTTATTTTATATAACCAAGTCCATTTAAATGAAAACAAACATTTATAGACAATATTTGGGAATTTGGGCATCGTTCTTTCCAAACTACTTCCTTCTGGTAAGGGGTGCTGTCATGGGGGATAGGAAGAAGATTCAGAAATCCTGGCTGTAGTCTGTAAGGCTGCTTTGTCCAGCTGTTTTGAATGTAGGATCACCTGGTACTCTGTTTCAGGTGGTCTGGCTTGATCAAACCACATGCCTGTTAGTCCTAACAATCTTAACTGCAATCCTAGCACTAATACTCAGAAAATAAACCAAAACCATAATCTTAACACTAATCCTAATATCTACAACCAACCTAATCCAGTATTAAGGCTAACAATAACCTTAAACCTAAAATTGAATTGCAGAAATAACCTATCCCTAACCAAACTCTAAATCATTCTATATTACTGGTTTCCAGAAGAAACCTAATTCTAAACAAAATAAGAACCTAAAAATTGACTTACCCCTTAGCCTAAACTAATCCTAATCCTAGACATTATCCTATACTTGATGTCCACAATTCACCTAAACTTAAAGCTAACTCTCTAACTCTAACCCTAACCCTAACCCAAGCCTAAAACCAAGCCCTGACCCTAACTACCAACTGTCATATATTTCTAATCTTAACCCTACTCTATGAGAAACCCATTCCTAAAACTTATTTCAGGAATCACTTCACGATCACCATAACCCTAACCCAATCCTAATTCTAACCCTAAACCTGACTTTTAGAACTTACCTAAATTAAACACTAATCTTAAGATTATTGCTAACCCAAGATTCCAGAAGTCAATTAAACTTAACACTAGTTTTAGTGCTAAAGCTAAACCTATTGAACCAACCCTAACCCCTAATACTACACAAATTCTAACTAAACTGAAGTCACTTAACCCTGAGCCTAAACCTAAACCTAAACCTAAACCTCATCCAACCCTAATGCAAACTCTAACCCTGAGTTACTTAAGTCACCTAAACCTAACACTAAAGCTAATGTGAATCCTAAACCTAACCCAAACTTAAAGCTAATCCTGAGCACAACCCTAAACATAACATGTACTCTGTTAGAAGCATTTCAATTGCTCAATACCCATTGAGAATGTACTGTACATAGCACAGACACTGAGATCAACAATTAATAAATGGGACCTCCTGAAACTGAAAATCTTCTGTAAGGCAAAAGACACAGTCAACAAGACAAAATGGCAGCCCACAGAATGGAAAAAGATATTCACCAAACCCACATCTGACAGAGAGCTGATTTCCAAAATATACAAAGAATTCAAGAAGCTAGTTACCAAAACACCAAACAATCCAATTAAAAAGTGAGGTACAGAACTATATAGAAAATTCTCCATAGAGAAATCTAAAATGGCTGAAAGGCATTTAAGAAATTGCTCAACATTCTTATCCATCGGGGAAATGTAAATCAAAACAGCTCTGAGATATTATCTTACACCTGTCAGAATAGCTAAAAATCAAAAACACCAACGACAGTTTATACTGGAAAGGATGTAGAGAAAGGGGCACACTCCTCCACTGCTGGTGGGACTGCAAACTTGTAACGCCACTTTGGAAATAAGTATGACAGTTTCACAGGAAAATGGGAACCAGTCTACCTCAAGATCCAGCAATTACTCTCTTAGGAGTATACCCAAAGGATGCACATTCATACCACAAGAACATCTGTTCAACTATTTTCATAGGAGCATTATTTGTAATAGCCAGAACCTGGAAGCAACCTAAATGCCCCTCAACCAAAGAATGGATAAAGAAAATGTAGCACATTTACACAATGAATTACTACCCAGTTTGGGGGAGGGATGATAAAATCTTGAACTATAGAAGAAACCATCCTGAGCTAGATAACCCAGACACAGAAAGACAAACATGGTATGTACTCACTCATAAGTGGATATTAGACATAGAGAAAAGGATTGTCAGCCTATAATCCACAACCCCTGAAAAGCAAAAAAAAAAAAAACCCAAGGAGGATCCTTAAGAAAGATACATACATACTGTTCTCCTCCTCCCCACCCCATCCCACCCCCATTACATGCACTATGGTTTGCAGGATTACTGTTTGAAGTCTTTTATACTACATTTACAATTAGTCCTGGTTTAAAACACTAACCATCCACAATACATGCATCATGGTTTGCTAGATTATAACAAGGAGCTTACCAAAATGCAAATGCTATGATGGTTGGGTATTAGGCAAGAGCCCACCCTAGTACACACACAATAAAGGTTGGATTACTGGTTTGAGTTTCTCACAGTACATTCATAATGACTATTAGCTTATGGACATCAGCCTCCAAAATTCATGCACCATGAATGTTGTTTCAGGCATGCTTCTCCAGAGTATATCATACTGAGTTCTCAATAAAAGACTTGAACCTGACACACACTACATGATCCATGAGTGGTGGGTTAAGGGCATGAACCTTCCACAGTAAATGCACCATAAGTCTCGCTTACTCTTTTGAGTCATCTTTCAAAGTGCATTAAAAATGAGTGCTATGTAATTGACATGAGCATCCCACAGTGCATGCATCATGAACACTGGTTTATAAGTATTGGCCCACTCTAAAACATTTACCATAAATCCTGGATTACAAACATGAGCCTACCACAGGAAATGTGTTTTAAGTGCTAGATTATAAACATGTGCCCACCATAGAACATTCACTATGAATCCTAGATTATAGGAATGAGTCTCCTAAGTACATGAACCCTGTGTGCTATGGTTTAGGCATGTGTCTCCAGAGTACATGCACAATGAGTTCCTGGTTACAGGTTAAGGATTATTTAACACATATACCTTGAATGTTGGTTTACATTTTGAGCCTCACAGAATACATTCAAAATGAGTGCTGAATTATAGCCAGTTACACGTCTTCAGAGTACATGTAAAATGATTTCTCATTTACAGGCCTGAGCCCTCATAGTAAATGCTCCCTGAATAATATGTTTTCAATTTGAGCCTATTCACAATAAATTCATGATGAGTGTTGTAATTGTAAAGGAAAAAAAATGCCACGAGAAGCCACACCAAATGACAGGACTCACATGAGAGGTTTATTGAAAGAGGGGAGAGAAGGGGCAGATGAGGGTCAGAGAAGGGGGGAAGAGGGGGCAGAGATTGGCCCCTGGGGATAGAGCAGTAGAAGAGAGAGGGCAAAGAGAGGGAGGGAGAGGGAGAAAGAAATATAGGAGGTAGGCAGGCCCTTTTAAAGGGGAACATAGTGAATGTGCACAGGTGGTGCTCTTGGTGGCTGGAGCTGAGGATGTATCTTGTCAGAAGCCCAAATGCAGGCCAGTACGGATGCCTGGATACTAACAATGGGTACTGGCATAGTAGTTTTAGTATTAAACAATACATTCACAACGAGTGCTTGTTAATAGACATGGGCCTCACACAGACTTGTACCATGAGTGCTGGTTTACTGTTTTGAGTCTAGAATAATGAATTTACAATGATTGCCATAGTATGAGCATGACATTCCCACAAAACATGCTCCATGAGCGCTGTGTGACATTCAAGTATCTCTAGCGAACATTCACAATTAGTACTGGGTTACAGGTTTGAGGCTCAGAGTAAATTCACCATGAGTGATAGGAATATATTTGTCATCTCCCCATAGTGTACCATGAGTGACGGCTTATTGCCATTATCACAACATAATACAGGTATTATATCTACTGGATTACAAGCTTGAGTCTCCCACAATGCTTGAACAATGAGTGCAGGTTTGCAGCCATGAGCCTACCAGAGTATATGCACTATTTAAGTTGGATCATAGGCATGAGTCTCATTGTTCTGAGTAACACCCAGTGAATTCACAATGAGTTCTGGGTTATAGATATTAGCTTCTCACTATTCATACACCATAAGTACTGCATTAACAGACACATGTCTAAAGAGACCATGTACCATAAGTACAGGGTTACAGACATAGATGGGCCTCAAACAATACTGGCTTACTGTTTCAGGCTCTAACAGTACTTTCACAATAAATGTTTATTAATAGGCATTAGCCAAACAGAGTACACATATCATGAGTAGGGCATACAGACATGAGTCAATCATAGAACATGTAACAGGAATCCTGTGATGCAATACTCAGAGAGCATATACTTTGGAGTCTCATTATTATAACCCAGATCTCATTGCTAAAGTACTCAGAAAGACTCAAAATAATAAGCCAGCACCCTTTGCACAGATAACTTTAGGAGGCTAATGTCTGTAACTCAGCACTCATTGTGAATATACTGTTCAAAACTAAAACCACTTACCAACACTCATGGCATAGTTAATTTTATAGGCCAATGTGACAACTGAATATTCATTATGAATTTAGTATAGACGGTTCATGGCTGTAACCCAACACCTGTGTACACATACTGTGGTGGCTTAGGTCGATAACCAAGGATTCATGGTGCATGTTCTATCAGTGGGCTCATGGCTTAAGCCAACAATCATGGTTCATGTGATTTGGGAGGAAGACACTTATAATCTCAGCACCCATAGAGCACATATTGTGGTAGGTTCATGTCTAGTGCCCAGAATTCATTGTGAATGTACTGGCCAAGACTCAAAACAGTAAGCCAATGCTCTTTATGAATGTACTATGTGGGATTTACATCTGTAACCAAGCACTCATGGTACTGTGGTGGACTTATGTCAATAGCCAAGTATCAACTATTTACTGTGGTGGGTTCATGGCTCAGAACTTATGATGTGTGTACTATATTGGCTTAGACTAATAACCCAAGATTCATGGTAAAAATTGTATGATGCACTCATGACGATTATCTTATGGGAATATTATGAATATATTTATAGCACTCATGGTGAATTGACTGTGTGAGGCTCAAGCCTGCAACTTATGCAGCACTTACTTTAGCGGGCAATACTAAAAATCAATAAGCCAGCAATAAATGGTACATATAATATGGAAGACTCATGCTTTTAAACCACGATTTATGCTACATGTTCTTTGGTTGTCTCATAGCTATAAGCCAACTTTTATAGTGCATGTACTATGTGAGGATGATCCCAGCAATCCTAGTATTCATGGCACATATACTCTCACAGGGTCAAGCCTTTTAAGCATCAGTCATTGTAAATGGGCTGTATGAGAAATAATAAAGTAAGCCAGCATTCATTGTGCATGTACTGGTTAAGGCTCACGCCTATAGCCAGGTACTCATTGTAAATGTACTGTGTGGGACCAAAAATAGTGATCCAGTACTCAAGATGTGATGTTCTTTGTGAATCTCATGTTTGTAACCCAGTGCTCATTGTAAATGGATTGTAAGGACCTCAAAACAGTAAACTGGTCTTCATAGCACAATAGTACATGTACTATGCAGGATCAATTACACATGTTCTATGATGTTGTAATGGCTTAATCCAACACTCATTGTGCATGTGCCCTGGAGACACATGCCTGTAAACTAGTACTCATAGTACAGGTACTTTGGGATGCTCATTTCCATAACACAGCACTCATTGAGAATCTCAATACAGTAAGCCAGCACCCATGGTGCCTGTGGAAAGCTAATGTCTATAACCCAGAAATTCTGTACAGTGATAGATTAGGAGTTGTAAGCCAGACCTCAACTATGCATGTACTGTGTGAGGTTTCTGCCTGTAACCCAGAAACCCTTGTACATAGAATTAAGAGATGAAAGTTTGTAATGCAGTACTCATAGTGCATGTATAGTGTGTATGCCTATAACCCAGCACTGACTGTGAATGAACTCAGGTTATGCATGTCTGTAATGGAACACTTGTGCTTGTGAGTCTCATGCCTAAATATGAGTACTCATTGTATCAATATGTAGTCTATATTCTACTCATTGTGTACCCATTCTAGAGATGCATGAAATAGAACGTAGGACTCAGGGTTAATGTACTGGAGGGAACACATACCATTAACCCAGAACACTTGTATCAATGTACTGTGTGTGACTCAAACAGTAGAACAGCAGTCATAGTGCCTGTACTATGAGAGGATCATGCATTGATTGCAAATATACAGTATTAGATTATAAGCAGCAATCCAGAACTCATGGAGCATCTACTGCTGGAAAGTCATACCCACAATGCATCATTCATGGTGCACATATTCTGGAGTCACATGTTTGTAACCCAGTACTCATGTTTTATGAACACTGGGGAGACTCACTACTAACCCAGCCACTTATGTCAATGTACTGTGCATGACCTAATACAGTAAAGGAGCACAAGAGCACTCACGATGCCTGTATTGTGGGACGTCATACCTATAACCCAGCATTCATCATGAATGTACAATGCTTTATTACAAACATTAAGCCAACATTCTTGGTGTACACACTGAGGGAGGCTTCTGTTTATAACACAGCACTCATTGTGAATGTACTGTGTGTAATTCAAAGCAGTTAGCCAGCACTCATGGTGTATTTACTGTTAGAGGCTCATACATTTAACACATCACTCTTGGTACATTTACTCTGTAGTTGCACACATAGAATTAGGAGTCATGATTTATCTACTGTAGGATTCTGATATCATTAGTCCAGCACTCATGTGCATGTACTGTGGGGCTCAAACCACAACCAAGCATTCACAGTATATTTACTCTGGGAGTCTCACACCTGTAATCTAGCATTCATGGAGCATGTGTTAACTGACTCAAGCTTGTATCCTAGCACTCATTATGCATATACCCTGAAGACTCACACAAGTAATGAAGCATTAATTGTGCATACAGTGCTGTAAGCTATTGCCAGTAGTTCATTATGAATGTCCTATGGAAGATTACAAGTAGTAAGCCAGCATTGAAAATGCATATAGTGTGGAAGCTCAGGCATACAACACTTCATTTGTAACCTGTGTACTGTGGTATGATGACATTTGTGTACCAGTACTCATAGTACATGGACTTTGGGATGCTCATGACTAATACTCATCACTTATGGAGCACATACTATGATTCTTATACCTTCAACACAAAAATCATGGTGCATGTTCTCTAGGAATACACACTTGTAACAAAATAATCATGGTTTATTACTATGGGATGCTCATTCTTATAACCTAGCAGTCACTGTGAGATTCCTAAAAGTAAGCCAGAACTCATGGTGAGTGTATTGTGGGAGGTGGGAGGGTCTCATGCATATAACACATCACTCATGGTGCAAGTACTCTGGTGATGCATGCCTATTACCAACACCCATGCATGTTTTGTGTATTGTTGGAGACTCACACCACTAAATTCAGCAGTCATGGTGCACTTTATGTAAAACAAAAACATAAAACAATTCTGTTTATAAACAGAACTTATTGAGAATTACTGTGTGTGGCTCAAAACAGTAAGCCAGCATGCACAGTGCATTTACTGGGACAATTTCATGCCTACATTAAGTGCTCATAGAAGATAGTTTTTGTGAGTCCCATGCCTATAATCCAGCATTTATGGTCCATGTGCTATACAGTTCTCATGGCTATAAAAAAAAGCATTCACAGTACATATACTGTGGGAGTCTGCTGTTTATACCCAGATCTCAATATGAATGTACTGCACAGGACTCAAAACAGTAACTCAGCATGCATTGTGTATTTGCTGTGGGTGGCAACTCACCACTTACTGTGCATGTAAACTGGAGATGCACACCTATAACACAGTTATCATGGTATACGGACTATGGGAGGCTCATGACTATAGCCAAACACTAATTATGAATGTACATACAAGATTCAAAAGAGTAAGCCTGACAGTCCACACCAGTTGGAAGAAGAGGTTCATGACCTGCCTCCCAGGTAAGCTGCCCCATTCTCCAGGCCCTTATCCCCAGGGCATATCCCTTGGCCTTCCTACTCCCACCTCAGACCAGGTACTGCTAGTGGGCTCTGCCCCCAGCTCCAGTGGAATTCCACTGTTCTGGTGTAGTCCCCACCAGTTAACTAGCTGGGCTACCTCCACCCATGGGATTCTATTACCCCAACCCACTCTGCCACCCCATCCCTCCCACCTCACCATCTTTCTCATGGCCAGCCCTTCCCCACAACACAGGCAGTCTCCATAGGACCAGGTGTAGTCCACACCAATGAGAAGAAGAGTTGAGTGACCTGCCACCCAGCAGAACTGCCCCATTCTCCAGACCGTGATTCACAGAACACATCCCATGCTCCCCAATCTCAGCACCAACACAGCTGCTGGGCCCTGCCAACAACTGCAGTGGAATGCCACTGCTCTGGTGAAGTCCTCACCATCAATTAGCAGCTTATTGACAAGCCTTTCAGATGAATTCCCCATACTATTGATTCTATTTCCCCTAAGACCCACTCTGCCATCCAACTCCTCCCATTTCATCATCCTCCCTTTGCCTTGGCCAGTCCTCCCCCAAAACTCCATCAGACTCCATTGGCTCAGGTACAGTCCACACAGGTCTGAAGAACACTTACATTCCACAACAGTTGGAAGACAAGAGCAAACCACAGCAGCCAGGAAAAAAAAGTGCCATCCCTGTCAGAGAACAGAGACAACCTGCTACACCAAAGGCCAAGCTAACCACCAGAAGACCAGGGCCTAACTGGGACAAAGACCCTGTACTAGATCAAAGGTCACAGTGGCCACTAGAATTCCAGGCCACAAAGACTAGAAGACCAAAAAGGAAACAGAAACCAAGAAACAAAACAGCCTTCTATCAAAGATGCACTAAGAAATCAGAACATGGACCTATAAACATCCCAAACCAGATACATAAAAGTCAGTGCAAGAATACAGCCAATAACAGCAAGAGTAATATGGCAAGGCCAGACCTCATCTATCCTATGACAACAAAAAAAATTGGAGAAAATCAAGAAAACCCTTAAAGAATGCCAAGTAAAACAAAGAGGTCAATGAAACTATTCAAGATCTGAAATTTGAAATAGAAGCAATAAAGAAAACACAAACAGAAAATCCTGGAAATGGAAAATTTGGGTAACAAACAAGAACTATGGACACAAGCATTGCAAACATAATTTAAATGACAGAAGAGAGGATCTCAGAAGTTGAAGATATGATGAAATAAATAGATTCCTTAAAGAAAATATTAAATCTAAAATACTCCTAACACAAAATATCCCAGAAATCTGGGACACAGTGAAAAGAAAAAACCTAAAAATACTGGGAATAGAAGAAGGGGAATTCCAGTTCAAAAACTCAGAGAATGTATTCAATTCAACAAAACCATAGAAGAAAAATTTCCTAACATAAAGAAAAACATGCAAAGACAGGTACAAGAAGCTTACAGAACACCAAATGAATGGATCAAAAAAAAAAAAAAAAAAAAAAAAAAAAAAGTATCCCCACTCTACATCAAAACAAAAAACAGAACAGAGAAAATTAAAACCTGTAAAGGAAAAAGGCCAAGTAACATATAAAGATATAAAGGTAGACCTATTAGAATCACCACTGACTTCTCAATACAGACCCTAAAAGCTAAAAGGTCCTAGTCTTGCAAACTAAAAGTAAGCACAGATGCCAAACAAGACTACTTACTATACCTAGGAAAACTTTCAATCAACATAGATTGAGAAAGCAATATATTTCATGACAAATTTAAACAATATCAATGAATCAAGCCCTACAGTGAGAACTAGAAGGAAAACTACCCAAGCATGTTAGCTACAACAATGAAAACACAGGCAATAGTTAATCTCACACCAGCAAGCCCAAAGAAAGGAAATATACATAAACACACATACACACTGCTACCACCAACATCAAAAATTACAGGAATTAACAATCACTGATCATTAATATCTCTCAATATCAATGGGCTCAATTTGCCAATAAAAAGAAACAGGCAAACAGAATGGAAATGAACAGAAGCCACCTTTCTGCTGTATACAAGAAACATACTTCAACATCAAAGATAGACATTAACCCAGATTAAAGGGTTAAGAAAAGATTTTCCAGTCAAACAGACCTAAGAAGCAATGTGGTATAGCTATCCTAAGATCTAATAAAATAGACTTCAAACCAAAATTAATCAAAAGGAAGGGAGAAGGACATTTCATACACACAAAGGAATTATCCACCAAGATGATGTTTCTACTACGAACACCTATACTCCCAAATGGACCCACATTTGTAAGAAACATTACTAAATCTCAAATCACACATTAAACCCTAAAGGTTAATAGTAGGAAACTTCAACACCCCAATGTCACCAATGGACAGGAATGCCAGACAGAAACTAAACAGAGAAATAACTGAACTAACATTTAGCTTTCAGAGGGGACAAGTCCCGATTCTTCATGTACTGAATAACAGAAGGGCAAGAAGTGATTAGTGAGCTCCCTGAAGTCTTTATGAAGGTGCTCATCCATTCATGAGAGCAAAGTCCTTATAAACTCTCTAAAGTTTCCACTTAACATTGGCAATTTGGTTTCAACATGGGAATCAGGTTTAGAATGGACGCTTAAACCATCTGTAATCTATCAATGGAATCCACCCTTGTTAAGACAGTCCTAATTAAACAGCTGTTGGTTAATGCCAAAGTACGTATGCCACTATTGTCCACTTAAGATTATTGGGTCAAGCTGTTCATTGTGATTCATAACTGAGTAGGACTGTTGGTAAGTTCCCATTTTTGGAAACTTGCATGGCTTCTTCTTCAGGAAGAAAATTTTCTGTCAGTTTTAGCTCAGGGGCCTCTGGGCCATGTGTGTTAGGTTCAAAAAGTCTTCAGCAATAGGGATTTACCCTCTGTCTCTGGGAAGCAATTATGGGCAATAGAAAGAGCTTGTAATGTTTTGGGGAGTCTCTTGAACCGCCCTGACAAGTCAAAGAAGAGCTCCCATGCCTGGTGTTGGGGTTTTGTGTTAGATGGTTTTTGACTCTTGGGGGAATTATTATCAGCCCAGATGAGAGAATTTCATTTAAACTGTATATATTCTTTTTTATATTAAAAAATGCTACACATGCATATAATAGGCTTTGCTCAAATCCACCCCCTCCAGTTTCTCTCTTAACCCCCATCAGTTTTCCCTCCCAGCTTCATGTACTCTTTTTATTAAGTTACTTAGTGTTGCCTGTATGTGCATGGTTGTGGGACCATCTACTGGAGCCTCTACATTGGTGGCCTCTCAGGGCCCACATCCCTGAGGACAACTTACTATCTCCTCCCTTAGCATCCAAAATTATCAATAGCTCATCCACTAGGGGTGGGACTTCATGAACTTCTTCCCCATTTATGTTAGGAATTTTTTCTGGCTTTATCTTGAATGGGTCTCATGCACACAGCTACAACCACTGTTCATGTATGTAATGGTCCTATCTTGTGTGGTAAATGTTTCACTATGTATGTTCAGAAACTTCATTCTTCATAGATGACATGTGGCAAATAAAAGACAGCTGCTGCAAGGAGAATGAATGAGTGTGATATGTGGCTCCCTTATCAGAAGGATAATGTTAAACACAGTGTGGTATTAGAATATATAGCTTGATGAGAAAAGAGGGAGGGAGGGAGTAGGATATGATATTGTCTTAGTGGTTATAGTAGTTTTAATCTTCATTTATCTGCTAGAGATTTGTAAAGCTATACTGAATAGAGTTTGCTTAAATTACACCCAGAAAAAGGATCAAAAAATTTTGATGCTCACTAAAGCTAGGTCATGGGTAAAATCTCTGTTTTGCATGTCTTGACATTTTTATTATGAAATATTTTTCAGATGAATTACACACTGAGTGAGAAAGCTGTGTGCAGCTGGGGCACCAAGCTGTGAGTTCTAACCATAACAGCTGCAGCCTCGCCAAGCAATGTACAATTCATGAGCTTCTACTCCCCATCACCACTGGGTCATTGCTGCGTAAACTGGGGACAAACTTTTATGGTTTGAGTGTGAAATGTACCCATGGGCTCTTGTGTTTAGAGACTTGGTTCTGAGCTGATAGCAACTCTTTGGAATGCTGTGGACAGTTCAAGGAATGGGGCTGCACTGGGTTCTTAAGATTAGGTACTGAAGCATATAGCCCCTCCCCACTCCTCGCCCACCTTCTCTACTTCCTCATCTACTACAGGTGAGAAAGCTGAGGCACCACAGAGCCATCCACCACAGTGCCTTCCCCACTGTAAGGGGTTCTGCTACTTACTATCATCTTCTCAAAGTGCTGAGCATCATCAGCATGGCAGTGACACGCTCTAGTAAGGTCTGTTTGCCACTGACATTGCACAGCCTAACCATGTTTCCAGAAAACCATCTCATCTACTCGGGAATAACCCAATGTCATCTTCCTTCCTAAAATTCCTGACCCCTAAGAAACATGTGCACGTATTTCTATTGACCTAAATTTTTCCTAAACCAGTATTTCCTCTACTTCTCAATGACCAGAGCAGACCCTGTAGTAAGCTGTGCAGAGGGCTTGCTCTTAGCACACAGCCCTTGGTTCCTTTGGTAATTCATTCCTTTTGTTATACTTGGGCATCAAACATGCCAGATAAACTCTCCTCCAGCAAGCTATATCACAGACCTCCTTTCTACCTTTTGTTTTGTGTCATGGTCTTACTAAGTAGATGAGAAAGGCTTTGAACTTGCCGTCTTACTAACTCAGTCTTCCAAGTAGCTAAGATTACAGCCTTTCACCACCTAGAGGATTCATTGCACACTTAGTGCTTTCAACCATGAATACTCTCTCTCCTCCTCCCTTTCTCTTACACACACACACACACACACACACACACACACACACACACACAGAGAGAGAGAGAGAGAGAGAGAGGTTAGATGGAATAGCACTGTCAATGCAGTTGTTTTGATGTTTTCAATCAGCAGCTAGAGCTATGAGGCCTCTGAGCTTCTATAAGGTAGAGGAGCAGCTTGAAAGCATTTATAAGGAATAGCAAAATAAATTAGAAAAACCATGTGAAGCTGAAATGAATTAAGGGAAATCATAGAAGATAAGATTGTGAAGTGGAATGTGAAGGTTCTTAATGCTATAAACTTTGAGATTTATTCCACAGAAAATACAATTACCCTGAACGCTTTTGAACAGGGCTGCCAGACAATGTGATTTGCATTTTTGAAAGTTACTGTAGAGTAAGGTAGTTTGGGCCATTGAAGCCTGGGATAAGGCAATAGCATTGAGCAAACAGAAACAACATCAGCAGACACAGATGCAGTACAGTCAGGGCTGTAGAGGCAGAGTGCAGCTTAAGCTTTTTCCCAATGGATATTCTAAAAAAAAAACTTACCATAGGAATTCTTTTATGGAAGTGAGGATAAGTAAATATATATATATATGAAAAAATGACTGTTGCCCTATTACTCACTCACTAGAGACAATATCCTTTGGTCTTCCTCCTACTCGCCGAGTGACCATGGCAAAGTTTGCCCAAAGCATCTATGTTTGATTACATCCATGTTTGCTGAATACTAACATGTATCTGCTCTATTCAGAGATGGGTGGTAGTACTTGAGACAGAGTTGGCACTTTAAGAGAAACAACCTAGGCAGTTCTATAGCTCTCACAGGAACACTACCTGTGTGCGATATACTGTAGCCAAGCAGTATTCCTGCTGCCATTGGTCAATGACCAGTATGTTTGAGCCACTTCATCTTCCTTTTTTTATGTGATTGAGTCAATCAGCCTCTGGCTAACCTGACCTCAACCTCCAAGAACTAAGAGCCTATCCCCATTGTTTCTAAGCATGAACATCCCCCTGGTCAGCACCTTTTCCAAAATATCTCTTGATCTAAAATTGTCCTTTTCCCCTCCTCTACTTTCCTCGATGGAGACAATTTCATCTTCCAATGTACTATAAAAGAAAAATACTTGAAATGCCTGATTAAACCAAGTCACACTGAAGAATGAATGGTGAGAAACTCTACTATCACAGAAGCATTTTGGAGACTATGTTATTTTGAACAATCCTTTGATTGGCAGGATGCTGAAAGGAATCATTTTGAAGAGTCGAAATTGACTTTCTCCTCATCTGTTCACTGAGTCCAAATTCACTACTTCTAATTTCCTTCCAAACTTAAGCCAGCCAGTGCCTAGCCCCAGGTCACCAGCTCATGCATAATAAACCTTTAGAAACCAACAATCTCTATACAATCAAAATTTGACTTCTTCACATTTGAAATTTTTCTGTATTTAGTTTTCAGTGCAGATAAAAGTTGCATTGATTTTCCTATTGTATTGTTACGTTTATCAAAGAGCAAAACATCTAGTGTGGAAGTGAATATTAGATAAAAGCCATAGTGGTCTAGTTACCACATTGCAAGTTTTCTTTGAGTATAAAACAACATTTTAGTTATATCCTCGCCACACGGCATGCTAATGGCAGCTCAACATGCACAGATAAGCACAAACTCATAGGTAGTTGGTTTTTATCCTTTGGAGGCCCTGCCACCCAGCTCCCAAAAAAAACCATAGTTGAGTCTTATTCTTTTTTATGAATGCCTGGCCTTAGGTTGGCTTGTTTCTAGATAGTTTTTCTTAATTTAAATTATCCTAACTATCTTTTGCCTCTGGGCTTTTACCTTTCTCTCTTTCTGTGTATCTTTTCTTTCTTACTCTGTGGCTTGCTGTGTAGTTGGATGCTGGCCCCTGATGTCCTCCTCTCCTTTTCCTTTTCTGGTTTCTTTATCCTCTCTTCCCCAGTTTTCCTCCTATTCATTCTCTCTGCCTGCCAGCCTGCCTACCCTTTCTCCTACCTTGCTATTATTGTCCATTCAACTCTTTATTAGACCAAACAGGTGTTTTAGACAGGCTAAGTAACACAACTTCACAGAGTTAAACAAATGCAACATAAAAGAACGCAACACATCTTTGCATCGTTAAACAAATGTTCCACAGCATAAACAAATGCAACACATCTCTAAATATTCCAAAACACAAACCTGCTCTGAGAAACTGTACCAATCTTCTTTAAAAAAAAAAAAAAATGGACCATCAGGAACACCTTGCCTCTTAGCAATGCTGCTACAGCTGGTTGTGCCTCCAGCTTCAGTTCAGACTTCTCTGTCTTCAGTGGCAAACTGAATGAAATCATGGTTTTTATTCAGGGTCTATACTAGAAGACCACATCTGTTAGCACTGTACTCACTCAGCACTGCACAGAGACCTTGGGAATCCTGAAGCTCAATGTCTGTGTATGGGGAGTCCACTGCATACTTCCCATTCTTCCACAGAGCTCAGAGCTCTAAGCTGTAAATAACTGAAGAATCGGTCCTTTGTGCATGCTGTGAGGGCGCTTAACTTTCAAACAAGATACACCACGTCCCTAGCCTGTGCTACATCCCCACTACAAAAACTAAAGCCTAGAATTTATAACAGGTCCCTGAAAAGCCAGACCACAGCTATAAAGGACCAAGTTCTGTGATTGCATTCCCTCCACACCTTCTTAAAGTGTTTCCTCTGTGTCAGCTACTAGCTGGGTCAGGTAACGCCAAGAAGCAGCAGCTGCTCGGGGTCTCTGTCTTGCTTTCCAGGTTCATGGCTTGGTGACAACAAACAGAAAAGCACACTGGAGTGTAACAGCTTCTGCGGCTGCAGCGGAGGCTCCAGGCTGGGGACTGGGGACACAAAGGAGCATCAAAGAATCCTGCTGCTCATTGGAGCACTTGAGAGAAAGAGTCTGACTTTTGTAGTGATGGTTTTTATCGTTTCAACTTTGACTTTATTTCACCTTCAGCCTTTTAGATAAGTTGCAAGAACAGCACAAAGGAGAAACCCAGCCAGCGCCGAGCGATGGGCATCTCTCAAGACAACTGGCACAAGCTCCGCAAGACCGGGAGTAAGAGACAGCCCTACCACAAGAAGTATGAACTGGGACAACCGGCTGCCAACACTAAAATTGGCCCTCGTGGTATACACATAATCCGAGTTCGAGGAGGAAATAGGAAGTACTGTGCCCTAAGATTGGATGTGGGAAACTATTCCTGGGGATCAGAGTGCTGTATTCGCAAAACAAGGATCATTGACATTGTCTACAATGCATCCAACAATGAGCTGGTCTGCACCAAGACCCTTGTGAAGAACTGCATTGTGCTCATCGACAGCACACCATACCGGCAGTGATACGAAGCCCACTACGCATTGCCCCTGGGCTGTAAGAAGGGTCCAAGCTGACTCCTGAGGAGGAACAGATATTGAACAAAAAAAGATCCAAGAAAATTCAAAAGAAATAATGAAAGGAAAAAGAACGCCAAAATCATCAGTCTTCTGGAGGAGCAGTTCCAGCAGGACAAGCTTTTTGCCTGTATTGCCTCAAGACCAGTCCAGTGTGGCAGAGCAGATGGTTATGCGCTAGAAGGCAAAGAGTTCTACCTGAGGAAGAGCAAAGCCCAGAAAGGCAAATAAACCATCATTTATAGCTCATGTAATAAAGGTGTTTATTGCTCTAAACAACAACAAAAAAGAACAGCGCAAAGAACTATCATATATGCCTTATCCAGATAGACAAATGTTATCACATACAAAAAAAGTGTTCATATGTATATGAATACATCCAGAGATAAATATACAAATATTTCTCTTTCTTACTTTATGCCTTTGTGTGTACATGTGTATGTGTGGGGTAGGGGTAGCCACACAAGCATGTGTGGAGATCAGAGCTCAACATTGTTTGTCTCATTCTGTGTCTCCCCACCTCACTTTTTGAGATAGGATCTCTCACTTTATCTGGAACTCGCCAGTTGGTTAGTCAGTGAAACCCTGGCATTCCCATCTTTACTTCCCTGCTACAGCAGGGATTTCAATCACATATCAGCACCTCTCATCTGGATACTAACTCAAGACTCCATGTATATTCAGCACGAATCTACATTAATTTCTTAAAAAGAAAAAAATATTAAGACAAAGTTGCCCAATAATTTCTGAAATACTCCATCGTATTTCTTAAAAACAAAGACATTTTCTTCCACTGAGTAAAGCACACTGATAATGATCTAATACTGTTATCTTGTCTATAGTCCTCAGTCAAAATTCACCTATTGTGCCAGTGTGCATTAGACTAAAAGAAATGCCCAGCTTATACATTGTGTTCCACGTGGCCACAGTACCCTGCATTCTGGAGCACCCCCAGAGGCTCTGTTGTAGCCCAGCCATACTCAGTGCACCATCCAGTATGAGCATGACACACCTGGGCTTGCCTGGTAATTTTCTCATGATAAGTCAGAAGTGGGAATGCTGTATGCTTTGCCATGAGGAGATATATTTTATATGTTTGTTTGTTTGTTTGTTTTGGCAGTGTTGGTTGGTATTTTAATATTGTGTAATCATTTTGTTTTTTATGGAATGTAATATATATATATGTGTATATGGAGTATATATATGGAGTATATATATATATGTGTGTGTTATATATATATATATATACATATGAGTATATATATGTGTGTGTGTAATATGTAAATATATACATATATATATATATATATATATATATATATATATATATATATCATTGTTCATGTACATGGAGAGATCAGAAGAGGGAGTCAGACCTTCTGGAACCAGAGTTACAGACGTTTGTGAGTCATGTGACCTGGGTGCTCAGAACAGAACCCTGTTCTTCGAAGCAAGTGCTCCTAGCCACTGAGCCATCTCTCCTACCTGTGATTTAGTTTTGTTGAAACAAGACCTCACCATGTAACTCAGGCTATGCCTAAGACTCATTCTTCTTTCTCAGCTGATTTTCCTGGAATTTCAGTAGTGTAGCACCATGCCTGGCAGACAAGTATGGGGGGCAAAAAGTAAAGCAATCTGCCAGCATGGTCTGTCTCCATCCTGATTTACTTTATAGTCAGACCTGGGTGGATGGAAGGTAGAAAATACTAATCAAGAACTTCCTGCCCTACACCCCTACAAGGCAGGCCATGTTCTAAAGACAGTCTTCACTACATATGTGCTTTTCCTGTTCTTTTGGTGATATGAAACGAGGGTGTAGGGCAGCTAAGATTTAAATCTTGCCAGAATGACTCTCCTCTGCCATCCTTTCAGCAGAAGAAGTTAGTGAGCAAATGCACATGAAAGAAAGACTTGAATGTTCACTACAGTGACTTAGCGAGCAGTGTGCAGCTGCTCACTGAAGGGATTCTGACTTCACTGTGGCGCGCTTGCCCTCTGCTGGCCAAGGCCGTTTACTGCATACCTTGGCTGCTCTACAGTCATTTGAACGGGGTGTGGGAGCAGAGCATTACTCTGGGTGGAGAGTCTGCCTACAAACCTCTGAAATTTCCTCAAAACTCCGGAATGATACTGAGCCACCGGCTCAGGAAGAGTCCAGCTCTGCTCTCCATCTCATTCTCTGTTTTCCTTGGCCTCCCACCAGATTCTAAAGGTTGCTCAGCACACTTAATTCTGAACCTAAATAGGCTTTCCCCCTGCTTCCTTTATGAACGCCCCAGGATTCTTTTAACTGTAACAAATTCACTGAAGCAGTAAGGAAGCTAAAGTTGAATTAATCCGAACACAGTTCAGACCAGACCATAACTGCAGCCTATGAAACCTGTGGGAGAAGTGTTTGTCCTTGAAAAATATTTGAAGAAGACCCAGTGTGGCTGTGGCAAAGTCATCTCACAGTCTCTGAAGAGCCGGTAAGAGAAAATCACTAGACAAATAAGATGATAGAGAGGAAAATTCCCCAGAAGGAATCCTAAATGGCCTCTATTTTAAGTCAAAACTCGACCTGCTCTTTACAGATAAAAGCCTGTCCCTCAGAATTCAGAAGCCTGGGGACTTCCTCAATATTCCATTGTTTTATCTAGCAGGGGGTAAAAGTGGAGGAAAAATAGGTCCAAGGGAGAATGCATGGAGCCTAAAAACTATGGCACTCTGATTCATCTCTCTCTCTCTTCCTCTCTCTCTCTCTCTCTCTCTCTCTCTCTCCCTCCCTCCCTCTCTCTCCCTCTCTCTATCTCTGTGTGTGTGCATGCAATGGGCCTGGCCAAAAAACAAAACAAAATAACAAACAAACAAACAAAAACTAAAACAACAAAAACTGCTGTTTCAATTCCCCCAGATGCATTCTTGGCAAGTGTGGTCTCCTTTGATGGAGAATACAGCTATTCCAGGGGCAGTTATTTTTGTGAAGCCATTGCCAACTGCCAAAAGAGTGAGGTCTTGGCTGGGATCTGGAGAATGTTGCTGCCAGAAGATACTCTGGAATTTTACCTTGGTAACTGTTAGACACTTGTTATCTATCAGATTTGGAGAGACATAAATATGTTTGCATATGACTGCTGTGGGGCAGAGTGCTGAAACCTTTGCCACCCAGGTCAAATGAATTCAATAAATAAATGTCTTTTGGCAAGTGTTTGTGCTAACCAAGGCTGTCACTTCAAGGTCTTCCTTATTTTAATATAACATCAATAGTTGAGTGAAGAATTAATCAGACATCTACTCTCTTCAACCCCCCCCCATCTGCTCCTCCTCCGTCTCCATTCAGATGGAGTAAGGCCTCCATGGGAGTCAACAAAGCATGGCATATCATATTGAGGCAGGACCAAGCCTCCGCCTCATGCATCAAGTATAAACAAGACATTCCTCCATAGGGAATAGGTTCCAAAGAGCCAACTTGTGCATCAGGGACAGGTCCTGGTCCCACTGCTAAGGGCCCCACGAAAGACCAAGCTTCACAACTGTCATCCAGATGCAGAGGGCCTAGGTCAGCCCATGCTGGCTCCCTAGCAGTTATTATTCTTAATGTACTTACTTATTATTTTATATGTATTTGTGTGACTGGGAGGTGCAAATGTCATGCCGTAAACATGGAGGCCAGATGACAGCTCTGTGAAACTGGTTCTCTCATTCCACCTCTAAGTCAGTTCCAGAGATTAAACTTGGGTCCTCAGGCATTCATCCCTAGGCCACAAGCACCTTTGAAGACTGAAACATTTTGTGCTCCCTGTTTGTTTTCTTTCTGACTATGGGTATGTATGTGTATCTGTGTGGAGGTATGTGCACATATGTGTAGATGCCAATAGGACCTAGAATAGAGTGCTGAGTTCCCCTAGCTAAAGTTTCAAGTCACTGTAGAGTGCTTGATCTGGGTCATGGGAACCACACTTAGGTCCTCTGGAAGAGCAAGTGCTCTTAACCAGCCTCCAGATTAATTTCTTGACCAATTGCAACAAGTCTTTCTAGATAAAAATTAAAACATACATACTACCTGGAAATGTAGTTGTGATAATGAACTCTTTTGTATTCTGTTTTTGTTTATTTATTTCTTTGCTGAGTCTCTTACTTAACTCCACATTATGCTTATATATGTGCCAGGTGACAAGGCTTTGGTTACATCATTGTAAAAGCTTCCTTGTCACACTTTCCCATCTTTTTCCAGCCCACCTTTTCTCTCTAGGAATAATCTATAAATAGAAAACAATGTGAGAGCCCTCTTTCGGTCATAATAGCTTATGAGTATCTTGACAGAAAATCAACATATTTTCATATCTTAACCGTATGTCAAGTGATTTTTGGAAAGAACAAGGGCAAAAGCATAACTGCTCGTTTTTGGTTTTTTTTTTTTTTTTTTTTTTTTCATTTTCTTATTTCCTAGTTCATCCCTGGGCCACAAGCACCTTTTATTTTTATTTTCATGTGTTCAATGATATAAACTACTGCCTAGTTTTCCCAAACAAATGTGAATATATTAAAAATATCACACCCTAATGTGAACAAGAAGCATACACAAAAGCAATTTGCAACTCTCCATTCCTTCCTGAACCCACTCTACCTCTCGGCTCTTGGCAATGGTTGGCTCATTTTACGACTATGTATATTCCTTTCCTCCCCTTGGCAGACTGTCTCACTTTCCTTACATTTTTTTTTAAACAATTTCAAGAAGTAAAAGCAGTTCCAGTCACCAACCTCTGTAGTGCCAACCACATCGATTTCTCAGCCTTTGATAAATCCATGGTTAAATACTGTGTGACTTTCTGAGGATTAAAAATGCTACCTCATTTCTTTCTTTGGTCAAATTCAAGCTCTGACTCTCCAGAATCAAGCCATGCAGACTCTCTGACATCTGGACACCACTTATTGATTGGAATTTTAGGAGTTGTCATTCAAGGTCACTCAGCCTTGACTGGATCGGTGCTGGAATAACAGGCTCCCAAACAGCCTCAACCTGCCCCAGTCTTACCCAAATGTGCATAATTAGCCTGCAGAAATAAGTGGGCTCAATAGAGCATCACTTCAGCTGGTAACTCACACCAAGTGCAGCTGCCACAATTAAGGACAGTTTTAGCAATGGAGGCATGCAGAATTAAAGGTTCAGAAAATGAGAATTGTCCAGTTTTTAAAAAGTGTTTTGAAGATGAAATCCATGAAATCAAACCTATTTCTAACAGTCAAGATGGCAGCTTAGATGGGCCTATTTCTAGTCATGACTGTAAACATCCACCATCACCTCTAAAAACAAAATTTTAGATATGATACAAAGCAAAGCCTGCAAGTGCCAGCTCAAAAATAATTTCAAAGAACTTTTAAGATGGCAAATTTTGTTATATTAAGCACACTTTTTAGTTTTGACATCACATCTCCAAGTCATTCATAACTGCAAACATACACAAAAATTATCTTTCCAACTAGTGGGTAAGGCATTGCTGGCGTTGGTTGTCCACAATTTCAAACAGACTGTAAACATGCCCTGCCAACAGAAACACTCATAGGAGCTCTGCCTTTGACCCAGTCTCAGATTTGACAGCAGGACATGTTTCAGTTCCCTGTGCACAGATAGTGTAAAACATGAGCCCAAATTAGTCTGAGCCTTGTTTCCAATGACGCAGGGAAGGATTTCACAAAGCTATATTGTATATTCTCACCTTTTACCCAAAATTCATTTATACTGCCATTGGTGAAAGGTTAGGGGCAAGGCTCTACTCCACCTAAAACCAGAGTTTGAAGATTTCCCTTTCATTAGAGGCCTCCATTTAGACAAAACCAGGATTCATGGCTTCCATGAATGAGAGAGAGAGAGAGAGAGAGAGAGAGAGAGAGAGAGAGAGAGAGAGAGAGAGAGAGAAAGAGAGAGAAAGAGAGAGGATAATATTGAAACCAAGTTGGAGATTTAAGAGTTATTTTTTTTCCAATGAAAACTTCTTTATTAATGTTTATTGATTCTTTGTGGATTTCACAGAATGCCTTCCGATCCTCTTTATCTCCTCATCTCCTCACATCTGCCCTGAGCCCTTGCAACCCTATGCCCCACCTAAATCAAGAAAAGAAAAAACAAAACCCAAACAAAACAAAGAAACAAATGAAAACAAAGGGAGGAAGAATCTTGTCATGGAAGCTGTAGTGTGGGCCATTGAGTCCCAGGGTTTACCCTTTAGTCCATTCACCTTTATTTGCAAGTGTTCAGTGCCAGGACTCACTGGACTACCTCTGATTTCTGCTAAGCCATGGATTATGGACTCTCAATGGAGCTCCTCTTGGATATCCTATTGTCCTATTTCATGGAGATCCTGCTACTAAGCGTATTTTAAACACGCTTAAAGATAGTTAATCAGGGAAAGAATTAGATGTTATTTAAGTGTAGTTGTGAACTTCTCAAGGAAGAATCTATTAAGTGTCTTTGTAATGGGTATGTACAGGATTTGGGTGGGCCAAATCTCTAAAGATTGCTAAGAATCCAAGAACCCATTTCCTCCCTCCCCCTCTACCAGCCTTTCTTTCTTATTTATTTATTTTACTTACTTACTTACCTATTTTTGTACATAGACAAAATGGTGGAGTTTATAGGGCTGGGGAGATGGCTCTGTCAGTAGAACACACACCAAACACAAGACCCCGAGTGTGGAAATATGGAGTTCTTGCACCCGTGTAAGCAGCATAGTACAGCCTGCTATGTAAGGGAGGCAGAGACAGGTGTTTTCTTTGGAGCATACTCTCCAGCAGTGCTTGACAAGGCCAAGATTTACAGACGTTTATTTTGTGAGCAAAGTCATCAGGCAGGTTTATGAAGACTACTGTTCAGGGTGAGGAATGAGAGGGGAGTGGGGGGGGTTGGGGGTGACAGCAGAGGATGGGAAGGTGAGGGAACTGGGATTGACATGTAAATGACATGTAAAACAACCTTATTTCAAACTTAAAGCAAAAAAAGTTAAAAAAATAAATTAATTAATTAAAAATGCCTCTGAAAGGTCTTGAGCACATGAGTTGGTGCTGTCCCTGGTGCTGCCATGTGGGGAAGTGTGTCTTCATGATGCCTTTTTTTGCAGGATGCAATACTGAAATTGAATTCCTGCATAAATCCCCATTGTCAAGGAGCCTACAAAGCAAAAGTAATCCAGGCTTTTGTGTCTGTTTAGTGTAGTTCTGAAAGGTGTTCTGGGAGCTGGGTGGTGAAGAAGTGAGATCCTGAGAAAGGATTAGCGAGTGTCTGCATTTTTTATGAACAGCTGTGGATATAAGCAGAAACTCTTTAAAAATTTCACACATGAAAGTAGCATCTGGCATAATGGGAACGGCAGACCACAGGAAAGTGGAATAGGCTCTCAGACATGTTGTAGTTTTGATGCCAGTCCTTAAGAACAGGATTACCAAAGCCATAGTGAGATTTGTTCTACTACTTCAGGAATTACAGTCAATAGAACTTTAGCCAGAGCGAACAGCAGCAGGTAGACTGATTGGAGAAGAAGGGGTTAGAAATTATCAATTGCTCTGAAAGCAGTCCCTGGTGTCAGTGTTGACACTTTGGCCTGAAACTTAATTGATCTCTAGGGTGGCCCGGAAGTGAGTGCTGCAGGATACCTTCTCCAAGCATATTAAACTGTGAGACCTCCTGTAGGGTTTTAGACTCATTCTTCCTTATTGGGCTCCCTTTGCAAGGAAGTGGCTCCATCTGCTGCTCTGACAACTGGTTGTTTCAGGTTTGTGAATGCCTCAGCCTGCACAAAGGTGATGCAAAAAACCGTAGAAGACCAGGAAAGGGCTTCTTGCTGCTTCTCAGACCTGTGTGAGCTAGGACCTGTGTGCACTTTTGTCTTGGGTGCTTCTCTCTTCTAGAACCTTGTCCACCATTGTCCTTTGACTCTTGAGGCACAGTTTACTGTTATATTATTGTACAACAGTGCCACATGTGGCTATTTACAGCAACATTAATATTGATTAAAGCAGAAAATTTATTCATCCAGTCATATTAGCCACATTTCTGATTCTGCTGTATGTGGCTTATCGTGCAGACATAAAACACTTCTACCATGGAAAGCTCTGTAGAACCCAACTGAGGAAGTCCTTTCAACTTTTTTTTATGATAATATTTTTTATTTCAATTTGCAACATGCTTGTCTTACATGTGAATCCTGGTTCCCTCGCCCTCCCATCCTCTGCTATCACCCCCACAAAACAACAGCCCATCCCCTTTCTGCTCCCCAGGGAGGCTGAGGCCTTCCATGTGGAGTCTTCAAAGTCTGTCATATCATTTGGGGCAGGGCCAAGGCCCTCCCCCATGTGCCTAGGCTGAGAGAGTATCCCTCTATGTGGGATGGGCTCCCAAAGTCCATTCCTATACTAAGGATAAATACTGATCCTCCCAGAGAGGATCCACAGACTACCCAGTCCTCCTAATTAACACCCACATTCAGGGGGTCTGGGTCAGTCCTAAACTGGTTTCCCAGACTGGGGTGCATGAGCTCCCTCTTGTTCAGGTCAGCTGTTTCTGTGGGTTTCTCCATCCTGGTCTTGACCCCCTTGCTCATCATTCCTCCCTCGCTCTGTAACTGGATTCCAGGAGTTTGGCTAATGTTTCATGGAGGGAAGGGAGAGGGGGTAAAGAGAAAGAGAAGGGGAGAAGAGGATGGGAAAGGTGGGCATGAGGGAGCAGGAAGACTGAGACAAGGAAAGAATAGAGGAGAACAAGAAAAGAGATACCATAATAGAGGGAGCCATTATAGATTTAAGGAGAAATCTGCCACTAGGGGAATTCCCAGAGATCTACAAGGATGACCCCAACTAACAATCTAAGCAATAGTAGAGAGGCTACCTTTAATGTCCTTCCACAATAATGAGATTGACAACTATCTTACATGCCATCCTAGAGCCTTCATCTAGTAGCTGAAGGAAGCAGAAGCAGACACCCATGGTTAAACACTTTCAGAGGCTTTTTTTTAAAAAAAAAACTGTTTTAATTTTTGTGTGGCAAACAAGAGCAATAAAAGGTTTGTGCCTTCTTTTTCTTGTGTTTGGCTCACCTCCCCTTTCTGTACCAATAAGAAGCCTTTTTGGATACTGGTCTTGGGGGAATGAAGAAGTTGATATGAACAAAATTAGTCATCAAGACAGAAGTGACAATATGTTGATTATATTAGTTACTAGTTGCCTTGCTGTGACAAAATACCTGATCAATGCAATTTAAAGAATAAGGAATTCACTTTGGCTGACAATCTGGGGACACATATTTCCATAAAGGAGAAGGGACAGTATGGGGGAAGGCATGTTGGTATGGTATCTATAGTCAGGAGGCAGAGTGCTGATTTCTGATGTTCAGCTTCATTTCTCTTTTTTTTTTCAGACCAGAAATCAGGTCAGGGGGTGGTACCTTCTACATTTAGTGTGAGTCTCCCCCCCCCCCTTAACCTAATCTAGAAGCTCCTTCACAGATGTGCCCAGGGGTTTTTAGATCCTGTGAAGTTGACAACCATTAGTAGACATCACACTGATGATATGATAAGAAATAGCAAAGGGTCCATTTCTGAGGTACTGTAAGACCCACAGAATGAGGAGTCTCCCAGTTTTGGTCGGTACCCCCAAGAACTCAATGGCCAGTCCAGTTGATGCAACAAGCAAGAGGCTTTAATGAACAGAAAACATTTGCGCACGAAAGCTAGAGAGAAGTATCATTCTTCAGGCACAGGCACTTTTAAAGGCAAAATCCACAAGCTTAGGGAGGGGGTGTGACCCTCTGTCCATTGAGTATGTGACCCTTTGAGGCCAGATCGTCTGGCTATTAGGGTCAGCAGACCTTAGGGCCTCGGGTGTGCTAATTAATCTTGTCTGGACAAACTGGAGTTGCAACTATCTCTTTGCTTCTTAAGGACCCTATTTACCACCTGCTGACTCACTGAAAGGAGGGGCAGTGTGAATCATTGGTATCCTGCTACCTTAGGGCCTGTGGTTAGCAAATTCCAGGATCTAAATCACAGTGGCCTTGGTCAGCTTTCTGGGTCAGATTGCCCTTCATTTTAATTATTTGGGATCCATTTCATTTCTTTGCTATTTTAAGTCTTTCAGTACCCAGTGCTCCCAGTTTTATTTCTTGACATTTCTTCTTTTTCTGATACAGAACTCTGCCATCCATTACCATTCTTAGAAAATTAGGGAACCTTTTGAAAGTGGCAGCAGAGGTGCCAAACTCTAACATATGGGTACTTTTATCTCTAGGCTAAAGCACTTCTGACCTAGGTAAAAGCTTCTTTGGCCTTCACCTAAAAAAAGATAATCAATCTAAATCCAAAGAAACCATGGAGTAAATAAAAAGAAATACCCTCTATTATTCCTCGCTACAGATGTATTTGAAATACAGATGCTTTGCACATTTTTTAAGCTGCCTAAGCTGATCTTTCAAAGTATTCTCCATAGCAAAAAAGAGCTGATGTGTGTTTAGAATGCAAAGTCTAAGATCAGCTTAAACAAAACACCTTAATACCTTGTTATCGTGAGCCTAACTGTTCCCACCACAGATCCCCATACTGGAAATTTCTAGTGCATTCCAAAATCAGTATTTTATGGTCCATAATACCTCTTCTGCACAGGAATCAAGCAATTTGTATATGAACAATGTTTGCACTCTCCAGTTTCAAGGGGTAGTCAAACTGAAGTTGTTGGCAGCAGTGATGTTCTCACTTTTTTCTTGCTCCTTCCACATTGAGAAACTATTTTATTTCTCTTCCATGGTCTCTCTTACACCTCTGTTTATGCCATCTACATCTACCAGGCATTGAAAACGCTTCTTGTTCTTCTTTTGATTTCACCTTTAAACGAAACATGTTGTCTTAGTTAGGGTTTCTATTGCTGTGAAGAGACACCATGACCATGGTAACTCTTATAAAGAAAATATTTAATTGAGGTGGTGGCTTACAGTTCAGAGATTCTTTCTATTTTCATCATAATGGGGAAGATGGCAGCATGTAGGAGGACATGGTGCTAGAAAAGTAGCTACATCTTAAAGGCATCAGAAAATCAATTCCATGTCACTCCAAGGGAAGCTTGAGCAAAAAAGACCTCAAAGCCTACCCCCACAGTGACACACTTACTCCAACAAGGACACACATACTTCAACAAAGCCACACCTCCTAATAGTGTCCCTGCCTATAAGACTAGGGAAGCCAATTACATTCAAACTACCACACATGTTTATATTTGTAGAGGGAGCACAGTAACATACTAATCCCTGGGAATAAGGTGTACCTATTAAAAAGCATCATATAGTCTGCCCACTACAATGACATGGCCTTCAGAAAGAGCTCTAGAGGCTGGAGAGTCTCAGAAGTTAGGAGTGTGTGTCTTGCAGCTGGTCGTGCAAAGGGCTGGAGCTCAGTGGCTCACAGCTGTCTGTACCTCCAGCTCCAGGTGTACAACACCTCAGGCTTCTGCTGACACCTGCATTCACAAAGAGATTATATATATGCATAAACATATGTAAATAAGTAAATAATTGAAATAACACATTGACTACTTGATATAGAAGTATTTTGACCCTAGACCATGAGGAAATGCTTGATTCCAGTATTGATAGCAAAACAGAAATCTGTCAGTCAGATTCCATTCTTCCTCATAGTTGATGAGTTATCGATAAAAGAAAATCGTTCCTCATCTTTCTAGTGCTTCTTATTTATACAGCCTTTTTGTCATTTCAGTGTGCCCTATTAATGACAGCCATGCATCTCACTCTCTGATCATTGTGAGCCCTTTATACCTATAAACTTACTACTTTTTATTACTTCACTTAATCATCATAACAAGCATTTGCAAACTGCAAAACTTACTTAATAAATAAATAAATAAAACAGTGCTGAAGAGATAGCTCAGCAATTAAGAATGTGTAGTGCTCTTGCCAAGAGTTCCCAGCACCAATGCCAGGTGTCTCAAAAGTACATGTGATACCACTTCCAGATAATCTAAGATTCTCTTCTTTCCCCACAGGCACATACATTCATGTGCTCATACCCACAGACACAGACAATACACACTCACAGAGAGAGAAAGCAAGAGAGACAGAGACAGACACACAGATGGGAACAGGGTAGGGTGAGGAATGAGGGCAGGGAAAATACATGTCTTCTGAAAATATTTAAATTTCCCTGGCTCAAACAGCTAAGAAAGACAAAGCTAGATTCTAAGCCCTATTCCTCCAAAGCTCTAGCAGCAATGCCTCCCTTCAAAACAGCAATCCCAGCAAAAGGGCACAAGGAAGAATAAGGTGGTTTAAGTAAAAGGGCTAATGAAATCCATGCATCAAATACAACTTCCCAGAAGAAGCATTCATTGCAATTATTGGCTCTAACTGCCTTACAAATAGGTTAAAGAGAAAAGTAGCTGAAATCAGTTGAAGTCACTTCATGGCCTCGCCAAATACTTTTAACAGGTGATTTGTTTTGCCAAAAGCAAATCCTGTTGGAAAAATTAGGTGAATTAACAACCTGAAATTAAATGGTTCTTAACCATTCTTCCTTGAAAGTTGGTGGAGCTGGCTTCATGGTTTCTGTCTCTTTAGCTATGGAAAAGGTTAATATTCTAATGAATACCACAGAGAACTTGAAGAACACTGGCATTATCTCTCTTCTGTCTTTACTATGATAAATTTTCAGTATACTAACTGAATGAGTAGGCACAAAAGCAGATAGACAGTTGAAACATTTGATCCTTGTTGCTAGGGGATATTTTCTGGGATTTTGTTTAATTTTGTTTTTGAGATAGAGTCTCACTGTGTAATCCTAAATGGCCTGGCACTCAATATGTAGACCAGACTGACATAAAACTCAGATATCTACCTGACTCTGCCTTCTTATGCTAGGATTAGAAACATATGTGACCATGCTCAGCCTGATTTCTTATTTTTAAGAAATAAATGAAGCACGTTTTGTGTAATAGTCATTTTACTTTTGGCACACACGGATTTTGTCAATCCAACATTTGTTCAGCAGTTACTTTACAAATATTTCAACTTTTTAAATAAAATTCAGTTGACAGCTTTGTTTTAAACTCAGGGGAAAGAAAGGATTAGAAAAAAGTAGGGTAATGGGGGCCAGTAGAATGAGGGATGCAAAGATTGCTTACCAGGTAAAGACACCAGCCACAAGCGTGGCACAAGAGAACTACTGCCCACCAGATGCCCTCTATTTCTCTATGCATGCTCACACAATATATAAATCTCCTTATGCCAGCCCACACCTCAGATGGAAACTTCCTACTCCCCTAAAGTCTAGGCCAGCATCCTGAACCCCAGGTAAAACTACCCTCTACCTCATCTATGCTGGCACAACATAATTCCAACTTCCTTTCCTATCCTCATCATCATATTGTGGCCCATAGCTCTGGCAGAAGCCTTCTACCCTTGAATCTCAGAAGTCAGAGCAGCATCCAGCATCCAGCATCCAGAGACCAGGCCAACTTCCTGTAAACTAAGGAGAAGCCTCCTACTTTACCAGAAGCTAGGTCAGGATCCAGAAGCCCAGGAGAATGCTGGCCAGATCAGAGATCAGATACACAGTCAGAACTTCAACCCCAAACTTGGTCAGAAACCCTCATAGGGGAAAGAGAAAGAGGCCATCCAGACCCTCAAACATCCAACCCCTAATGCAGATGGGTAAACTCTTAGAGAAATGTTCAACATCCTTATCCATCAAGAAATGCAAATGAAAATGACTCTCTGAGATTCCATATTACACCTGTCAGAATGTCTAAGATTAAAAACACATGGACAGTTCATTCTGGGGAAGACGTGGATGGAATAAGGGAAATACTCCTTCATTGCCAGTAGGAACATAAATTTGGAAAGCTACTTGGAAAACAATGTGATGGTTATTGAAGCAAATAAATTTAATTAGCTAATATGTAAGTTATTGGATTTAGACTCATATAAAACTTTAACAAGAATCAGACTCAGAAAAAAAATAATAAATCTTCCAACAACAGATTGGATGATGATGTAAAAGACTCAGTATGCTTGTTTAGAGAAATTCTGGACTCTAAAACCACCACAATCAGCAACACTCAAGTCATGCTCTTTGATTTGTCTCTCTAATTGTTGTTATCTTGTTCTGCTGTTATTATTACTGTTGCTTTGAGACAGGGTCTGTCTATATATTCCTTGTTGTCATGGAGCTTGCTATGTAGATCAGGATGGCCTTAAACTCAGACAGATCTGTAGCCAGAGTTCTTTGGACTGCTAGAAAACAAATAATGATATGAAGACTTATTATTAATTATGAAAGCTTGTCCTTAGCTTACGTTTGTCCCACTAGCTCTTATAACTTAAACTGATCTGTTTATTTAATCTATATTCTGTTGAGTTGCTCATTACCTCATTTCTTCATACTATCTATATTGATTCTTCCATGTCTGACTGCCAACTCTGCCTTCTTATCCTCAAAGTTCTCTATCTCTGTGTAGCTCTATTTCGCTCCTGCCTGGCTACTGGATATTCAGCTTTTTATTACACCAATCAACAATATATTTTCACACAGTGTGCAAATATCCTACAACACAGATCCTCCTACTTTTGCATCCCAAGTACTGGGATTTGTATGAATACACAACATTTGTCATTCTAATTTAACAGACATTTATTGAATTTTCTTAGAGGCCAATCACTGGGCCTTTGAAGGAATCTTTTGAGAAATGTTTGCTTCATTCATTCACCAACATATTTTTGGTGCCTAACCTAAGAGCAGGTGGTTTCTAGTAAGTCTCAAGGCCCCTTCTCCAGGCACTAGGCAGAGGGGACTATTTACAGCACATTCCTCATACCTTTCAATTGTTTCATCATAACTGTTTTGATTCCAGATGGCAAAGATCATGTCTAATCCAGAGGAAATATTTACATAGTACCTGGCAAGGGTTCTACCCTCAGTGGAAAGAGGAATGAGATGGTCCTTTGTCTCCATTACAATACAGGAGATACAGGTGGAGACAGCCTCAGAGGTAGAATAACATGGAATTGATGGTAAAGACAAGTAGAATGGTAATAAGCCTTACTTTTAATTGGCTGTGTACAATAATGTTTTTGCCCAACCACAATATTCAGCAAACACAACCTGGACAAGCTGACTCATAGCCCTGGAGAGAAAGGCAAGAGTTTTTTCTAAGTTCTTTCTACAAGTAAATCATCAGGAATGCATAGCTCATGTGCTAGTCTTGTGAAGTTTTATCAGTATCAGTGAAGGGATCTGTAGAGCATCCCAGCTAATCTGTCAGAAACAGCTGGAAAAAGCATCAATAAATTACCTTTTCAATTGTCAGCTCAAGGATCATCCATACTTCATCTGCAGATATCCAACTGTTCAATGCAACCATAGCAACTGGGCACAGAGCCAGAGGTGACCCACCTCTCAGAATGTCATTGAAGAATTCCACATTCAGAAGAGACATCCATAAGCCCATCAGAGCAGCCTGATTTTGTGATAATTGTCCTAATTCACAAATACTAGTAAAGGCTTTTTCCACAGGATCAAGTCTGTGGAAAACCAGGATTATTCAACTTTTGTAAGTACATTTATCTGTTATATTCCATTTAATTTCACCATTGGAGAAAAACAATGGCTTTAACTATTGGCATATGATCCCTAACAAGTAGCATAATTTCACTTCTCAATTTTATATGTCTTTGCAAGCAATTGAAACGTAGTGAGTAAATGTTTATATTATATGGTCCAAGAGTCTTGGGTTTGACATGTCCTTACTACTTAAAGTATACATGTAAGCTAACTTTTCATTTTATTTTATTTTTTTTTTTTTAAAGTAGAGGGGCCATCTAGAGGGCTTAGTGGGTAAAAGCACTCACCATGAAAGTCTGTTGACCTAAGTTCAATCTCTGGAACCCACATTTGGAAAAGCAGATATAGTAATGTCATCTGACTATTCTTCTGGCAAGATAGAAGGAAGAGACAGGAGAATTATTGAGAAACTAAAGGACCACTTAGCCCAATGTAATGAAATACAAAGAAACAAAAAGACTCTGACTCAAAAAGGTAGAAAGCAAGAACTTACTCCTAAAATTGTCTTTCACTGTTTAACTCCACATGGTGTAGCACACACGGACACTTATGCTCACACACAGATACATGTAACAATAATAACAACAATAAATAATTTAGATAAAATGTTTTTATTGCTGATGATGTAGTTTAGTTGGTATAATATTTGCCTAGCATGCACAAAAAACATGAGTTCTATTTCCAATACTGCATAAACCTAATACTGTAGGAAATGCCTATAATCCCAACACTTTAGAGATACAAACAAGAAGACTAAAAGTTCAAAGTCATCCTGAGCTCCACAGTGAATGTAAGGTTATCCTGAATTATGTGCCTCTAAAATACTTTTTAAAGCAAAATCATGACTCTCACTCTCCTAAAAATGAATATGCAATGAACACATTAATGCATTAAATAAAGAATAAATCAACAAGGTGTTGCAACTCACTCACAAGATAATTCAAGAAGTACAAATATCCATTCATAGGAAATGCAGAAGGGAATCTCTATGATGCTGATCCATCCTTGGTGTAAATGCTCAATTGCATCTGAAACTGTTTGTGTTTTCAAGGAGGGAAATCAAACTCTTAGCATCCTAACAGAGTTTCAGATTAGCTCAAAGATGAACAATACAGACACTTACACTTATGCTGATTAGATAATCTTCCATTTCCTTTTCACTTTCAACCACTTCAATGTCTTTCATGATTTTTAAATTTTTTTGTTTGTTTTTTGTTTTTTTATTTTTTTAAATTTATTTTATATAACAAAGTCCATTTAAATGAAAACAAACATTTATAGACAATATTTGGGAATTTGGGTGTCGTTCTTTCCAAACTACTTCCTGCTGGTAAGGGGCGCTGTCATGGGGGATTCAAAAAAGATTCAGAAATCCTGGCTTTCTGCATCATTACTTGTACTGGTGTATCTAATCAAAGAGTGTGTGTTGTGTACTGTGCCCTCCTTGGTCAACAGTGTATGTGAGTATTAAACCTTGTATGATTCCTCTATCTTCTTTTGTCTCTGGCCTTGGCATTCCTCAAAAAAAAAATGATTCAAGCATGAACAATGATGCAATTTAGGCAGGACATGATGGAGATATCTTGTTTTGACTTACAATCTAAGTGGCCAAAAGCTATAGAACAGTCTGGAGGCTGGCTGACTATTTACCAATAGAAGTTGGCTTTTAGCTGAGACTGTAGTTGGTGAAATGGCTAGAATACCTAAGATAGGCCATGTGACTATATAGTTTGGAACAGTTCAATGCCTTAGGCAAAGTAGTTCAGAAAGTGTAATTCTCGTCCTTATCATGGGCTGGTTCTAAGACCATGGAACAGAAAAGGACTCTCATTTATGGACTTCACAATGGGAATTCTATAGGAGAGTTATGGGCAGCACTAGATGCTACTACACATGACAGTATGCTTCAGACACTGCCAGTGAGGAAGATCCTTCTGAACCTTGGTGACCAGAAATTTGCAGGGACCTAGGTGATCATGTAGTCATGGGTTACTGGCCATGAGCTGATCCATTCACAGACTGAGCTGATGCTATAAGGTTCTCAAGTTCCCAATATATATCACATCACTAGATAAAGGACAATGATGGAGAAGAATCAGGATGGATGAAAACGGACATCCCAGAGCCCAATTGGCTTGCTACTACCAACACAATCACTGTTTCTTTAAAGGACCCAAACTATTATTCTCTCCCTTTCTTTCCTCTCTCCTCTGTCTGTCTGTCTGTCTCTCTCTCTTTCTCTCTCTCACACCAACACACACACACACACAACACACACACAAACATTAATCAAGTTGCTCTAATATATTGCCAGAGACTTCAAATAAAGTTATCAGTTTGCCTTCAGAATATATTTTTCAATTATTACATTACACTTTAATTTTTATTTTCCTTTTCAAAATTTATGTTTTTGGTTGTTTGATTGCTTTGTTTTAGCCATAGAATAACTTAAATAAAATTTTTGTAGTAGAAAATTGTGGCTAAAGTAGCTTTGACACACATAAAATAAGTCAGAAAATTCTAGTCACATTTATATGCTTTATTTCACCAATTCTAAGTTGAACTTTTTTTTTTTCAAACATGCTGAAATAAAGTTCTGGATTTATCTAAAGAACCATATCTGAAGGTCAAATTTCTCTCTCCAGTCAGATTATTAGCACAAACAAACATTAACTATTTCAGTTATAGCTATATAACAAATATTTGCCAGTTGCCTACCACTTGGTTGTCCATATCTACCAGAGTAAAGGAAGGCACTGGTATCCGCACACCTGGAGTATTCTAACCTATGCTGCATGGGCTGATAAGAAATTCACAAATGTCAGCATGCAAATACCCAGATTAGAATGAGGTTTCAACTATAGAGAAGCTAGGAAGTTGCTAGTAAATTACTGAATTTTTCTGAACGATCAAATTAGACTTTTTCCAAAGAGCCCATCCCACTCATCCTCAAGGATTCTGTGAGAAGTGTAGATAAGAACATTGGTGTGATGCACTTGACCAGCAGTTCTCTTCTGCACCTGAAATGATTGACATATAAGCCACAGGGTGTCCTCAATTCCCTTTGAGTTTAAGACAAGATAGCATGACATTTAAAAGGAATGAAATAAATATTTCCTAAAATAAATCTATCTTTACAATCTGTTGGATGCTCTCCACACCAGAGTCCAAATCTCATTTTCCTTCTCAACAGTTGGAAGTTAATGTTAACGTGACCTACCTAGTTGTTACTGCTGAGTTAATGATACTTCCCTAGTCCATATATCATAACACTGATCCCTGTAACCAGAGAAGACTGAGAAAGTGACAGGGTATGGTATCCATCCTTCTCCCTCTAGGGTCACTAGCCCTGGGAATCACAGCTGTGGTGTTGTGCACACACCATTAGCCCTAGGAAGCAAACACAAAGAAAAGAATGGAGTCTGCTGTTATAGTCTCCTCTCTACTCATGCACGAATATATCCACATACAAATATACACTGATATATATTAAAAGTAAATCTGCTTTTTTTTTTCTTTTTTCTGTTTTTTTTTTTTTTTAAAGACTAATACTAATTCTCCATCTAAGTGAATACAGGTTCTTTAACCTTGGCCATGAACACAGATCATGAGATCTGTCTGGAGTCAGAAGCATCCTATTGAGCTACTCTTTGGGTATCTTAGTCAGTGCTCTATTGCTGTGAAGAGACACTATGACCAAGGCAACTGTGAGAAAACATTTAATTAGGTACTTGCTTGCAGTTTATCAGGTTTAGTCCATCCATCAACATTTTGGGAAGCATGGCAGTGTGTAGGCATATGATGGACTAGTATCTGAGAACTGCATCCTGGTCCATTGGTAGAAAGACTATGAGCTTGGCAGGGTCTTTGGAAACCTCAAAGCCCACCGTAGTGACATACTTCCAACAAGCCAATGCTTCTTAATCTTTCTAACCCTTTTAGATAATGCCACTCCCTGATAACTATAGGTAATCAAATATATGAGCAAGTGGTACATGTTTTTAAACAAACTACCATAGTATATTCTCTGGCCTCACATCATAATGCAAAAAATGCATTCAGTTCAACATTAAAATACTCACGGTCTACTGCAGTCTCAATATTGTTTAGAAGTTCAAAATTCTAATTTTCTTCTGAGATTCAAAGCAAGCTCTTACCTATAGAACTCTGTAAAATAAAAAATAGGAAAGCAGATCACATATTTCCAACATACAAAAAGCAGCCACATTCTTCACCAAAATATTACAAAAATGATTTCTGGGCCACTTACTAATATTCTTCTCTGAAACCTCTTGAGCTGGGCTCCCACATCCCATATCTCCCTCAGCATCACTGTCTTCCATCCTCCTACTAGAAGGACCTAATAAGGCCCATGTAAAATATACAGCAATTTTCTAAAGTCTCAAAGTCTTCCATATTTCCTCAACAAATAATATGGTTAAGCCTATCACAGAAATACCACACTCCCTGGTAACAACTTTTGTCTTGAGATATCATAACCAATGTAATTCTTATAAAACAAAGCATTTAAATGGAGGGCTTATGGTTTCAAAGGTTTGATCCTTTATCTTCTTAGTGGTAAGCATGATGGCACACAGACAGAAATCATGCTGGAGAATATAGCTAAGAGCTACATCCCAGTCCTCTCACTGAAAGAGAACTCTGGGGTTAAGATGGGCTTTTGAAACTTCAAAGCCTACCCCAAGTGACAAAATGCCTCCAGCAAGGCCATACCTTCTAAATCTTCCCAAATATTACCACTACCTGGTGACTAAGCTTTCAAATCTATGAACCCATAGGAACCATTGTTATTCAAACCACTACAACTGTATACCACAGTGCCAGAGAAATTCTGTTCCTGACTCTACCAATTAACTTATCTTCTCCCTTATCCCTGGCCTGGAGTAACTGCTGCTCTTTTTCCTGGACATAGAAGATGACTATCTATTCATGTTATATGCAAAAAATTGAAAAGACTGAATTGATACATTCTAAAACAATTAGTTTTAACAGGTAAAATCAAAGCAAAATGAATGTAAACTGTTTAACATAGTAATTAATTAGGGAACCGGGAGTTTTTTCACAAACCATTTGAAAAAGAACTGAGAAGAAAAAAAATCAGGAATGATGAAATGAATTTATTAATAAATACAAAACTGGTCAATATCCAATTGATTATGATTCATCAGGATACAGGTTTGCATTAAAGTCAGTTTTCCAAAATTCACAGAACAAAGGTAATTTAAGCACAGTGAAAGCTGAAGACAATCTGAAAAAGAATATTCTGGCCCATTTTATCTGAAAAAGAAACCTAGATAAGGAAAATAAATATGAACAGTTACTATTGTGATATATGTGACATAAGAAGGGAGGATATTGTAACATGGGGCTTGAGACCTTTGCCTGAGCTAGGCTGTCAAGGATCTTTCTTGTTACACCGAAGCTTGTATTTCATTCTGAAGTCAATGCAGTCAGCCCTTGAGAGATGGAGACAAGGAGATCGGGAGTTCAAGACCAGCAGCTCCATAGCAACTTAGAGACAATCCTGAACTATTTAAGACTCCATCTCAACAAAACAAAACCAAAACAAATAAGCAAAGATGCTAATATAACAAACAAAACCACAAAAAGTTCTGACAAGGAAAAAAGAAAGACAATGGAGAAGTCAAGGTTTCGGGGGATCCCAGAATTTTGGAGAAGTGAGGATCATGAGATGGCCACCAAGAACAGCAGCAGCAGTGGAGTGGAGCCATCCAGAGCCTAGAAGACAAAGGAAAAATGCTGCAGAATAGAGCTAGAAGAGTGACTGTTGTCTTACTAGGGCTTACTATTGCTGCCAAGAGACACCATGACCATGGCAACTCTTTTAAAGAAAACATTTAATTTTTGTGTCTCCCTTATAGTTTCAGAGGTCCAGTCCATTATGACTCTGAAGGGGACCAGGGCAGCATACAGGCAGACTTGTTGCTGAAGCTGACAGTGCTATATCTTGCAGACAACAGGAAGTCAACTGAGAGTCACACCAAAGGATGCTTGAGAGAAAGGGACCCCAAAGACTGTCCCCACAGTAACATGTTTCCTCCAACATGGCCAGACCTCCTAATAGTGCCACTCCATTTGGGGGCTATTTTTTTTCAAACCACCACACCATCAGGGAGCACAGAGATCATGAGTGAATCTCAGACATTAAACATTGAGTTATTTACACATTTGGAGTTTGTTTTGCTTTGTTCAGAGTGCATCTGTGCCCTGCTTCTTCTCTCTTGAAGTAAAAACAAAACTACTTTATTTATTTATTTATTTTATTTCTGTAAGAGTCTACAGTTGAGAGACTTTAAACTGTTAGAAATATATTTTTCCAGGCAGTTGTGGTGCATGCCTTTAACCTCAGCACTTGGAACACAGAGGCAAGTGGGTCTCTGAGTTAAAGGCCAGCCTGGTCTACAGAGTAAATTCCAGGATAGTTAGGATATGTAGAGAGACCCTGCCTTGAAAAACGGGGGGAAGAAGAGATGATGATTTTGGAGATTTTCAATTGGATTAAAATTTTAATGTGTTTGAATTTGTAAAGACGGGTACTTTGATGTTATTTATGTTTTTAACATGAGATGTTGGAGATGAATAAAAAAGGGAAATGGTGTGGCTTAATAGTGATCTATTTATCAAGATGACAAGGGGTAAATTGTGCTGGACAGTTTTATGTCAACATGACACAAGCTAGAGTTATCTGAAAGGAGGGAAGTTCAATGGAGAAATGCCTCCATAAGATCCAGCTGTAAGACATTATTGGTGATTGATGGGGTGGGCCAGCTCATTGTGTGATACCATCCTTGGGCTAGTTCTATAATAAAGAAGTTTGAGCAAACCATGAGGAGCAAGCCAGTAAACAGCACCCCTCCATGACCTCTACATCAGCTCTTTCTCCAGGTTCCAGTCCTATATGAGTTCCTATCCTGACTTCATTCAGTAATGAGCAGTTACATGTAAGTAAACCCTTTCCCCCAAATCTGCTTTTTGGTTGTGGTGTCTGATTGCAGCAATAGAAACCCTATGTAAGATACCACTTGAGTAAGAGAAAACTTAACTCAGCTTCCTCAGTTATTTACACTACCACAATTATGCCAATACATCAAAATTGTGCCTACATATTTTTATTTTACTTTTTTTTTTCTAAAACAAAACTTTCAATATAGCTCAGGCTAGCATTAGACTCCTGAACATCTTGCCTAAGTCTCTGGAATTTCAACATGGACCACCATGCCCAGTTAATTACTATTTGAGCAAAGAATACATGTTACTCTCACAAAATACCTCTTCGGTGTATGAATACAGCAGGTTAATCCATATCTACACATACAAGAATTCCCATATTATGTATCTATAAAAGTATGCATAACATATTCCGTGCCACTCTCCTACCATGCAGAATTGCAGGTGTATTTATGTCAAGCTCAAACATAAGAGTACGCTGGAGATTCTAAACTGCAGTCATTCACACTTAAATATCAAGTGCCTATGAAAACTATTGAGTGCACAGATTTGTCTCTGTTTAAACCTTTATACACAGACTCTTGCCACAATATTACATGCTATCTATGTTCCCGAAAGTAACAAAACAAACGTTCTGCATTTAGACATTCAGGAATATAGTTTTCCAGAGTGGCTTTGAATTTACCTTGATGTCGTTGGGACATTAACCAGCTACCTGCTAACTCTGTGCACAGAGCTCCTGCAGCTTTGCTTTCAATGTCTTTATATTAATTTAGCAAGGTGCCCCTGGGAATGAAATGGTATCTATTTGGCATGTCTTTACCAAGAGGATGAGGAGTTCCCTTCTTGCACTCAAGAAAATAGTCAGCCAAGTGATGCACTGGGCTGGGTCCATAATGACAGGTCCCTGTGAGCTTGTTTCAATGGTTTCCTGCCAAGTTATCCCATATGTTCATTGTTAAATGAGAATATTCTATGAACAGTGAGTTCTAATACTACAGAGTGCTTTTAATAATCAGAAGGGATGTGGTAAAATTGTCAGTGTAGTCTCTAAAATAAAAATTTGTCTTAATTCTGCTTTTCAAAATAAGTGCAAGTCAGTTATTTTATGGCATTAGAAAAGATAGACTGAGTGAGTGGCTACTCACCAAATGGAGGGAGAGTGGGTGGGTCTCTCTTACACTTAGAAGCCAGCACAGTCAGCATGAGACAGTCAGGCTCTATGGAAGTATTTGGATCCCAGTCTTTGTGTCATCTCTGGCTTCCCTTTTATGATATTGTTTTGGCACCTGGAATGACCCCAAATTGACACAGAGGCCAGAAACAGTTCTATATTGTCACTAACCAAAGTTGAGCAACCAGCTAGTGTGGCTGGCTGATACACTTGCTTAGTGTTGGTGTAACAAATCACATGTGAAGTTGCTTTATTAAATATGAAACAGCAGAAATAAGCATGAAGGACATATAAGTCTCCAAGCCTGGAAACCAGGCAGGTGAGTGATGGAAATCAAGTGGGACTTTCTCCTACTGATTTATAAATAGGTCATGGTGAAAGAATTTTTGATGGAAAAACCTAAGTTTTGATTTTGAATATATATCCATTACAAATCTAAAATATATCTAAAATATCTTTTTCTACAACCACAACCTCATTTAGGCACAATTCCAAGAAGATAAAACCTTGGCAAGTGATGTTGTATCATTTTGTTGTCATTGTTGATATTTAGAGAGAAGATAATCTCCAACCTTATGCTGAACAGAAACATAAATTTAATAGCCATAGTATCATTTAGGAATCTTATATATTGACACGTCTGAGGCTACATTCTGTTTCTCAGAGAGGCCCTGAGATAACCTAAACTCAAAATAAAACACACCTCTTTTAAGACTTTCTGAACTGCCCCTGGCTATGACTTATATTTTTTTTATTTCTTTTTATTTATTTATTTATTTTATATAACAAAATCCATTTAAATGAAAACAAACATTTATAGACAATATTTGGGAATTTGGGCACTGTTCTTTCCAAACTACTTCCTGCTGGTAAGGGGTGCTGTCATGGGGGATTCTAAGAAGATGCAGAAATCCTGGCTGTAGTCTGTCAGGCTGCTTTGTCCAGCTGTTTTGAATGTAGGATCACCTGGTACTCTGTTTCACACAGTCTGGCTTGATCAAACCACATTAGTCTGGAAGGAATCCACAGCTTTTCATTTACTGTGGAAACAAAAATAGAAATCCTTTTCTCCAGTAACTTGTCCTTGAACTTAAATTTTGGAGTCAAAGCATTTTTTTAATGTAATTTATTATTTTACATGTTGATCCTAGTTCCCCCTCGCTCCCTCCCTCCCTTTTACCCTCTCTGCCCTCTCACATGCACCCTAACCACCCTACCCTCCCATCCCCCCACCCTAATTCCATATGTAAGGGAATGCCATCCAGTTGGGGTCATGTAGATCTGACAGGTCATGTGAAGTAGGGACTAGGGCTTCTCTCCTGTCTCTAGGTTAAGGCAGTTATCCCTCCATGGGGGATGTGTTAACAAGGTCCTTTTGTGCACCAGGGATACATCCTGGCTCCACTATCTGAGGTCCCTTAGACTTCTCAGTCCTTGTGGCTGAGACCCATGTTCAGGGGGGCCTGAGTCAATCCCATACTGGCTTCCCAGCTATCAGTCTGGTGGCCCGTTATCTCCTCCTTGTTCAGGTAATCTGTCTCTATGTGTTTCTGCCGCCTGGTCTTGTCCTCTCCAACTGCATCTGGGTTCTAGTTTGACTCAGTGTTTATGTATGGGTGTTTGCTCCTGTTTCCAACAGGCATTAGATGAGGGCTCCATGGATAAGTTAGTTGTTGATCTCACTATCTGGGAAGGGCATTTAAGGTAGCCTTTCCACGGAAGCTCAAATTGTTAGTTGGAGGCAGTCTTGTAGTTCTCTAGACCTTTCTTTGTGTTCAATTTTATCTTCAAACCAATATTGGCTCCCTCTTTTATGTTCTCTCTCTCTCTCTTTCTCTCTCTCTCTCTTTCTCTCTCTCTCTCTCTCTCTCTCTATCTATCTATCTATCTATCTATCTATCTCCTGTCTTCTATTCCTAACCAGGCTCAATCTTCCTGGTCGCACGTGTTTTCCTTTCCTCCCCCTCGTTTTCTCCTACTTCTCTCTCTTGAAGGTTATGTGCCTCACTGCTGTTAAACACATTGGGATAGTTCATAATGCACTTGAATCTTCCGACAGCTTTGATTAATCCAGGATTGCTAAACATTGCAATTTTTACCTTTGCAGGTTAAGGCAGGATGTTGCAGGATGTTCAAGTGCTCCAGAACTGTCTTTCCACCACTCAATGGAAAGAGTATGTTTGAATATTGTATTGAGTCTAGTGGGAGTTCTTTCTTTGGGCACCAGCTTTGCCTGGGCCTTGCATGATCAGACTTTGATTGGAAGCTTGTAGATGACACTGTTCCAGTTGGCCATTCCATGTAGATCAGGCAAAGTAGACATGGAGACTTCATTTATGCAGTCATCCACTGAGGGAGTTCCCCCTGGTTTTAGGTTCCTATCAGTATTATGGTTATTGCCATAAAAGCCCTTCTTGCCTCTCATTTCACTGTAATTTTTTAATCATATTAATTTCAAATATAGATGAAGATTGGCATAGCAATACAAGAAGTTCTCTCATGATTTTCACCCAGGTTTAGCCATTCTAGTGTTTTAGCCAAATGTATTCCTTGTCTCTGCCACTCGCTTTCACATGGACAAGATATTGGGAAATATATCTCTGGTTTCCTATTATTCTACCATATGCAAATATGCAAAAGCTAAGGTCTCCCTCTGCAAATAAATACTTTATCAGTGGACTATTGAAACATAAATTGAGTACCCTCCCTACACTAACTTTCACACACACACACACACATACACACACACATATATATATATATATATAAACTCAAAAAATTGCTTGAATTAATATGCAAGTAAGACCTACATACCCACATTAATTAGGATAAAGATGATATATTTTCAAAGCCTATCTTTCAACTCAACTTTTATCATTTATTATTATCCACATCTGTCTCTCTTATCTCGGCCTGTGCATCTCTCTGTTTCCATCTCTGTCTCTCTGTTTCTCTCTCACACACACAGAGGTGGGGGAAGGAATTTATTGACTATAGAAACTGACTTACATTTTCTGTGGTTCCCAACAGTTCAATGTTTACTAATTGGGTACCTGTGTTGTAGTTTTCTGGTCTGTGTTTCCTGTATTTCCTATAAATTGATGATTTAGTCTAGAAATTTGAACAGTCAATTGTTTTTTCCCAAAATATTACATTATAGGTGTTGCCCTCCCAGATGGAAGAGCAGAGGCAGTCTTTCCTCTTTTCTGGGTGTATTTGTATCTTTGAACCTCATCAATCCAGTCTCAGTTCCTTATGAATCACAGTATGGTAGGATCGTAGAGTCTCAGAGTTGCTTCTGATTCAGTAAAGAGAAACTCCCCTCATTTGACAGTCCAATTAGTAAGAGAACATGAAAGTAAAAGTTGCATTTTCTCCTGTTTCAAATCTCTATAAAATATTGGTTAATTTCTTCTCCAGTGCCCTCCAAAAATTGATTAGTTGACATGATTTTGGGCATAACATTCTAGATCTATGTATATAGTCTGACTCAAATATCCATGCGGTGGGCAGGAGAGCTTTATCATGGCAGGAAGAGAACAGAAATAAGTTTGGGGTAAGAGATTGTTTAGCAGAGAGATAAAAAAAAAACTTCTTCCATCTACCTATTAGCTGGCAGTAATTTGAAAGATCCAGTAAAATACCAGGATCTAGAGAGCTGTTACGCGGCCAATTTGAATTATTTTCTAGGGGATATCTAGGCCACTTTTCAGTACAAAGGTAAATAAGACTGGGCGCCTTAACAAGTGGCATCTATGAGGCATCCCAGTGGAGTGGTGAGGGGTATTTCCTTGGTTGGTTTATTCCCCATGGGTAGAGCGGAAGGTGACCATGCAGTCTTGGAACTCGTCAGCCCAAGAGTGTGGCCACACAACAAGAGAGAATGGCAGAGCATTATTCGGAGCTCATCAGCCCGAAAACGTTGCCAGGGCCAACAGAGGCCAAAAGGACTCAGCAGTCTGAGAGCAGAGCAGATATACTGCCCAGGGCGGTATGTCTTCCACCTGTGAGCAATGTACCCGACCTTAAGGAAATGGGTTAAAATGTAAAAGGGTAACTTACCTAATTGAAGCTGGTGTGGGGTGGTATTTCCAGTGAACGGGGGGGGGGGGGATGGAGGTGGACCACTGGTATCTGAAACAGGATCCCGAGTGTCTCTGGCTGGCCGCCTGCCAGCAGACAGCTGCCAGTGACCTTCAGGGAGATCCTGCCTGTTGCTGCAGCTAATGCCTAAGAAACACAAACACTAGACTCAGAGCCCACATGGAGTTTATTGAGAGAAACCAGAGAGAGGAACCAGAGGGAGACCAGAGAGAGCGAAGCACTTAGCATGCTTGCTTTAAAAGGGGGCTTGTGCATGCTTAACTGAGTCCTCTGGCAGCCAGTAAGGCTGGCATAGCGATGACACGGCCATGATAGTCCCGCCCATCGTCGGGGCAGGGGTCAGCTGGCTGCTAGTTCCTAACACCTTCACCATATTGTGGGTGCTTTGTCAGAACTCTTAGAACCAAACAGCAAGGAGGAAAATCCTCTGTATATAAACTATACTAGAGAGAAAATCAGAAGTCCTGCTTGACTTTTCAAATGAATGAAAAGTAACATGCATATTCTTTTCCATCACAATAGGTAAAAAAAAACGTAAGCATCTGAATGAAGAATTGTACCCATGTCTTTAACCTGACACTGGTGATATTATAACTTGGAAGACAAAACTACATACTACTTTTGTATGGTATAGGGATTCATATTATGCAAAAGCCAATATTTTCCAAATATTGTGCCCATCAGATTCACCAAGAAACTTTTAAAATCCTGTTGACAGGATATAGAGTTAGGAAATAAAGAGTAGGAGTCAGATATTAGTATGTTTTTAAAATGTCCAGGGCTTAGATTTGGGGGGGGGCAGGGTGATCTTAAATGCATTTGTCTCACAAGCTTGAGGACTTGAGTTTGATCCCTGAAACCATTGTCAATGAAAGAAGAAAGAAGTCTCCACAAAGTTGTCCTGTTATCTCTGAGAGCTTGCTGTGGAGTGTGGGACACCCTTCTACAGCATAAGAACACACAAAAATAGCAAACAAAACAAATTAAGTTTTAAAATCCTTCTGGGGAGAAAAACAAATTCACAAGATTGTGAAGAGAATTAACTGTATAAAATGTTAGCTGCACAAACACGAGGACCTGAGCTCAGGTCCCTGACACCCATGTTAAAAACCAGGCATGGCTTTGTGGGCCTGTAACCTCAGTGCTAGAGTGGAAAAGGAAGGCTGATCCTAAGTACTCCCTGATCATCCAGTCTAGTTTTAAAAACTGAGCTCCAGGTTTAGTGAGACCCTGTGTAAAACACTAAGGCTTAGAAGCCATTGAGGAAGACATCCTGGTGTTGATCTGTCCTCTGCATGCTCATGTAGAGGTGAGCTCACTTGAATACCACCCTGCCCCAACTCTCTGGCAACTCTCATGTGTGACCAGTGTTGAGAGTCATCCCTACAATAGTATTGGCAGCATTTTGGAATAATTTGGGCACTTTTCAAAAGTGATAACTGGGCTGTTCCATCCATAATAAAGATCTACATGTGGTCTAAATTATGGCTTATTGAGAAAAAAATATTGTATCACCTATCTATCATCAATTATTTTTTACACATGCCATGATGTACATGTCAAAGTTGGAGGTCAACTTGTGAGACTGTTTTCTTGTTTCACCATGTGGGTCCTGGGAATCTAGGTGTTAGACTTGGCAATAAGCTCCTTTATCCGTTGAGTCATCTTACAGCCATATATTGAAACTTAAAGTCCCAAAGATGCCAGAGTGCATCCACAGTTGGAAGCTTCTAGTGCAGACAGAGAAGTCTGTAAGGCTTGTGGATCTTGCTACTTGCTTGCCACTTATAAAGGCAGGAGGCTTACAGCATGCAGGTTGGGGTTTGGCCAAAATAAAGGTTGGATCTGAGAGTAAAAAGCAAATAACCTAGCTCATGCACTTGTTCTTCTCATGGCTCCTTTTTCTCAGAAAGAAAGAAAGAAAGAAAGAAAGAAAGAAAGAAAGAAAGAAAGAAAGAAAGAAAATGTTCTTCCCAAAAGTTCTCTCTCAAAAAGCTCTCTAACATTTCTCCTCAAAAGTTCTTTCTCTAAAGATGCTCTCTAAGTTCTCTTTAGAAATTCTCCTTAAACATTCTCTAAAGGTGCCTTCTAAAAGTTCTCTAAAAGTTTCTTCTAAAATTTCTCCAAAGGATCCCTCTAAAAATTCTCTAAGAGTTCATTTTCATCCGACAAGGCTTTTAGTTTTTATATCCACAAGCACATTTAACAGCCTGGATGGCAGATACAAAAACCGAGTGCCTCACATCTCAGAGGGGTATGTATCTTGTAAAACATGTTGTTAACTGATTAAAGGGGACTTCTTAGCCCTTTTCATTTGAAAATGAAAAGAATAAGGATATGCAGTGTGAGATCTAGAGCCTCAGTAAGCTTGGGGCACCTTCACCACTGACACCCCAGTGAGAAGGAATTCCTTTCTCTGAGGCCTATTTGAGAATACAAAGCTGCCAGTATACATTCTATATACAGCCAAATTCATAGTAATAAATATTCTGGAATTGATTCCTAGAATAGTAATTGCTCCTTCTGTAATACATAATGAAGGCTCTCCGCATCCCACATTTTTTTAGGCCATAATCAGAGGAAGAACAATCTGTAATATTTTAAATGATTATAACCTGTGAAATAAATATATATATTAATGGCAGAATACAAAATTAAGAAATTTTAGGGAACAAACTTTTTCACTTAAGTGTACATTTGGAATTTTTAAGTGTTTGGCTTTTGCAGAAGAGAGAAAGGCAATCCAGGCCAAGGAGGGAGGGAAAGTTTCTCCCACTATCCCAAAAAATAGGCAGAGTTGGAAACAAGCTGTAAACAATACTTATCTGACATTATTTTGACCTGTAATGATATTGGAGGATGCAAATTGATCTCTTGAAGTTTATAAGAACCTTTCTTAAGAGGCAAAAATGTTAGATATATCATGTTATTATTATTCGTAGTCTGTATTGAAAATCATGTTGCTGAAGCAAGGAGATTCATTTTTTGAGTTACAAAAGAAGTTTGGAAATCTAAAATTATTTTGGTTAAAAGCAGTATTATTCCCTTTTTCTGTTTAGGAGAACATATATATATATGTATATATATATATGAGATTCTCCCTCAAAATTAGGAGATTTTTTAAGTTTTACTTTAAGAAAATGGTGGCAGGGAATACAAATACTATGCTTGTGGCTAAACAGTATATCTAGATCTAGTCTTACCTTTATAGGGAGCAATGATTATAGATATTAAACTTAGGTTTTGAGATTATTTTTGTAAAGGACTAACTTGGAGAATTGACCCTGTCTTTTTAACAGATAAAGGAAGACAACTGACTCTAAGGTATATATAATTAAAATAGATCCTTTGTAGAAATTAAAACAAGACAGTTTTTCTGAGAAGTTTAAGCATTTTAAGTTTTAAATGCCAAGGAACTAAGTAAGGAATTATTTATGTCAATAATGTTTATAAACATAGTTTTGAAAATATAAGAGGATATATTAAAAGATTAATTAATTTGAACAATATAAAATCAGTCATAGTCTGTATTTTTAATTGTTAATAGATTACAGATTAAAGAAATGTTTAATTAATAAGTTGTATAGTTTATAAGGAAAATTTATTTTTAACTGTTTATTTTTATCTAAATTATTAAATATATTTGTATATATCATGCATATTATATGGTACGCAAATATTATATGTTTATGCATACATAGAATAAAATTGCAATAATTAAAGTGACTATTCAAACAGTTGTTGGATAATGAATTGTTAGGCTGTATTAGTTATCTTTAATAATTTATTCTTTTTTTTATTTATTTTTATTTAATTTTATGTAACAAAGTCCAATTAAATGAAAACAAACATTTATACACAATATTTGGGAATTTGGGCGTCGTTCTTTCCAAACTACTTCCTGCTAGTAAGGGGAGCTGTCTTGGGGGATTCGAAGAAGATTCAGATATCCTAGCTGTAGTCTGCAGGGCTGTTTTGTCCAGCTGTTTGGAATGTAGGATCAGCTTGTACTCTGTTTCAGGCGGTCTGGCATGATCAAACCACATTAGTCTGGAAGGAATCCACATCTTTTCATTTTCTGTGGAAACAAAAATAGAAATACTTTTCCCCAGTAACTTGATCTTCAACTTAAATTTTGTAGTCAAAGCGTTTTTTTTTTTAATTTATTATTTTACATGTCGATCCCAGTTCCCTCTCCCTCCCTCCCTCCCTCCCCTCCAGCCCTCCTTCCCTCCTTCCCTCCCTTTTGCCCTCTCTGCCCTCTCCTATGCACTCTAAACACCCTCCCCTCCCAACCCCCCACCACAATACCATATGTAGGGGAATGCCATCCAGTTGGGGTCATGTAGATCTGACAGGTCCTATGAAGTAGGGACTAGGGCTTCTCTCCTATCTCTAGAATAAGGCAGTTATCCCTCCATGGGGGATATGTTTGCAAAGTCCTTTTGTGCACCAGGGATACATCCTGGCTCCACTGTCTGAGGTCTCTTAGACTGCTCAGACCTTCTGGCTGAGACCCATATTCAGGCGGGTCCAAGTCAGTCCCCTGTTGGCTTCCCAGCTCAGTCTAGTGGCCCTTAGCTCCTCCTTGTTCAGATAAGCTGTCTCTATGTACTTCTACCGCATGGTCTTGTCCTCTCCATCTGCTTCTGGGTTCTAGTTCGACTCAGTGTTTATGTATGGGTGTTTGCTCCTGTTTTCAACAGGCATTAGTTGAGGACTCCATGGAGAAGTTAGTTGTTGATCACACTCTCCGGGAAGGGCATTTATGATAGCCTTTCCACGGAAGCTGAGATTGTTAGTTGGGAGCAGTCTTGTAGTTCCCTCGACATTTCTTTGTGTTCAACTTTATCTTCAAACCAATATTGGCTCCCTCTTTTATGTTCTCTCTCTCTGTCTCTCTCTCTCTCTCTCTCTCTCTCTCTCTCTCTCTCTCTCTCTCTCTCTCTCTCTCTCTTTCCTATTTTCCATTCCTAACCAGGCTCAATCCTCCTGGTCGCACATGCCTTCCTCTCCTCCCTCTCATTTTCTCCTACTTCTCTCTCCATTAGCTGTCCTCCCCCACTTTACCTGAGGTCTGGGGGACTTGTCCCTTCCCAGTTCTGTGAGGGACTTTATATGAATCTCTTAGAATACAACTTGTATCCTAGTTCCTATGGTGATGTGAATTATAGGCTGGTGATCATTTGATCTAGTTCTAAAATCCATATATGAGTGAGTACATACTGTGTTTCTCTTTTTGTGACTGGGTTACCTCATTCAGGATGGTTTCTTCAAGTGCCATCCACTTGCCTGCGAATTTCAAGATACCATTATTTTTTTCTGCAGAGTAGTATTCCATTGTGTTGATGTGCCACATCTTCATTAACCATTCTTCAATTGAGGGGCATCTAGGTTGCTTCCAGTTTCTTGCTATTACAAATAGTGCTGCTATGAACATAGTTGAACAGATGTCTTTGTTGCATTGATGTGAATCCTTTGGGTATATGCCTAAGAGGGGGATTGCCGGGTCCTGTGGTAAACTAATTCCCATTTTCCTGAGGAACCGCCATACTGATCTCCAAAATGGCTGTATGAGTTTGCACTCCCACCAGCAAGTGGAGGAGTGTTCCACTTTCTCCACATCCTCTCCAACATAAGTCATCACTGGTGTTTCTAATTTTAGCCATTCTGGCAGGGGTAAGATGGTATCTCAAAGTTGTTTTGATTTGCATTTCCCTGATAGCTAAGGATGTGGAGCATTTTCTTAAGTGTCTTTCAGCCTTTTTGATTTCCTCCATTGAGAATTCTTTCTTCAGTTCTGTACCCCATTTTTTAATAGGGTTATTTGGTGTTTTGTTGACTAGTTTCTTGAGTTCTTTGTATATTTTGGAGATCAGCCCTTTGTTGGATATAGGATTAGTGAAAATCTTTTCCCAGTCAGTGGGCTGCCGTTTGGTCTTGTCAACTGTGTCCTTTGCCTTACAGAAGCTTCTAAGTTTGAAGAGGTCCCATTTATTAATTGTTTCTTTCAGTGTCTGTGCCCCTGGAGTTATGTTCAAGAAGCGGTCTCCTATACCAATTTGTTCAAGGGTACCTCCTACTTTCTCTTCTAAGAGGTTCAATGTGGCTGGATTGATGTTGAGGTCTTTGATCCATTTGGACTTGAGTTTTGTGCATGGCGACAGACATGGGTCTATCTGCAGTCTTCTACACACCCTCATCCAATTGTGCCAGCACCATTTGTTGAAGATGCTGTCTTTGCCCCATTGTATAATTTTAGCTGTTTTGTCGAAAATCAGGTGTTCATAGGTGCGTGGATTAATATCAGGATTTGCAATTCAATTCCATTGGTCTACCAGTCTATTTTTATGCCAATACCAGGCTGTTTTCAGAACTATAGCTCTGTAGTAGAGCTTAAAGTCAGGAATGGTGATGCCTCCTGAAGTTCTTTTATTGTATAGGGTTGTTTTGGCTATCCTGGGTCTTTTGTTTTTCCATATAAAGTTGATTATTATCCTTTCAAGGTCGGTGAAGAATTGTGGTGGGATTTTAATGGGGATTGCATTGAATCTGTAGATTGCTTTTGGTAAGATTGCCATTTTTACTATGTTTATCCTACCTATCCAAGAGCATGGGAGGTCTTTCCATTTTCTGGTATCTTCTTTAATTTCTTTCTTCAGAGTCACAAAGTTCTTATTATATAGGTCTTTTACTTGTTTGGTAAGCGTTACACCAAGATACTTTATGTTGCTTGTGGCTATTGTAAAGGGTGATGTTTCTGTGATTTCTTTCTCTGCCTCTTTGTCGTCTAAAAAAAATAGGGCTACTGATTTTTTTGAGTTTATCTTGTATCCTGCTAGTTTGCTGAAGGTGTTTATCAGCTGTAGGAGTTCCCTGGTAGAGTTTATTGGGTCGCTTATGTAAACTATCATATCATCTGCAAATAGAGAAAGTTTGACTTCTTCCTTTCCAATTTGGATGCCCTTGATCTCCTTTTGTTGTCTTATAGCATTAGCTAGAACTTCTTGTACGATATTGAAGAGATATGGAGAGAGAGGACAGCCTTGTCTTGTTCCTGATTTTAGAGAAATTGGCTTAAGTTTCTCTCCATTCAGTTTGATGTTGGCAGTTGGTTTGCTGTATATTGCTCTTATTATGTTTAGGTATGTTCCTGTTATCCCTGACCTCTCTAATACCTTTATCATGAAAGGGTGTTGAATTTCATCGAAGGCTTTTTCCGCATCTAGGGAGATAATCATATGGTTTTTCTTTTTCAGTTTGTTTATATGGTGGATCATGTTGATAGATTTTCGTATGTTAAAACATCCCTGCAATCCAGGTATGAATCCTACTTGATCATGGTGGATGATTTCTCTGATGTATTTTTGAATTCGGTTTGCCATTATTTTATTGAGTATTTTTGCATCGATGTTCATCCGGGATATTGGTCTGTAGTTTTCTTTCTTAGTTGTGTCTTTGTGAGATTTGGGTACCAAAGTTATTGTGGCCTCATAAAAAGAGTTTGGCAATAAACCTTCTGTTTCTATCTTGTGGAACAGTTTGGGGAGTAGTGGTATTAGTTCTTCCTTGAATGTCTGGTAGAATTCTGCACTGAATCCATCTGGCCCTGGACTTTTTTTCGTTGGAAGGCTTTCGATGACTGCTTCTATTTCATTTCGGGTTATAGGTCTGTTTAAGTTGTTTGTCTGTTCTTGATTTAATTTTGGTAAGTGATAGTTATCCAGAAACTTGTCCATTTCCTTTGAATTTTCAATTTTTGTGGAATACAGATTTTCGAAGTATGACCTGAAAATTGTCTGGATTTCCTCTGTGTCTGTCGTTATGTTCCCCATTTTGTTTCTGATTTTGTTAATTTGCATGTTCTGTCTCTGCTTTTTCATTAATTTGGATAAAGGTTTATCTATCTTGTTGATTTTCTCAAAAAAACCAACTCTTTGTTGCATTGATTTTTTGTATTGTTTTCCTGGTTTCTATTTTGTTGATTTCAGCCCTCAAGTTGATTATTTCCTGGCGTCTGCTCCTGCGGGGTGAATTCGCTTCTCTCTGTTCTAAGGTTTTCAGTTGGGCTGTTAATTCATTTATGTGACTATCCTCTGTTTTCTTCATATGGGCACTTAGTGCAATGAACTTCCCTCGTAGCACTGCTTTCAAGGTGTCCCATAAGTTTGCATATGTTGTATCCTCATTCTCGTTGAATATTAGAAAGTCTTTAATTTCTTTCTTTATTTCTTCTTTGACCCAGGAGTGGTGCAATTGCACATTGTTAAGTTTCCATGAGTTTGCAGGTTTTCTGCTATTTGTGTTGTTGTTGAATTCCAATTTTAAAGCATGGTGGTCCGATAAGATACAGGGGACTATTCCTATTCTCTTGTATCTGTTGAGGTTTGTTATGTGTCCTAGTATGTGGTCGATTTTAGAGAAGGTTCCATGTGGAGCAGAGAAGAAGGTATATTCTTTTGTCTTTGGGTGGAATGTTCTATAGATGTTTGTTAGCCCCAGTTGAGACATAACTTCTGTTAATTCTTTCGTTTCTTTGTTGAGTTTCTGATTTGTGGTCCTGTCTAGTGTTGAGAGTGGTGTATTGAAGTCTCCCACTATAAGTGTGTGAGGTTTTATATGAGCTTTGAGTTTTAGTAGTGTTTCTTTTACGAATGTGGGTGACTTTGTATTAGGGGCATAGATGTTCAGAATTGAGACTTTGTGTTGATGGATTTCTCCTGAGATGAATATGAAATGACCATCTTCATCTCTTTTGACTAGTTTTGGTTTGAAGTCTAACTTGTTAGATATTAGGATAGCTACACCTGCTTGCTTCTTATTTCCATTTGATTGGAAAATCTTTTCCCAACCCTTTACCCTGAGGTAATGTCTATCTTTGGAGCTAAGATGTGTTTCTTGTATGCAGCAGAAGAATGGATTCTGTCTTCGTATCCATTCTGTTAGCCTGTGTCTTTTTATAGGTCAGTTAAGACCATTAATATTGAGGGTGAGTAAGGTCCATTGATTGTTGATGCTTGTTTGGTTTAGGTTTGTTGTTGGCAGTGGTATTGTGAATATATTTGTTCTGCTTCACCCTAGGTTTCTGGTGTAGTTGGATTATCTGTTGCCTACATTTTTGTGGGCGTAGTTACCTTCCTTGGGTTGGAATTTTCCTTCCAATACTTTCTGTAGGGCTGGATTTGTAGATACATATTGGGAAAATCTGGTTTTGTCATTGAATATCTTGTTCTCTCCATCTATATTAACTGAGAGTTTTGCTGGATATAGTAGCCTAGGCTGGCATCCGTGTTCTCTTAATACTTTTAGAACACATATCCAGGACCTTCTGGCCTTGAGGGTTTCCATGGAGAAGTCAGGTGTAATTTTGATAGGTCTGCCTTCATATGTTACCTGTCCTTTTTCCTTCGCTGCTCTTAATATACTTTCTTTATTCTGTATGCTAGGTGTTTTGATTATTATATGTCGAGGGGTCTTTTTTCTTTGGTCCAGCCTATTTGGGGTTCGGTATGCTTCTTGTACTTTCATGGGCATGTCCTTCTTCAGATTTGGAAAGTTTTCCTCGATGATTTTGTTGAATATGTTTTCAGCACCTTTGAGCCTGGCTTCCTCATCTTCCTCTATGCCTATTATTCTTAGGTTTGGCCTTTGCATGGTGTCCCACATTTCCTGGATGTTGTGTGTTAAGGATTTGTTGGATTTATGGTTTTTTTTGGTCGATGAATCTATTTCTTCTAGTTTATCTTCCGCGCCTGAGATTCTCTCTTCCATCTCTTGAATTCAATTGGTTATGCTTGTGTCCGTGGTTTCCGATTTTTTGCCCAGCTTTTCAATTTCCAGCTTTCCTTCCATTTGTGTTGCCTTTATTTTCTCAATTTCGGTTTTCAAATCTTGAACCGTTTCCTTCACCTGGTTAATTGTTTTTTCTTGGCTTTCTGTACTTTCCTTAAGGAATTTGTTCATTTCTTCCACTTTTTTGTTTATTTTTTCCTCCATTTCTTTAAGGGATTTTCTCATATCTTCTTTGAGGGCTTCTATCATTTTTATGATGGTGATTTTTAAGTCATACCCTTCTGCTTCCTCTGCTTTGTTGTTGTGTTCCATTCTAGTTGGTGTAGATTCCCTAGATTCTGGTGGTGTCATGTTTGTCTTTCTGTTGTTAGGTGTTCTCTTGTATTGCCTTCTTCCCATAGTTTCTTCCAGTAGGTGTTGGTGGTGTCTCTTCCCTCTCTCTATGGTCCTTCCCCGATGGGCTTATGTGGATCAAAGATTCAATGTCTGTAGTTCTGTGTGGTCCAAGCTCTCTAGGAGGTTTCTCTGCAGACAGGGATCCAGGGATGGGGTCAAGGATGAGTATCCAGAAGAAGATGCCAGCAGGTACTCACAGTGGTCCTCTGGCCAATAGCTCTGGCCAATAGCTCTGGCCAATGACTGGCAGAAGAGGACGAGGGCTGAGCTTGAACTTGAGAAGGTTTTGCAGGGTAGTGGGATCTCACTGGAAACTGGCGCTCTCCAGCTGAGACCTCCTTCTTTGGCAGGGGCCCGGATTTGGGGGTCAAGGATCTTGCCCTCAGGAACTCCGAGTGGACCCGCAGAGATAGGCGGATCTCTGGGAGGGGCCTGGGACTCCAGCAGAGGACTGGAGGCGTGGTCAGAGACCAAGCCAGTGGAAATTACAGGTGGTCCCGCGTGGATAGTCAGGTCTCCTTTGTTCGGAGTTGCTCTGAGAGGTCTCTGAAATAGGGTGGACTGTTGGCTCCACCCTCTGTCTCAGTCTAATAATTTGTTCTTTAAGTAAATTTATTGTCATGAATACAATATATAAGGATATTTATAACTAGAAGTAAGGGGATTCTTAAGCAGATATATTATACATAGGGATATCTAGAGGCTGCTGTTCCCAGTCTCAGTAAGCAGTGGGGTGCTCTTACCACTGACACCACAGTGACAAGAAATTTCTTTCTCTGGGGTCCATGTGAAAATACAAATCACCCAGTATATATTCTCTATATAGCCAAATTTATAGTAACAAATATTCCGGAGTTGATACCTAGAATACTAATTGCTGCTTCTGTAGTAACTGATAAAGGCTTCCAGTAGCCACTCCCATTATTCTCCAGATTACATGCATTCATGTTGCCTGAAAATGCTTTCTCATGTCCCAACCAAACCTACTGAGTAAGGAACTCAGAGGATGACAGGTAGGATTCTCTCAACACCAAGCCCTCTGCCTATTTCTGATATGCTTCCAGTTTGAGCAATGTTACTATAGGATTGGGGAGATTATGGTTGGATATTTCTGAGTTGTTATTGGGGTTAATTCTCTCTAGATAAAATGGAAAAGTTTGCCCCCCCCAAGTGAAATGAGATCTAAAGTCAGTGAATGTGAAAAATTATTTTAACATTTTGGTAAGTGACATCATGAATAGTGAGAATAGCTGGCCATTTCACCTAGAGTTACTTTGAAAAACTATTAAAAAATGTCTTTTGGGTGCACCTAATTATACTTCTTTGATATTTACATGGTCTAGTTCTCTATGATTCTGTTTTACAGTCTGCAGACCTTGCTCTGTTGGATCAGCTTTATTTTAAAAGGGGGGGGGGATCTTTTGACAGAGGCATGATTTATAAAGCAAAGTCTAGAAACATTTGACACTCTTCATCACGGAGTCCTGCATCTTAACCCAAGATTAGATTTTGTATTGTGGCAATATAATATAAAATGTTTTAAAAGACACTTGACTCCAATCAGGTTTCATCTTGATTTTGAAAGATTTTGTACAGCTTAGAGAGAAAAGGCCCTCTGAATTTGTAGGCCTAAATAAACTCTTCTATAAATTACCTTGGTCATGGTGTTTTATCCCAGAACTAGAGAAGTAACTAATAGAGGGATATGATCACACCACTGTGAAAGAATATATTTTTCTCCTTTTTTTTTTTTTAGTTGAGAATTTCACATAATGAATTTCAGTCATATCCACCGCCTTCCTCACTCCAGAATCCATGCCTCCTTTCTTACTCACCTGGCTTTGTGGATTCTTCTTTGAACAACCAATCAAGTATGACTTGTGCTGTTCATATACTATATGGTACATGGTCTTCACTGGAGGATGGCCAACCAAGCAGCAAATACATGCTTAAAAGAAACCTGATTCTTTTCTCACAACTACCTCTATGGTTGGGACTTCACGCTTATTTTGCCTCTTCATGCTGGAATTTTATCTGGCCTGAGACTGAACAAGTCTTGTGCACACTCTCAACTCTGATTTTATATGTGCAAATGCCTGCTCTGTCCCGATAACACTTTCCTTGTTGACATCATGTGTCTCTGGCTCTTACATTTCTTCTTCCCCTCAAGAGGAGGAATATTATTTGAATGTCATATTTACTACTGAGTGAAAATAGATATATTTAAAGCTTGTAAGAAAAAAAAACACCTTGTATTGGGAATTGAATTTTGACTATAATTCAGCCAGTCTTATAATGAGGCTTCAGTATGATTTTCATCAACTTGAGATCTGTGGCTGCTGGAGAGAAAGCTCTCTTCTAGAAACATTCAGATTGCTTATTTACATCTGGAGTAGGTCAATTTTATCACTGAGGCCATTGTTTTCCTATACCACATCCTCAGATGCTATAACTTGGTTAATTTTGTCATGGAGCTCATTCCTTTCCTTTATCAGTTTTTTTCAGGGATGCTAAGAGATACCAACCAGCATCATCATTTTTCCACGAACTGTCAAAAGTTTTATAGACAGAGGCACCAAAGCTGTTGCCACCCACAATTTGTGAATTAGAATAATTCACTGCATTTATATCCTGAAGTTTAAAAAAGAGTTCACACCATGGGTTTTTAGTACAAACCAAGCTCCCAAGAGAGTTTTAAATAGCTGGGGGTTTTACTACCTGTATGTGTTGGCATATTGGAAGGCCAATTCCAAATACGTAAGATTTATCTTTATACTTCTGTTGCTCTATAACGATTTTTGGTACCAGGACGTGTGTGTGTGTGTGTGTTACAAGCAAGGAAAGAGCAAGCATGCAAAGAGCAAAAACTTCCTTCTTCCGTGTCTTCTTTTTACAGGCTTCTGGAAGGTGGGAAACACATTAAAGGTGTGTCTTCCTACCTCTAAATGTGAATCAGAAGCACATGTCTTCCAGTCTCAAAAGTCTGGATTAGAACTAGATTCAACCACTTCAAATCAAGCAAAACTAATCTGTCATAGGTATGCCATCCATTTATGGATTGCAATGTATTCCAGATGTAGTCAAGTTGACAATGAAGAGTAGCCATCACACTCCTCAAGTTCTTTTTGTTCATGTCTGTGGATCAGTAACAATAATTTGTGAATAACAGATCTGAATAAGAAATATCAGTGGGAATAGAGAGATGGCTCAGTGCTTAAGTGCACTCATTGCTCTTCCAAAGTTCAATTTCCAGCGACCATGAAGTGGTTTAGAATCATCTACACTGGGATCTGATGCCCTCTACTATCATGAAGACATACATACAACACAGAGTATTCACGTAAATAAATACACTTTTCAGTGAGTGAACTAGGACTAATGGCCCATATGACTTCAAGTGCATGATTCAGAGTTCTATGCCCTTCCATTGGGTTCTGCTTCTTAAAGGTCACATTACATTCCAGTAAAACAATGTGTGCCTCTTGGATCATCAACTCTTATGATACAAATCTTAAGGCAATCTAATATTTTGTCAACATAATTCTGATACCTTGTCAAAAGGATTTGTGGTTTGGGATGGTAACTGACATCTTTAACATAAGGTGAATTTAAAACTCTTTCATTAGTGGGATTGACTTTAAGCATGATTCTTATGTCAGAATGAATATCCTATTTGATAAAAGTTTTTGCACCATTCATTGCCTAAAATATTGGGCGGACATTCATAGATCTGACCCATATAGCCTGCTCTCCCCACAAAGAACATCCATTTCCAAGGAGCTATCCACCATTGCACAAGTTAAGTAAATGCTTATTGTCAAATGCCCAAGGCATTGTGGTGATTGGCTACCTGCTACATTTTTAAGAGCAGTTAACTGATAGAGCTAGTTATGGGAGTTAAGTGCACTGCTATCAGTAATCATCAGTCAATTCAGATGCCTACACCAACAATATACTAGTTCAAAATTAAAATGACTTCATTAATTCTTAAATGTCTGACTTTGAGAAGAATGTAGGTTGAACAGGCAAATATGTTACATCTTTGCTCCACATTTGTAACTGCTGAAAATACTGAACACCCAATTTACCATAGGATAGGCTCTGGTTTGCACCACCAGAGAATTGCAAATCATATTTCAGAACCATAGCTACATGGGAAAGATGGAGAGACAAACCACCTTTGAACAGGATATAATTAATTCAAACATTCATTACATGACTAGTCCTGTTAGTTGTCATTAATGTTATATGATCCCTTGAGGTTTGTTGTTGTTGCCATTATGATATTCTTTTCTATTTGAATTCACTTGGGTCAAATCCAAGTTTTAACCAATATGATAGTAAGCTTAATTTTATTTTTGCATTCCACAGTCCTTGATAACAGCAAACTAATTTCTGTAGCTGCAGTTGATGAAAATATGCTGACGGCACTCATATTTCACATCACTGACTATAATGAGCTATTTCATCAAACTGTCCTGATGAAGGTATTATAGAGAAAATGATGAATTCACTAATTTATCCACTTGATATTCCATTTGGAATTTTTAAAAGAAAGAAAAAGATCAATGATATTAGGTAAATTAGGCTTTCCTGCAAAATATGTCCGAATCTATATGAAACAATAGCACTAGCCTTCCCCGCTCTTAATAAAATACTATCTTTATATAAAGCTTGATCAAAGGTATCTTTTAATAAACTTCTGTGGAACAAGTAAGAAGCTATAAAATTTCACACTATGAACATATATTCACAATAACAATCACAATGACAATTTACTGTCATTTCATATATATTAGCTCTTTTTCACTTTAGTGAATTCTGGGATTTTTACTCAGCTTTTATTTAGAAAAGATCAGTAAGTAGATGTATCAGTTAATGAGTTGCTAATCATTGTATGTGAGTCTAGAGTTTATAGAAAGCATAACATACATATCTGTTTCTAGAAATCAGAATGTCAGTTGGAACAGAGTGTTCTGAGGCTGATGTCAACACACCACATGAACTGCATTCTCACTTGCCTGCTGTCAATCATTGTGGTCCATAATACTGAAACTTAGGAACAACTCCTGAATCAGTGTTAAGGTAGAACAGGGCAAGTGTTTGGATATTCTATATAAACACTCTTCAAACAATAGATAACTATGAAATACATTTTAATTTTACTTCATTAGTATGAATGCATTTGTGTGCCATGTACTATGAGTGCATGCTTGTGTGTGCACATGTAAATACAAAGTAATATGTGCATGCTTGTGTAGACTCTGAGTTTATGAGGAAGGTGTCTCTGAACCTGAAGTCCAGTAACAGGCAGTCTCTATCCGCAAGAGGTAAGGTTACGGACTAGTAGATACTAGGGAACTTGTTCAGGTCCTCATGCTTACTTGGCAAGGACTTTATTGAACAAACCATCTTCCCAGCCCAGGCCTTTTGTTTTTAGGATTTTTGTGTTGATATAAAATGACTTCAGGGACTGAAGGGTTGGCAGTTCCTTGTATCCATGTGGGATACCTCACAGTTGACTGTTACTCCAACTCCAATGGGATCACACACCTCTGGCCTATGCAGGCACTCACACTAGCATGAATAGGCCCCACACAGTGCCACATATACATAATCATAAAATAAACACATCTTTTAAAGTAATTCAATCAAATGACCTAAACTGATTGTTATCCATAAATAATCCACCAGCAATAAAAAAAATCTTGCTTTCATAAATTATTTAATCTGATCACTTCTTAGGAATTTTACTCTAACATGAATATCTCTCTTACATATAAAACTCATATACACAGGTTAATATAACTGACAACTATTTTGTTTGTTTTGTTTCATTTTGTTTGGGGGACAGGATTTCTCTGTAGCTCTGGCTGTCCTGGAATTACTGCATGCCCCCATCCCCAGTAAGTGGTAACTTTTTTTTAAAGGCAGAGTTTCTCTCTGTAACAGCCATATTGTCCTGGAACTTGTTCTGTAGAACAGGCTGGCCTCAAAATCATAGAGATTCACCTGCCTCTGCTTCCCAAATGTTAGGATTAAAGGCCTGTGCCACAACTGCCTGGAAACAACGAGTTTCTTAAGAAATGTTCTCAAAAAATAAAAAATACACGAATTCCATGAAAGATTATGATTTCTCCCTTTTTTCCTTGTTTTCTTTCTGAAGCCCCCTCCTGAGCTGCAGTAGCTTTTCCCTTATTCATCTTATAAATAGACTTCCCAATAATAATACAAAAGTGATTTTTTTAAAGTGGCCATTAAGTTCTGAAGGGAATGACATTCTTAATAGTATTGATATAGAAATTATGAAACTCTAAATTCTAAAGAGTTCAAAATTTTTATTAAATAAAATTCAGGGACTGGAAACATGACTCAGTGGTTGAAGGCATAGGTTCAATTCCCAGAACCTACATGGCACCTTCCAACCAGCTTCAATTCCAGTCTCAGGTGATCCAATGCTCTTCTCTGGCCTCCTCTGGCATGGCATATGCACAGACACACATGCATGCAAAATAAACAAACAAAAACTACACACTTAAAATTTTACCTTTATTTCATATAATAAATAAGCAGCACAAACAGATTGATCTCAGAATTTTAGTGTTGAAATCAAGTATCTTCTAAGACTATGAAGCCTATGGAAAGAGATTCTTTGAAAACAAACTGTTTTCAAAAAGATCCATTACTGTTATTTTGTAATAGATTCCTCCTTTAAAATGATAAAGAAAAAATTGCCCTTACCCTGCATAATTTGAATACAAATGGCCTGTTGTTTATATAGTCATAGAAACAGTGCTCTTCAACATTACTCAGTCTGAGCTTCAGAAAGTATTTCATCATCATCACAACAATAACTGAAAGTGCTAGTGATTGGATGGCAGACTTCACAAATCCTCTTGTATTCTACATTCCTCTTTATAAACTTGGGAGGAATATACTAATGCATTTTCTTTTCCATTTTAAAGCTAAAGAATCTGAGGCTCTGAGTGATCTTAAACTGTGGCCTAAAGTCACACAACTATTATAAATTAATGAGATAGCTACTGTCAAGCCATAAAAATCCAGTGTTTATTAATGTTGAAAACTTATGAAGTTTTCATTTGAGCTTCTATGATATAGTGACGAATGAAGGATTATATTTGTTTTCATGATAGAAAGAAACATAGTGTATAATCATTCTTCTACAATATCAATAAACAACTGACCTAGTGATGAAGTGTCTGATGCTAAAAGTTATTCAACTTCATATTCTTAGAAATTGTCAAGTTCCACAGACAAACGTCCTGTTTTCTATGAGATGTTCTGCCTCTCACATTCAAACCAAATGAAGAATCTGCAAGCTATAGATCGAATCAACAGTTTTATAAATGGGTTCCAGTATGGATGAACGTGTCACAAAATCCTACATACAAAATCACACCTTAATTTTAACTGGTCTTCAAGAGAATAACAACACAACTTCAACAGATAATCAGTAGTTGGTAAGACAGACAGGCTGAATAGATGACTGTGATGGAAGAACAGCTAGATGGATAAACAGATGAACAGATAATTGGATGAACACACAGATGAACAAATTGTCAGATAAAAGACTGGATGGAAGGATGGAAGATTTCAGATGGATGAATGGCATTTTCTCTTTATTCAAGTGACTTTGCTTTTAAGCTGAACACCCAAGTAGAATAGAGGCATTCAGGTGGCACTGTGCAGAATATTCTCTGGGCCTTTGATATTTAGACTCTGTGTCATTCTTGTTTGTAGCTCTCCACATGACCTGGACTCACAAGGACTCATTTTTGTTACCTGGAAAACGGTGACCAGTTCAGGGAAAATTCACCGAGCATGTTCTCTGGTTTACCTTAGCAAATGACGTACAAGAAAGGCAGGTATTGTGGCTCATGCCAATGATTTTAGCACTTGGAAGAATGAGCCAGGAAAGGTGTAAGTTGAAACAAGCCTGGACTACAAATAAGACTCTCAAAAAATACAAAAATACCTAGAAGCCTTACATGAATCAGCAGAAACTCCCAGAACACGTGCTGCTGAGTAGATAATTGTGTTCTGATTTTTTCCTTCGTATTGAGAACTATGTAGCAAACATTCTTATATTGCTTTGACATCCTTCAAAGACAAAAGCAAATTTACCAATTAATAGTAAGTAAATTTGTCAAATTTTTATAATTATAATTTTTGTAACTGTGCACTTTTTTCCTTCTGATACAATTTGCTCTGTTTGAACTACTCCTAGCACAGTTGTTACTTTTGTTTACTAATTAGGCATTTCTTAAATGGGGCTCCCTATATTACCTAATATATATGTTAATATCTGTATTGTTAAAAAATTCTTTTTAGGAGCTGGAAAGATGACTCGGTGTTTAAGGGTGCTTACTGTTCTTCCATAAGACATGAGTTCAATTCATAGCACCCATATGACAGTTATCAACTGTCTGGAATTCCAGTTCCATCTCTGGCCTCAAGAGGCATCAGGCATACATGTGGTACACAAATATAAATGCAGGTAAAACACATCTATATATCCAGGCATACACATAAAATAAAAATAAATACTTTAAAAAATCTTTTTTAAAAGTGTATTTAGAAAATGTTGCGTGTCATGGAGCTGCAAAGCTAACTTAGTGATTACCACTCTTCCATATAACCTCAGTCCATTGCTTAGCACAAATGTGTTTAGGTTTCAGCTGCATGTAACTCCAGGTCTAGATTTGACATTTTCTTCTGGAGTCTGTGGGTACTGCACTTACTTTCACAAAAAAAAAGAAGGTACACACACACACACACACACACACACACACACACACACACACACACAAAACGTACACACATGCACACACAAAACAAAACTTTTAAAAAGTTAAATATTATATGTTACTCTAGTTTTATCATCCCCAAGACTCACTTTGTGCATTATTTTAGAGATGCTACAAAAATGAAAGACAATCTGAACACGGATCATTTTTTGCCAAAATGTTTGTTGATACATTAGAACATAGTTTGCAAAACACTGTGCTTCTTTGTGTACATTTCCCACAAGCTGCTCTATAGCTGTAGTGTAGAAAACAGACATGAATGGATGGATGAGTGAATGGCTGATCAAATAAATCGATTAAAATTGGGTTATATGGTATAGAATTTAATTTAGAAGCTAAATTCCAGAGAAGAATGAGATATTTAGAAACCTCTGCCTGTGTTGTGTCTAGAAGGGAGACTTTTAAGCAACTAGTAACAAAGAGACATTTGTTCAACAGCATACAAAATATTAGCTATTATTGGGCAACGTTTTAAGATTATGTGAGTGTGTGTGTGTGTGTGTGTGTGTGTGCGCGCGCACGCGCGCACGCACGCTCATTGGAACCAAAAGAGGTCATTGATACTCTTGAAACCGTAATTACAGGCAGTTGAAATTATGGATGCTGGGAACTAAACTCAGGTCCTCTGCAGAAGCACAACTCAACTACTGAGCCATCTCTCCATCCTGCTCATGATGTCATGAGCATGGGCACACACACACATGCACGCACACACAGAGAAACATGCACATACACAAACTTTTAAAGTTCTTTGCAAACAGCATAAAGCTATTTATTTCAGCTTGTACTGAAGGAAGAAATATTTGCTCTTACAACAACAACAGCAACAAAAAAACAATCCAGGTTTTTAATTATTGCTAGACCTTAGGAATTGACATATGTCTTCTGGACTTTGCTTTTCACATCCCTTTCCTTTTGTTTGTCTTTATTTCAAACAAGCTGCCTTCAAGTGACAAGAAAGAACAATTACTTCACCAATCAGATATAATTTAACCTTAAGCATTTTATGTTGGAAACAGAGCAACTCACTTGATGGGCCCAATGAAATTTTGCAATTGTGATGCACTTGGTACAAGAAGTAACAAGAGAGATCAAAATTCTCACAGTTTCTTGGGTGATACTACAGGAAGAATCCCAGATGCTAACTTCTCCTCACTGCTGAGATTTCTAGCTCTAGTTCAGTGTGAACTAGGCATCTAAAAGTGACCTATTCCAATGTGTGAGCAGGAAGAGTTTATTATCCTGGAATGGAAGCAAAAGTCTCTGTATTGATTATGTAACAAGAGAGAGACACCATGTTTAAAGGTTCCTAGTTCTTTTGTGAAGAAATTTTCTCAGTTTTGTCTCTATTCTCATGATCATCTTATTGCCTGAATGCTATTTTTATTCCCTATGGTTTGTTTACTTTATATTTCTTGTAAAAGAATCAGGGACTATTATGTCCAGAATATCATCATCATCCTTCAGTCTATCACTCATCTCATAGTTACAGTAGACTCAGAGACACTGCTACTTGCTTAGTTACAGTAGAGGGGTTGTATGCTTACAAGCCTGAAAGAGTAATTTTGGGCTGGGCAGATGGTTCTGTGGGCAACAACACCTACTGTACAAGCATGAGGACCTGAGTCAGGATCCCTAGAACCCATGAAAAGGTTGGGTGTGGCCAGCATGACTATAACCCCAGGATGAGGTGTGACAGAGACAGACACTGGAATTTTTTGGCCACCAACCTAACTCAAGGTTGATCAAAAGGCATGATCTCAAAGGAATGAGGCAAAAAAAAACATGGTAGAGCAGAATATCTAACATTGCTCTAAATTTCTGTAAACTCCCAAAGTAGTGTCATAACTTTGGTAGTAGTCATTCTAACACATGAGCCTATGGGGCCATTTTACATCCAAACCATGAACTTCTACCTACAGATGGCCTCCACAGTCTTGTGGCCACCACATAATGTGAGATGCAATCTAATTTCAGAAACACCCGCATAGTCTTACAATTTCTACACTGTTCAAAGTCCCAAACCTCCTCTGAGTCTCAAGAATTCTCTTAAATCAGAACCCCTGTGAAATCAATGAGCAGATTATATATTCTAGTCTGTAGTGAGATAGTCCTTCTGTGGCACGGACCACGCCCATTGGGGGTGGAGCCATGGGCGGAAGTGACTGGTGGAAGGAGGTCTGAGGAAGAGCCTGGAAAAGCTCTTGCTGGCGGAACTCAGACAGGAGAGTATCCAGTGGAACTTGCTGGTGTTCATCTGTCTAGGTTGTAAGTTATTTCTCCCTGAATGAACATCTATTCGGCCTATTTGTTTATCCTGATCCATATTTAACAGCAATACTAGTCCTCAATGACACAGAGCAAGGAATGGGAGGACAAAGAGGCAAGAGTGGGTTGAAGCAAAAACCAAACCCTGCAGCTCTCTGTCCATCATCTAGTATACTTGGCAGTATTCTTTAGTTTCCTACAGGCCCTACCACATCAGCTACATTACCTGTAGTCCATAAAACCTATCTCTTAGACAATCTTGGCACAGAAGAAACTCAGTGATAGAATAAGCACTATACATGATTTACTAACAAACTAGTTTGGGGAAAATTAAATCACACAAAGTAGAATTAAGCGAAGGACACTGGCTTCTAAATATCCCAAAGATAAGTAGAGTGCTAATCAAGTCTGTTAGTTATAACCAAAATTTATGATTATGTCTATATAAATGTTTGCTCATCAAAACTGGCCAGCCATTAGGCCCATCCCAAAAGAACATTCCTCTAACAAATAGTTCAAAGGGGCAGCACTAGGTGACAACAAATGTTAAGTCCTGGTCTGCCATACGTCCTTCAGTTGTCCTTTTTGTTTGTTTTTGTTTTTTGAGACAGGGTTTCTCTATGTGTTGCTCTGACTGTCCTGGGACTCATTCTGTAGACCAGGCTGGCCTCAATCTCACAGAGATCTATATTTCTCTGTCTCCTGAGTGCTGGAATTAAAAGCATGTGCCACCACTGCCTGGCCAAGAATCTGCCAGAGAGACAATATGAAACAGGGTAACAACTATTCAAAAACAACAACACTGATGTACTCTGTTTAAGTCATTCAACATGTAAGCTGGACCTAAAACAGATTTAAGGATGACAGAATTTGTAAAAGCATCTGTCTAAAATGTACATGAATTAGGAAAATTTTCTGCCTGAGGCCAACTCTTCTTTGGGTCTTAGCTCCAGCTGTCTGTGTGCTTTAGTAATATCTTCTCATTATCTCTAAGCATGTTAAGTGATTTCTCACTAGGAAGACATATTATTTTGGCAGCAAGTTTATTCCTTGGCAAATATATCATATACCTCTCATCTCTAATATTCCAAGATTTTCAAATCCACTTGGGTTTCACATTTACAACTTCATAACAGCGTACTTGACCCTGCTGCCCATTTCTTTACTTCAGCAAGGTTCCTGTCTAGATTAGAGCAAGCCTCCAATACTTTTTCATGCATGTCTGTTACATTCCTATATAACCAGCTAACTACATGGTCTACTGCCTTTCAGTAACATGTTTCTTCCAGCTAGACCTACTTTCCAAAGACCCTTCAACCTCCCAAACAGAAACTAATTATAGTTCAAGTGTTAAAAAAAAAAGAACCAGTAGCAATACATATCTAAACCATAAAATCATGTAGAAATATGTTTCCTATCATTTCAATATGTAGAGCTTCAACTCTCAAAGGCAAAATGAGCAATGACACTATAAAAAGAGTTATAAATAGTCCCTTAATTAGAGAAATCCCTTATTTTGTTAGTCCCTTCTGGGTGAGAAAGTTGGGGTTCTTGAAGAAAGAGAAGTTTCTTCCATTTCACTTTAAATTTATTAAGTACTTTTCTTAATGTCCATTGTCTCTGAAGAGACACCATGACCATGGTAACTCTTAAAAGTAAAGCATTTAATTTGGGCATGTTTATAATTCAGAGATTTTGTCCTTTGTCATCATGGCAGCAAATATGATGACACATAGACTAGGATGTTGCTGGACAGTAGCTTTAAGTTCTACATCTGGATCTTCAGGTAGAGGCAGGAGAGACACTGGGTCTGACTTGAGCATTTGAAACACCAAAGCCCACTCCCAGTGATGCACTTGCTCCCCAATGTCACACCTATTCCAATAAGGCCACACATCTAATCCCTGTTAAGTAGCACCACTCCCTAATGTTCAACCCTTCAATGAGCCTACGAGGGCCATTTTTACTCAAACCACCACAGTAGAGATTTATAAAGTACAATTAGGTCTATACATGAAGATAATTCCTCCTACTAAAAGTTTAAGGCAAAGACACTTTGTGTCCAATAGACTTGACCTTAATGCCTTTTAAGGAAATTACTGTATTTAGTTGACTTTTCATAAAAAGCTATTCCTCACACTTTATCAGCTTTTGACAATAGGCACTTATGGGCCTGAGTGATCTTAAATTGATTAATGACACACTGAAGTGCATTAATGAATAATGAAGCATTTTAAAAATCTATTTCCTTTTTAATTCATTTAACTAAAGTCAATTTAACAGCAGCAATTCTCCCCCTAGAACATATTTGAAGGCTTATTACATCAAGGTTTTATTCATTTATGTTTCAATTCATTGATGGTTTATTCATTGTATTAATTTATTCACTGAATTATATTTTATCATGCAACCATTTCAGAAACTAGTTATTTTACTGGGTTCTCGGTGTAGTGAATCAAGGTTTCATCATGCTAACAGCAAATGGGGGTCATTGATACAGAGTGAAAACACAGTTATCATTTCTGAAATCAGCTACACACAAGAATTTCAATGTTATCACCCATAGATAATGGAGTTTTTAGGTAACAAAAGATAGTTCAAGAGTAATCTATGTCTTTTGTGGGTTTGTTTGAATGTTTGTTTGTTTGAATCAAGATCTCACTCTGTTGCACTGATCTGCTTTGGATTCACTCTGGCAATCCCCCTCCCTCTGCCTGGAAGTATGGGATTACAACACCATGCCAGATCACTGTTTCTATGTATTGCCTCTGATATCCAGTGTCACTTCTCTCCTGTTTCTCTGAGACATTTCTTCTTTTTAAGTGCATCAACATCCTTCATTTACTGAAGAAATCAAGACATTAATGAAATAGTTTGTATTAGAGCTGCTTAGATTTCCAGGTAGGCTAATGAAACAGTAATAGGCAAACTTCAAGCATCTATACACATCGAAAAGAAATCTATAATATTTAGCAGGCAAAGTCAGAAGATTTTTTTTTCCTATTGTGAAAATCAAATTTTCCCAGACATGTATGCAGAGTGCAGCTTGTCCCTTTAAGATGATTTAAGCATGTTCTTTAAAAAAAAAAAATTCTTCTTTTTAGATAATTAGAACATTATGAGATTTAACAAGAAGAAATGCCCCTTAAGCTCACAGAATGTCATGTGCCTTGTTGGACCTTGTCTCGTCTCACCTTGGGCCTTGCCTTACTTTGCCATGCTTTCTTGTGCTGAACTACACACTTAACTACCCATTGCGACACAGCTTTCACATGTTTGGCCATACCTTGCCATGCCTTGCTATGCCCCGTGTTATGCCTTGTGTATTGTCTTGCTGTGGACCTTGCACTTTTGCCATACCTTGTCTGGTCTTGTGCCTTGATATCTGCACCTCCTTACATGGGCACACCTTCCTTCCCTTGCATGCACCTTGCACTTTGCCCTTTGTTCCACACCATGCTTCTGACAGTTCTTTATGGCATGCTTTACTGAAACTTGATGCGTATTCTCCTTTACCATGCCTCCATCCTTGCCAGGTATTCCCATGCCTGGTGCCTAGCCTTGCCTAGGATTGTGTCTTACAGGCCTTTGTACATTACTTTGCCCAGCCTCGACTTGCCTTACTAGGTTAGGGTTGGGCTTATTGTCAGGATAAGAGTCAATGTTAGAGGGTTGGTGTTAGAATAACATGAATAGGAGATACCAGGGTAAGAAAATATTACTTTAACAGCACAGAATGCCAGCTTTAGAAAAAATGCACACAAGTGAACAAAACAACTCACAGTGCGGTACTCACAAAAGTCGATGTACTTATACTGCAGAGAATACTAAATTCCATTCATATTTAGTTGTAGTATGACTGTTTTCTTCCTACACCTATAAAGTCCCTTGCATTGCAACAGTTGTATGTATGTTCCTGGGTGAAGCTAATTTGTTAAAGCAGTGCTTCTACAACAGCAAGAACTTTGTTTTCCAAGACAGCAAAGAACTTGAGTTTATTTTTGAGCACAACACAAGAACACTAGGGGTTGGGTAGGGTTAGAGGTTGAAGAACATGAGAGGAATAAATCATCAGGATATTAGTATGGGTACCTTTAACAGGACATTCTAGACATGCATACACACACACACACACACACACACACACACACACGACGAGAACAAGCAAGCATGACACATTTGCAAAAATCATTGCACTTCTACAGCATAGAATCCTAAAACCCATTTAGTGGGAAATTTTGTTTTGTTTTGTTTTTCCTATTACTCTGAAGTTGCTTGCATAAGAACATCTGTGTTTATGTTCCTATGTAAAGCAGGTTTGCTAAAAACAGTACACACAGTGCTCTTTTACAAGAGCAAGATTTTTTTTTCCACAGAGAACAGGGGACATGAAGAGTGGCACAAGGGTATTAGGTAGAGAGGTAGGGTTAGAGTTAGGGGTAGGGTTAGTTTCAAAAGGCTTGAAAAGGTTTTCCATATGTCTCTGAAATGGTTTGTGCCACAAGAATGTGTCTTACATATCTAAATAATGTGAGCTTTTGAAAAACTGAGGGAAGTAGGTCGTTCCTTTAGGACAGTAAGAACACTGCTACAATAATTCACCTTACAGAAAGCACTTCAAGGGATGTGGTGACCATTACAAGAAAGCACATCATATGCATTTACTATTCTTTCACTGCACAGGACATTAACATTAAGGTTAGTAGTAAAGGATGGGTTAGAACAAGACAGGAATACGATAGAAAATTATAAGTTTCTGCCACTTCAGCAGCACAGGGTGATAGCTTTAGTAAACATACACACACAAATAACTGGAAGATTTCACAGGCTATATGGTCAAAACCCCCTTTTTTCCCATGTAAGCAAAACCTAAATCCCTTTTGCAGCAGTTTGTAAACACATTCTCTGACTTTGCTTGCTTTGGAAGAGCAAATGATATGTCCCTAAGTAAAGTGGGTTTTTATAAACAGAGTGAAAAAGAGTAGTACTTGTAGAACAGGAAGAGCTCTGTTTTAACAATGCACCTTTCAGAGAAGCATTTTTTCTTTATTTTGTTTTGTTCTTTATTTTCGAGACAGGGTTTCTCTGTATTGCTTTGGCCCCTGTCCTAGAACTAGCTCTGCAGATCAGGCTGGCCTTGAACTCACAGAGATCCATTTGCCTCTGCCACCCGAGAACTGGAACTAAAGGCATGTGCCACCAATGCCTGAAAGGAGAAGCACTTTTAAGGAAAGTGATTAGTTAAAAGAAAGCAGAACACCTGAGTCTACTGTTTTTGCACTGTTTAGTGTTAGGGTTAGTGTTAGATTATGGTTAGATCAAGAAAGGAATATGATAGAACATTTTAAATATCTGTAACTTTAGCAGCACAGAGATCCTTAGAAAGCAACATGCCCAAGTTTATAAAATATTATTCAGTAGCATGTTTGCAAACCCAATGTATTAGTATTATAGCAAACACTAACAGTTTGTAAAGGTGATCACATATGTCTTCATAGTTGCTTACATCAGAAGAGCAGATAATAAATTCCTAGGAAAACTGCATTGTTAGAAAACATTGAAATGGTTGTTATTTTACAAGTTCAATAACTTTTAAGGGCTTTTTTTTTATTAAGGAAAGGGACTATTAGAAGGGGGAAGGGGAGGGGGGAGACGGACCTCCAGAGACAGGAGTAGCAGAAGAGAAAAAAGAGGGGGAGAGAGAGGGAAGGGAAGAGAGGGAGAGAAAGAAAGAGAGCCACAATAACTTTTTAAGCCAATGAACTACACAGAAAATTGAGGCAAGTGAGGTGGTGATTTAGTATAAAAATGAAGGACAAATGAGTTTATTATTGTAGCACTGCACAAGGACATTTGGGTTTGAGTTAGAGTTTACATGACAGTAGAGGAATGGGAGAGGAGAGGATGAGTGTCTGTGTCATTACCAGTACACAGCATCACCTTTAGAAAACACATTCGCAAGTGGCAAAAACATTGCACAGAGGCGTACTTGCAAAACCCAAATACTTTTACTGCAATGAAAACTACCATTTACAACAGTTTGAAAATCATTTATCATGTATGTTCAAAGTTGCTGTGTTAAGAAAGAAGCAGATCTCCCATTTCTAGCTACTGATATATATACCATATTTTATATCATGTACATTATATATTATTCATATATCTATACATATTGCTATATACATACATAATATACTATTATTACATGTATTACAATAAATTTACAACAATGTGGTCAATTTCACTCTGAATACTCTGAGGTAGATTGTATCAAGAAAACAACGTGCGCCTTTCCAAGCAATGTGAGTTTTTAAACAGCAGAATAGAAACAGAAGCAGACACCCACAACTAAATACTAAGCCGAACTGGAATCCAGATGCAGAGAGGGAGGACAAGACCAGGCTACAGAAACCCACAGAGACAGCTGACCTGAACAAAGAGGAGCTAATGGGCCCCCAGACTGATAGCTGGGAATCCAGCATTGGCCTGACTCAGACCCCCTGAACATGGGTCTCAGTTAGAAGGCCTGGGCAGTCCAAGGGACCTCTGACAGTGGAACCAGGATGTATCCCTGGTACACAAAAGGACTTTGGGAGCATCCCATGGAGGGATACTCCCTTAACCTAGAGGTAGGAGGGAGGGCCTAGTCCCTACTCCAAATGACTTGACAGATTTAAGTGACCCCACCTGGAAGACATAACCCTACATGTGGATGGGATGGGATGGGAGGGTGGCCAGGGTGGGGGATGGGAGGAAGGGAGGGAGGGAGGGAGAAAGAACTGGGATCAATATGTAAAATAAGAAAAATAAATAAAGAAAAAAAAGAAAAGAAAGCAGAATGAAGTCTGTACTACTTCTCCAACAGCAAGAACTTAGTTATAACAATGCATCTCACAGAGAACTACACGAAGGGGAGTTGTGACTACACAGAATCAGAGCACAGGCCTTTACTGTTGTTGCATTTCATAAGGACATTAGGGTAAAGTTGAACCCAGAAGATTATGAAAGATGAGTACTGTAACTTTAGCAACACAATGACTTCATTAGAAACCACACACATTTGAGTAAAACACCACAAGGTGGCGTATTTGCAAAAGAAAATAATGTGCTTGTACTGTACTGACAACTCAGTGGTTTTAATACTGTTTGGAAAGAATTTTTCATACATATATCTCTGAAGCTGCTTACATTAGAAGAGCAAAGCATAAATTCCTAATTGAAGTAAAAAAAATCAGTGGAAATGGTAGCATTTTTACAATAACAAGGATTTTGTTATAACAATACCCTTCATGAAGAGTACTATAAGGGGATTGGTGATCATTTACAAAAAATCACAGCATCATTGTTGTTGCACCGACTGCACAAGGACATTAGGGTTAGGGCGAGCTTTGTGGTTAGGGTTAGAACAAGAAAAGATGAGGGAAAAGTATATATATCTGTAACAACAACACAAAGTGACACATTTACAAACAAACAAATAAACAACAAGACCAAGAAACTAATGTAAGTCTACTGGAGAATACCTCAATCCCTTACAACAATATGGTTAATTCTACTAGAAAACTCTGAAGTTGCTTGCATTAGAAGAGAAGTGTGTACATCCCTGTGTAGATTAGGTTTGATTAGAAAAGAAGGCAAGTGTAGTACTTTTAGAAGAGCAAGAACTATTTAAATTATGCACCACTATGAAAAACTTGATAAGGGGAGTAGTGCTTACACAGAAGACAGAAGATGTATGAGTTTGTTATCATATCACCTTACATTGGAGCTATGGTTAACATTATAACAAGAGGAGGATGGGACAGAGTGTGAGTGTCTGTAAAGTACACAGTATCATCGTCAGAAAACACAGACCAAGTGACTAAAACATCTCACAATGGCGTATTAGTAAAGTCCAACATGCTTCCACTGCAGTGGAAACTCAATCCCAGTTACAACAGTGTGACCATTTTCATTGTGAATACTTTGAGGTAGCTTGCATGAGCAAAACCGTATGTAAATTCCCAAATAAAGACTGAAAACTGTTGTAGTTTTACTACAGAAAGAATTTTGTTATACCAATACACCTCAGAGACACATATAATTAGTAGTGACTATTTACAAGAAAGCACAGAACATGATTAAAACAACACTGCTGTTGTTGCACTGCATGAGAACATTGGGGTTAGGTGGAAGTTTTAGATACAGTTAGAACAAGAATGGAACATGAGAGAAGAATGAATGAATCTAACTTTAGCAACGTAGTGACACAATTAGAAACCACACTCAAAATGACTAAACCACTACAGGCAAAAACAACATATCAAAATACTTCTACTGAAGCCCAAAATACAGCACACTCACACACACACACACACACACACACACACACACACACACACACACACACAAAGACACAAACTGGCAAAAAAAAAAAGTTGAGCACCAGAAGCTGAGCAGCAAATCCATAAGAAAAATTCATGCCAAAAATATGGACAGAAAAGATGAGAGCAAAATCTAGGCAAAAAGTCTATCCCCAAAGCCTTTTAACATATCTTGGTAAGAATGCAAGGAGAAAAGGTCGGGTGAATATGCAGGGGCAAAAATTTAGGAGAAAAAATAAATGATAAACAGGCACACAATAGCCAGGAGAAAGAAAATCTGGACCAAAAGTCCTCAACAAAGCCAGGATAAAATGCCAGGATAAAAACAGGACAAAACAAAATTCAGAAAAAAAATTGAGAAAATAGCTGGAAATAAAGGCTAGGGAAGAGGCTGTTTTGAAAAAATACTGCTAAAGAGGCATGATGAATATGCTAGGCAAAAAATTCAGGCCATCTACTATATATATAGTTGATAAAGGGGCTGAGAAAGAAATCAGAGAAACACTCATTACAATAGCCACAAACAATATAAAATATCATGAGATAATGCTAACCAAACAAGTGAAAGACCTATATAGCAAGAACTTTGTGTATTTAAAAAAAGAAATTAAAGAAGATTCCAGAAAACGGAAAGATTTCCCATGCTCTTGGATAGGTAGAATCAACATAGTAAAACTGGCAATCTTACCAAAAGCAATCTACAGATTCAATGCCATCCCCATCAAAATCCCACCACAATTCTTCACAGACCTTGAAGGAACAGTACTCAAACTTATATGGAAAAACAAAAGATCCAGGATAGCCAAAACACACCCATACAATAAAAGAACTTCTGGAGGCATCACCATCCCTGCCTTCAAGCTCTATTATAGAGCTATAGTCCTGAAAAGAGCTTTGTATTGGCAATATATATATATATATATAAATATAAAGAGAGAGAGAGAGAGAGTGAGGAAGACCAACGGAATCAAATTAAAACCCTGATATTAACCCACACACCTACTAACACCTGATTTCTGGCAAAGCAGCTTAAAGTATAAATGGAAAAAAGAAAGCATCTTCAACAAAAGATGCTAACATAACTGGATGCTGGTGTGTAGAACACTGCAGATAGAACCATATCTATAGCCATGCATAAAACAAGTCCAAATGGATCAAAGATCTCAACATAAATGCAGCCACACTGAATCTCTTAGAAGAGACGTGGGAGTCCTGTTGAACTAATGGTACAGGAGACAGCTTCCTGAGTATAACATCAGTAGCACAGACAGTGAGATCAATAATTAATAAATGGGACCTCCTGAAATTGAAAAGCTTCTATAAGGAAAAGACACAGTCAAAAAGACAAAACGGCAGCCCACAAAATGGGAAATGATATTTACCAACCCCACATCTATCTGACAGAGAAATAAATATATATATATATATATATATATATATATATATATATATATATTTATATAATTCTTAGCCATCATGGAAATGCAAATCAAAACAACTCTGAGATACTATCTTACTCCAGTCAGAATGTCTAAAATCAGAAACACCAAAGATAATTTATGATTGAGAGGATGTGGAGAAAGGGGTACACTCCTCTACTATTGGTGAGAGTACAAACTCATATAGCTACTTTGGAAATCAGTATGGCTGTTCCTCAGGAAAATGGGAATCAGTCTACCACAGATCCAGCAATTCCACTCTTAAGCATACACCTACATGATGCACATTTATACAACAAGGAAATCTGTTCAACTATATTCATAGCAGTATTATTTGTAGTAGCCAGAATCTGGAAGCAATGTAAATGCCCCTCAACTGAAGAATGAATGGATAAAATATGATACATTTACAAAATGGAGTACTACTCAGTGGAAACAAAACAAAACAAAAAACCAAGGGAATCTTCAAATTCTGAGCGAGGTAATCCACTCAAAAAAAGAAATATGGTATGTACTCACTCATATATGGAGTTTAGACATAGAGCAAAGGATTACCAGCCTACAATCCACACTGTCAGAAAAGCTAGGAAACAAGAATGATCCTAAGAGAGACAAACATGGTCCCCTGGAGAAGGGAAAAGGGGCAAGATCTCCCAAGAAATTTGGGAGCATGTGGGGAGGGGAGGAGTTAGGAGGAAGAGGAGGGGAGAGGTGGGCATGAGGGAGCAGGAAATTTGAGTCAGGGAAAGAATAAAGGAAGGCAAGAAAAGAGATACCATAGTAGAGGGAGCCATTATAGGTTTAAAGAGAAATCTGGCAGTAGGAAAATGTCCAGAGATCTACAAGAATGACCCCAACTAACAATCTAAGCAATAGTGGAGAGACTACCTTAAATGCCCTTCCCCAGTTGTGAATTTGATAGCTACCTCATATGCCATCCTAGAGACTTATCCTAGTAGCTTATGGAAGCCGATGCAGACACTCACAACTAAACACTGAGTCAAACTCCTGGAATCCAGTTGCAGAGAGGGAGGAATGGTGAGCAAAAGGCTCAACACCAGCCTGGGGAAATCCACAGAAACTGCTGACCTGTACAATGGTGAGCTCATGGACTCCAGTCTGAATGCTGGGAAACCAGCATAGGACCAACTCAGACCCCCTGAATGTGACTGTTATTTATATCCCTGTTAATCTTTGGGGAAGAGATGTGCTTCAGGCCACGGAAGTGGTCCTTACTACTGAGCCTGTTAAAACAAAATGCTAACTGACCAAGGTTATGTACAAGGAAGAAAACTGGGTAAGTTCTTCCAAAGTAACCCTCAGTCTGTTGCATCCAAAAAATTAATTATTAAGAGACAGAGATCACTCTGGGTTGGGAAATTTTCCAACCATTCCAACTATTACTGTGCAACCATTCCTATCACCTGGAAAACTGATAATCCAGTCTGAATGGCCCTTATCTATCTAGAAATTACAGGCTCCACATCAACTTGTATAGGAATAATTAGAGGCAGGACATATTGTTCCTTCCACTTCCTAATAAAATATGCCAATTTTTATTATAAAGAAAAAACCTGGAAAATGGAGACTCTTACAAGATCTCTGACCTCTTAATGATTGTATGCAAATTATAGGAGCCACACAATGTGGCTTACCCTCCCTTGTACATATTCCTCAAGAATATCACTTATTAGTTATACATCTAAAAGATTGCTTCTTTACCATCCCCTTGCATCCACAAGATTGTGAGCGATTTGAATTTTGCATTCCTCCTGTTAATTTAAAAGAGCCCTATAAGAGAAATCAGTGGGTGGTGTTGCCTCAAGGAATGGCCAGTAGTTCCACTATTTGTCAAGTTTATGTTTTGGGGTCATTGCCCTCAATAGGGAGACATTTCAATCCTTGTATATTATACATTATATGGATGATATCCTTTTAGCCTGCCCAGATCCTAAAGAAGTAAATGAGGCTTTGGGGGAATTGCAACATAATCTTCAACTAGCCGACTTAAGAATAGCCTTAGAAAATGTACAACAAGAATATCCCTATTGATACCTGGATCATCAATTGTTATATTCTGGTCTCTGTACTCAAATATTACTTTAAGCCTGGATAGACTGACCACCCTTAATGATTTCAAAAATTATTGGGATATATAAACTGGCTTTGATCTAGTATGGCCCTGCTTATACTAGTCAGGGTTTCAACTCTTTTTGCAGAAATTTTTATCTCGCATAAGACAGGCATCCCTTATAATCCTCAAGGTCAGGCCACGGTGGAGCATGCACATTGCACAATTAAAGCCTATCTTTCATAAAACAAAAATGGCAGAATTTACAGGGTCTCCTCATAATCACCTTTCACTTGTCCTTTTTTTTAAACTTTTTAACATTTGATGGTGCTGCTCGATCTGCGGCTGACAGGCCTTGGCGCCTTAGGTCATCTGACTATGGCTCAGTTATGTAGAAGAATGTCACTAATAGACAATGGTAAAGCCCTGATATGGTTCTAGTGTGGTACTGAGGGTCGGTTTGGGTGCTTGAGCATCTGGTTTGCCGTATGGGGAGGGACTGTGATTGTAGCAGCCATTGAGAAGGTCCTATGGGCCTTATCAAAGATCCACCCATTCTGATGCCTGTGCGTCTGAGTAGCCCTGTGTGGCCCCTTTTCCTGACCACTAATTAAAGTTTGGGTAAAGTAGCTATAACATTACACTTTGGTCCAAAAGATAAGAGTTTCATCTCCATTTCAGGCACTTGTGTTCTGGCTCCCTTTTTTGTTGTAAGTAATGCTACTAATTTTGGAGGAAGTCTCAATTGTTCTCAGCCAGTCTGCTTACTGGTTAGCTTCTGGACATATGAAATAACAGCTGTCGCGGTCCATGTACCCCAGGTGGTACCCATGTCAGAGACCTCCTCCACGGATGAACAACTTGTGTGGCATAGAGGAAAGAAGATTTCAGGAACATGGCTGCCATTGCCATCTCCACCACTGTAGCAACAATTTCAAGGATAGCCCTCTCCCAATCTGTAAATACTGCAAGCACAGTGGATAAACTATCAGGTGAATTGGCTGAAGCCTTAGCCACCCAAAACACACTCAATTATCTAGTACAAATTGGTATTTTAAAACTAAATCTATAAACTAGTCTCCTATAGGAACAATTAGATTTATTGTGAGAGGCTCATATGGCTTCTTGTTCACTCTCACACATATCTGTGTCACATCTGCTAAAGCTAAGAATACATCAGTTGTAGTTACTTTTCTCCAGAGATCCTGGAATGATCAGTTTTTAAATTATACACATGCTTTAGCCATACAGATCATTAACATCAATGAAACCTAAGTACCACCTGCCAGTGCAGAAGACCTTTTACGAGGACTTCAACTTGAGGACAGATTAATTAGAGAATGGGCTATCTCTCTCTCACTGGGGCTCATAGCCCTTGCCCTTGGTACTATCTGCCTGATCTGCCTGCCTATACTGCCCAAGCCAACTTTCAAAGAAGATAGATTTTACTGTCTTTGACTAAAGATAAAACACTTTTACCCAAGTATGGCTGAATTTACAGACAAACTCATCACAAGAGACAGGTAAGGCAGAAGGGGGAAAATATCCAACCTAAGACAGAAAGGTTATGGGACTGGGTGATCTCTCCAATGATGGGTAAGGAATTATGCTGATATCTTCTGCTGACTAAGACAGTTGTTAGTTTATATTAAAAGAAAGGGGGATGTGTAGGGCCCTGCATGAACCTCCAAGGCACCTTGAGCAAGCCTGAAGCTGTTGGCTGGAACATCTTGCCCCCCCCCCAGAACTGTTATTAGTACTCTTCCTGTTTTCTTGCCCCTGGAGTTGTCATTAGTACTCCTACTATTTTGCTAACACATACCTGGTGGGGAGGAGCTAAGCCTGAAAACCCTGTTGTTTTCCACTGTGCTGTGAGTCAGTATTTAAGCCCACCCCATCCCCTAGGCATTTGGCATTCAGACATTGCTACTGAAGGAATGACCAGCTGTCCTGTTTCTTATTCAATCTCTAGGCCTTCGCCTGATTCATGGAACAGATAGTAGTGCAGGTGCTACATATTCCTATGCTCATATTAGAGTCAACTTCTTTAGGCTCCTTCAATATATTGATGGCCAGTTTAGATATACAGACTCATGGACTGATGACCACTTGAGAAATTGAGACTTAAGGATTGAACAAATACTAAATTCTTGGAACTCCCTTCCATAGGAAACCATTTTTAAATTGAATCTACCACAGCCTGCCATTCCAATAGATGTCAAGTATGTATGTATGTGTGTATATATACATATGTGTATATATGCATATATAATAGATAAAGAGAGAAAAGGAGAGGGAGGGAGTTCTGTTAATCTAAAGAACACTGATTAATACATAGTTAAAACATGAGGTGAATTCAGTTAGCTTAAGCAAATAAAAGTACAGTGAGAAATTATACCTGATGTTATTAATCTCTTTGGTCATTTGAAAAAAACAAACAAAAACAAAACAAAACAAAGAATTTGCTTTTCTTTCCCACAGAGATATTTGCCATGCCATATTCTTCATGCCCTTGCATTCAAGTGCATTCACTTATAGTTTATGTAATTCTTTCTAGAAGGCCACCTTGTAAGAACTTCCTGACTCTTCCCCATCTATAGTTCACAGCTTTCTTACACAGGCTCCCACAGGAGTTTAATAGCAAAGTATCTCTAAACTGCTATAAAAACTAAAGACTGCCCTAATGAATACACACACAAAAGCAAAATAAAACAAGCAGACAAAAGACAAACAACAACAAAATAATACAAGCGTGAATATGCATGATGAGGAAAGGAGAGAATATCGGATCTAGAAGGCAAGGTGTAAAAGTTTTCCTGCAAATCTCAGAACCTAGGAGGAGGCTGGGAAACAATTGTATCCTGGTGCTTTCATAGAGCTTGCCAATGTGAACAATGGCATGGGTAACAACACACCTTCATGGTTTAAGCCTGACGAAAATACAGAAAGAGCCCCCTGCATGAGTTTTCTCTTCATCACATTGACCTGTCATGGAAGAGGTTTGGGTTTCTCCCACAGACACGGAGATGTAGCAGCTGAGGAACAGCACCTACCATACACACTACTTCACACTCAACACTATCACAATGAAGGATGTTCAGGAAGAAAACTATCAGGTGAGGCCTTGCCTTAGCTGTTCTGAAAGTTCATGCTGTGGTGTCAACATTCCTATATCTTTATTGATATCTCTATAGAGAAATGGATGCTGATTTCCTTTGGGTCCCTTAGCAATGCTTCAATGGACCCAAGTGACAGCCTCCTCCAGCACATTCACAGCTCCACAGGCTGTAACTTGGCTTCAAAATACTGAATACTGCAGTTTCAGAAGCCAGAATAAAAATGTCAAAGTCCATAAGCACTCAGGTGCTGTGGAGATTCCCAGATTCCTTGGTAGGTCACTACAATGCAGTAAAGAAGAAATGTAGGAGGACAACATGGTCATTAAACTCATGAAATAACCCTACTCACAGCCCATAACCACTAGAACTGACTGATAATAGCCAGTCTTTGTGCTGGTCCACTGGCTTCAACAGTTCTTTGTTGCACTACAGTTCATTGCTGCCTGACACCCACACTACTGAATCAGAAATGAAAGGTGGTCATAGTAGTTCTAATGTAAAGCCAGAGACCATAAGGTCTTGTCCAGAAGTACTTGTCTTGCCCTCTGACTGTGTCAAACATCTATTGTACCTAAAGGAATCCACTGGGGCTGAAGTACAGTGATGCCCTACACTGAGCTTCTGACACTTCACTAGCTTCTCCCTTCTTTCGGATGACTTATTTCACCAGACAATAAGAGTGAAAACAAGGAGGTCTCAGCAAAGTGCCTGTGTCCTTCCCAGTTTCTGGTATCTAAGACAGATGAATGAATGGTATGAAAAACTTGACTTTCAGGAACTATAACAAGCATGGAGGTACACTTGCTTCCCAGAAGCTCCCAGATCCTGATGCCCATTCCTGAATGGCTTCCTTCTCCAAAAGCTCCCAATCCCCTGCCCAGAATACAAACATCTTTCCTAGGACCATTATTTCTTGCTGTTTACACTGAAACTTAAGGTCAGCATTCTTCTGCTCTTCTTTGGTCTCTCTATTCTATTAATTCCCTCCCCAAACTAACCTGCTCAGTCTTGCCAACATGTCTATTGGTGAATGCTATAAGCAATGATCAAATGGTGTTGCCAAAATGCTGGTGACATCATACAGATGATGTCAGAGCTCTCTAGGATACAACAGAATGTCCAGAGAAGGGGATGTTGATGTCACATGGAACTATAGTTACCTCCCTGTTAGCTAGGTCTTTCCAAATTGTCTAGAAGCCAATCTGCCTTTTCCAGGAACCTCCTCTGTGATACAGGAGTATCCCTTCATTACCTCCTCCATTCAAAGTTATTGGTTTCTTTCTGTTTGACTAGAAACGTCTTAGTACTTCTTTTTTTTTTTTTTTTTTTTTTTTTTGTCTTAGTACTTCTTATGTGGGGAACTGAGAATTTATTTCCAAGTGCTGCTCAAGAACAGCTCATTCCTTTATCAAAACCCCCATTATCATAAATTTGAAAAATAAAATACTATATGAAAATTACATAAGGATGAATAGGAAGGAGTACAGGACATTTGCCTCCAGTACAGGCTTGGAATTACACCGAGGAAAATCCCACAGGCTAATTACAATATGGGATTTTGTTTGAGGTGTACACTCAAGAGAAGATGTGTGCTGAGTGGTTTAAAACTGCTATAAAGCCACAACAGAGGGATAAAATACATCCATCAGTGTTCTGGCAAAGTGTGATGAGCTGTTGGCAGAGGTAACTAGAATACTGGAGCCATCCAGAAAAAAAAAAAAAAAATGTCCTCAGGCCAAGGTGGTGCCCTCCAGTCTGTACTAAAGAGACTACAGGAAGACAGATTACAAGCTTCTGTGAGTTTCATATTGAGATTATGTGTTAAGAAAAAAAGGACAAGGGAAAAAAAAGCAGCTGTGAACACAGCCCAGTTGGCAGATTGATTCCATGGCATGCAGGATTCAATAAATATCCCTGTCCTTACTGGCAGTAATGGTCTCACTTGTAAGACTTGTAAGACCTAGTGTAAGCATTCAGGCATTATGCTGGCCTGCCCCTGTCACCTAGCAGAATGCACTCAGGCAGTACCCTGGTCAGCTCAGGGCTCCATGCAGGTACAAAGCACCCTTTTAAGAGAAAGACTCTGCCCACTTAACAGTCTTTTTGCCTGTTCATGTCTTTCTGCTCTCTTCTCTTTCCCACTCCTCTCTTTCCACTCTCTCTTTCCTGCTGTTTCCCTGGGGCAGACCAGACTTTTCCTGTCTCTCTCTTCTCTCCTGTCCTCTTTTCTCTCTTTATCTCTGTCTCTTTACATCTTTTCCCTTCCCCCTTCCATCTCTGTTCCCAGTTGGTGAACACCTACCCCTCCCTTTACTCCCTTTCCAAATAAACTCCATATTGGTTTGTTGAGTTTTGTGGTTCGTGCTACATCACCCTCAGCAGCTGCAACAAAACAACAATACCTATTCCTTGGGAAGTGGAAGTAATAGGATGCTAAGATATATTTGAATATAACTGAATATAAATTCAGTTTGAAGACAGCTTAGGGTACACAAGACTCTTAGAAAAGTAAAAGCTTTTGTTTCATTTCCTTTTAAAACATTTAATTCAAATAGACAGTTCCTTCCCATATGGGACATCACATTCTAAGGTGATTTCCCAGTGATGTTTTGAGACTGGTTTTCTTAGTTCTACATATATTCATCTGAAAAGTTAATTAACAACAAACACTGAAAATCTCTCCAAGACATTAAATAACAGTAAGGTATTTACATTAGTGCATCAGTGGAGAGTCCAATACAACTGAGGCATGGGTAAACAGAACTACATCCTGATCTCACAGCCAGGTGAGGGCACAGAGTGTGAGACTCTGCTGGGACAGAATAAGGTGGAATAGGCACAGAGGCCAGGTGAGCAGCAGTACAAAGTCTCCACAGGTCATGAAACAAGCAGACTCCCAGTTCTCCAACCAAGGAGCTCCTGTAGAGGTCATGGCCTTGTCTGACCATCAGAGCCAGTAAGGTCATGCAGGCTTCTGTCCAAGGGACACAAAGTTCTTCTAGTCAGCAAAGATGAGGACAAGGAGCAATGGTCAGAAATGGAGCTCTTCTGCTATGAACTATGTGACAAAAGAGATGTAGAAATGTGTCAAAGGAGGAGACTCGTTGATGGGTTTGTGTTTCTGTTGGCCTTCAGGAACATCTTGAAAAGATCAGTACCAATGGTAATCAGGATTCCCATGATGATGCACTAAGATATGCCTGGAAACAACCAGAACAAAGACCTAGACACACACAGTACGTGTGCACCACTTTTTGTGGTGGTTTTAAATAAAATGGTCCCCAAAAGGAATGGTACTATTAGGAGATGTAAGCCTTCTTGAAATAAGTATAGGCTTGTTAGGTGAAGTGTGTCACTGTGGGGTCAGGCTTCGAGGTCTCTTTTGCTCAAGCATTGCCAAGTGTGACACTCACTTCACTTCCAGATGCCTGCAATATAGAGAATTCCCCAGCACTATATCTGCCTGCAGACTGCCATATTCCCAGGCACCATACTCCCAGCCATAATAATGGACTGAACATCTAACTGTGAGCCACCCCAATTAAATGTTTTTCTTTATGAGAGTTGCCATGGTTATGGGTCTCTTCACAGTATTGTTGCGATAGGCCAGACCATGCTTTTGTTTGAAGATAGACTTAGGAAGTTTGTATTAGGAAAGCAGCTCTTTACGCACTGCTTCATTGGCCATACTAGGAGGAGCATGGAAGATAGTGGTGCACAGAGTGATTTCAGCTGTGGGGTGCTAGCTCAAGATTCAGAGAGTGTGTGGCCCAGAGATCATTTTTATGGTATTTTGATGAAGAATGTAGCTGCTTTTTGTCCTTGTCTGAAAAGCCTGCCAGAGCCATGCAATGTGTGCCGAGGGAAGCTGATAACAGGTAATGGAACCAGCCCAAGAGAAGAAAAAAATGTGTTGCAGTCAACAAAGATGAAAGGAATTGGAGATCTGAAGAGTGTTTGACATCAGACAAGGAGGTGGATAATTTGGAATTTCCCCAGCTGGGTTTTGGTCTTGCTTTCATCCAGTATTGCCTCACTATGCCCCTTTCCCTACATTTTGGAAAGATAATATACCCTATGTCATTTTATGTTGGAAATATGCGATCTGCTCTTTCATTTGGATTTTATAGGGGATTATAGTTAAGATATTGCATGAATCTCAGAAGACTTTTAACTTTATACTTTTAAATAAGTTTGAGACTATTACACATTACAGGGACTTTTGAAGTTGGACTGGATCCATTTTTTTCCTTTATTTGTTTGTTTTGTTTTTTGCATTATGATATGACTTCAAACCTTTGGGGGCCAGTGGCTTGAAAGAAAATGGCCCCCACAGGGAATGGCACAGTTAGGAGGTGAGGTATTGAAGTAGGTGTGACCTTGTTGGAGAAAGTGTGTCACTGTGGGGGTGGGCTTTTTCTCAAGCTTTGCTCAGTGTGACACTTGGTTTACTTCCTGTTGCCTATGAGATGAATTCTTCAGCACTATGTCTGCCTGCATGCCACCATACGCCGTCATTATGATAATTGACTTAACCTCTGGAATTGTAAGCCACATCAATGAAATGTTTTCCTTTACCACAGTTGCCATGTAATGGTTCTCTTCACAGCAATACAAAGCCTAAGACACTTCCCTTTGATATATACTAGGGGATTAGCCAAGGAGCACGGTCTGTAAAAGGACAGTGTCTGTCTCAACCCAGTGGGTCACTGAAAGCCAATTGAACTAAATCCTAAGTCAGTGCTTTGCCACAGGAGTCAAAGGCAGGAAATAGAATTAGTCTTTGAGAAACTGTTTAGGCAGCAAGAACTATGGATATGGTCATAAGAACCCTTCCTTCCTTAGCTGGGTACATAGAAGAAAAGAAGACAAGTGTCCTTATCAAAAAATTCAGAAGGCAGGCTTCTACTGATCCATAAGAGATGAGTGCAGATCCTCTCTCCTGACTGTAGTTAAACTCTTAAAGACTCCAATTATGGACTCTTCTAGGGCTTTGATTCTATAGGAAGAATGTATGGGGTCTTTGCATTCTAAGTTGGTGACTTAATAGCAGAACCAGAGAGGCAAAGAGCTAAAGTAACGCTAGTGTGTTATGAGAGCTATCACTGGGCAGCAGGCTTCTAGTTGGGTCATGGCTTATAAGTCATTTTACTAAGCACCCTTTTTACATATATAGAGATTCATGTTGTAAGTTCTGCTACTCTAGAGAAAACTGACCAATACACCAGCCAAGCACTGTGCTGAGGACCCACAGGTGAGCAAGGCAGTACTAGCCTAAGCTTCTTCCACAGAACATGAAGATGGACAAAGAGATGAAATATCCTAATACCTCATGATGATGAACTGACAAATGTAGACTACATTGAGTCTCACATAGTTTGCTGTGAATCTGCCGATGGCTATGTCTTGTCTGCAATGGGGTCAACTCAGAAGAAGTGACAGTTTAATAGGGTGACCAACACCAAAGACCAGTGAAAACCTCTACCCCACTTCTCTGGCTGCTGAGATTAGAACTCTGGTTTGTCAGCCCCTATCCACATGGCATGTGGTAACATTTCCTGGGCACGTATACTCTCTGACTCATCTCCAGCCACAGAAATTGCATCTGTTCTAGGGAGAGCCATCAGGAAGAAACTCTTCCTTTATATATTCTGAGATCTGCCAAGGCAAAGAGCAAAGAATTGGCCTCCACTTCCATGTACCTTCTCCCATTCCTAGCCTGCCCAGGTACACTGGCCACCAAGGCACATGGCCTCTCCTACAGGATACAATCAGAGAAGCTGTTCTGCCACTCCCTTAAGGCTATTGAGAGGGAAATCATTTTATTATCAAAAGGGAATCCTCACTTCCCATAGCAGGATTTTCTCAATTCTACATTCTCCTGATATGTGTAATTCATGTCACCATACTCTTCTAGCAGTGCTATGTGTGATAAAAGGACTGATGCAGGAAAGAGAAATGATCAGAAAACAAGCAAATGACCAGGACTGTGTTCAGTGTACTGCCATATTAAACCTGAGTGCTACTTTCAGTCATGAATATTTTACTAGAACTCAGTCTAAGGAGGCCAGCCACAAATGACTTTGCAAAGCTCTCCCTGTGGCTAACTGGTTTCAAGAGAAACCCAGATACTCATTCCATCACTGTGAATTTTAGCTCATTTAATATTTTCTCTTTCATGTTTTATTCTTAATTTTAAAATACTCAGATTCAAATTTGACTATATCCAGTTTTCAATTTGTTATTACTGTTATTTTAACTTAGAAACAATCTTATTTTACATATCAATCCCAGTTCCCTCTCCCTCCCATCCCCCCATGCTTCCCACTGACTTCCCCCCCCCCCCGTCTCACCCCCCATGTATATCCATTTTTTACTTGATGGTCCTTCAAAAATCTAAACACTGATCACCACAGGAAAATTGCCCCCTGGACAGCAGACACTGACAAAACAAATCACAGGCACTCATGAGCACAAGGACCACTGGTCCTCAAGAAACAAGCCAAAGAAGAGCTTCCTGATGGCCTTCGATACATTGATGATCTCTTTGAATCAAGGCACGTCCAGGATGATTTTCACGATGGCTACCCCTGGAAAGAGAATTTATTCATGGTCATGTGACTGCCTGGCATGCCACTAATCTGGACACAAATTACAACCACTGCACAGCTTGACTGTGTCTGTGCCTGAAAAGTAAAGACACAGAAAATGATACAATACAACAAAGAAAATGGCAGGAAATGTGCTGGTTATGGGCTTCTGGTTACTGCTTCTTAATAGAAAACATATAGATTCTCTTGGGTTTAGGATGGCAATGGGCCAGGCAGTGTTTGTGCCAGAGGACGGAGCTGGCACAGACTAAAACAAGGGGAGTGATATGGTTAGATGAGCTCACAGTTTGACTTAAATCTGTGTCATCAGCATGTGTGTGGCGGGGTGATGGCTCCAAGTGCTCTGCTCTTATGGGTAGTAAAGATGGGCAGAGAGCTGGAATCTGCAACAAATAACCTGAGTTTCCTTATGGGAAAACAACACTCAGGAAATACTTTTACAAGCCCATTCCTCTCACTGGAGACTAGATTCGAGGCACAAATCTTCAAATGAAAGTGAGGCAGTGTACTTGTTACTGTTATTATCAGCCTGACCCAAACTAAAGTCACCTAGGAAGAAGAATCAATGAGGAATTGTCTAGAGCAGATGATTTGGGCATATCTGGGGGACTTTATAGGTTGTTAATTGAAATGGGAGGACTCACCCTGAAAATAGGCAGAATCATTTTATTAGTTGGGACCTGAGTTATGTAAAAGTGAAGAAAGATAGACCATAAGCAGAGGCATACAGCCAGCATGGGTGCATCTGTTTCTCTCTGCTCTTGCCTTCAGATGTAATGTGAATAGCTGAGTTCATGTTGTAGAATATTATTTTAACTAGGCAAAGATATGTTGTTACATTTGTTTATGCTGCAGAATATTACTGTGTGAATGTGTGTTAATTTTGTTTATGCTGCATTTGTTTAATGATGTAACAATATGTGTTTAATTATGTAAAGATACATTGCATCTGTTTCTCCTTGCCTACCTAAGGCACCTGAGTGGTCTCATAAAAGAGCTGGTCAATAGCTGGGCAGAGAAAGGATAGGTGCAGCTGCCAGGCAGAGAGAATGAAAGGAAGAATCTAGGCTGGAAAAGAGAAAATGGGGGAGGAGGAGAGAGTGAGGGAGACACTAGGGCCAAGATGCCAGGCAGATACCAGCTAAGTAGACACAAGAAGCAGTTGAAGTAACCTATACAAAAGTAAGAAAGGTAACAAGCCCAGAGGCAAAAGGTAGATAAAAAGAAACAGAGAAACATGTATTTAAGTTAAAAGAGTTAGGCAGAAATGTGTCTAAGCTAGGCCGATCATTCAAAACTAATAATAACTCTCTGTGTCATGATTTCGAAACTAGGTTCTTAGTGTTCTTGATTTCCCCACAATAGACAGTAAGCTTGAACTGTGAGCTAAAATCAAATCAATTTTCCCCTGCTAAGTTGCTAAGTTGCTGGGTTGCTGACCCTGAAAAATCAATGTGCTAAAGAAGTTAAGATACCACTCTGTGACACAAGGGTTCGCACAAGTCACTGAGATGCTAAAGTAATTCATAACATGTCCAAAAGCATCACATTAGTCCTAGAACAGGAGCCCCTACCTCTCTCTCAATCCAGCCTTGTATTTTTTTCAGTCACAGTATTACAAAGGCACACGGACAACAGCCATTGTCACAGGCACCATGTCACCTTATCCACAAAGGGTAGCAGATAGTGTTTTACTCTAGCAGATACTACCCTATTTTCTTGTAATCAATTAAAAAAAACAAACAGACTTAACTTCATTTGAAAATGTTTTCCTATGGATTTCCTGACCCTTGGAAATTGATCTGAAAACATAGCCTTAGGAATGAATCTCAACCAATGTCTTTCTTGGACATTGGGGGAAAACTCTTTAAATGTCAGACTGCTTAACTGCCAAGTGTGGCAGGTAGTAATGAGTAGCAATCTGTACACTAATATCTTTAACCCTGGGGCTGATGCACACACATCATGTCAGGACTTCTAGGCTGCCCTCTAACTTCTCTACTTCCTCAGAAAGACTCTGGAAACATCTTTGACAAACTTCCTCCTTCAAAAATAGATGGTAATTAGACAGTAAAAGTCATTTTGCTGAAGTCCGTATCTTCCTAGGATATGTAATAGCTCCTTCTGCACAGCTTCAAAGGGCTATCCAAGGAGATGACCAGTTTTGCCCATGAACTCCTATAACCACATTTACAGGGATAGGATGCAGGTCTGGTGAGCATAGTGCAAAAGTGGTTGGCAGTTTAGCCTCTTTCTATGTCAGTTTCCACCAGCTAGAGAAAGGAGGGTGGAGACAGCCTACAGTGAAGCGTATTGACAGAGGGGACACCTTAGAAAATCAATCCCTTTATAAGTGAAGCTTTTAACAGCCACATAAATGGGTCAACTTAATCGCTGACCAACAAGTTGCTAAGTACATTTCCTCTGTTTGTTTGTTTGTTTTTCCAGCTCTCTTCATTCATTCTCCTTCCTTTTACATCCTTTTATTTTATTATGTTGATTCACTTAAAACACAGATAGAAACAAGATACAACCACTGTTTCTAGACTGAATAGACAATAATTCATGACTTTTTCATTCAGTCTTTCCTTAGCATTTTAACGACTGCAGGCTACAGTTTTCTCTCTGGCATTAAGCCATCTTCATTGTCTAAGAAGCCCACTTCCAGTCTCCCCAGCTTAATTACAAACAAGTCCACCACTAGGAAAAAACTCCCAGCAGTACCCCTGCCTTTCAACACTTATGAATCAGTCACCTCCAAAAGCAAGAATAATAGCACAGGGTTCCAAAGGACACCACTCAAAGGGTCAGTCACCAGCTCTCCTCTAGCAGGAGCACAGCTCTTGGTGAGGGACCTGGGACCCTGCAACCACACAAGGATGTTTCCATGGTGCAATAGAACTTCCTTAACTTTTCTAGGCCATCTGTTTCTAAAGAAAAGTGGGAAATAAGTGGGAAATTTTGGGCATAATTCACAGCAAATCTGGGTGAGCTCGGAGACTGAGCTCCAGGGAGAGGGAAGGAAAGAATAACAAAGTGAAAAGGCATCACTGATCTCAAGCAAGGTGACAGGGATCAAAACATGGAGACTCTTGCTGATTGCGACATCCAGGTATGGAATGACCAGCGAATATTGAGTAACTTAAGACAGGGGATGACCCCCAGTCTACCCAGGAATCCTCCAATCTGTCTCGACACTGGACATAAAAACCTCTTGAGGATCCCGAGGCAGTGGCAATTGCAACAGGAACACAGGCTTTTGTTATTGTTCCCAAAGACCAGCAGGACAGATGCAGGAAGTGTGAATTCATGTCCAGGCCTCTCCCCCTAGTGGGCTATGAAGGAAGGTTTCACCTTTGCCATACAGGTAGAGCAGTGGACCTGACCTGACACTTGCCTCCCCTGTGAGCTGCAGAGAGAAGGGACAGCAGGAAGTCAGGAGAGGCTGCACGGAACTGCTATTCCTGAACACTCAAGGAGGAGTGAAACAGCCCCAGAACACCCTTCAGGTAAAGAATGGGCAGCTGATGAGGCAGCATCTTCTCCAGCATGGAACACAGATCCTAGAGGTGGTCCTGCTCCTTGGTCAGGAATAGGTGCAGCAGGCACTCAGCTTTGGCATCTCCTGCCTTCTTGTCCAGTTGCCTCCACTCACTGATGCTCATAGCTCCACCCTGATTTCAATAGCAGGAGCATGACCTTGATCTCATTCATGATCTGGGCCAGGCTCTGCTGAAACTGGGCAAGCAGCTTCTGGCAATGTGGCTGCATAGTGGCTGGCTATCCTGCCTTGTTCTGGCAGATGGCACCAAGACTCTGGGAGTCCAAGGTTCTAAAAGAGATGGGTAGCAGCCTAGGACTCCGGGAGTCCAGTGGGGGTGGGTCCTAGACCAGGGTCTGTGTGCTGCCTGGGGCTCCAGCTTTCTGATGGTGTTCTGTGGATGTTGGTCTCTAGGGCCAAATGGGCTGAGAGACTGGAAGAGGAATCAAAAGAGGAGAAGGTGGCTGGAGGTTGGAATGGCTGCAAGTAGGCCTAAAGGTCTTCCTACTCTGTCTACGAGCACCACTGAGATACAAAGTGCTTTTGCTCTTGAGGAAAAGGTCTGAGTGCCCAAAGCCTCTAAGCTGACCACCTTAGCCTGCATAACTGTGGCCTGTGCCTACTGACTCTCTGTTCACAGGCAATCCTTCTGACTGGAGTCTAAGGCTGGTGACCTAAATCATAGGGACCAGGAGTAAGGGTCCCACCCCAGAACCTGATCCTGACCTGGTCCCAACCCACCTCCACCACTAACTACCCCACATTGTCCTGGAGCCCATGAGTGAGTCCCTGGTTGAAGGAGCAGGTGATGGGAGAGGAGTTTGGCAAGCTGGCCAAACCCTTCTTCCCACTGGTTCACCTACTGCCTCTAGTCTAGGGTTTACTGATAATTCCAAAATAAACCATGGACACAATGGAAACTCTCACTCACACACAAATTTAGACATCTCTAATTTAAGACCTGTATGGAATCAATCTTCAAATCAAGAATTTTTCAGAAAGAAAAGTTTCCAACAAAATATGCCTAGCAGTTAGTAGCCTCATACTCACCTATATATATGAACTCTGAAATCAAAGGCAATTGAATGCTTGCAGGAGTATGGGTGTGCATAAAGAACTTTTGCTGTGGGCTGTTGGAGCATTCTGGCAAGAAAAGTGCTCATCCACAGGGAGTCTTTCCAATTGTAGCAAATTCTCGCTTCCCATAATGACTGCAGGGGCATTTAGTCAAGCTGAAGAACATCTGTCTTCTCTGACAGCCCTCTGTGCACACTGCTAACCCAGGACTGAATCCAAAGCATTTGCTTTCAGCAGCCCCCACACTCTTGGTGGGGATCTGCATCTCAGGGCACACTGCAAACAACTTCATTGCAAGCACTGACTCACTTGCTAAGAGTGGCCAAGAATTCTTTCTATGGTAGTGTCACCCAAAGCAAAGACATTTCAAATACCCTAATCCTCTGACAGAAGCCACATTTATGTATAGGAAACAAACTCTGTACAATGACCAAAGAAAGAGACTAGACTTTGTCCTTAAGTTGCCTAGTGCCTTAAAATAATGTTTAAAGTAAAAGAGAATCAAGGAAGATTCCCCTCTAGCTTGTGTTCAAAATGTGGGTAAGCATGGGGACCTTCCACCTTGTTCTCTGCTCTATCCTCCACCATTATCCCTTCAGCCGTGTAACAAAACCCATGTACATTTCACAGAAAATGAGGGGATGGGAGCATGTAGTGTGTGGTTCATGTTATGTGACAATGGATTTTTAACAGTTACTTCATGAACTTATGAGTGAATGAAATAAACTAAAATGTTTAACATTTGGGACCTCTTATGGTGGACAAAGCATGAAGCTTAGTAGTGAAGTATGTGCTTGGCAGATAAGCATCTGTAGAAAAATCATGAATAGCAATGACAGAAAAGAAACAGAGTTTCTATTGCTTCAACAAAATATCATAACGAAAAATCAAGTTGGATAGAAAGGGGTTATTGGGCTTACAATACCATATTGATGGTCATTACTGAAGGAATTTGAGACAAAACCTCAAACAGGACAAACAGGCACTGATTCAGAAGCCATAGAGGAGTAGATCACTGGTTTGCTTCCCCTGGATTGCTCAGCCTGTTTTCTTATAGAACCAAGTTCAACTGCCCAGGGATGGCATCATCTACCATGGGTGGAGCCTTCTCCCACAGATCACTAATTGAGAAAATGCCATACAGCTGGGTCTAATGGAAGCCTTTCCTCAACTGAGGCTCCCTTCTCTATGATGACTCTAGCTTGTGTCAAGTAAATGCAAAGCCAGTCAGTACAGAAGCTACCATAAGAGAGACGATAAATGTGGAAAGCCACAGATATGTAAGATTTTCTCAGAGGCTTTGAGAAATGGACAAAAGAATTTTAGTTTTGTGTCCTTGTACAAGTATGCACTTGGCAAGGATGCTCTAGAATTGAAGTCAGTGCCCCAAAAGAGTCAAGGTGGTGATTTATGGGAACAAGAATCTTCACTCTCAACTGTATTCGCCACTCCTTAGGCAGCTGTGTCTGAAGTATTCCATGTTCTCTTGCTAACATTGTCTTACTTAGCTCTCTGCATTGATGTTTTTTCATTATAAACAGTTTATATAATGCCAGTGCCATACTTCTTAATAAACATACTTGGCATAAGACAAAGTTTGTGCAAGACCTACTGACCTAGCTTTGATCTTCTCTATCTTTCTCATCCCCTGACACCTCCCTGCTGGGACACTGTCACTGAAAAGTAAACTGCTGGTCCATGTCAATCAGAAACAACCGTGGGAGGTTCACAAACTCTCTCTGTCTGATGCCACAGAAAATGTTGCCAGGTTCAGGGCTTGCCACAGCACCAATAACTGTGCTGACCTCACAGCTGCCACCCCAGGTTAAAAGACATCATTTGCACTCCTCTGTCTAATCCAGACATGCAGAAAAATTTGGATTAGGGGATTATGCTAAAGATGTCTGTCTCAGTCACTGTTTTATTGCTATGAAAAGCCACCATGATCAAGTGGATTCTTATATAATGAATATTTTATTGTGAGCTTTCTTTCCATTTGAGAAGTTTAATCCATTATCATTATAACCCTGGATCAGCATGAAGAGCTACCTCCTTATCCATAGGCTAAGAGGGAGAAGTTGGGCTAGTAATGGCTTTTGAATCTCCAAAGCCCACCCCCAGTTACACACTTCAAGCTAAAAAATGCCACACATACTTCAACAAGCCACACCTCCTAGTCTTTCTCATATAATTCCATTCCCTCACATTCAAATATGTGGGCTTTTTCCAGTGTGGAGAAGAAGAAGCCTGCTTTTTCACCCTAGTCAGTCTTATCAGTAACAATCCAATGAGACAGGACCCAATGAAGTAAAAAATGCTAGTGACTGCTTGCATTTACACTAGAAGAGCTTCCTGTGACTTATACCTAAGGCCCTCATGTGTCCAGGCTAAGCAAGTGTTTCCATGGTCTGCGTGACTGGGTAGTAAGAGAGGGGTCTGCTGGCTCTAGGAAACCTCATCTGGGCTTTCAGACAGATCAAACTATCAGATCCCCTGATGGAAGCCAGGTGCCAAGTGCACACTGGGCCAAGTCAGACCATGTTTCTAGAGATTGCTCTGTCATCCTACCCACCACAGTGAAGCTGGGTTCTTCTTTACTTATATTTATTTTATTGTTTTCAGTAGGGCCTTGCCTAGCCCAAGCTGGATTCAGACTCCTGCCATTGCTCCCCTGGTTCAGAAATCAGAGGCATGTTACCCACCACACCATCATGCTCAGTGTTCCAGAGGATGACTGGACAAAATAAAGCAACAAGATTGACTTAGTATTCTCTTTCTTTTTTCTTTCTTTCTTTCTTTCTTTCTTTCTTCCTTTCTTTCTTTCTCCCTTCCTTCCTTCCTTTCATTCTTTCTCTTTTTTCTTTAACTTTTGTTCCCTCTTGTGGAACTGTTTCTGAATTCAATTGAAACATAACTCATTATTTTTGTAGGTTATATACTTGAAATGTTGAAATGACAAAGAAACTATGAGTCTTTGCCTCTGTAATTAGCTGTCATATTTTCAAAAGTATTAATTTGGAGTAAACTAAGGCTCTAAGAATATATTACCATTATTTTTGGCTGGGTTTTTTGAGACAGGGTTTCTCTGTGTAGCTTTGTAGCTGTCCTGGAACTCACAGAAATCCACCTGCCTCTGCCTCATGATTGCTCGGATTAAAGGTGTGTGCCACCACATCCTGGCTCATGTTACTAAATTCTTAATGATACATAGCACCATTAAATTATATAATTATCTCTTTTCATGGAACTAATGAATCATGATGAGAACAGAAGATTAGTGAATGTAAGGACTTGATCTCCTGGTATACATTTCTCCTGTTAATTCACCCCCTCAAAAAACTCAACATCTGATCTAACACATTCTAAACAGGAATGGGCTGTCATCTCCATGAAAGACAAATCATGTCTTATGCATTGATAATAAAGAGTCATGATGGGTCTTAGTTTTCTTAAATTCAAAAGACCTATTTAAGATTCTGATCATGTATAACTTGTAAGGTCACACCACTTTAGGTGACAACTGTAAATTAGCACCCATCTTGGGAAAATGGCATGAAATCTGTCATGAAACACAAAGTGGTACTACACAGGATAAAAAGGACCTTTTCATATAAATCAGGTGTCCAGAAAGGAAAGCAACTCTTTTGTCTTCCTGTAACTCTATCACATAATTTTGAATGACTCAGCTAATATATATTTACAAGATTATAAATGAAGTACTCTATAGATAACTCCCCCATGGAGGTCATAGTTTGCACATGGACTCTATAGAAAGTTTGAATAAGTTGGGGACAGTCAAATTGCAATGAATGTGTGTGTGGTGGCTGACATTTGGAAGTTCATGTGCCCAAGCAGAGAGGTGTTATTTTAGAATCAGTAAATGAGCATGAAAACATGTTGAAGAAAACTGAAAAAGAGCAAATTTTCAGTTCAAAATGGTAGTCTTTTACACTGTAGAGACTATAAGGCAGAGCAAGGATAAAATGTCTACCTCCGAGTATATTCAGCAAGTGTCTTCTTCCTATCTGTACATTTCTCCAGTCTCTCAATGTGTTTTAAAGTCTATAACATCTTACCTTGGTGAAGACGTCTTCTTTTGTACTGTCATCTGCTTCTAGAGATAAAGGCAAAGTATGACTTATATCAATGGTAAAAAGTATCATATGTTAAATTGACAATACTAATGTTTTGTTAGTTTGCATTCTTTTGAGATCATCACCAAGATGATTCTAAACTGAATTTGTAGGCAATTAATTCACTGAGAACTCTTGCTTCTATTTTGTGTGTGTTGAATATGTAAGAAGAAGGAAATTAACCAAGCATTAATACCTACAACTAAACTGTGCACTATCTTAACAGGGCACTCTCAAACTGACAGAAAGTAACAGCCTATAAAAATAACCTTGTTATGTTTGTCTCTGAACTAATGGTTCTGCGAGAATTGTGAGATACCTGTGCTCATCTATGCTTTGCAAAGGAACAGAAAAGCCTCTTTAGCTATTTGTTCGAAATAGCTTATGATAAAAATCTCCAACACAAGGAAACTAGATCTGCGGTGACTGTTCTTTGTAGCAAGATGAAACAGGCAACTTAAACAGACCAGGGATAAAAATATTTGGAGAGAATTCCAAGCTATTATTGATGCAAAGCTCAAGAGAGGACAGTGTGTTCACTCTCCTTGTCCCCTTCCAGGAAGATGCTAAGATCCTCAGTTCTAGCTCTGGTTTATTCCTTATGTGCAGTATAAGATGGTTAGGATCAGCTTCCATTGCCTCCCATGAGAGGAACTGTGGGAAAGATCGGAAAGATCTCTCCTTTGGTAGTTGTGTACCCTGAGCTATATCTCTGTTGAGAGAACAGCAGAGCAGCAACACTGGACATAAGGCAGGCACATCCAAAGAAATACTATTGATATGAAACTCATTTTTGTTTATGCATGTAAAGTATTGATTTAGTTGAGATTTAACTAGATGCCAAAATATTCTAGAAAACAGGAAAAAATAATTTGCTTCAGTTGAAAAACACAAAAACCTAGTGGAGCTTTTTGATTTTTTTTCTATGACAGGAGTAGAACATAACTTCCACCATAAAGTGGGCTGAGACTGGCAATCACTCTTGTAGAATTAAATCACTCTTATAGAATGCATCTTGTAGAATTCAGCTAATAAGGAGAAAGCAATTGCCTAGAATGCTCACAAAGCTCTGTGTTCAATCCCTAGGAATACCGAAGAAAAATTATTAATTATTCAAAAAGTACTGGGTGAGTCTAGCATAAAATATTGTGACCTATCATGGACAGCTTAACTTAGGAGATGATTAAGGAAAGAGGTAACTGAGTGTGAGAATATTGTCTAAAGGGATAAAATGAAGAAAGCTTTTGATTATATTACTATGAATAAAATGAAAAATGATGGTATTGTATCTTTTTGCTATAACACACTTTAGAAACATTGAACTATATAATAATAGTCACATTCAAAATATGATGCATTGTTATAAAACTGAAATACAAGTTCATTATATAACAAGTGCCATTTAAAATGACAGAGGAAACATACAAGGAAGAAGACAAAAGACCATAGTCTAATTTATACAAATGAGTCACATACATCATGGGCCACAATTAAATAAGCCCAAGTTTTTTCACACAACACTGTTCCATATTTAAAATTCTTTAAATCTGTATTCAAAATATGTCAAGAAAATATTAAGAAAGAATATATAGCCATAGTTTACCCTTGGTTAAGCTAATGCCTATTTTGAGGACAAAACCACTTCTTACTCTTCTTGTGTCACTAGGGTGGGAACACCTGCAGCACACACCCATCCAGCATCTCACCTGCAATGCATAGCCATCCAGCATCACACCTTCAGTGCACAGCCATCCAGCATCTCACCTTCAGTGCACAGCCATCCAGCATCTCACATGCAGTCCACAGACGTGCAGCATCTCACATGCAGTGCCCTATACAGACTCTTCCACTGTCACTTTGGGTCTTTTTCAGGTATTGCTTCACTGAAATATGAAAATCTTTTTAACATTCATGTGAAAAAAAATCATTGACTAAATATTCCAAAACCTTATTATGGTTTTCTCATTTACCTTACATTAGAAGTTCTCAAAAAATAAAATTTATGTTTTAAGAGTTGATTATGATTGGTGACTGCTTTCCTTGCAACTTTTTTTTTTATGTTGAAGACATGGGGAGAATTTAACTCCTGACTAAAACAACAAACACACACACAGGGAGAAGGAATATGGTAATAATTTCACATGCTGCATTCTGATGGCTGCATTTTTGATGGTGTTCTATTTACATGTAGTTGGTATTCCTCCTACTTCGCTCTCCCTCCATGCCCCTACAGCAGCACAACCTTGTCTCTGTCATGATAGTTTGCTGACATTTCCTTGAGGCTGATATTCTTTCTGAAGAGATTGGTTTGGTAGACCATGAAATTGATACACGACTCTTAAGCATCCCTCTGCAGCACTCTCAGAAGCCACCAAATGATTTATATTTTCAAGCTGCACTTTTAGTAATTCATTCGTGAGTAAGTGCTGAAAACATTACCTGGATGGTTTTATACACAATAAGTGTTTCTGTGTAACCCTGAGTCATTATAACTCACAGACTGTGCCAAAACTCACAGGGGAACAATACTTTCCCTCAGTTCCCAGCCTTCCTTACTACAGATGAGAACTCGAGATATCAGTTGTTCTTAGTAAACTCCAAGACAAAAGCTTCGTTTTCCCCCTTTCCCCTTTGTTTTCTCGTTGCTGAGGATCTGATAGACAGGGTTTTGAACCGTTCAGCAGTGTTGTGGGATATAAGATCAAGGCAGAAATAGGAATTATATTGCTGTACACTAATTTTACAATACCATTCTAAATATCATTCCCAAAGAAAGAAAACATTAGGAGGATAATTGTCTATATTACTACTGTCTATGTTTGCAGGATTTAAAAAAAAACATGAACAAAGCCAAGAGTTACCAATGCAAATTTTTAATTAAGCACTAGAAAATAAAAGGGGGGCTTGTCTTTCTATAAACCCGAGAGAGAAACAGAGACAGAGACAGGGATAAAGGAAGAAAAAGAAAGAAAGCAAATGATCTGAGCAATGGGCCAGCATCCATCAGGCACTCTCACAGGGAGGAGCCATGGGCCTCAGGAAATGCAATCATGTGCTTTCTGAGCTGCTGAGCACAGCAGGGCTGTGAAGGCTCTGAACCATCATACAGCTCCCCTCAATGCTTGGCATTTGGAAGCCAGACAGGTAGATCTGCTCCAAAGCAGCAATCAACAGGGTTTTGCAGGTGAGCTGTGGCAGGTAGGCTAGGCTTCTATCAATGCAATATGAGGCAGGCATGCGCAGCACACCGTTGAGCACCTTTACACACGCGCGCAGTCGTGCATCCTTGTTGCTAGGAGACAAAGCAGGGTTCTGCTCAGACTGAACCAACGACCTGCACTAGCAGGACGCTCCTGTGGCAAGGTGGCAGTGCTTGTCTGTTTCTCAGTTTTAGTGTGGAGTTTGGGAGGAAGTTAGAAGCAAAGGGGATGGCGGAGAAGGCAGGACAGGCCTGAGAGGCCCTGGACCTGTATCATGCCCATGCCTACGGACATGGTATATGATGCCTAGAGCTGACTGCCTCAGAGCAGGCACACTGATATAACTCTGCCTGTGAGCCTTCCACCTGCACTATGGGTACCTTGATTACCAAATTCAGAGATGCCCTATTTGCCTCATCCCATCTGCACCTGTGGGGCAGTTCCAAAGAGCAGCCAACATGGGGGAATGTGGCTACAGTAGAACACTTCAGCACCTCCCTTGGATATGGTATGGATAAATATGACGGAACAGGTAATAGGGCTTGGGAGGGCATATGGACAGGAAGGGCAGGGACTATTGGAGCCAGTCAGGGCCAATCAGGAAGCAGCACCACCTTCCATGGCTCCTTCCTAAAGGAGGGGAGAGGACAAGGTTTTGTTCTGCTCTCACTGAGCTCCTGGGGTTTTAGCCAGCCTTGCGTCCTTAAACATCCTGGACCTGTATATCCAGGAAGGGTCTAGCTCTTAGGCCTTCTCTAAGGGAAGCAAAGCAGTAAACTGCAGTTGGTTTCTGAATTCTTTTATATTACCTCTTTTAGAGCATTTTATTGGACACTTTAAAGTGGTTTAGCTAATAAAACTACATATATTTTATTTAAAAGTATATACATTAAGTATTTTTTTACATTTATGTATATGAAGTTTGCCTACATGTAATTTCTGTGCACTGTGTTCCTCCAAAGAGAGCATTGGATCCCCTGGAAGTGGAGTTATGTTGGGTATGAACTGCCATGTAGGTGATAGACTCGAACCCAGGTCTCTAGAAGAAAAACTAGAATTCTTAACCACCAAGCCAGCCATCATGTCTTTAACACTAAAATATACATTTCAGAAAAATTGCATCATGAGACCAATTTTCCCATATCAACATTGAGGCTCAAAAAATGTCACCAAAAAAAATCTTACATCAGTGTGATCCATGTTTGCTGAGGGACCTTGAGGACATTTTGAATATGGAAGATGACTGTTCACATGTTCTCTCTCTCCCTCTCTCCCTCTCTCCACACACACACACACACCCCACCCTTGGTGTACATGTTGTGTGTACATGAGTATGTTTGAAGGCTAGAAGTTGGCATTGTTTTTATTGTTTTTCACCTTATTTTTTTTAAGGTATGTGGTGTGTGTGTGTGTGTGTGTGTGTGTGTGTGTGTGTGTGTACGCATATATCCCTCACATGCACAGGTAAGTGCTCAGAGGGCAGAGAGCAGTTCTGTTTGGCAGTTATGTTCCGCCATTTTGTGGGTTCTGGGGATTGGACTCAGGCCATCAGGCGTCCCCGCTGAGCCACCTCTCTGGTCCCTATACCTCTGCTTTTCAGACAGGGTCTCTCTCTGTTCCTCTCTCTCTCTCTCTCTCTCTCTCTCTCTCTCTCACACACACACACACACACACACACACACACACACTACCACTGTATTTGATTTATTGTGTTGGAGCTTATTGATTCATCTAGCTTCTTTCAAGCAAGAAACTATGGGGATTCTCCTGTTTCCACAGCCCCAGAATTAGTTTTTCTGGGTGCTAGGGCTTTTGTAATCCAGGTCCTCTGGATTACAGGGCAAGCACTTTACCAATTGAGCCTTAGCTCTTAGCCCCCTTTTGGGTCTTACTTCACATTGGGCACCAATGTTACTCAACAGTATATTTTCCATAGTCTACATTGTTTCTTTACTCATTAGTGTAGGACTGAGGGTTCCTTGGTCTTCTAATTTGGAACTTCATAAAAGTGAAATAAGAATAAATTATTGATTCAAATGCTTTCTTTTGCTTTATGAACATTCCTTTTAAAAACAATGAATTTGCAACTGTATTTATTCATTCTGACAATATATTTATTCCATCCACACAATGCTTAGATATCTACTATACATCATAGACATTACACTCTCTCAACCTCCCCCCCCCATTCTTAAACCTTTCTATTTCTCTACTTAGTCAAGAACTTCAGAGTTAAAAACTGGCCTCAATTTTTGTTTGTTTGTTTGTTTGTTTGTTTTTGAGACAGGGTTTCTCTGTATTGCTTTGGATCCTGTCCTGGAACTAGCTCTGTAGACCAAGCTAGCCTCAAACTCACAGAGATCTGCTTGCTTCTGCCTCGATTTTAAATTTTCTCCCTCTTTCTAAGAAACTAAACAATTTGTCTCATCTAAGTGTACTAGTCAATACAATTGTAGGAATGTTTATATAACTTCCTTGAATTTAAGGTCTATTTCTTTATATAATACCCACAGGCCACTGAGCAGAACAAACTGGAATATGTTTCCATGTTACTGAGTCATGGTGCTAAACCACACATGACAGATTTCACTGGGACTGCAACCCTCCACTGTGCTGTGTATAATGGAAACAAAACAATTACAGTGAACTGTTTAAGCACAACATAGATATTAATGCCAAAATGAATGTAAAGATAATTTAACTTCATTTCAAACACATTTGTAGCAGTGACACTTGTATCCATTTTCCACATGGTAAAACTCAAGTATTCTCACTGAATCAATTAAAAGTAAAACATTTTCTCTCCAAATATGTTTGTCATATTTTTTGTAGGTAGTGTAAATGAACACAACAAACACAGCACAACAATATTGTCTCCGCACTGAACTTTATTTTTAAATTCAAAACATGATGAATTTTTGCCCCCACACATAACACATACACACAAACAATAAAATAAATACTTTTTAAAGGTAAGTGTTTTTTTTTTTAAACTGGCCACCTGAGGAATGAGATGGGTCCCAGTAGTCAGGCCTTTCTACTCTTGCTTAGCCTTCTCCCTTATGTGTGGACGGAAGTTTCTGTCCCTCCCATCCCGCAGCTATTTACTTCCAAGTAAACACACAGAGCTTATATTAGTTATAAACTGTTTGGCTGATGGATTAGGTTTCTTACAGGCTAACTCTCTCTTAATTATAGGTGTTGCCAGACAGGAAGTACAGGTGAGACTCCCAGACTAGGAGAATTCTGGGAAGAGGAACACGAGAGTGAATGGTCAGGGAGACACCATGTAGCTACTGGAAAGGTAGGACACCTGGGCCTTCTCTGGTAGGATAAGGCCATGTGGAAATTCAAAGATAAGTGTTTTTAAAGTAAACATAAATCTGTTGAAACTGAGATGATATTGGGGTGGTTTGTCTCAGAGACAAGGCAGGAATGGAAAATAAAGGAGCGTGGTCAAAGGCATATAGGCAAATTTGAAAATTGAATCATTGATGAAAAATTCCAAGAAAACATTTTTAACATTTTCTAATTTATGTGTATATAAGAAATACTGCTCAATTTAGGAGATAATTCTTGGTTTAGGAAAGAAGTATCTTTGAAATATAGACAAAGGCACTTAGGTCCAGAGCTGCCAATTGATCTCACCCATTTGACAGGAGCATGCATGATCACGGGGTTGAAAAATGGAAGCAAAACTCCATGAAGCTAAGAAGTTTGGAGCCAGTGGTATTCCCGGGTGGCTTAGGACAGGAGAAAGGTGTGTCAAAAGGGGAGTGTACAGCAGAGGATGAAGAAAAACCTAGCCTTTGTGATTCTTTCCAGTGAGTGTGAATTATGTTGACAGTATCTGTGAGAAGTTTTCAACTGAGAAACACATTTTGTACAATGGTACTTTTTTCTTTCTTTTATAGCATGGCATCACACCATTTTCCCTTGTTGTATTTGAAAAGAAAAAGCAGATGACAATTTTTAAAAGAGAAGGGTGTAATTGTGAATGCAGTGGTTGAGCCGAATAGGTACAGTTTCTTCCTTTTTGTGATCTTCATGATGTTCTCAAGGGGACAGTTGCTTAAATTAGGAATGCTAAATTGACAGGAGAAAGACTGGCTTAAACTCAGAGGCAAGAGGTAAGAAACCCTGACACACATGGAGTATTTGCTGAGGAAAGGACTGATCAGACCACAACAAAAGGACAGTGTGCTCCAGAACTCAGCTCTCCTTTAATACTCTCCCCTTTTAATGCTGACTGATTTTGTTGTCCGTAATCTGACTTTACTGATGATTTTATGTTAAGACAACTGCACATTGGTGTTTATTTTTACAAGCATTGACTTACTTTAATTGGTGACAATACAATTTACCATCACTTTTAGTGTGGCCAGTGTTTATCATGGTGTATTCAACATAAATAGGTTTAAAAAAATCTTTGTTTCTGATCACTCATTGCTTAAGTGGTTTTTCAATAATAAAATGCATTAAGTTATCTATCATGACAAATAATTGCTAGTATCACATGATAGATTTTTTTTGTTGTTGTTGTTCCTGTCCTCTCTGAATTGTGTTGATCCTATGTTAGTCCCCCAAATTCCTGAGGGACAGTTATCCATGGTGAGTACAAGAAACTAAGACTCAAGTACCATGGCTTTGCTTAAGAACCCATCAGCAATGACTTGTGCATGATTCTGCACAAGAGGGATTAAACCCAGCATGTAAGCAATGGAAACATAGCTATTGCACCAAAGTTCATCAACCACAGACTCCAGGAACCCAGAGCTTAGCCATAGGTAGGAAAGAATGGGGTTGGAGCCAATATGTTCCCCTCTTGTGAGTTTAGAACAGGCTATTACTCAGCACAAGAAGACAACATTTTGTGATTATTTGGCATCTACTAGCCAACAGGTACCAGAAATATGTTGCCTTGTAGGAACGCTGGCAGATTGATACTTGAAGGCAAGGGTTGATTTCCCATTCCTCCAAGAATATATCTTGTGGGGGGAGTATTGAACTCGTGGTAAAATATTGAAGCACAAATTAAGTTATTGGTAAATAAATATCTAATGTAAGTTTTATTACAGATGTAAAAATAAGGAATTCAAAGCATTTGGAAAATGTCTTTCATATCAATATTAAAATAATTATCAATTTCTAACTAAATCACAGTGAAGCTTCATTTGAAAAAGAGTCATTGTGTAATGCAAAGGTATGAAGCTGACCCCTGTGAGATAAACATTATTGTATGTATTATTGCTATGCCTTAAAGTCATCAGGAATGCAGAACTATGTATGCTGTATAACCAAGCTCCCAGTCCTTAAGTAACTTTACTGAGAGACTTGATCCTATAATTAGCCTTTGCTTCCCTAGTACATCTTTTGTCCCTCTGAACAGATTGGCTAGGACCATCTGCTCTAGTATCAACGTGTAGGTGTATTTCATATCAATTTAGAAAGATAGATTAAGTCATATCACTTGGCTCTGAAAGAAACCCAGGCTATTTAACCCAATAGCTTCCTGAATATTTTTGACTATTGCAGCTAAAATCAATATCTTGTTTTTGTCACTAGATGTTTTTAAGGTAGGTCAGACTCAGCTCTGGACAGATCTTTATAAATTTTCCTTTAGCAAAATCAGGCAAACCCATTGTTTTCTCTACTTACTAAGATTCCCATGGTTTTTCTGGTTTTTCTTTTGTCCTCATTTCTAGCTTGCTTTCTCATCTTATAAATACTCCTTTTAAAATTTTTAGCATTTATTGTTTGTCTTTTCTCCTGTGATTATTTCCCCATTTCTAAGAGACAAGTGTTCATTTTCTTTTGAAGAGAGAAGAAAGAATCTAGAATTTCGGGATTTTAAGGACTTTTAGAGACTTATGCCTGAAGTTCAAACACACTAAAGTAGCATATGAATACAGTAAAAGGCAGAAGTGAGGTTTAATTTCACTCATTCTCCTGAATTGTAAGCCTGGTAGTCTCTTCACTTATCTGCCAGTAGATAGGTGTCTAATGATAAGATTAGAGTGCATGTATTGAAGCCATGGTAGAAAATAGATGTGGAAATAGCAAGTTAGTGACATAAAGGAAGATTGGCATGAGTTAATAGTGCAAGATAGAGCTGGAAAAGGAACAACAGCAGTTTGTGCAGAAGTGAGAATTTTCAAAAAATAACAATAATATACACTCTAGTCTATGCCAAGTTTGAAAGAGATAATATAAAATTCATATTTTTAAGCTATTATTTAAGAAAGCAGAGATAGAGATGGGACTCAGTGGACAAGGTTCTGCCAAACAAGTTTAACTCCGTGGAGCTAACATAAAAGGTGGGTATTGCTAATTGTATTTGTAACTTCTGTACAGTAGAAGGTGATGACAGGAGTCTATCAAGAGTTCTTCAACCAGCAGACCGTCCGACCCATAAGTCCTGTGTGTAATGAAAAGCCTTGTGCAGAAAATATACGTGGCACCAGTGAGTAACTCAGTAGGTAATTACACTTTCCGTTCAGACCCACTGACTTGAGTTTAGTGTGGTTTATGCACTTTTGCAAAGGCAGTTATTTATGGACTTTATGAGAAAGAAAGCATGTAGAAAGATAAGCCAGATCAATGCAGCTGGATGCTGTAGTACAGTACTCCTGTTCTTTGATGGTGTATATCACTAAGTTCAAGGCCTCATATATCCTCAGCAAATGTTGTACCATGGATTTACATCCACAACTACTATATCAGAAAATTTTTACAACCTCTGCCCCTAAGGATCCCAGCATCAGCTATTTCTTTTAAAATATAGAGTCCATGTACATGGGTAACAAATATGGTTTCCTAAATATCAGTTTGAATCTTGAAATATCTAAGTGGACAGAAAATTGATTACCTTTTCTTGGGAGCTATCATAGACAGCAACATCCTAGAATTACCCAAAACTTTCAGAGATTCTGAAGTTCAAGATGAGCAGCTTGCTTTCACATTTCAAGAGAAGTTTTCACACTGGAAATGTGAGCTGTTACTTTCTATATGCAGTTTTTGGTGCTTCAGCATTATAGAACTGAATTCTGGTAATGTTTAACTATGAACCATGTTGTTATTATAAAGGCAAATGCCACAGACAATAGAATATATTTTTGAGGCTCAAAAGTTCTTTTTAATTCACATGTACATATTATGTTTAGCCATAATTTCCAACATAACAGATTTCTGCTTGAAGATGAACTTGCTAGTGTTAGCCACTCTCATTGATGGCAAAATAATTCTTCTACTTATCCAAACCTTATTTTTTTAAAGCTTATGTATATGAATATGTGAAGGAGTGTGGTCCCAAAAAAAGTAGTATATGAGGAGGCCAATAAACAGCACCATATTCTCTGGAGTTATGGATGTTAATCAAATACTTGACAAGGTACTGGGAACTGAACTGGAAACCAAATTGAGCCCTCTTCAGGAGCATCAAGCAGTCTTCACAACTCAATGATCTCTCCAACATTCTGTGGAGTTTATATATGATCCTTATTCATATGGAATTACCAATCTTAGGCATTTCCTTGTTTCTCTGGCATAATACACAAGGTGTGACCATTGTTGGTCATCAGATCAAATTATAAATAGACACCAGAGTGGCTTTCTTCTTTCATACCAGATCTTTATAAGAAGAAAGACCTTTGGTATCTTACATAGCACATTGTAGAGGTAGTGGTAGATATTTTGCACTGCCACCATAAGTGGTCTGTTTAAGTAAAATACTGAATTCTCTGGATCCAAGTATTTGGGGTTTTTTACATTAAAGAGTCAAACCATGTCATGACTCTCCATTATCTGGGTTTAAAAGAGATTTTATCTTTCAGGTCAACCAGTAATAATCATAGAGTTGAATGAACCTTCTTTTTCATGATATGGAGGCTCAGAAAATTGGTTAAGTAAAAAAATTAAGAGTAGTAGAAAAACTAGTGTGATTATATGCATTAAATATTAATCCTCATTGATGAGGTATAAGTCAAGGAAAGTATGTCAACAGATATAATGGTGCCCATGTATAACTACATATTTATTATATATTACTAAATACTTGATTTACTGCAAATTCATTACTTGAGAAGCATAGAGCAAATAATCTCCAAGATGGAAATACATAATTTTTGATAAAAAACAAAAACATGGCCAGGCGGTGGTGGCCCATATCTTTAATCCCAGCATTTGGGAGTCAGAGACAGGCAGATCTCTGTTAATTCAAGGCTAGCCAGGTCTACAGAGCAAGTTCCAAGATAGGCTCCAGAGCTACAGAGAATCCTGTCTCAAAAACCAAAACAAAACAAAAAAAACCTGTAAGGTCAGGATTTAAGACTGGCCTTGTGCAGAAAAAAGCAGATAGAACCATGGAGTAACAAAGTCTTAAGAGAGTTAGATAGATTACTTGGACTTGCACTCTTTCCTTTTCTTGAGTCTGGCATGGGCTACATTTTGTCAACATGTGGCCTTCCCTGTATAGAAAGGACATGACCAAGGGGAAGAATATGGCGAGGGAAGATGTGATGGAGGATTGAATCCCTGAGAACTAAACATAGAAAAGGGATGACTCACATGGCAGGCCTCTTACCAGGTATTGGTGACTTGGGTAGGACCAGAATAGGTGACTTGAAACTCATAAAAGTAGGGCAAAACAGAAATTTAACTTGGAGGTGGTGAAGGAACATTGGATTACATGTATGAAAAAATAAAACATGCCAAGGCAAGGTAAGAGTTCCCTGAGAAAGAGGAATGCTTAAAATATTTGCTGGACAGGCCAGACTGAGCAGGCAATGTACAACCATGTGTTGCAAAGACATGGGTATATGGGGCTTTGTTTGTGGAAAAATGTCATGATGATGCATTAGGGCTTGGAGAATTAAGAACTACTTGGCTTGAGTGGCCTCAGGAGTGGGGGATGTCAACTGAGAGACATGTGGCACTGGTGGTCAGTGGGACTATGGTAGATGAAGCTTGGCACATGGATCTTTGAGGGCATATGCTTGCCTATGTTTTTCTTGAAATGTATTCACCTGAAAAGAGGATCTGTGGCCAAGTTGGGTATGAAGACATGGAAATACAGCAGGACCAGGAGAAGAGATTGAGGGGTGGTGGTGGTATACTGAGTCTCCTAGGAACATACTTGGTAAGTAGGAGAGTTCCATGAACAGAGGGCCTTCTTTTCCTCAGGGTGTGCAGCCTTCTCTTTGCCAATGCTAAACTGTACAGGATTCGGAGAGGCTTATAAAAAGTCAAGGACATGAGGAGGGAAAATTTGCTACCACATTGGGTTTTGGGGAGCTAAAGAGAGGGAGGGAAGTGGAACATGGACTGGCCAATTAGCTGCTCATTTAGGAACCTTGGGTTTCACCTGTGAAAAAGGTGTGAACAGATGGTCACAGGGCAAGGGCTAGAAGCAGCTGTCCTTGGGCATGGCATAGAAATGGAAGGATGGAATTATGGGTCATAAAGGTCTAATGGAGTGAAAGTTCCCTGAGATCCCATGGAATAAGGAGGAAGGCAGGTTGGTAAGGGATTATGGCAGATTGGGAGGGGAATATATATGGAAGTGGGTGCAGTGAAGGTAGGCTGAGGATGTGGAGGGAAGTGCAGGCAAGCATACCAATCATTCATGAGAGGATTGCCTGCAAGGGAGTAAGGGATAGGCAATCAAAAGTAGGGGTAGGGATGGGGCAGTGGGAAGCTGGGGTGAAGAGAATCTGAGTGATAATGCTTTGGTTCATTGGCAAATATCCAGAGGGAGGGGGAGAGCTCATGTGTTTACCTATTAGCTGTTCTTGTGGTACCTTCTGTTTTGTCTGTGAAGAAAACCAGAACAGTTAGTGGCCAAACAAGGGCATGGGACAGCTATCCTTAGTCTTGTGGTGGGACAGATGGCAGAGATTTAGGGTTCACCAGTTTTCCAAATGAATGAACATTTCCTGAATTCTTGGGGTAGGAGGAGTTTGGTGGGTTGGTTGGTTGGTTGGTTGGTATACCAGGTTGTGAGGGGGAGTTCTGGGTTTGAGGGTATAAATGGGAAACTTTCAGATCATTTTGTGGGAGGAGCCTGCATTTGTGAGGCTGTCTGTCCATGGAAGGGCTCAGACATGGGTGAACAATATATGGTGGTATAAAGGATTCCTGGTGCTGGCTGGCATTTGGGAGATTTATAGAAAGGGGGGAAACAGGATCAATGCTCTGCCTACCTTTTCTGGTATGATGTGCAGAGGATGGAGTAGACATTGAAGATTGGGCAGTCTTTGCTTGGCAATGACCAGTTGGAAGAAGATCCATGGAAGGGAAACAGGAGCTGGCTAGTTTCATTCTTGGGATGCAAACTTGCTCTCCAGGATGTCATTACCTGCAGTTGAGCAAAACACATCCCACCTGAAATTGGATCTTCATACATTAAAGAGGAAGAGCTGGACTGGGCAGGATTTTCTGGTAGAACAAGACTTTAGGAACCTCATCTGTGCTATGAGAGTGTTCCCTGTTAGGTTTTTCTACTCTTCTCAGGTCTGTTGAGCCTTTCTGGACATTGGGGATCATTTAGGTGGGAGCAAGAAAGGGAATATTAATTAAGGCAAGGGAATATGTATTCTAGAATACAATCCAGGGATCATGTAGTTCCTCTAGAATCACACCAGCTCTACTTTTAGTATAAACCTACTCCTGAGCAGGGATTTTGTTTTCAGAGCTGGTACAGGGACAGTAGAGGCTGGCTGAGGACCCAGAGGGAAGTGCTGCCAATGGAAATGGAATTGGGGAAGTTAAACAAGACAAGACAGGGAGTTGGGGAGAGGGTCCTGGTGTTTGCGGTATTTGGTAGATTGGTTGGGGGACTGGTAGGTTGGAGGGTTTATTGGTGATATAGAAGGTTGGGAGGAAGTATTTGGTAGTGTGGGGAAGTATAAAGAGAGTGTCATCTATTTTTAGTGGAGTTCTTCTAGGAGCATGCTGTCTGACTGAGGGAGGGTACAGATCTGGGTTTATGTATATGTATATGGTGGTGGAATGGATTTCTGATGGGGGCTTGGGGCTGGGAAATCCATAGCTACATAGCAGGTGCTTTAATGCACTGAATCCTGGACTATGAGAGACTTTGCTGGGTGAGTGTTCTATGTGTTTTCAAGTCAAGTGATTACTTCTGATATTTGAGAACTACATAGGTGGGAGTGAGTGATGGGAACATTAATCCAAGCATGAGAATTTGAATTGTGGAATATAGCCCATTGATTAGTAGTTCTCCTAGGTTACCACCAGCTCAACTAAAAGTAGAAACCTACACTTGAGCAAGGGTTGTATTCTCAGAGCTGGTACAGGGACACTGTAGGCAGACTGAGGATCTGGAGGGTAGTGCTGGAATCAGGAAGGGATTTGGGAAACTGAACAAGGGCAACATAGGCAGTGCATGGAGTTACAATGACACTGTAGACTGGTACACTTGCCTTTCCTGATGGAAGGGCCTAAAAGGAGTAAGTGATGTGTGGTCAGGGGTAGGGGAAGCTATGGGCCAGTGGGATGGTGGGGTGGAGGGAAGCTGAGTGAAATATAGGATATATTATAATCTAAAACAGGGCCAAGATTCTTACAGAGGCCAGCTTTCCAATTCTTCTGTAGATTTCCTTCTGCTCTTCAATAGGAGAAACCTGCAGAATAGATGCTTTTGAGTGTTCGTTTGGTGCTACACAGCTGTAGGATCAGGCAGGAATGACACTCCTAGCTAATCTATTGGTACCTTGGGTTTCACCTGTGACGATATGAACATGTAGATGCAAGGCAAGGGCATGGGGTAGCTATCCTTGGGCTTGGGGTAGAAATGAATGGCAGGGAATAAAGGTTCAGAAAATTTTCCAAGGTTATGTTAATTTTCTGAGTTTCTGGGGGAGGGAGAGGTAGGAGGGTTGGTTGGTTACATGACTTTTTAGGAATGAATATGGGATGGGGGTAGTAAAGGGAAATTCCTGATCTTTTTGAGGGAAACTCTGCACCAAGCAGTGTATCTGATCATGGGAGGGCACAGACATGGGGTTATGAGGATATGGTAACCTAAAAGAAGACCAAGATTCTTCCTGAGACAGATGCCACCTCATTATGTTTTGACTACAACAAACCCACAGTCTTTTGGCTTGGAGCCTTGCAAAGGATGTTAGGTAGAGGGTGAGTTGAAAGCATATTGAATCTCACTGGAACTGAACATATGGAATTAGAAATACTGGATTAGGTGAGTGACCTATGACTTCTTTCTTCTTGGTAGGCCTGGATATGTTCAATGCATATCTGACTACATTGGTGTAGACCTATGTTTGGCAGTGATGAGGGGCAGTGATGCGGTGTGCCAATTTGGGGCACTGAGAAGAGTTCAGTTAGTCAAAGGGAGCTAGCTGGAGTTGGAACAAGGATAGTTCGTGCATTATGAGGATCTGGAGGGAAGTGGTGTCAGGGGAAGGGATTTGGGAAACTTAAACAAGTCTATGAGGCAGGGGGTCAGGGAGAGGGTCCTGGTACTGTAGGATATAGCTAGTTGGTTGGGGGACAGGGAGGGTGAATAGTTGGTTGGGGATATGGAGGGTTGGGAGGAAGTTTGTGGTTCTGGTGGGAAGCATAAGAAATAGTCTAGTTATTTTTAGAAGAGGAGTCTGAGCTGAGCGAGCTGTCTAACAATGGGGGGGGGCACAGACCAGGGTTTATGTATATGGTGGTGGAATAGATTCCTGATGGAGGCTGGTACTTCCACATCTTATGGATGAACAGATTTGATTTTCTGCATCTCTGTTCTTGTATGACCATGGAGCTCATGCAAGTTGATGTGCATACGAAGGAGACTGGGGGTGACCATGGCAGAGTAGGCAGTCTAAGCTTGGCAAAGGGTGGTGAGGATACGGTTTAGGGAAGGAAAACAAGGGATCTGGAGAGTTTCACTGTCAGGGTGCAAACTGTCCTCCAGACTGAAATGGACTACAGTTGAGCAGGACTCATCCCACATGTGTTTGGATCTTGGAAAATTGAACAGGAAACCTTAGACAGGGACAGTTGGGCTGACAAAAAAGAGACATTAGCAACCTCAGCTGGGCTTCCAGGCAATTCCATAGGTGGTAGTCCTAACAGTTCCTAGGTGTGGGCAGCCCTTCTGTACTTTGGGGATCATGAAGGTGAAAGTGTGGGATGGGATGATTAATCAAGGCAAAGACATGTATACTGTAGAATGAGAGCCACTGATTGGGTAGTTGTCCTAAAATCTCACCAGGCTAATAAATTGGAAACCTATACCCAAGAACAGAGAGTATTTTCAGAGATTCTATATGGACAGTGCAGAAAGGATTAGGATGCTGATGGTTGTGATAGCACAAAGGCTTTGGGGGCCTGAACCAACACACCAAGGGCAGAGGTATATGAGGGGGTCTCTGCAGTGAGGCACACCTGATGGCAAAGCCTATGTGAGAGTAAGCAATGGGCAGTTAGGAGTAGGGGAAGTGATGAAGCAGTTGGGTTTTGGGGTGGAGGAGCCCATTCTTCAGTGGGCCATGTTCTGCTCTCAAAAATGAGAAACCCACAGGCTTTCTGGCTTAGAATATAGGAGGAAATTTTTGGCTGGACTGAGAGTTGGATTACATGGGTGAAGTGAAATGGAAGTCATTTGGCAATGGTTATGATTGGGTTTATGGAAGTTGAAACTAGGCATTTGAGAATCACACAGATTGTTGCCAGCCTATGATTTCCCTTCAGTGTCTAAACCTGTTTTAGGAATTTGTGACCAGGGTAGATGTGAACATACAGCATCACAGCAGGGAGTAGAGATGGGAGTAGAGGTGTGATGGATGTAGACTGAGTTTGGGAGAACCCTACCTGGGAAGTCAGAGGGTTCCTTGTGTAGAGGGTGCTCTATTTCCTCAGTCTGTTTGACCTTCTGTTGGCTAATCCTGGGCTGCAGGTTTTAGGGAAACACCTGACCACAAGGGAAGGCCATCATGAGGGATGAAATCTTGGGTTTCTTTTGAGGAGGGGGTCCTTGGCAAATATCCAGAGGGAGGGGAGAGCTCATGTGCTGACCTATAAACTCTTCTTGTGGTACATTCTGTTTTGGCTGTGAGGAAAACCAGAACAGTTGGTGGATAGATACGGGTATATACCATCTATCCTTGGTCTTTTGGTGAGATGGATGGCAGAGATTTAGGATTCACCAATTTTCCAAATGAATGAATGTTTCCTGAATTCTTGAAGCAGGGGGAGTTTGGCAGCTTGGTTGGTTGGTTGGCATACCAGGTTGGGAGGGGCTTTTGGAGTGTAAATGGGATCTTTTTGTGGGAGAAGTCTGCACTTGGGAGGCTGTCTGTCCATGTGAGGGCACAGACATGGGTGAAGGAGATATGGTGGTACAAGGGATTCCTGGTGTTGGCTCAGGTCTGGGAGATTCATATAAAAGGAGGAGACAGGATCAGTGCCTTCCTTTTATGTGTGATATACAGAGGATGGAGTGGACATTGTAGATTGGGCAGTCTCTGCTTGGCAAAGACCAGTAAGAAAAGAATCCATGGAAGGGAAGCAAGGGAGCTGGCTAGTTTCACTCTCAGGATGTAAACTTGCTCTCCAGGATTTCATGGCCTGCAGTTGGGAATGACACATCCCAACCTAAGGTCTTGGAACATTGAATAAGGAGGGCTGCTCAGGGCATGATGTACTGGTAGCACAAGGGACTTTAGAAACCTCACCTGGACTATGAGAGACTTTCCTGTGTTAGTATCCTGTGTATTGTCAAGTCTGATGAGTACTTCTGATATTTAAGGACTACCTAGGTGGGAGTAAGGGATGGGAAAATTACCCCAAGCATAAGAATTTGAATTGTGGAATATAGCCCATGGATTTGGTAGTTCTCCTAATTTCCCACGAGCTCTACTATAAGTAGAAACCTACACTTGAGAAGGGTTGTATTTTCAGAGCTAGTACAGGGACAATGTGGGCAAGCAGAGGATCTGCAGGGTAGTTCTGGAAGCAGGAAGGGATTTGGGGAACTAAAGAAAGACAGAATAGACTATGCATGGGGGTCGGTGTCACTGTATGCTGGGACACTTGTCTTTCCTGAAGGAAGGGTTGGTTAGCCTAGAATAGGGGAAGGGATGCACCATTGGGATGGGAGGGCTATGTGATACAGAGGATATATTACCTAAAAGGGGGCCAAGATTCTTATATAGGCTAGCCTCTACATTTTTCTGTGGGCCTTAATCTGCTCTTGAAAAGTATAAACCCACAGAATGTCCAGCTTGGAGCCCAGAAGATGGATGTCAGTTTGAGGTAGAGATGGATTGCACGGGATTCAACCATTTTGGAGTGGACCTGTAATCTAAAGTAATGTGGGGCAGATATGTAGTGGTACCAGTTTGGAGCTTTGGGAAGAGAAGAGTTAGTGCATGGGACACTTCTGAGATGCCAGGAGAGGCTAAAATCTCATTGGCTTTTGTGAGGGACGTGAGGGAGTGAGGTTTGACAACTGGGAGACATGAGGCAGTGGTGATGATTTGGTCTGTGCAGGTTGAAAGTAGGCAACTGAGAATCCTACAGACTGGTGCCAGCCTATAATTTCCCTTAAATATCTTAAACATGTTCAGGTGATTTGTGCCTAAGGTATAAGTGAAGACATGGCAGTACAGCAGGGAGAGGAGATGGGAGTAGATGGGTGGTGGTGGCAGACTGGTTCTGAGAGTAACATACTTAGGTAGTGGGAGGGTTCCAAGGGTAGAGGGCATTCTTTGACCACAATCGTTTTGAACTTCTGTTGGCCAAGACTGTGCTGCCACTTTATGGGGAAATCTCTGACCTCAAGGCAAGGACATGAGAATGGATGAAATGCTGTTTGTGTCCTTGTCTAATATTCAGAGGGAGCAGGAGAGGTGCATGGGCTAGGCTACTAGCTGCTCTTGTTTTATCTTTTGTATCACCTGTGAAGAAGACATGAACAGAACAGGTGGAGTCAGGGCAGGGTCAAATGGCAGCTGTCCTTGGGCTTGGGGATGGGAATGGATGGCAGGGAACTAGGGTTCTGAAATTTTTTAATGGAATGCAAGTTTTATGAGTTCCTGGAGGTGGGAGAGTTTGGGGGTAAGTGGGGGATTATAGCAGGTAGGGAGGGGCAGAGTAAGATGAGGATGTGTAAAAAGGAAGCTTCCTGTGCATTTTTAGGGAAAGCTCTGCCCTGAGCAGGTTATTTGACAGTGGGAGGGAACAGACAAGTGTATATGGGGATATGGTGGTGGAAGGGATTCATAATTGTGGCTGGTGCCTAGTAGATTCATAGCTAGGTAGTGGGCAGGGGAGGTAATCTTCCTCTGATTTTTTTGCGTGCCCATTGAGCTGCACCTGAGTAGGTAATGTGTTTAAGAATGAAGTCTGGAGGTTGAGATTGCAGAGTAGGCTATCTCTGGATGGCAAAAGGTAGCAATAATAGGGTTTGGGGAAGGAAAATAAGGGAGATGGAGAGTTTCACTCTCAAGATGCAAACTTGCTCTCCAGGATGTCATGGCTGTCAGTAGAACAGGGCACATCCCACCTGAATTTCGATGTTGCAACATTGAGGAAGGAGGGATGTACTGAGAGGGATGGGCTGGCAGGAAAAGGGGACTGTAGGAACCTCACCTATGCGGTGGGAGACTTCCCTGGGTAGGTGTCCTACCTGTTCTCAGGTCTTCTGATCTTTGGAACCATTTAGATGTTAGGGAGGGAGGGGAAGTTTAATACAAGCATAGAAATGATAGGAACATGTATTGTAGAATATAGGTCCAGGGATTGGATAATTCTACTGAGGTCCCACAACCTCTACTTTGAGTAGAAATCTACACTTGATCAGGTGTGGTATATTCAGAGCTGGTACAGGGACAGTGAAGGCAGGCCTAGGATCTAAAGAGAAGTGCTAGCAATAGGAAAGGATTAGGGGAAATGAAAAATTGCAACAAGAAAGGGGTATGGGGAGGGGTCCTAATGGAGGGTGTAGTTGGTGGGTTGGTTGGGAGATGGGAGGTTGGAGTGTTGTTTGAGGAGTATGGCAGGTTGGGAGAAAATATGTAGTAGTGGAGTGAAGTATAAGGGAAACTTCTTGGTTTTTATTGGGGGGGAGGAGTCAACACTGAGGAAACTGTTGCACATGGAAAGGCACAGACAAGGGTATATGAGGATTTGGAGTTAGAAGTGAGTCTTGTGGTGGCTGGGTATGTGAGATTTATAGCTAGTGGGTGGGCAGGTTTGATGCTCTACCTCCCTGTTCTTGTGTGACTATGGAGCTGCACTTGAGCTGGTAATGTGCATAGGAAGGAGTCTGGGAGTCCACATGACAGAGTTAGCAGTATCTACTTGACACAGATAGGTGAGAATAGAGTTTGCAGAAGAGAAACAAGGGAGAAGGAGAGTTTTACTATCAGGATGCAAACTTGCTCTCCAATATGTCATGGCCTGCAGTTGAGCAAGACACAGCTCACCTGAGTTTGCATTTTAGGACATTGAAGATGAAGGACTAGACTCCCATGTAGGTAAGAGTTAGGGATGAGAAGATTAATCAAGTCAGGGGAATGTGTACTGAGGAATATAGCTCAGGGATTGGGTAGTTCACCTAAGATTCCCACCAGTTCTACTTTGACTGGAAACCTACACATGAATAGGTGTTGTATGTTCAGAGCTGGATAGAGACAGAATAGGCAGGCTGAGAATGTGAAGGGAAGTGATGGGAGTAGGAAGGGAATTGCTTAACAGAATCAAGGCTCTATGGGCAGAGAATGGGGGAGGGGATACTTTTCACAGGCACAATTATGTTTCCTGATATAAGTGCTTGCCATGGAGTAAAGGATGGGCAGTCAGGTTTGGGATTAGGGATTGGGCAGTGGACTGCTGTGGTGTAAGAAAGCTGAGTGATATATGGCGTGTGTGATTCTTTCAGTAGATAAACTCCCTGTTATTTTGAAGGCCTTGTTCTGCCCTTGAGTAGGAAAAACCCACAGGCTTACTGGATTGGAACCTAGCAGAGGGCTCTTGTGTTGTATGAAAGTTGTATTATATGGGATTAAATCTCTTTGGAACTGAAATAGGGAATTGGAAATACTGGAATGGGAAGTGTCCTACATCTTTTTTCTTCTTGGGAGGCCTACAAAGGTTCAGAGAGTATCCCACTGATTCAGGCTGAACCTGAAATCTGCAGTGATGAAGGGAAAGAATGTAGTGGTGCCACTTTAGATATTTAAGAAGACAAGAGTTAGTCAGAGAGAGCCCGCTGAGCTGCCTGGAGAGTATTTGAACTCCTTGTCTTGAGTGGCCTGGGGAGAGGGGAATGGCAAATGGGAGATATGTGGAGTGGTGGTGATTGTGTCTATGCAAGTTGAAGCTAGGTACTTGAGAATCCTATAGTCTAGTTCCACTCCATTATTTCCCAGCAAAGTCTTAAAATATTACAGGGAATTTGTAAACAGGATAGATGTGAAGACATGGCAGCACATCAGGGACAGGAGATGGGAGGAGAGCGTTGTGGAGGCAGACTGATTCTGGGAGAACCATAATTAGGAAATGGGTGAGTTCCAGGGGTAAAGGGGACTCTTTCTACTCAGTCTGCTTAACCTTTTGTTGGCCAATGATGGGCTGCCATTTATAGGATACCTGACTCCAAGGGAAGGGCATGAGAGGGAATAAATGCTGGTGCTTAGGCAAATATCACAATGGATGGAGAGAGCTGCATGTGCTGGCCTATTAGAGATTCTTATGGTACCTTTTGTTTTAGCTGCGAAGAAGATGTGGACAGGTGGAGGCTGGACAAGGGCATGGGGAAGCTGTCCTTAGTCTTGGGGTGGGAAAGGATGGCCGGGAATTAGAGTTCATAAATTTTCCAAAGGAATGAGGGTTTTATGAATTCTTGAGAAAGGGTGAGTTAGGTAGGTTGGTTGGTATAGCAGGTTGGGAGAGGAAATAAGGTTGTGGAGGGTGTAAATGGGAAACTTTCTGAAGTTTATGTGGGAGGGGTCTTCACTTAGCAGGCTGTCTATGGTAGGGCAAACACATGGGTTAAGGGAATGTGGTGGTACAAGGGACTCCTGGTGGTGGTAGGAGTCTGGGAGATTCATAGATAAGGAGCAGGCATGATAAGTGCTCTCCCTACCTTTTCTGCTTTGAACATAGAGATGCACTTGAGCAGGTAATGTTTGCAGAGGATGGATGTCTATTTATGGGTTTCCAGATTGGGCAGTCTATGCTTGACAAAGACTGGTGGGAAGATGGTTCATGGAAAGGAAAAGAGGGAGCTGGCAATTTTCACTTCAGAATGCAAACTTGCTCTCTAGCATGTCATGGCCTGATTTGAACAAAACATATCAGACCTGAGTTTATATCTTGGCACATTGAAGAGGAGGGCTGGAATGGGAGGGATGTGCTGACAGCACAAAGGCACTTTCGAAACTAATCTGAGCTACATGAGATTTCCCTATGTAAGAGTTGTTCTATTCTCTTTTCAGGTCTGTTGATACTTATTGGAGGGGGGTACCATTTACATGGGAAGGAAATATTAATCAAGGCATGTGTAATATAGCCTAGGTAGTTCTCTTAACATACCACCAGCTCTACTTTGAGTAGAAACCTATTCTTGTGTAGAAATTGTCAGAACTGGTACAGGGCCAGTTCAGGCAGCCTGAGGGAAGTGCAGTCAATGGGAAGGAATTGGGGATCTTAAACAAGACCACAAGGCCAGGGATGGGGATAGGGTTCTGATGGAGTGGGAATTTGGCGGGTTGGTTACAGGACTGGAAGGTTGGAGGGTAGGTTGTGGGGGGGGGGGGAAGTATATGGTAGTGGGGGCAAGTATAAGGAAAATGTGTTGTTCTTTTTAGGTGAGGAGTCTGTGCTGATTAACCTGTATGACCATGGGTGGGCAAAAACATATATATATATATATATATATATATATATGGACAAACTCCTGATGTGGGATGGGGGCTGGGAGATCCATATCTTGTGAATGGGCAGGTTTAGTGCTCTGCCTCCCTGTACTTGTGTGACCATGAAGCTGCATATGAGCAGGTAATGTGCACAGGAAAGAGTATGGAAGTGGACATGGCTGAGGGGCAGTCTAAACATTGGCAATGGGTGGTGTGAATTAGGTTTATAGAAGGTAAACATGGTAGCTGGAGAATTTCATTATCAGGATGCCAACTGTTCTCCAGGATATCATGGCCTACTGTTGAGCATGTCACTTCCCACCTGGGTTTGGATCTTGATATATTGAAGAGGGATGCTTGGACAGGGAGAATACTGCTGCCAAAAAAGGGACATTAGTAACCTCACCTAGGTTATGAGGCACTTCCCTAGATGTGTGTCCTACCACTTCTCACACCTCTTGAGCCCTTCTTTTCTTTGAGGATCATGAAGGTGGGAGTGAGGAATGGGAAGACTAATCAAGGCAGGGTAACGAGTATTGTGGAAGGTAGCACAGTGAATGTGTAGTTCTAAAATCCCACCAGCTCTAATTTGAATAGAAACTTACACCTGAGAAGGATTATTCTTTCAGAACTTTTACAGGGTCAGTGTAGTAAGATTGAGGATTTGGATGGATGTGCTGGCACCAAGAATCTGGGGAGTGAACCAAGGAAACAAGGGCAGAGGTGTATGAGGAAAATATACCAGGGAGGCATACCTGTCTTTCCTGATGGGAAGGACTATATGGAAGTAATTAAATGGCAATCAGGAGTAGGGGAAGAAATGGGGCTGCGGGAAGGAGGGATGGAGGGAAACTGGGTGATTGATAGGATGTATGATAACCTAAAAGAAGGCAAAAATCTTCCTGAGGCTAGCCACCCAGTATTTCTGTTGAACACATTCTGCTATCAAGGACAAACCCACAGGCATTCTGCCATGGAGTATAGAAGGTATGTTGGACTGAGAGAGAGAGTTGTATTGCATGAGGAAAATCAAATGGAAGTCATATGGCAATGGTTGTGATTGGGTCTATGACAAGTTGCAACTAGGCACTTGATAATCTTACAGACTGGTGCCAGCCTATGATTTCCCTAGAATTTAATAACCCTGCAAATTGTATTTGTGCCCAGGGAGGATGTGAAAACACAGCATCACAGTAGGTTGAGGAGGTGGGATTAGAGATGTTATGGAGGCAGACTTGGTTTGGCAGAACCCTACCTAGGGGTTTGGCTAATGCTGTGCTGCAGCTTTTAAGGAAACATCTGACCACAATGGAAATACACGATTAGGGAAGAAATGCTAGTACTCTGAGTCCTTTACAAATATCCAAAGGATCAGGAAGCTCATGTGTTGATGTGTTAGCTGTTCTTGTGGTACTTTGTGTTTCATCTGTAAAGAAAACCAAGGGCTTGGAGCAGCTCTCCTACGTATTGGTGTGGGAATGGATGGCAGAGAGTTTTCTTAATTCATTGGGCATGGGGAGATATTAAGGTTGCTTGGTTTGTATAATAGTTTGTGAAGGGAAATATGGTGGTGGATGAATTAAATGGGAAAATACTTCATCTTTTAGTGGGAGGAGTCTTCACTTAGTAGACTGTCTATGGGAGCACACTTGGGATAAGGGGACATGGTGGTACAAGGGATTCCTGGTGGTAGCTGGGGTGTGGGAGATTCACACACAGGGAGCAGGCAGGATCTGTGCTCTGCTAACCTTTTCTTGTATGACCATTCAGATACAGTTGAGCAGGTGATGTTCAGAGTATGTTAGTCTGGGAATGGACATTGTAGATTAGGCAGTCTGTGCTTGGCAAATAGCGGAGTGAAGAGTGTCCACGGAGGGAAACAAGTGAGCTGGCAAGTTTTACTCTCAGGATCTAAATAAACTTGCTCTCCAGCATTTCATTGCCTACATTTGAGAAAAACACATCAGACCTGAGTTTGGATCTTGTCACAAAGAAGAGGAAGAGCTGGACTGGGAGGGATGTGCCTGCAGCACAAAGGGACATTAGGAACCAAATCTGGGATATGAGAAACTTCCCTGTGTGGTTTTTCTACTCTTTTCATGTTTGTTGAGCCTTTATCAACTGAAGTTGGTTACCATTTTTGTGGGAGTGAGGAAGGGAATATTAATCAAGGAAAGGGGATGTGCATTGTGCAATATAGCCCCAAGATTGGGTAGTTTTCCTAAGATTCCATCAGCTCTTCTTTAAGTAGAAATTTACAACAGTGATTGTATTTACAGAGCTGGTACAGGGACAGTGCAAGCATCCTGAGACTATAAAGGGACATGCCGTCACTGGGAAGGGAATTGGGCAACTTAAACAAGGCAGTAAGGCAGGGGTTGGGGAGAGGGTCCTGGCATAGGGGTATTAGGCAGGATGGTTGGGGGACTTGGAGGTTGGAGGGTTGGTTGGGGGTATGGCAGGTTGGGAGGAAGTATGTGATAGTGGGGGGAAAGTATAAGGAAAATGTCTTGTAATTTTTAAGGGAGGAGTCTTCACTTAGCATGCTTCTGACCACGGGTGGGCACAAACCAGGTTATATGTATATGGTGCTTGACATGATTCCTGTTAGGGACTGTGGGTTGGGAGATCCATATTTGTGGGTTGGGCAGGTATGGTTCTCCTCGTCCCTGTTCTTGAGTGACCATGGAGCTGCTTGCCAGCAGGTGATGTGCATATGAAAGACTCTATGGGTGGACATGGCAGACTGTGAAGTCTAAGCTTGCAAAAAGGGTGATGTGAATAAGGTTTAGGGAAGGGAAACAGGGCAGCTGGAGAGTATCACTATCAGGATGCAAACTTGCTCTCCAGGATGTAATGGCCTGCAGTTGAGCAGGAAACATACAACAAGAATTTGGATCTTGGGACACTGAAGAGTGATGCTTGGACAAGAAGTGTTGTGCTAACAAAAAATGGGACATTAGGAACCTCAACTGGGATATGAGGCACTTCCCTAGGTGGGTTTCCTACCAGTTCTCAGGTCTGGAGAGCCGCTCTATTCTTTGGTCATCATGAAGGTAGGAGTGAAAGACTGGAAGATTAATCAAGGCAGGGGAATGTTTATTGATTAATGTAAACCAGTGATTGGGTAGTTTTCCTAAAATCACACCAGCATTAGGTTGAGAATAAACCTATGCCTGAGAAGGGATTCTGTTTTGAGAGCTTGTACAGGGACAGTGCAAAAAGGATGAAGCTGTGGATGATTGTTGTGCTGGCTCAAAGGATTTGGGGACTGAGACAATGCAACAAGGATAGAGGTGTATGAGTGGGTCATTTTAGAGATGCACACCTGTCTTTCCTGATGGGAGAGCCTATATTTGAGCAAGTGATGGGCAGTCAGGAGCAGGGGAAGTGATGGGGCAGTGGAATGGTGGGGTGGAGTGAAACTAAGTGATATATAAAGCACAAGATAAACTAAAAGATGGCACAGCTCTTCCCGAGGCCAGCAACCCCATTTTTTTTTGTGGGCCTTGTTCTCATCTTAAGAATGAAAAACCAGGAAGTAGTTTGGAAAGAACGACACCCAAATTCCCAAATATTGTCTATAAATATTTGTTTTCATTTAAATGGACTTGGTTATATAAAATAAATAAATAAATAAATAAAGTATGAAAAAAAAAAAAAAGAACGAAAAACCTACAGGCTTTCTGGCTTGCAATATAGTATAGCATGGGGCATTTTGGTTTGAAGGAGAGTTGGATTGCATGGGTTGGGTTTAACTCAATTGAAAGTTATTTGGCAGTGGTTGTGATTGGGTCTATTCAAAGTGAAACTAGATACTTTGGTATCCTAAAGACTGGCACCAGTTCCCTGCAATGTCTAAAATCTGTACAGGGGATTTGTGCCCAGGTTGGATGGAAAGACACAGCAGCACAGTAGGGAGAGGAGATAGGAGAGATATGGTGGAGGCAGAAAGGCTGTGGGAGAAACATGCCTAGGAAGTGGGAGGGTTCTATGGGTAAAAGAGCATTCTAATTCCTCAGACTCTGACCATCTGTCAGCTAATGCTGGGCTGCAGCTTTCAGAGAATCATCAGACCACAATGGAAGGACATGCTTAGGGAAGAAATGCTAGTGTTTTGGGTCCTGAGATAATATCCAGAGGGAGGGTGAAAGCTCATGTGCTGACCTATTAGCTGTTCTTCTGATACCTAGTGTTTGGATCTTGGGACACTGAAGAGTGATGCTTGGACAGGAAGTGTTGTGCTAACAAAAAAATGGGACATTAGTAACCTCGACTGGGATATGAGGCACTTCGTCTGTTAAGAAAACTTTATAAGGCCAAGTACAGACAAGGGCAAGGAATGGTCTTGGGGTAGGAATGGAAGGCATGGTATTATGGTTCACTAATTTTCCAAATGAATGAAAGTATTATGCATTCTTGGTGAGGGGGAGGTAAATAGTTTGGTTAGTTAGCAGGTTTGGAGGGAAAAAGGGAGGGTAAATGGAAACTTTTTTTTTTATGGGAGGGCACAGACAGTAGTTAATGGGATATGGTGGTACAAGGGATTCCTGGTGGTGGCTGGGTTCTGGGAGATTAATAGATATGGAGAAGACAGGATCAGTTCTCTACTTACCTTTTCTTCTGTGAGCATGAAGTCACACTTCAGAAGGTGATGTGCAGAGGACAGAGATCTGCAAGTGGACAGATTGGGTAGTCTCTGCATGGCAAAGGCAGGTGGAAAGAGGGTCCATGGAAGGAAAATGAGGGATTTGTCAAGTAACACTAAAGATGCAAAGTTGCTCTCCACACTGTCTTGGTCTGCAGTTGAGTAAAGCACACCTCACCATAGTTTAGATATTGTCACATTGAAAAGGAAGGGCTGGACTGGGAGGGATGTGCTGACAGTACATAGGGACTTTAGGAACATCATCTGTGTTATGAAAGAATTACCTTTGTGGTGGTTATTGTACCCTTTTCAGGTCTTTTAAACCTTTCTAAACATTGGGAACCATTTAGATGGGTGTTAGGAAGGGATTATTTATCAAATCAAGAGAATGTGTACTGTGGAATACAGCCCAATGATTATGTAGTTAACCTAAGTTCCTATCAGCTCCACTTAGAGCATTAACCTACACCTGAGCAGGGATTGCATTTTCAGAGCCAGTACATGGACTGTATAGACAGGCTGGGGATCAGAAGGGAAGAGCTGTCAATGGGAAGGGAATTGGGGACCTTTAATAAGGCAACAAGGCTGGGGATGGGGAGAGGGTCATCATGGAGGGAAATTGGGGGATTGGGTGGTGGACTAGGAGGTTGGAGGATTGTTTGGGGTTATGGCAAGTTGGGAGGATGTATGAAGTAGTATGGGGAAATATAAGGAAAATGTCTTGTTATTTTTGAGGGAGGAGACTGCACTAAGCAGGCTGTCTGTTCATGAGAGGGCACAGAACTGTATTTGGTGGTAGAAGGGATTCCTGCAGGGAGATGGGAGATAAATACCTTGTAGATGGGCAGGTATGTTGCTCTGCCTCCTTCTTGTGTTACCATGGAGCTACACATGAGCAAGTGATGTGCATAAGAATGAGTCTGGGGTGGACATGGCAAAGTGGGAATTCAAAGCTTCAGAATGCATTGTGGGAATATGTTTTAGTGAAGGGAAACACAGGAGCTGTATAGTTTCACTATCAGGATGCAAACTGCTCTCCGGGATGTTGTGGCCTGCAGTTGAGCAGGACACATCACACCTGAGCTTGGATCTTGTGACATTGGAGAGGCATGCTTGGACAGGGAGTTGTATTGACAAAAATGGACATTATGAAACTCACCTGGGCTATGAGGCACTTGCCTAGCTTGTGTCCTACCAGTTCTCAGGTCAGGGGAACCCTTCAGTTCTTTTGGGTTCAAGCATGTGGGAGTGAGGCAAAGGAAGATTAATCAGGACAGTGGAATGTGTATTGTGGAATGAAGCACAGTGATTGGGTAGTTCTCCTAAAATCCCACTAGTTCTAGTTGAATAGCAACCTATACCTGAGAAGGGATTGTATTTTCATAGCTTGTACAGGGACTGTGTAGTAATGATGATGATGTGGATGGTTGTACTAGCAGAAAGAATGTAGGGACTGATCCAAGAAACATGGGCAGAAGTGTATAAGGGGTCAGTGAAGGGAAATAAAACTCTCTTTCCTGATGGTAGGCCCTATGCTGGAGTAAGTGATGGGCAGTCAGGAGTAGGGGAAATGATAGGGCAGAGGGATGGTGGGGTGGAGGGAAACTGAGTGATATATTGGGGGTCTGATAAAAAAGACAGAAAAGATCTTCCTGAGGCCAGCCATTCCTTTCATCTGTGGACTTTGTTCTGAACTTAAGTTGGAGAACTCCACAGGCTTTCTGGCTTGGAGTATAACAGGTGGTGTTGGGTTAATGGAGAGTTGTATTGTATGTGTTGAAGCCTAACGGAAGTCATGTGGCAATGGTTGTGACTGTGTCTATGCAAGATGAAACTAGGCACTATGTCAGCCTATGATTTCCCTGCAATGTCTTAACCTCTACAGGGTATTTGTGCCCAAGGCGGATGTGAAGACATACAAACAGAGTAGGGAGAGGAGATGGGAGAAGACATGTTGGTGGCAGGCTGGGTCTGTGATAACCCTGCCTAGGAAGTGGGAGGGTTCCATGTGTAGAGGACACTATTTCCTCAGTCTGACCTTCTGTTTACTAATGCTGGGCTGCAGTTTTGAGAGAAACACCTGGCCACATTGGAAGGACATGATTATGGAAGAAATGCTAGTGTGTTGGATCCTTGGCAAATATCTAGTTGGAGGGGAAAGCTCATGTGATGACCTATTAGCTGTTCTTATGGTACCTTTTTCTCTGGTGAATAAAACCTGAACAGTTGGAGGCCGAGCAAGGGCATGGAGCAGCTGTTCCTGGTTTTGGGGGAGGGATTTGATGGTAGGGAATTTAAGTTTACAAATTTTCCAAAGGGATGTGACTTATCTGAATCTTGGGGTAGGGGCAGGTAGGTAGGTTGATTGGTTGGTATAGAAATTTCAGAGGGGGAACAGGGTGGTGAAAGGAGTAAATGAGAAACTTCCTGATCTTTTCTGTGGGAGCTGTCTGTCTATGGGAGCACATAGACTTGGGTTAAGGGGTTTTGATAGTACAAGGGATTCCTGTTTGTGTCTGGGTACTTGGATATTCATAGATAGGGAGGAGGCAAGATCAGTGCTCTGTCTACTATTTCTTGTGTGACCATGGAGACTCACTTTGAGAAGGTGATATGCAGAGGATGGAGTTCTGTGAGTGGACATTGCAGATTTGGCAGTCTCTTCTTGGCAAAGACCAGTGGGAAGAGTGTCCATGGAAGAAAACCAATGGATTTTGCAGGCTTCACTCTCAGGTTGCAAACTTGTTCCCCAGGATGTCATGGTCTGCTGTTAAGAGAAGCACAAGTCACCTGATTTTGGAACATGGCATATCAAAAAAGGAGGGCTGGAATTGGAGGGATGTGCTGGCAACAAAGTTTGATTAGGAACCTCATCTGAGCTATCAGAGACTTCACTATATGCAGGTTGTTCTATTCTTTTCAAGTCTGTTGAGGCTTTCTTGATGTTGTGGACCATTTAGGTAGGAATGAGGAAGAAAATATTAATCAAGGCAAGGGAATGTGTATTGTGGAATATACCCCAAAGATTTTGGAAGTTTTCCTAAGATCCCACCAGTGCTTCTTTGAGTAGAAACCTACACCTGAGAAGAAATTGTAGTTTCAGAGATGGTACAGGGACATTGCAGGCAGGCTGAGGATGTGGAGGGAAGTGTGGGCAATGGGAAGGGAATTGAGGAACTTAAAAAAGGCAAAATGACAGTGGGTTAGGGAGAGGGTCCTGGTGGAGGGCAAATTTGACAGGTTTGGGGGAAGACTGGGAGGTTGGAGGGTTGGATTGAGGTATGCCAGGTTGGAAAGAAATATGAGGTAATGGGGGATATATAAGGAAATTTTCTTGTTATTTGTAGGGGTATTGTCTGTACTGAAAACACTGTCCATGGGAGGGCACAGACCTAGGAATATGTATGTCTATGGTGGTGGAAAGGAATCCTGATGGGGGCTGTATGCTGGGAGATCCATATCTTGTGCGGGGACAGGTTTGGTGTTTAGCTTCCCTGTTTTTTAGTGACCATGGAGCTGCATATTAGCAGGTGATGTCCACAGGAAGGAGTCTGGGGGTGGATATGGCAGAGAGGGCAATGTAAACATTGCAAAGGGTGGTGGGAATACAGTTAAGGGAAGGGAAACAAGGGAGCTGGAAAGTTTCATTCTGGATGCAAATTGCTTTCCAGGATGGAATGGACTACAGTTCAGCAGTACACATCCTACCTGAGTATGGGTACTGGGACACTGAAGAGGGATGCTTGCACAAGGAGAGTTGTGCTGACAAATAAGGGACATTAGGAACCCCATCTAGGCGGGGGAAGGACGGGAAGATTAATCAAGGCAATGGAATGTATGTTTTGGAATATAGCCCAGTGATTAAGAAGTTCTCCTAAAACCCCAATTGATATAATTTTAGTAGAAATTTACACCAGACAAGAGATTATATTTTCAGAGCTTGTAAAGGGACAGGGTAGTAAGGATAGAGGATGTGGATTGTTGTGCTGGCACAGAGGATAGGAGAACTGAACCAAGACAACTTGGGTAGAGGTGTATGAGAGGATCACTGCTAGGATGCACACCTGTCTTTTCCGATGAGAGGGCCTACATGGGAGCATTGATGGCCAATCAGGATTGGGGACATGACAGGGCAGTGGGATGGTGGGGTGGAAGGAAACTGTGTGATTTATTTTTTTATTAATTTATTTTATTTTATATATCAAAGTCCAATTAAATGAAAACAAACATTTATACACAATATTTGGGAATTTGGGCGTTCTTTCCAAACTACTTCCTGCTGGTAAGGGGCGCTGTCATGGGGTATTTGAAGAAGATTCAGAAATCCTGGCTGTAGTCTGTAAGGCTGCTTTGCCCAGCTGTTTTGAATGTAGGATAACCTTGTAATCTGTTTCAGGCGGTCTGGCGTGATCAAACCACATTAGTCTGGAAGGAATCCACATCTTTTCATTTTCTGTGGAAACAAAACTAGAAATCCTTTTCCCCAGTAACTTGTCCTTCAACTTAAATTTTGGAGTCAAAGCATTTTTTTTATTTAATTTATTATTTTACATGGAAACTGTGTGATTTATAAGGTGTATGAAAACCTAAAAGAGTATAAAGTTCTTCCTGAAGCCAGCAATCCCATTTTTCTCTGGGTCATGTTCTTCTCTTAAGAAGGAGAAACCCAGGTTTTCCCTGCTGGGCCTGTTGCTCTGGGTGAGCATTGGGCCAGAGTGCTGGTCAAATAGCCCCTCTACCTCCATTGAACTTCCTGGGTCTGCTCTGAGCATACTGAACCCACCTATCCAAGTGGAAATCCTTGAGGATGCACTCACTTGATCTTTGGACCCCATCACTGGTTCTCTGCTGGAGGTGAGTCTGGGACCAATTCAGGCCAAATTCCCCCAAAATCCTTTCCTGGGAACTCCCTGGCTTAGCTCTGCATCTCACTCCCACTCCCATATCCTAGCCCTGGATAGTAGAGTCCTGTTACTCTGCTCACTACACCACCCACAGCCTGCCTTCCCCTCACCCTTTGTCCTGGTGGGCCTGCTGATCCGAGTGAGCATTTGGCCAGAGTGAAGGTCCAACAACCTCTCTACATCCATTGAACCTCCTGGGTCTGCTCTGAGCACACTGGATCTGACTATTCACTCAGGACCACTTCAAGTCTGAACTCACCTGATCTTTGAACCCCATCTCTTTTCCTGTGTCAGAGGTAAGTCTGGGAAATTTTCAGGCTGAATACCCCTCTCCCAAGTCCTTCCCTGGGAGCTCCCTGGGTTAGCTCCACATCTCACTCCCCCCCATATCCTGGTCCTGGATAGTACCATCCTGGTACTCTGCTCAATACCCAGAACCTGCCTTCCCCTCACTGTTTGTCCTGCTTGGCTTACTGCTCTGGGTGAGCATTGGGCCAGAGTGCAGGTCCAACAACCCCTCACCTCCATAGAACTTTCTCCACGGAACTTCCTGCGTCTGCTCTGAGAACACAAGACTTCCTACCCATGCTGGGCCACCTAATGCTTCCCTTGACTGATCTTGGATCCCATCACCTCCTATACACTGCCAGAGGTGAGTCTGGGACCAGTTCAAGTCAAATCCCCCACACACATCATTCCATGGGAACTCCCTGGGTTAGCTCCACATCTTGCTCCCCCCTGTATCTTGGCCCTGAATAGTATAGTCCTGGTACTCTGCTCTATACCCCACCGCCCAGAGCCTGCATTCCCCTCAACATTTGTACTGCTGGCCCATTTCTTTGGATGAGAATTGAGCATGACTATGGGCCCAACAACCCCCACCACCTCTGTCAAATTTCCTGGTTCTGCTCTGAGCACACTGAACCCACCTATCCGCTTGGGACCACCTTGAGGCCTAACTTGCCTGATCTTTTGACCCCATCTTTTGCCATCTGCAGGAGGAGAGATATCCTTGGAATTTCCAGAGTAGCAGACTTCAAATTCCTGACCCACCTACACCCACTGGGCATGCAGGGAGAGAGAAACTCCACCTGCACCTCCTGGAAGAAGCAATGGGATGATGGCAATACAAGAAAACACCAACAATAGAAACACCAGTATGACACCACCAGAATCTATGAACTCTACACCAACAAGACTTGAATACACAAAAGAAGATGAAGCAGAAAAGAACAACTTAAAAATAACTTCATAAAAATGATAGTGGCCCTCAAAGATGATATGAGAAAATCCTTTAAAGAAACAAACTGAAAAAGAAAAACCACATGATCATCTCACTCAATTCTGAAAAAGCCTTTGACATACCTAAACAAAAAAAAAAAAAAATAAAAACAATATACAATAAACCAACAGCCAACATCAAACTGAATGGAGAGAAGCTTAAGGCAATTCCTCTATAAACAGGAAAAAGACAAGGCTGCCAACTCTCTCCGAATCTCTTCAGTCTTGTACTTGAAGTTCTACCTAAAGCGATAAAACAACAGAAGGAGATGAAGGGGATATAAATTGTAAATGAAGAAATCAAACTGTCACTATAAAAAGATGGTATGATAGTTTACATAAATGACCTAAAAAAAAATTTACCAGGGCACTCCTGCACCTGACAAACACCTTCAGCAAACTAGCAGCACACAAGATAAACTCAAAAAAAAAAAAAAATCAGTAACCCTACTATATACAGATGACAAAGGGGCTGAGAAAGAAATCAGAGAAACATCACCATGTACAATAGCCACAAACAATGTAAAGTATCTTGAGGTAACACTTATGAAACAAGTGAAAGACCTACATAGCAAGAACTTTGTGTGTTTAAGGAAAGAAAGAAGATACCAGAACATGGAAAGGTCTCCCATGTTCTTGGATAGGTGGGATAAACATAGTAAAAATTGCAATCTTGCCAAAAGCAATCTACAAATTTAATGCAATCCCCATCAAAATCCCTGCACAATTCTTCACTGACCTTGAAAGGATAACACTCAACTATATATAGAAGAACAAAAGACCCAGGATAGCCAAAACAACCCTGTCCAATAAAGGAACTTCAGGAGGCATCACCATCCCCAACTTCAAACTCTAATATAGAGCTGTAGTCCTGAAAACAGCTAGGTATTGGCATAAAAAATAGACATGTAGATCAATGGAATCGAATCAAACATCCTGATATTAACCCCCACACCTACAAACACCTGATTTTTTTTTTTTTTGACAAAACAGCTAAAATTATACAGTGGAAGGGGGAAAGCATTTTCAACAAATGGTGCTGGAACAACTGAATGATGGTGTGTAGAATACTGGAGATACACCAATGTCTATCACCATGCATAACACTCAAGTCCAAATGGATTAAGGACCTCAAAATAAATCCAGCCACACTGAATCTCTTAGAAGAGAAAGTGAGAGGTACCCTTGAACAAATTGGTATAAGAGACTGCTTCCTGACCATAACTCCAGTAGCACAGACATTGAGGTAGACAATTAATAAATGGGATCTCCTAAAACTGACCAAAGGATAGCCCACAGACTGGGAAAAGATCTTCACCAACCCTATATCTGATAGAAGGCTGATCTCCAAAATATACAAAGAACTCAAGAAACTAGTCACCAAAACATCAAATAACCCCATTAAAAAAAATGGGGTACAGACCTGAAGAGAGAATTCTCAATAGAGGAAATCAAAAAAGGTTGAAAGACACTTAAGAATGTGGTCAACACCCTTAGCTATCAGAGAAATTCAAGTCAAAACAACTCTGAGATACCATCTTACTCCTGCCAGAATGGCTAAATTAGAAACACCAATGACAACTTATGCTGGAGAGGATATGGAGAAAAGGGAACACTTCTCCACTGCTGTCAGGAGTGCAAACTTGTACAGACATTTTGAAGATCAATATGGTGGTTCCTCATGAAAGTGGAAATCAGTCTACCATGGGACCCAGCAATCCACATCCATGTAACAAAGACATCTGGTCAACTATATTTGTAGCAGCATTATTTGTAATAGCCAGAACCTGGAGGCAACCTATATGCAAATGGATGGAACTTGAAGAAACCATCCTGAATGAGGTAACCCAGTCACAAAAAGAGGGACATGGTATGTACTCACTCATATATGGATTTCAGACATAGAGCAAAGAATCACCAGCCTATAATTAACACTGCCAGAGCAACTAGGATACAAGGAGGAATCTAATAGATCTCCTGAGCATATGAGGAGTGGGGGCACAGTGAGTGGAGAGGGAAGTAGGAAAAAGAGAAGGGGAAGAGAGGAAAGCACACAGGACTAGGAGATTGAGTCGGGGAGGAATAGACAAGAGAAAAAATAGAGAGAAAAAGATCATAAAAGATGATGCCATTACAGGTTTGAAGAGAAATCTGCCTCTAGAGAAATCTGCCTCCTGAAGTGTCCAGAGACCTATAAGACTGACCCCAACTCACAATTTGAGAAACAGTGGAAAGGCTACCTTAAATGATAGCCTTGATATTGATAACTAACTTCTCCACCATCATAGAGCCCTCATCTAGTAGCTGATGGAAACAGAAGCAGGCACCCACAACTAAACACTGAGCGAAACTGGAATCCAGATGCAGAGAGGGAGGACAAGACCAGGCTACAGAAAGCCACAGAGCCAGCTGACCTGAAATAGGAGGAACAAACAGGCCCCAAGACTGATAGCTGAGAAACCAGCATTGGACTGACTCAGACCTCCTGAACATGGGGCTCAGTTAGAAGGCCTTTGCCATCTAAGGGAACTCTGACTTTGGAACCAGGATGTATTCCTGGTGCACAAAAGGACTTTGGGAGCATATTCCCCGTGGAGGGATACTCCTTTAATAAAGATGCAGGGTGCAGTGGCCTAGTCCCTAACCCAAATGACTTGACAGATTTTGTTGATTCCTCCTGAAAGGCAACACCCTTCCTGTGGAGGGTAGCAGGGAATGGGATGGGAGGGTGGTTGGGGGACATGGGAGGGAGGGAGGGAGAGAGGGAGGGAGGGAAGGTTGGAAAGAGAACTGGAATAAGAGCAAAAAAAATTAAAAAAAGAATACACAAATAAAAATTGTAAGAAATACAGGAATAGACCAAGTTAAAAAAATGCAAGAAATGAACAAATCTCTTAAAGAAAATAAGGAAAGCCAAGAAAAAAAATCAAGCACATGAAAGAAACAATTCAAACAGTTCATAACCTGAAAACTGCAATAGAGACAATAAAGAAAACACAAACTGAGGGTATGCTAGGAATAGAAAACCTTGGTAAATGATCATGCAAGCATAATAAACAGAATATAAGAGATCCAAGAGAGAATGTCAGGCGCTAAGGATAAACTAGAGGAAATAGATTTATTGACCAAAAAAAAATTCTTAAATCAAACAAATCATTAAAACAAAATATTCAGAAGTGTGGAACACCATGAAAAGCCCAAACTTTTGTCATGGAAGAAGGTGAAGAAGCTCAGCTCAAAGGTGCAAAAAAACATAATCAACAAAACCATTGAAGAAACTTTCCCAATCTGAAGAAGTACATGCCTATGAACATACAAGAAGCATACCGAATACCAAATGAACTGCCCCCCCAAAAGTCCCCTTGCCACATAATAATCAATACACCTAACATACAGAATAAAGAAAGAATATTAAGGGCAGTGAAGAAAAAGGCTAGATAAATAAAGGCAGAAATATCAAATTTACACCCGATTTCTCCATGGAAACTCTGAAGGCCAGAATGCCCTGGATGTCAGACCAGGCTACTACACCCAGCAAAACTTTCTATCACTACAGATGGAGAAAACAAGGTATTTAATGACAAAGCCAGATTTCCACAATACATATCCACAAATCCAACCCTACAGAAATTGCTGGAAGGAAAATTCCAACACAAGGAAGTTAATTATGCTCACAAATACATAGGCCATGAATAATCCTTCTTTACCAGAACTCAAACGAAAAAGCTGGGCAAATATACTTACAATATCACCACCAACAACAAGTCTAAAACAAAAAAAGAATTAACAATCAATTGTCCTTACTTTGCCTCAACATTAATGGTCTTAACTTGTCTAACACAGACTAAGAGAATGCATATGAAGACAGAACCCATCCGTCTGCTGCATATAAGAAACACACCTAAGCTTCAAAGACAGACATTACCTCAGGGTAAATGGTTGGGAAACGACCTTCCAAACAAATGGACCCAATAAGCAAGTAGGAGTAGCATCCTATTATGTAACAAATTATTTCAAACCAAAGTCAATAAAAAGAGATAAAGAAAGTCATTTTATATTCATCACAGGAGAAAGCCATCAGTACAAAGTCTCAATTCTGAACATCTATGCCCCAAATACAAAAGCACCCACATTCATAAAAAAAAAAAAAAAAAAAAAAAAAAAAAAAGATTACTAAAACTCAAAGCTCACATAAAACCTCACACACTCATAGTGGGAGACTTCAACACCCCACTCTCACCGCTGGTCAGGACCACCAGACAGAAACTTAACAAAGAAATGAAAGAACTAACAGAAGTTATGTCCCAGTTGGGTTTAACAGACATCTATAAAACATTCCATCCAAACACAAAAGAATATACCTTCTTCTCAGCTCCACATGGAACCTTTTCTAAAGTCACATACAAAACAACATAGTAATCCTCATCAGATTAAAAAAAAAAATGGAATAGCCCCCTATATCTTTCCAGACCACTATGCTTTAAAGTTGGAATTCAACAATAACACAAATCGCAGAAATCCTACAAACAATGGAAACTGAGCAATGCACAGTTGCACCATTCAGGGGTCAAGGAAGAAATAAAGATTTCCTAGATTCCATGAGAATGAAGAGACAACAGATCTGGACTTATGGGACACTTTGAAAGCAGTGTTACATGGAAAATTCTTTGCACTAAATGCCCATATGAAGAAAACTGAGGATAGTCACACTAGAGAATTAACAGCACAACTGGAAGCCCTAGAACAAGCTGAAATCAATAAAGTAGAAACTAGGAACACAATACAAATAATCAATGTAACAAAGAGTTGTTTTTTTGAGAAAATCAACAACAGAGAGAAATCATTATGCTAATTAACCAAAAACCAGAGAAGGGGGGAAGGAGGGGAGAGAGAGAACAAGCAAATCAACAAAATCAGAAAAGAAAAGTAGGACATAAAAACAGAATCCAGAGAAAAATTAGGGCAGACTGTGAAAATCTGTACTCTACAAAATTCAAAAATTCAAAGGAATTGTACAAATTTCTGGATAGCTATCTCTTATCAAAATTAAATCAAGAAAAGATAAGCAACTTAAATAGACCTATAACCCCTAACAGAAGCAGTCATCAAGTCTCCCAACCAGAAAAAAAAAAAAAAAAAAAAAAAAAAAGCCCACAGCCAGATGCCTTCAGTGCTGAATTCTATCAGAAATTCAAAGATGAGCTAATACCAGAAGGCTCATTACCTAACACTTATTATTGGATACAAGCCATGCAAAGACACACTAAGAAAGTGAACTACAGAACAATATCTCTCATGAACATTGATGAAAAATTATTCAATAAGATACTGACAAATCAAATCCAAGAACACATCAGAGAAATCATCCAACATGACCAACTAGGCTTCATCCCAGGGATGCATGGATGGTTCAACACACAAAAATCTATCAATGGGATCCATGATAATAAACAAATTGAAAAAGAAAAATCACATGATCATCTCACTAGATGCTGAAAAAAAAATTTGACAAAATCCAACAACCCTTCATGAAAAAGATCTTGGAGAGATCAGGGATAACAGGAACATACCTAAACATAATAAAAGCTATATACAGTAACTGAACAAACAACATCAAGGTGAATCACCTAAAACTAGGAACAAGTCAAGTCTGCCAACTCTCTTTATATCTCTTTAATATTGTACTTGAAGTTCTAGCTAAAGCAATAAGACAACAAAAGGAGATCAAGCGAAATCAAATTGGAAAGGAGGAAGTCAAATTGTCACTATTTGCAGATACAATAGTTTACATGAGTTTCCCGAAAAACTCTACCAGGAAACTTTTACAGCTGATAAACACATTCAGCAAATTAGCAGGATACAAGATAAACTCAAAAAACTCAGTAGCTCTACTATATACAGATGATAAAAGGGCTGAGAAAGAAATCAGAGAAGCATCACCCTTTACAATAGCCACAAACAACATAAAGAATCTTGGGGTAATACTTACCAAACAAGTGAAAGACCTGTATAGCAAGAACTTTGTGTGTATTTAAAGAAAAATTAAAGAAGATACCAGAAAATGGAAAGTTCTCCCATGCTCTTGGATAGGTAGGATAAACATAGTAAAAATGGTAATCTACAAATTTAATGCAATCCCCATCAAAATCCTAGTACAATTCTTCACTGACCTTGAAAGTATAACACTTAACTGTATATGGGAAAACAAAAGACCCAGGATAGACAAAAATAACCCTGTCCAATAAAGGAACTTGAGGAGGCATCCTCAACTTCATCCCCAACTTCAAGCTCTACTCTAGATCTATAGTCCTGAAAACAGCTTTGTACCGGCACAAAAACAGACAGGTAGACCAATGGAATTGTATCAAAAATACTGATATTAACCCACACACCTATGACAACCTGATTTTTGACAAAACATCTAAAATTATACAATGGAAGGGGGAAAGCATCTTCAAACAATGGTGCCGGCACAACTGGTCGATGGTGTGTAGAGACTGGAGATAGACCAATGTCTATCACCATGCACAAAACTCAAGTACAAATGGAGTAAAGACCAAATCCACCCACACTGAACCTCTTAGAAGAGAAACTGAGAGGTGCCCTTGAAGAAATTGTTACAGGAGACCACATCCTGAACATAACTCCTGTAGCACAGAGACTGAGATTGACAATTAATAAATGGGACCTCCTAAAACTGAGAAGCTTTTGTAAAGCAAAGGACAAAGTTGACAAAGGGCAGCCCACAGACTGTGAAAAGATTTTCACCAACCCTACATCTGATAGAGGGCTGATCTCCAAAATATATATTTTTTTAAAAAAAGCACAAGAAACTAGTCGCTAAAATACCAAATCACCCTGTTAAAAAGTGGGGTACAGAACTGAATAGAAAATTTTCAATAGGGGTAGCCAAAAATGGCTGAAAGACACTTAATAAAGTGCTCAATATCCTTAGCCATCAGGTAAATTCAAGTCAAAATAACTCTGAGATACCATCTTACTACTGTCAGAATGGCTAAAATTAGAAACACCAATGACAGCTTATGCTGTAGAGGATGTGAAGAAAGCGGAACATTCCTACAGTACTGGCAGGAGTGCAAACTTGTACAGACATTTTGGAGATCAGTATGGCAGTTCCTCATGAAAATGGGAATCAGTCTACCACAGAATCTGACAATCCCACTCTTAGGCATATACCCAAATGATCCACATCCATGCAACAAAACATCTGTTCAACTAAGTTCATATCAGCATTATTTGTAATAGTAAAAACATGGAAGCAACCTAGATGCCCCCCAACTGTAGAATGGATAAAAAAAAAGTTGTGGTACATTTACACAATGGAATACTATTCAGTGGGAAGAAAAAACAATGGTATGTTGAAATTCACAAACAAAATGGATGGAACTTGAAGAAACCATCCTGAGTGAGGTAACCCAGTCACAAAAAGAGGAACATGCCATGTACAAACTCATACAGAAATTTTAGACATAGAGCAAAGGATCACCAGCCTATAATTCACACGCTAGAGAATCTAGGATACACAGAGGAACCTAAGAGACTCATACAATGTCCCTCACAGAAGGGGAAAGGAACAATATCTTCTAAGCATGTTGGTAGTGGAAGGTGGCAAGAAGTGGAGAGAGAGGTAGGAAAAAGAGAAGGGGAGTTGAGAAGAACATGTGGGACCACAAAGATTGAGTCAGTGACAAATAGACTAGAGAAAAAAAAGAGAGAGAGATACCATAATAGAGGGAGCTATTTAGGTTTGAAGAGAAACCTGCCTCTAGAGAAATGTCCAGAAACTATAAGGATGACCACAACTAACAACAATATGAGCAACAGTGGAAAGTCTTTTGCAGTGGGTAGTTGTGTAGTGAGAGTTGGATTGCATGGGGGAAGCCAAAAGGAAATCATTTGGCAATGGTTGTGATTTGGTCTATGCAAGTTGACTAGGCACTTGAGAATCCTACAGACTGGTGCCAGCCTATGATTTCTCTGCAATATCTTAAACCTGTACAGCGAATTTGTCCCCAGGATGAATGAGAAGAAAGGCTGCACAGAGAGGAGATGGGAGTGTAGGTATGGTGGAGGCAGAACCTTACTTAGGAAGTTTTAGGGTTCCACGTGTAGAGGGCGCTCTATTTCTTCAGTCTGTTTATACTTCTTTTGGCTAATGCTGGGCTGCAGCTTTTAGGGAAGCATATGACCACAATGGAAGAACATAATTAGGGAAGAAATACAAGCCTTTGGGTCCTTGAAAAATATCCAGAGGTTGGGGGAGAGCTCATGTGCTCTATTAGCTTTTCTTGTGGTACCTTCTGTTTCGGCTGTGAAGAAAATCTGAGCATGTGAAGACTGGGCAAGGGAATGGAGCAGCTATCTTTGGTCATGGGATGGGAATGGCTGGCAGAGAATTAGGCTTCACAAACTTCCAAAGAAACGAGTTTTCTGAATTCCTGGTGTAGGTGTAGGTAGGCGGGTTGGTTGGTTGGTTGGTTGCTTGGTTGCTTGCTTAGTTGCTTGCTTGGTTGGTTGTAATAGCTGGTTGGGAAGGGGAATATGATAGGGGGTTTGTAAAGGGAAGCTCCCTGGTCTTTTTGTGGGAAAAGTCTGCATTTAGCAGGCTATCCTTACATGCAGGGCACAGATATGTTAAGGGGATATGGTGAAACAAGGGATTCATGGTGTGGCCCGCTGTCTGGGAGATTCAAACTGACTTTAGGAACATTATCTGGGCTATGAGAGACATCCCTGTGTATTAAGGGATGCGTAGTGGTTACTCTACTCTTTTTAGTTATGTTAAGCCTTTCTGGACATTGGGGACCAGTTAAGTGGGAGTGAGGAAGAGAATAGTAACCATGGCAAGGGAATGTGTATTATGGAATACAGCTCAGGGATTGGCTTAGTTCTCCTAAGATCCCACCAGTGCTTCTTTGTATAGAAAGCAACACCTGAGCAGGGTATTTTAGATTTTAGAGCAGGTACAGGGACAATGCAGGCAGGCTGAGGATCTGCAGGGAAGTGCTCTCAATGGGAAGGGAATTAGGGAACTCAAACAGGCAAGAAGGAAACAAGGCAGGTAGTTGTGGAGAGAGTCCTGGTAGAGGGGGAATTTGGCTGGTTGGTTGGGAGACTGGGAGGGTGGAGTGTTGGTTGGGGTTATAGCAGGTTGGGAGAAAGTATGTAATAGTGGCAGGGGAAGTATAAGGAAAATGTCTTGTATTTTTAGAGGAGTAGTCTACACTGAGCATGTTGTCTGACCATGGGAGGGCACAGCTATGAATATCCATTGATGTGGTGATGGAAGGGATTCATTATGGTGGCTGTGGTCTGGAAGATTCATAGCTAACTAGAGGGTGATCTTCCTCCCTGTTCTTCTGTACCCATGGAGCTGACTTTAGCAGGTGATGTGCCCTATGCTGTGGTGTCACTGCTCTGCGTGTCCTTCCTCAGAGAAGAAGACCAAGGCAAGGTGAGTGCGCTCTCCACCTGTTCTTCAGTCCCTGCCCACAGCAAGTTTGATAATCAGATGCAACAGAGAGCCTGGTAAGGACAGGAACTCAGTTTATGGATCCGAACAAATATTTAAGTAAGCAAGAGATGTTTGATGATAGTGGGTGGAGGGACTAGTGAGGCCCAATAGCATTGTTATTAATCTCCAGTTACCAGGCAAAAGTTATTTTTTTACACCCCTGCTGAAACATCACTATACTGAAGTTCAACTAGAAACAGGCCTTCAACTTAAGGTAGGCTTGGGTCATTCCTTTATGCCCAGCCTGGGTGCAGGCCAGGGGATGCAGACTTGATGTCCCCACAGTAAAGTGTGTAGGGAGGTCTTGGGATAGGCAAGGCAGAGTGTGTGGTCTCTGTTTGACAAAGGGTGGTGAGAATGGAGTTTGTAGAAGGGAAACAAGGGAGGGGCAGAATTTCACAATCAATGTACAAACTCTCTCTCCAGGATGTTATACCCTACATTTGAACAGGCAACATACCCCCTGAGTTTCTGTCTTGGAACATTGAAGAAGGAGGGATGGATTGGGAGGGATGAGCTGAGAGAACAAAGGAACTATAGGAATCTCACCTGGGCTATCAAAGACTTCCCTGGGTAGGTACCCTACCTATTATCAGGTCTGTTGAGCTCTTCTGGACTTTGGGGTATATGGTAGTGAAAGATGGGAAGTTTAATAAAGGCAGGGGATTGTGTATTGCAAAATATAGCTCAGGGATTGTATAGCTTTCCTAAGATCCCATGAGCTCAAATTTGAGTAGATAACTACACCTGAGGATGGATGTTTTTCAGACTTGGTACAGGGACATTGCAAGCAGGCAGAGGATAAGGGGGAAAGTGTTAGCAATAGGAAGGATATGGGGAACTGAAACTAGTCAATAAGGCAGGGGTTAGGGAGGGGGTCACTTCAAGCAGACACATTGTGTTTTCTGATGGGAGGGCCTACAAGGGAGTAAGGGATGGGCACTCAGTTATAGGGGAAGGGAAGGGGCAATGGGATGATAGGGTGGTGGGAAGATGTATGATAACCTAAAAGAAGTCCAAGTTTCTTCTTGAGGCTAGCCTCCAAGCTCTTCTGTGGGTCTTGTTCTGCTCCTTAAGGAGACACACAGAATTTCTGTCTTGGAGCCTAGCAGAGGGAGGTTGGGTTGAAAGAGTATTAGAAAGCATGTGATTGAATCTCTTTAGAACTGAACACAGGGAATTAGAAATACTGAAACAGGTGGGTAGGCTATGTCTTCTTTCTTTTTGGGAGGCCTACAAATGTTCAGTGAATATCCCCACTGCATTGGGGTGATTATGTAATCTGCACTGATGACAGGCAGGGATGTGTTTATGCCAGTTTGTGGTTTGAGTAGAGAAGAGTTCGGCAGAGAGGGAGCCCTCTGAGTTTCCTGGACAGTCTAGGAACTCCTAGCTTGAGAACAGCACGATGGAAACTGGGGGATATATGGTAGTGGTGGTGATTGCGTCTATGCAAAATGAAGCTTGGCACTTGAGACTCCTACAGACTGGTTCCAGCCTATAAATTCCCAGAAATTTCTTAAACATGTACAGGGGATTGGTGCCCAAGGTGGACATGAACACATGACAGCAGAGCAGGGACAGGAGATGGGAGAAGATGGGTGGTGGTGGTAGACTGGGCCTGGCAGAATCATACCTAGGAAGTAGGAGCTTTCCATTAGTAGAGGCCCTTCTATTTCCTCAATAGGTTTGGCCTTCTGATGGCCAATGCTGGGCGGGCCACAGCTTATAGGGAAACACCTGGTCACAATGGAAGGACACGAGAATGGAAGAACAATGGTGCTTTGGGTCCATGGCGAATATCCAGAGGGAAGGGGAGAGCTCATGTGCTGGCCTATTAGCTGTTCTTGTGGTACCTTGTATTACAGTTTTGAAAAAGATCTGAACAAGTGGATACTGGATAAGTGCATGGGGCAGCTGTCCTTAGATTTTGGGTGGTAATGGATGGCAGGGAATTAGGGTCCACAAATTTTCCAAAGGAATGAAGCTTTTCGGAATTCATGGGGGAGGGGAAGGTTGGCATGTTGGTTAAGAGGTATGGCATGTTGGTAGGGAGGAATAAGGTGGTGTAGGAGAGTAAAGGGGAAAGTTTCTGTTCTTTTTGAGAGAGGAGTGTGCGATCTGACCATAGGAGGGCACAGATATAGGTTGTGGGGACATAGTATTATGAGGGATTTCCTAGTATTAGCTGGGTTGTGGGAGATACATAGCTAGGGAATAGTTTAATGTTCTACTTCTGTGTTCCTGTGTGGCCATGGAACTGTAATTATGCAGGAGATGTTCATAAGAATGAAATCTGGGGGTAGAAATGGCATAGTGGGGGATACTCCTAGACAAAATTGCTGAGAATAGGATTGGGGAAGGGAAACATGGGAGCTTCAGAGTTTCAGGATGCTAGCTTGTTCTCCAAGAGGTCAGGGACTGCAGATGAGCAATGATCAGAATACATCCAAGCCTGAGTTTGGATCTTCGGACATTGAAGACAAAGGGTAAGACTGGGAGGGATGTTCTGGCAGCACAGAGGGACTTTAGGAATCTCACTGGGGCTATGAGAGACTTCCCTGTTTGGTTATCCTACCTGGTCTCAGATCTGTTGAGCCCTTAAGGTCTTTGGGGATCATGCAGTTGGGGGTGATTGATGAGAAGATTAATCAAGGCAGGTTGAATGTGTGTGATGGCATATAGCCTAGTGATTGTGAAGTTCTTGTATGACCCCATGAGCTGGAATATAAGTGGAAATATACATGGTATTTCCAGAGTTGTTACAGGGACAGTACAGGCAGGCAAGGATTTATAGGGAAGGGATGGAAGAAAGTAGGGATTTAGGAACCTAACCAAGGCAACATGGGCAGGGCATGGCAAAGGGAGTCACTATAGGCAGCCACACTTGTCTTTTCTAATGGGAGGGCCTGCAAGGGAGTAAGGGATGGGTAATCAGGAGGAGGAGAATGAATGGGCCAGTGGGATGATGGAATGTAGTAAAGCCGAGTGATATATAGGGTATATTATAAATTCAAAGATGGCAAAGATTCTTCCTGAGTCCAGCCTCCCCATTCTTCTGTGAACCTTGTTCTGCTGATGAATAGAAAACCACTGAGTTTCCAGCTTGGGTACTAGGAGGGAGATGTTAGGATGAGGGAGAGATGGATTGCACAGGATTGAATTTCTTTGGAACTGAACATGGGGAATTTGTATTACTGAAAATACTGGGCATCATACCTCTTCTTTCTTCTTGGGAGACCTGCAAAGGTTCAATGTGTATCCCACTGCATTGGCCTGGACCTGAAATTTGCAAAGATGAGAGGCAGGGATGTAGTGGTGCCACTTTTGGTTTGGGGAAGAGAAGAGTTTGTTAGAGGGACCCCTCTGACAATCATGAAGAGTCTAAGAACTCCTTGGTTTGACTGGTGTCAGGAGAGGTAGAAAGCAACTGGAGACATGTGACAGCGGCAGTGACTGGGTATATTGAAGGTGAGGTTAGGCACTGAGAATCCTTCAGAGCGATACCAGGCTATAATTTACCTTCAATGTCATAAACCTGTACAGGGATTTGTGCCCAGGGTGGATGTGAAGACAGACATGGCAGCATAGTAGGGACAGGAGAGGGGTGTAGAGTGGTGGTGGAGGCACACTGGGTCTGGGAGAACCATAGCTATGATATGGGAGGGTTCTATAGGTAGAGGGCCTAACTTTTCCTCACTAAGTTTGACCTTCTGTTGTCCAATACTGGGTTGCCACTCATAACGAAACCCTTGACCCCTTGGGAAGGTATGAGAAGGGAGGAAACGCTTATGCTTTGGATCATTGGCAAATATTCAGAGAGGGGGAGAGGTGCATGTACTGGCCTCTTAGCTCTTCTTCTGGTACATTGTGTTTCACTTGTGAAGAACACATGAACAGTTGTAAACAGGGCAAAGGCTCAGGGCAGCTATTCTTGGGCTTGCAGTGGGATTGGATGTCAGTGAATTAGGGTTAACAACATTTCCAAGGGAATGACAGATTTCTGCATTCCTGGGGAAGGGGAGGTTGGTGGATAGGTTGGCAGGGTATGGGAGGTGAAATACAGTGGTAGTGGCAGAATAAAGGGGAAACTTGCTGTTTCTTTTGAGGGTAGAGGTGGTACTGAGCAGGCTGTCTGATCATGGAAGGGCATAGTATATGGGGACATGGACAAGGTGGTGGAAGGGATTATTGGTGGTGGCTGGGGTCTGGGAGATAAATAGCTATGGAGCAGGAAGGTTCAGTGCATTGCATTGTTTTTCTTGTGTGACTATGGAGCTGCACATGAGCAGGTGATATTCAGAGGATTGAGGACTGGGAGTTTACATTGCAGATAGGGTGGTCTCTTCTTGGCAAAAGGATGGTGGTAATAGGGCTTGGGGGAAGGGAACAAGGGAAATGTAAAGTTTCATTATCAGCAGGCAAACTTTTTCTACAGGATGTCAAGGCCTGCAGTTGAACAGGACATATCCCACATGAGTTTGGAACTTGGGGCATTGAAAAGGGATGCTTGGTCAGGGAGGGATATTCTGAAAGCACAAAGGGAATTTAGGAATCTCACCTGGGCTATGAGAGACTTCCCTGGATGGGTGTATACTGGTTCTCCGGTCCGGTGAGCCATTCTCATCTTAAGGGGAACATGTAGTGGGGGATGGGAAGTTCAATCATGGCAGGGGAATGTGTAATATTGAATATAGCCCAGTGATTGGGTTCATCTCTTAAGACCCCACTAACTCTACTTAAAGTAGAAACCTACACGTGGAAAGGGGTTGTATTTTCAGATCTTGTACAGGGGCACTGCATTGAGGATGAGGATGTGGTTGGTAGTGCTGGCAGAAGGGATTTGGGGACTGAACCAAGGCACAAGGACAGAGGTGTATGAGGTGATCACTGCAAAGAGGGAAAACCTGTGCTTCCTGATGGGAGGCCCTACGTGGGAGCAAGGGATGAGCAGTTGGGAGTAGTGGAAGTGTTGGGGTACTGGGATGGTGAGGTGGAGGAAAACTGAACGACATATAGGGTTATTATAGCATAAAGAAAGCCAAGATTCTTCCAGAGGCCAGCCCCGTCATTCTTCTGTGTGCTGTGTTCTGCTCTTGAGCAGAAAATCCCACAGGCTTTCTGGCTTGGAGTATATCAGGGGGATGTTGGGTTGAGGGAGAGTTGGATTTCATGGAATTGAATTTCTTTCAAAGTAACCATAGGAAATTTGTAATACTGAAATTGCTATGTGTCATGCCTCTTCTTTTTTCTTGGTTGGCCCGCAAATGTTCAGTGAATATCCCAGTGCATTGGGGTTGACCTGTAAACTTCAGTGATAAGAGGCAAGGATATTGTGGTGCCAGACTTAGGCTTTGTGAAGTAAAGTGTTAGAGTGAGCACTCTTATCTTCCTGGAGAGGCTAAGAACTCCCTGGCTTGTGTGGGCTGAGTAGTGGTGGATGGCAACTGGGAGACATGTGGAGTGGTGGAGATTGTAACTATGAAAGTTGAAACTAGGCACTTGAGAATCCTACAGACCAGTGCCAGCCTAAGATTTCCCTGAATGTGTTAAACTATTATAGAGATTTGTGCCCAAGGTGGATGGGAAGAATTGGCAGCACAGCAGGAAAAAGAGATGGAGTAAATGGGTGGTGGTGGTACACTGGGTATGAGAGAATCGCCTAGGAAATGGGAGGGTTCCAAGTGTACAGGGTGTTCTTTTTGCTGAGTCTGTTCGACCCTCTTTTGGCCAATGTTGGAATGCCACTTATAAAGAAACCCCTGACATCAAGGGTAGGATATGAGAAGGGAAGAGATACTGGTGTTTGTCTCCTTGGCAAATATCTAGAGGGAGGGGGAGAGGTGCATGGCCTGGCCTTTTAGCTGTTCTTGTGGGACCTTGGGTTTCCATCTGTGAAGAAGACTTGAACAGGTGGAGGCAGTGCAAGGTTATGCGCCAGCTGTCCTAGAGCTTAGGGTGGGAATGTAGGGCAGGGAAATATGGCCCAGAAATTTTCCAAGGGAATGAAAGTTTCCTGAGTTTCTATGGGAAGGGGAGGTTGGTGGGTTGGCTGTGGATGTATTGCAGCTTGGGAGAAGTTATGGGGTGGTTTGTGGGGAGTAAAAGTGAAACTTCCTATTGTGTTTGAGGGAGTAGTCTGCACTAAGCAGGCTGTCTGACCGGGGAGACCATAGACTTGGGTATATGGGGATATGATGGTGGAAGGGAATCCTGGTGGTAACTTGGGTCTGAGAATTAGATAGGTAGGTATTGGGGAGGGTCGGTGCTCTGCCTCACTGTACTTGTGTGCCCAAGAAACTGCACTTGACCAGGTCATGTGCATAGAAAGGGGACTGCATGTGGGCCAGACAGAGGGGACATTCTCTTGACAAAGGAAGTGGGAATAGGGTTTAAGGAAGGGAAACAAGGGAGCTGGAGAGTTTCTCATTCAGGATGCAAACTTAGTCTCCAGGATGCCATGGCCTGCAGTTGAGCAGGATGAGCAACCCAGCCTGAGTTTGGATCTTGGGCCATTGAAGAAGAACAGATAAATATATTTTGGTAACTAAAACAAGGCAACATGGGCAGATGTGTGGAAGGGGATCACTGCATGCAGGCACACATGTGTTTCCTGATGGGAGGGCCTGCAAGGAAATAATGGTACCAGCTGATGATTTCTCTGCAATGTCCTAAACCTGTACAGGGGACTTGTGCCCAGGGTGAAGGCACAGCTGCAGAGCAGGGAGAGGACACTGGAGGAGAGAAGTGGTGGAGGTAGACTGGGTCTGGGAGAACTGGGTCTGGGAGTGGGAGGGTTCCATGTGTAGAGGGTGTTCTAGTTCCTCAGTCCCTTTGACCCTTTGTTGGCTAATGCTGGGCTGCAGCTTTTAGGGAAACACCTGACCACAATAGAAGGACATGATTAGGGAAGAAATGCTATTACTTTGGGTCCTTGGTGAATATCTAGAGAGCTTATATGCTGACCTATTACCTGTTCTTGTGGTACTTTGTATTTTGGCTGTGAAGTAAACCTGTACAGGTTGGGGCCTGACAAGAGCATGGGGCAGCTGTCTTTGGTCTTAGGGTGGGAATGGATGACAAGAATGTAGGGTACAATAATTTTACAAGGGGTAGGGGAAGGGAGGTGGTTTGGTTGGTTGGTATACCAGGTTGGGATGGATAATTGGGTGGGTGGGGGAATAAAGGGAAATTCCTGATATATGTGTAGGGAGTCTGTCTTAAGCATGGTCTAAGCATGCTGTCTGTCCATTGGAGGGCACAGACATAGATTAAGGGGATATGGTGGTAAAAGGGATAACAGGTGGTGGTTGGTGTCTGAGAAATTCATAGATAGGGAGGAAAAGAATCACTGCCCGGTGTAACTTCTCTTGTGCGATCATGGATATGCACTTGAGCTGCGGATATGGAGAGGATGGAGTTCTATGAGTAGACATTGCAGATTTGGTAGTCTCTTCTTGGCAAAGACCATGGGGAAGGGGATCCATGAAAGGAAAACAATGGAGCTGACGAGTTTCACTCTCAGGATAGAAACTTGCTCTCCAGGATGTCATGGCCTGCAGTTGAGCAGGACACATCACACATGGGTTTGGATCTTGGAAAGTTGAAGGAAGCTTGGGCAAAGACAGTTGTACTGACAGAAAAGACACATATGGATTCTCAGCTGAGCTTAGAAGCAATTCCCTAAGTGTGAGTCCTACCAGTTCCCAGGTATGAGGAGCCCTTCTGTACTTTGGGGATCAATAAGGTGTGAGTGTGGGATGGGAAGATTAATCAAGTCAGGGATATGTGTTTTGTGGAACGTAGGCCACTTATTGCATAGATGTTCAAAACTCCCACCAGCTCCAATAAAATTAGAAGCCTACACCCAAGAAGGGATAGTATTTTCAGAATTGTACATGGACAGTGCACAAAGGATGATAATGTGGATGATTGTGATGGCACAAAAATTTGGGGACCGAACCAACACATCAAGGGCAGAGGAATATGAGGGGGTCTGTGCAGAAAGGCATACCTATTTTTCCCTGATGTCAAGGCCTAAGTGAGAGTAAGTGATGGGCAGTCAGGTGTAGGGTAGGTGATAGGGCAGCGGGAATGTGGGGTGTAGGGAAACTGAATGATATATAGGGTGTATGATAACCTAAAAAAAGTACAAAGATCTTCCTGAGGCCATCCACCCATTTTTCAGTGGGGCATATTCTGCTGTTAAAAATGAGAAACCAACAGGATTTCTGCTTGGAGTACAGGAGAGAATTGTTGGCTAGAGGGAGAGTTGGATTAAATGAAAGAAGTGAAATGGAAATCATGTGGCAATTGTTGTGATTGGGTCTCTGAAAGTTAAAACTAGTCATTTGATAATCACACAGACTGTTGCCAGCCAATGATTTCCCTTCAATGTCTGAAACATATTTTGGGAATTTGTGCCCATAGTGGATATGAACATACAGCATCACAGCAGGGAGAGGAGTTGGGAGTAGAGGTGTAGTGGATGTAGACTGTGTCTGGGAGAACCCTACCTGGGAAGTGGGAGGGTTCCATGTTTAGAGGGCACTCTATTTCCTCAGTCTGTTTGACCTTCTGTTGGCTAATGCTGGGCTGCATCTTTTAGGGAAACACCTGACCACAGTGGAAGGACATGATTAGGGAAGAAATGCTACTGCTTTGGGTCCTTGGCAAATATTCAGAGGGAGGGGGAGAGCTCATGTGCTGACCTTTTAGTTGTTCATGTGGTACCTTGTGTTTCAGCTGTGAAAAAAGCCTGAACAATTGGAGGCCAGGCAATGGCATGGGGCAGCTGTTCTTTGTCTTGTGGTGGCATGGATGGCAGAGATTTAGGGTTCATCAATTTTCCAAATGGATGAACATTTTCTGAATTCTTGGGGTAGGTGGAGTAGACTGGTCAGTTGGTTGGTTGGTATACCAGGTTGGGAGGGGGAATAGGGGGATTGGGGTGTAAATGGGAAGCTTTCTGATCTTTTTATGGGGGAAGTCTGTACTTACTAAGGCATCTGTCCATGTGAGGGCACAGTCATGGGTGAAGGAGATATGATGTGGTATAAGGGATTCCTGGTGTTTCCTGGGGCCTGGGAGATTCATATAAAAGGAGGAGACAGGATCAGTGCTCTGCCTACCTTTGTGTGGGGGGGAGGAGGCATGCGGGCATGCCACGAGATTTGTGTGATGTGCACAGGATGGAGTGGCCATTGTAGAGTGGGCAGTCTATGCTTGGCAAAGATCAGTGGGAAGAGGATCCACAGAAGGGAAACAAAGGAGATGGCTAGTTTCACTCTTGGGATGCAAACTTCCTCTCAGGGATGTCATGGCCTGCAATTGAACAAAACACATCCCTCCGGAGTTTGGATCTTCACACACTGAAGAAAAAGGACTGGACTAGTTGGGATTTTCTGGTAGAAAAAGACTTTAGGAACCTTATCTATGCTATAAGAGTGTTCCCTGTTTGGTTGTTCTACTCTTTTAAGGTCTGTTGATCCTTTATGAATATTGAGGACCATTAAGTGGGATTAAGGGGGGGGAATATTAATCAAGGCAATGGAATGTGTATTCCTGAATACAACCCAGGGATCAAGTAGTTCCCCAAAGATCAAAGCAGCTCTACTTTGATTACAGACCTGCTCCTGAGCAGGGATAGTATTTGCACAGCATGGATAGTGGTACATGGATAGTGTAGGCAGGCTAAGGATCTAGAGGGAACTGCTGCAAAGGAAAAGGGTATTTGGGAAATTACACAAGGCAACAAGAAAGGGGGTAGGAGAGAGAGTCCTGGTGGAGGGGGTATTTGGGAGGTTCGTTGGGGGAACTGGGAGGTTTGATGGTTGGTTGGTTGGTGGTTTGAAAGGGTGGGAGGAAGTATGTGGTAGTGGGGGTAAGAATAAAGAGAAGGTCTTCTATTTTTAGTCGGGTGTCCACTCTCAATGTGCTGTCTAACTCCGGAAGGGCACAGATCTGGGTTCATGCATATGTATATGGTGGTATAAGGGACTCATGATGAGGGCTGGGGGTTTTGAGATACAAAGATAGAGAGTTGGCAGTTTCATTGCACTGAATCCCTGTTCCTGGGTATACATGGAGCTGCACTTGAGCAGGTGATATGCATAGGGAGTCTGTCTGGTGTGAATATGGAAGAGTGGGGATTCTCTACTTGGCAAAAGGAGGTAGCAATGATGTTTGCAAAAGGGAAACAAGAGAGTTGGAGACTTTCACTATCAGGATGCTATTTTGCACTCCAGAATGTCATGGCTTGCAGTTGAGAATGACACATCCCAACCTAAGGTCTTGGAACATTGAATAAGGAGAGCTGGTCAGGGTGTGGTGTGCTGGCAGCACAAAGAGAATTTAGAAACATCACCTGCGCTACGAGAGAGTGAGTGGCCTATGTGTTTTCAAGTCTGGTGAGTACTTCTGATATTTGAGGACTACCTAGGTGGGATTAAGGGATGGGAATATTAGTCATAACATGGTAATTTGAATTGTAGTATATAGTCCATGGATTGGTAATTCTCCTAAGTTCCCACCAGCTCCACTAAATGTAGAAACCTACACCTGAGCAGGGGTTGTTTTCAGAGCTGGTACAGGAACAGTGTAGGTAAGCAGAGGATCTGGAGGGTGGTGCTAGAAGCAGGAAGGGATTTGGGGAACTCAACAAAGACAAAATTGGCTATGCATAGGGGTCAGTGTCACTGTATACTGGGACTCTTGTCTTTCCTGTTGGAGGGTCCTAAAAAGGAATAAGGGATGGATACGCTGGAGAAGAGAAAGGGATGGGCCAGTGGAATTTGGGGAGTGAAAAATGCTGAGTGATATATAGGATATATTATTACCTTAAAGAGGGCCAAGATTCTTACTGAGGCCAGCCTCTTAATTCTTCTGTGGTCCTCATTGTGCTCTTGAATAGGAGAAAACCACAGAATTTCCAGCTTGGAACCCAGAAGATGGATGTTGGTTTGAGGTAGAGATAGATTGCAGGAGATTCAATAAGTTTTTTTTTAAACTGAATATAGGAAATCAAAAATACAGAAATGAGTTTGTGTCCTATGACTCCTTTCTTCTTTGAAGGAATGTAAAAGTTCAGTGACTATCCCATTGAACTGGGGTTGGACATGTAACCTACAATGATGATGGGCAAATATGTAGTGGTGCCCAGTTTAGAGCATTTGAATGAGAAGAGTTAGTGAGTGGTACCCTTCTGAGATGCCTGGAGAGGCTAAGATCCCATTGGCTTGTGTGGACTTAGGAGTGGGTGATGACAACTGGGAGACATGAGGCAGTGGTGGTGATTTGGTCTATGCAAGTTGAAATTGCATAGGCAATTGAGAATTCTACAGACTGGGGCCAGGCTACGAATGGGATTTGTGCCCAAGGTAGATGTGAAGAAATGAAATGGCAGTCAGTACAGCAGAGAGAAGATGGGAGTAGATGGGTGGTGATGGCAGACTGGGTCTGAGAGAAATATACTTAGGAAGTGGGAGGGGTCCAAAGGTACAGGGTTTTCTTTGACCATAATCAGTTTGAACTTCTATTGCCCAAGGCTGGGCTTCCACTTATGGGGAAACCAATGACCCCAAGGGAAGGACACGAGAAAGAAGTAAATACTGGTGTTCGGGTCCTTGTCTAATATCTAGAGGGAGGGGGAAAGGTGCATGGACTAGCCTATTAGCTTTTCTTGTTTTATCTTTTGTTTCTTCTGTGAAGAAGACATGATCATGTGGAGGCACAGCAGGTCATTGTAGCAGTTGTCCTTGGGCTTGAGGTAGGAATGGATGGCAGAGACTTAGAGTTCTCAGTTTTTTCAACAGAATGAAATGTTTCTGATTTCCTGGGGGGGATAATTTGGGGATAAATTGGGGACTATGGCAGTTTTGGAGTGAGCATAGTGAGGTGAGTTGTAAGAAGGAAACTTCCTGTGCATTTTGAGGGAAGAGTCTCCTCTGAGTAGGCTATTTGACAGTGGGAGGGCACAGATATGGGTATATGGGATATGGTGGTGGAAGGGATTCATACTTGTGGCTTGTACCTGGTAGATTCATAGCTAGAAAGTGGGCAGGAGAGGTAGTCTGCCTGTTATTATTGTGTGCCCATTGAGCTGCCCCTGAATAGGTAATGTGGGTAAGAATGACATGGCAGAGTAGGCTATGTTGGATAGCAAAGGGTAGGAATAGGTTTTGGGGAAGGGAAACAAGGGATAAGGAGAGTTTCACTCTCAAGATGCAAACTTGCTCTCCAGGATGTCATGGCTGGGAGTTGAGCAGGGCATATCCCACCTGAATTTGGATGTTGGAACATTGAAAGAGAGAGGGCTATACTTGGAGGGATGGGCTTGCAGTAAAAACAGACTTTAGGAACCTCACCTGTGCTGTGAGAGACTTCTCTGGGTGGATATCCTACCTGTTCTCAGGTCTGGTGAGGCCTTCTGATCTTTGGGACCATTTAGATGGGAGTGAGGGAGAGAAAGTTTAATCCAAGCAAAGGAATGTGTATTTTATAATACAGCCCAGGAATTGGATAGTTCTCCTAAGGTCCCATGGCCCCTTCTTTGAGTAGAAATCTAAACTTGGACAGGGATAGTATTTTCACAGCTGGAACAGGGACAGTACAGTCAGGCCAGTATCTAGAGGGAAGTACTGGCAATAGGAAGGATTTAGGGGAATGAAAACAATGCAACAAGACAGGATTATGGGGAGCAGTCCTGATGGAGGGTGTAGTTGGTGGGTTGGATGGGGGATTGGGAGGTTGCAGGGTTGGCTGTGGGGTATGACACATTGGGAGGAATTATGGGGTAGTGGAGTGAAGTATAAGGGAAAATTCTTGTTCTTTTTAGGGGATGAGTCAATACTGAGGAAACTGATGTCCATGGGAGGGCACGGTCATGGGTATATGGGGATTTGAAGGTGGAAGTGATTCTTGATGGTGACTGGGTATGTGAGATCCATAGCTAGTTGGATGGCCAGGTCCAGTGCTCTGCCTCCCTGTTCTTGTGTGACTATGGAGCTGCATTTGAGCAGGTAATGTGCATAGGAAGGAGTCTGGGAGTCCACATGGCAGAGCAAGCAGTCTATACTTGACAAAGACAGGTGAGAACAGGTTTGGCAGAAGAGAATCAAGGTAGAAGGAGAGTTTCACTATCAGGATGCAAACTTGCTCCCCAGGATGTCATGGCCTGAAGTTGAGCAAGACATATCCACCTAAGTTTGGATCTTACTTGGAAGAGGGAGGGCTGAACTCCTATGTAGGTGGTAAGTTAGGGTAGAGAAAATTAATCAAGTCAGGGGAATGTGTACTGAGGAATATAGCCCAGGGACTGGGTAGTTCCCCTAAGATTCCCACTATTTCTACTGTGATTACAAACCTACACATGAATAGGTGTTGTATTTTCAGAGCTGGACAGAGACAGTATAGGCAGTCTGAGGAAGTGAAGGGAAATGCTGAGAGCAGGAAGGGATTTGGGTAACTGAACCAAGGCAACATAGGCAGGGAATGGAGGAAGGGTCACTTTAGCGAGGCACACATATGTTTGCTGATATAAGTGCTTGCTAGGAAATAAAGGATGGGCAGTCAGGAGTGGGATTCAATATTGGGCAGTGGGATGCTATGGTGTAAGGAAGCTGAGTGATATATAGGGTATATGATACCCTAAAAGAGTACTAGGCTCCCTGTTATTTGAAGCCCTTACTCTGCTGTTGAGTAGGAAAAACCCACAGGCTTTCTGGCTTGAGGACAGGGGGATAGCAAAAGGGAGATGTGTGGAGTGGTGGTGATTGTGTCTATAAAAGTTGAAACCAGGTACTTGAGACTGCTACAGACCACTCTATGATTTCTCTGCGGTGTACAGGGAATTTGTAAACAGGATAGATGTGAAGACATGGCAGCACAGCAGAGACAGGAGATGGGAGGAGAGGGTTGTGGAGGAAGACTGATTCTGGGAGAACCATACTTAGGAAATGGGTGAGTTCCATGGGTAGAGGTGATTCTTTCTACTCAGTCTGCCACTTACAGGATACCTGACCCAAAGGGAAGGACATGGGAAGGGAAGTAATGATGGTGCTTAGGCAATAACAAAAGGCGGGGAGAGATCTGCATGTGCTGGCCCATTAGCTATTCTTGTAGATCATTGTGTTTCTGCTGTGAAGAAGATTTGAAGAGGAGGAGGGCTGGACAAGGGCATGGGGCAGCTGTCCTTGGTCTTGGGGTGGAAAGGATAGCAGGGAATTGGAGTTCACAAATTTTCCAAAGGAATAAGAGTTTTATGAATTCTTGTGGTAGGGTGAGTTAGACTGGTAGTTTGGTTAGTAAAACAGGTTGGGAGTGGGATTAAGATTGTGAATGGTGTAAATTGGAAACTTACTGTTGTTTATGTTGGAGAGGTCTTCACTTAGCAGACTTTCTGTCCATGGGAAGGCAAATAAATGGTTTAAGGGGATATCGTGGCAAGGTTCTGGGAGATTCCTAGATAGGGAAAAGGCGGGATCAGTGTTCTACCTACCTTGTATTGTGTGAGCACTGAGACAATTAATTAAGCAATGTGCAGACAACAGAGCTCTGGGATTGGACATTGCAGATTGGACAGTCTCTGATTTGCAAAGTCAGGTGGGAAGAGGGGGCATGGAAGGAAAACAAGGGAATTGACAAGTAACACTCTCAAGATGCAAACTTGTTCTCCACACTGTCCTTGCCTGTATTTGAGCAAAGCAACTCAGACCTGAGTTTGCATCTTGGCACACTGAACAGGAAGGGCAGAAATGGGAGGGATGTGACTGCAGCACAAAGGCACTTTTGAACTTAACTTGGCTATATGAGATTTCTCTATGTGGGGATTGTTTACTATTTTCAGGTCTGTTGAAGTTCATTGGATGTTGGGAAATATTTAGGTGGGTAAAGGAAGGTATTATTAATATTAATAAAGGCAAGTAAATGTGTATTGTGGATTACAGCCGAAGTAGTTCTCCTAAGATCCTTCCAACTCTCCTTTGAGTAGAAACCTACCCTTGTGTAGGAATTGTATTTTCAGAGCTAGTACAGAGACAGCATGGACAGGCTGAGGATCTGGAGGGAAATGCTGTCAATGGGAAGGAAATGAAGAACTTAAAAAAGACCACAATGCCAGGGGATGAGGAGAGGGTCCTGATGGAGGGTGAGTTTGGCTGGTTGGTTACAGGACTGGTAGTTTGGGGCTTGGCAGGCTGGGAGGAAGTATGTGGTAGTGGGGGCAAGTATAAGGAAAATGTGTTGTTCTTTTAAGGGGAGGAGTCTGCTCTGAGAAACCTGTATGACCATGGAAGCACAAAAACCTGTGTTTCTTATATGGTGGAAGGGATTCCTGAAGAGGGCTCTGGGAAATCCATATTTTGTGAATGGGCAGGTTTGGTGATCTGCGTCTCTGTACTTGTGTAACCATGAAGCTGCATATGAGCAGGTAATGTGATTAGGCAAGAGTCTTGGAGTGGACATGGCAGAGTGTGCAGACTAAACTTTGGCAATGGGTGGTGGGAATTAGGTTTATGGAAGGTAAACATGGTAGCTGGAGAGTTTCACTGTCAGGATAAAAATTCTCTCTAGGATATCATGGCCTACTGTTGAGCAGGACACAGCCCACCTGAGTTTGGATTTTGAGATATTGAGGAGGGATGCTTGGATAGGGAGAACATTGCTGCCAAAAAGGGACATTAGGAACCTCACCTAGGTTAGGAGGCACTTCCCTAGGTGGGTGCCCTACCAGTTCTCACATCTTGTGAGCCATTCTGTTCTTTGCTAGTGGCGGATGGGAAGATTAATCAAGATAGGGTAATGTGTATTGTGGAAGGTAGCCCAATGATTGTGTAGTTCTCCTAAAATCCCACCAGTTCTAATTTGAGTAGAAACATACACCTGAGAAGGGATTGTACTTTCAGAGCTTTTACATGGACATTGTAGTAAGATTGATGATGTGGATGGATGTTCTGGCACCAAAGTTTTGAGGACTGAACCAAGGGAACAAGGACAGAAGTATATGAGAAGAGTCAAAGCAGAGAGGCACACCTGTCTTTCCTGATGGGAGGGACTACATTGGCGTAGTGATGATCCATCAGGATTGGGAAAAAGATGGAGCTGTGGGATGGTAGGGTGAGGGAAACTGGGTGATAGATAGGGTATGTGATGATTTAAAAGAGGGCAAAGATTTTCCTGAGGTCAGCCACTCTGTATTTCTGTTGGCCATATTCTGCTCTTCAGAAGGAGAAACACACAGGCATTCTGCCATGGAGTATAGAGGGGATGTTGGAGTGAGGGAGAGTTGGCTTGCATGGGGTAAGTCAAATGAAAGTCATATAGCAATGGCTGTGATTGGGTCTATGCCCAGTTGAACCTAGACACTTGATAATCTTACAGACTAGTGCCAGCCTATGATTTCCCAAGTATGTATTAACACTGCCAAGGGTATTTGTGCCCAGGCTGGATGTGAAAACACAGCATCACAACAGGTTGAGGAGTTGAGATGAGAGGACTAACAGGGTCTGGCAGAACCCTACTTAGGAGGTAGGAGAGTTCTATGGATAGAGGGCACTCTATTTCCTCAGTCTGTTTGACCTTCTGTTGGCTAATGCTGGGCTTTGGCTTTTAGGGAAACACCTAAAACAATTTGGAGGACATGATCAGGGAAGAAATGCTAGTGATCTGGGTCCTTTACAAATATATAGAGGGGTGGGGAGAGCTCATATGCATACATATTAGCTGTTCTTGTGGTACCTTGTGTCTTATCTGTGAATAAAATCTGAACAGGTGGAGGTTGTCCAAAGGCTTGGAATAGCTCTCCAACCTATTGGGGTGGAAATGGATCTCAGGAAATTTTGGTACACTTTTTTGAATGTATTAAGAATTTTCTGAATTCTGTGAACAGGGCGAGTTATGCTGGCTAGTTGGTTTATATAGCAGTTTGGGAGGGGAAATATAGTGGTGGAGGAAGTAAATGGGAAAATTGGTGATCTTTTTGTTGGAGGACTCTGCACTTAGCAGACTGTCTCTGGGAGCACACTTGGGTTATAGGGACATGGTGCTACAATGGGTGATTGGGGTCTGGGAGATTCATACACAGGGAGCAGGAAGGATCAGTGCTCTGCTTACTTTTTCTTGTATGACCATTCAGATACAGTTGAACAGGTGATGTGCAACGGATGTAGGTCTGGAAGTGGACATCGTAGATTAAGCAGTCTTTGCTTGGCAAATAGCGGAGGAAAGAGGGTTCACAGAGGGAAACAAGTGAGCTGGCAAGTTTCACTCTCAGGATGCAAGCTTGCTCTCCAGGATTTCATTGCTGACATTTGAGCAAAACTCTTCAGACCTGAGTTTGGATTTTGGCACAATGAATAGGAAGGGCAGGACTGGGAGGGATGTGCTGGCAGCATAAAGGGACATTAGGAAACAAATATGAGCTATGATTAACTTCCCAGTGTGGTTTTTAAGTCTGTCGAGCCTTTCTTGACTGACATAGACCATTTAGTTGGGAGTGAGGAAAGATATTAATCAAGGCTAGGAAATTACATTGTGGAATACAGCCCAAAGATTTGGTAGTTCTACTAAGATTCCACTAGCTCTCCTTTAAGTAGAAACTTACAACTGAGCAGGGATTGTATATGCAGAGCTGGTACAGGGACAGTGCAAGAAGCCTGAGGATCTGGAGGGAAATGCTATCATTAGGAAGGAAACTGGAGAACTTAAGGCAATAAGACAGGGGTTTGGGGAGAGGGTCCTGGTACAGGGGGATTTGGCTGGTGGATATGGCAGAGTGGGCAGTGTAAACTTGGCAAAGCATGGTGGGAATATAGTTTAAGCAAGGTTAAACAAGGGAGCTGGAGAGACTCTCAGGATGCAAATTGCTCTCTAGGATGTAAAGGACTACAGTTGAGCAAGCCCCATCCCACCTGAGTTTGGATATTGGGATATTGAAAGGGGATGCTTGCACAAGGAGAGTTGTGCTGACAAATAAGGGACTTTAGTAACCTCACTTGGTGTATGAGGCACTTTGTTAGGTGGGTGCCCTACCAGTTCTCAGGTCTAATGGGCCCTTCTGTTCTTTGGTGATCATGCATATGGGAGGGAAAGAAGGGAAAATTAGTCAAGGCAGGGGAATGTTTGTTTTGGAATGTGGTGAGTGATTAAGAAGTTCTAAAATCCCACCGCCTCTAATTTGAGTAGAAATCTACCCCTGAGAAGGGCTTATACTTTTAGAACTTGTACAGGAACAGTGCAGTAAGGATGAGGATGTGTATTGTTGTGCTGGCACAAAGGATAGGGGAACAGAACTAAGGCCACATGAGCAGAGGTGCATGAGGGAGTTACTGCTGGGAGGCACACCTGTCTTTCCTGATGAGAGGGCCTGCATGGGAGCAATGATGGCCAGTCAGGCGTAGGGGAGTGATTGGTCAGTGAGATTGTGGGGTTGAGGGAACTGAGAGATTTATAATATGTATGATAACCTAAAAGAGTGTAAAGTTCTTCCATAGGCCTGCCACCCCATTTTTCTGTTGGTCATGTTCTGCTCTTAAGAAGGAGAAACCCGGGTTAGCATTGGGCCAGAGTGCTGGTCAAACAGCCCCTCTGCCTCCATGGAACTTCCTCGGTCTGCTCTGAGCATACTCGACCCACCTATCCACATGGGGCCACCTTGAGGCCACACACACCTGATCTTTGGACCTCATTGCGGCCTTCTGCTGGAGGTAAGTCTGGGACCAATTCAGCCCTAATCCCCTCCCCCACCACTGCCCTGGGAACTACATGGGTTAGTTCTGCATCTCACCCCATCCCCCTTATAACCTTGCCCTGGATATTAAAGTCCTGGTACCCTGAACCATATACCACCCAGAGCCTTCCTTCCCCCTTTGTCCTGCTGGGCCTGCTACTCAGGGTGAGCACTGGACCAGAATGCAGGTCCAACAACTCCTCCCGCTCTGTGGAACTTCCTGGGTCTGCTCTAAGCACATCTAACATGCCTATCCACTCAGGACCACCTTGAGGCCACACTTGCCTGATCTTTGGACCCCATTGCGGGCCCTCTACCAGAGGTGAGTCTGGGACCAGTTCAGGCCGAACCTCCCCGCATACATCCTTTCCTAGAAACACAGTGGGTTAGCTGCACATCTTGCTCCCTCCTATATCCTGGCCCTGGATATTACAGTCCTGGTACTCTGTTCCTGCCTTCCCTTCATGCTTTGTCCTGCTTGGCCCACTGCTCTGGGCTAGCATTGGGCCAGAGTGTGAGTCCAACAACCCCTCAACTTACATGAAACTTCCTGTGTCTGGCACGAGCACATTTGGCTCACCTATCCATGTGGGACCACATTGAGACTGTACTCAACTGATCTTTGGACCCCATGGTTCTCTGCCTAAGGTGAGTGCTGCCAGCATAAAGGGATTTTAGGAACCTCACATAGGCTATGACAGACTTCCCTGCCTGTTCTCATGGATGGTGAGCCATTATGTGTATTGGGAACCATGTAGGTGAGAGTGAAGGATGGGATGATTAATCAAGGCACGGGAATGTGTACTGAGGAATATAGCCCAAAGACTGGGTAGTTCTCCTAAAATCCCACCATCTCTCTATTAGCAGAAGCCTACACCTGAGTAGGCATTATATTTACAGAGCTATTACAGGCACAGTAAGGTAAGGATGAGAATGTGGATGTTTATATTGGCACAAAGGATTAGGGGACTGAATGCAGGCAACAAGGGCAGAGGAGTATGAAGGAGTTACAGCAAGGTGGCACACCTGTCTTTCCTGATGGGAGAGACAACATGGGAGTAAGTGATGGGCAATGTGGAATAGGGGAAGTTATGGGGCAGTGGGATGGTTTTGTGGAGAAACCTGAATGATATATAAGGTGTATAATAACCTAAAAGAGGGTAAATATCATCCTAAGGGCAGCCACTCCATTTTTCTGTGGGCCATGTTCTGCTCTTAAGAAGGAGAACCCACAAGCTTTCTGGCTTGGAGTAAAGAAGGGGGATGATGTGTTGAGGGAGAGTTGGATTGCATGGGAGAAGTAAAATGGAAGTCATATGGCAATGGTTGTGATAGGGTCTGTGCAAGTTGAAACTACGCACTTGAGAATCCTGCACACAGGTGCCAGCCTATAATTTCCCTGCAAACCTGTACAGGGGATTTGTGCTTAGTGAGGAAGAGAAGACAAAGCAGCACAGAAGAGAGAGGAGATAGGAGTAGAGATAGAGCATAGGACTAATCTGGAAGATCCTTACATAGGAAGTGGGAGAGTTCCATGGGTAGAGAACATTCTATTTCCTCAGGCCATTTGGCTTTCTGCTGGCTACTGATGGACTGCAGCTTTTAGGGAGACACCTGATCACAATGGAAGGACATGAGTAGAGAAGAAAAGGTAGTGCATTGTTTCCTTGACAAATATCCAGAGAAAGCGGTCAAACTCATTGCTGACCTACTAGCTGTTCTTGTTTTACTTTGTGTTTAGCAGTGAAGACAACCTGAAAAGGTTTAGGCAGGACAAGGGCATGAGACAGCTGACTTGCTCTTGTGGTGGGAGTTGATGACAGAGAATTAGGGTTCACAAATTCTCCAAAGAAATGGGTTGGTTGGTATAGCATATTTGGGAGGGGAATAGTGTTGTGGGGGTGGATAAATGGGAAAATTTCTTACCATTTTGCAGGAGGCTTCTGCACTTAGCAAGCTGTCTGTCCATGGAATGGCACAAACATGGGATAAGGGGATATGGTAGTGATACAAGGGTTTGGTGGTGCTGTCTGGGGATTTGAAGATTCATAGATAGGAAGGAGGCAGGATCAGTACCCTGCCTACCTTTTCTTGAGTGACCATGGAGATGCACTGGAGCAGGTTATGTGAAAAGGTTGGATGTCTGGGAATGGACATTGCAGATTAAGTAGTCTCTGTATGGCTAAGAACAGTGGGAAGATTATCCATGGGAGGGAAACAAGTGATCAAGTGAGTTTCATGTCAGAATGCAAACTTGCTCTCCAGGAGGTCATAGCCTAGAGTTGAGCAAAACTCATCCCACCTGAGTTTTGATCTTGTTATATTGAAGAGGGAGAACAGGACTTAGAGGGATGTGCTGGCAGCACAAAGGGACTTTAAAGATCTGAACAAGTGCATGCCACAGACGGGTATGGGGAGCTGGCCTTGGATTGGGTTGGTAATGGATGGCAGGGAACTAGGGTTCACAAATTTTTCAAAAAAAATGAAAATTTTCTGAATTCATGTGGGAGGGAACAATACAGGCAGGGAAGAATGTACAGGGAAGTGCTGGAAGAAAGAAGGGATTTGGAAGCCTAACCAAGGCATGGCAGAGGGAGTCACAGTAGGCAGCCACACTTGTCTTTTCTAATGCGAGGGCCAGAGAGAGGGGGAGAGGTGCATGTACTGGCCTCTTAGCTCTTATTGTACTACACCGTGTTTCACCTATGAAGAACACGTGAACATGTAGATGCAGAGCAAGGGAATGGGGCAGCTATCCTTGTGCTTGGGGTAAGAATGGATGTCAGTGAATTATGGTTAAAAACATTTCCAATGGAATGTCATATTTCTGAATTCCTGGGGGAAAGGGAGGTTGGTTGACAGGGTTTGGAAGGTTGGGAAGTGGGGAGGTTGGGAGATGGGAATATAGTAGTAGTGGGGGAATAAAAGGGAAACTTGAAGTTTCTTTTGATTCAGGAGTCAACACTGAGCAGGCTATCTGAACACAGCGGAGCACAGTATATGGGGATGTGCTGGTGGAAGGGATTCTTGGTAGGGGCTGGGGTCAGACAAATAGCTATGGAGCAGGCAGGTTCGGTGCACTGCATCCCTTTTCTTGTGTGACTATGGAGCTGCAGATGAGCAGTTGATATGCAGAGGATTGAGGACTGGGAGTTTACATTGCAGATTGGGCAGTCTCTGCTTGTCAAAGTGTGGTAGGAATAAGGCTTGTGGAAGAGAAACAATGGATATGGTGAGTTTCACTATCAGGATACAAACTTTTTCTCCAGGATATCATGGCCTTCAGTTAAGTAAGACATATCCCACATGAGTTTGGATCTTGGGGCATTGAAGAGGGATGCTTGGACAGGGAGGATATGCTGACAGCACAAGGGACTTTTGGAATCTCACCTTGGCAATGAGAGACTTCCCTGGATGGATGTATACCTGTTCTCAGGTCTGGTGAGACCTTCTCATCAATGGAAAACACGTTGGTGGGAGTAAGGGATGGGAAGAATAATTGAAGCAGGGGATGTGTACTGTGGTATGTAGCCCAGTGAATGGTGTTTTTTCAATGGTTCTACCAGGTATACTTTGATTAGACCCTCTGTATTTTCAGAGATTGTACAGGGGAACTGCACTGAGGATGCAGATGTGTTGATACTGCTGGCAGAAGGGATTTGGGGACTGAACAAATGCAACAAAGGCAGAGGTGTATGTGATGGTCACTGCAAAAAAGAAAACCTGTCTTTCCTAATGGGAGGCCCTACAAGGGAGTAAGGGGTGTGCAGTCACAAGTAAGGAAAGTGTTGGAGCAGTGGCATGGTGGAGGGAAACTGAGTGATATATAGGGTTGTTATAATGTAAAAGAAGGCAAAGATTCTTTCAGAGGCCAGCCCCCTCATTTTTCCATGGGCCACATTCTCCTCTTCAGCAAGAGAAACCCACAGGCTTTCTGGCTTAGAGTATAGGTGTTGGGTTAAAGGAGAGTTGGATTGCATGGAATTAAATTTCTTTAGAACTGAACATAGGGAATTTGTAATACTGAAATTACTGGGTGTCATACCTACTCTTTCTTCTTGGGAGGCCTGCAAATGTGCAGTGAATATCCCTCTGCATTTGGGGTTGACCTGTAATCTGCAGTAATAAGAGGCAAGGATGTTGTGGTGCCAACTTTAGGCTTTGTGAAGAAAAGAGTTAGAGTGAGCACTATGATCTTCCTGGAGAGGCTAAGGACTCCTTGGCTTGTGTGGACTGTGTACTGGAGGATGGTAAATGGGAGACATGTGGAGTGGTGGTGATTGTGTCTATGCAAGTTGAAACTAGTCACTTGAGAATCCTATAAACCAGCCAAACCAGTGCCAGCCTGTGATGTTCCTGCAATGTTTTAAAGCAGAACAGGGATTTGTGCCAAGGGTGGATGGGAAGAATTGGTAGGACAGCAAGGACAAAAGGTGGGAGTAGGTGGTATTTGACTGAGTAAGGGAGAACACCTAGGAAATGGAAAGGTTCCATGAGTAGAGGGTGTTGTTTTTGCTGAGTCTCTTTGACCTTCTTTTGGCCATTTATACAGAAACACATGACACCAAGGGAAGCAGAAGAGAAGGGGGAAAATGCTAGTGTTGGGGTTGTTGGAAAATATCTAGAGGGAGGGGGAGAGGTGCATGGCCTGGCCTTTTAGCTGTTCTTGTGGGTCCTTAGGTTTCCACCTGTGAAGAAGACTTGAACAGGTGGAGGCAGTGCAAGGTTATAGGCCAGCTGTCCTAGAGCTTGGGGTGGGAATGTAGAGCAGGGATATATGGCCCAGAAATTTTCCAAGGGAATGAAAGTTTTCTGAGTTTCTATTGAGGGGGAGATTGGTGGGTTGGTTGGGGATGCATTGCAGGTTGGGAGGGGCTATGGGTGGTTAACATGAGTAAAAGTGAAACTTCCGTTGTATTTGAGGGAGTAGTCTGCACTAAGCAGGCTTTCTGACCAGGGGAGGTAACAGAACAGGATATATGGGGTTATGTTGGGGAAAGGGATTCCTGGTGGTAACTAGGGTCAGAGAATTAGATAGGTAGGGATTGGGCAGGGTCAGTGCTTTGTCTCCCTGTACTTCTGAGCCTATGGAGCAGCACTGAGCAGGTCATGTGCATAGACAGGAGGTCTGCATGTGGACAAGGGAGAGGGGACATTCTCTGCTTGGCGAAAGGATGTGGGAATAAGGTTTAAGGAAGGTAAGCAAGGGAGCTGGAGAGTTTCACCATCAGGATACAAACTTACTCTCCTGGATGCCATGGCCTACAGTTGAGCAGGATGAACAACCCAGCCTGTGTTTGTATCTTAGGCCATTGAATATGGACAGATGGACTGGGAGTGGTGGGCTGGCAGCACAAATGGACTTTAGGAACCTGAACTGGGCTATGGGAGACTTTCCTCCATGGGTTTTCTGTGTGTTCTCAGGTCTGTTGAGCCCTTTCATAGGGACCATATAGGTGGGAGTGAGGGATGAGAAAATTGATCAAAACTGGGGAATGTGTATTGTGGAATATAGCCCAGGGATTGTGTAGTTTCCTATGATTCCCAACTGCACTACTTTGAGTAGAAACAAACAACTGAGCAGGGGTCATTTTTCAGAGCTGGTACAGGTAGAGTGCAGGCTCATCAAGTATCTGGAATGAAGTCCTGGATACAGGAAGGGATTTGGGGAACTAAAACAAGGCAACAAGACATGGGAAGTAACCCTACAGAGGGTTAAGTTGGTGGATTGTTGGGGGATGGGGAGGTTGAAAGGTTGGTTGAGGGATATGGAAGACTGCAAGGAGGTATGTGGTAGTAGGGAAAGTATAAGGGGAAACTTTTTGTTATATTTAGGGGAGGAGTCTACAATTAGGAAGCTATTGACAATAGGAGGGCACAGACATGGGTATATGAGAATATGGAGGTTGAAGGGATGGCTGATGTTGGCTGGGTCCTGGGAGATCCATAGCTAGTTGGGTGGTCAGGTTCGGTGTCTACCTCCCTGTTCTTGTGTGACTATGGAGATGCATTTGAGCAGGTAATGTTCATAGGAAGGAGTCTGGGAGTCCAAAGGGTATAGAGTGTGGTCTCTGCTTGGCAAAAACTAATGAAAATAGGGTTTGCACAAGAGAAACAAGGGAGATGGAAAGTTTAACTATCAGGATCAAACTTGCTCTCCAGGATGACATGGCCTGCAATTGAGCAGGACACATTACACCTGAGTTTGGATATTGAGACTTTGAAGAGGTTGGGATAGACTGGGAGGGGTGTTCTAGAAGCACATAGAGATTGTTAGAACCTCACATGAGCTATTATAAATTTCTCCTTCCTACTCTTCAGTCTGGTGAGCCATTCTGGTCTCTCAGGTACATATAGGTGGGAGTGAATGTTGGGAAGATTAATAAAGGCAAGGGAATGTATATTAAGAAATATAGCCCAGGAATTAGGCAGTCCCCACTGGCTCTACTTTGAGTAGAAACCTACGCCTGAACTGGATTTTATTTTCAGATATGATACAGGGACAGTGTAGGCAGGCTGAGGATATAGAGGAAAGTGCTGACTGCAGGAATGGAATTCAGTAACTGAACCAATTCAACATGGACAGGGTTGTAGGAGGAGATCACTGCATGAAGCCACACATGTGTTTTCTGATGAGAGGGCCTGCAAGGAATTAATGGATTGGCAGTCTGAAGTAGGTTTAGAAATGTGATCCTGGGATGATGGGATGGAGAGAAGCTGAGAGATATATAGGGTGTATGATAACTTAAAGGAGAGCCAAGATCTTTCCTGAAGCCATCCTCCTCATTTCTTCTGTGGGCCTTGTTCTGCAGTTGACTAGGAGAAACACACAGGCTTTCTGGCTTTGAGCCTAGCAGACGGATGTTAGGAAGCAGCAGAGTTGGATTAGATGGGCTTGAATATTTTTGGAACTGAACATAGAGAATTGGATAACCTGGGATGGGTTGGTGTCTTACCACTTCATTCTTTGTGAGCAGACTGAAAATGTTCAGTAATTATCTCTCTGCATTGGATTGGACCTGCAATCTGCAGTGATAGGTGGCAGGCATGTATTGCCTCCAGTTTCGAGCTTTAGGAACAGAACAGTCAATAAGATGAAGACTGCAGAGCTTCCAGGACAGTCTAAGAACTCATTGGCTTGAGTGTCCTCAGGAGAGGTAGATAGCAACTGGGAGACATGTGGAAGTGGTGGTGATTGTGTCTGTGCAAGTTGAAACTAGGCACTTGAGAATCCTACAGACTAGTGCCAGTCTATGAATTCCCTGTAATGCCTTAAACCTGTACAGGGGATGTGTGCCCAAGGTTATGGGAATATACAGCAGCACAGCAGGTGCAGGAGATGGGACTAGAAGAGTGGTGGTGGTAGACTGGGTCAGGAAGAACAATACCTAGGATATGGAAAAGTTCCATGGGTAGAGGGCATTCTTTTTCCTCAGTGTGTTTGTCCTTCTATGTCCAAAGCTGAGCTGCCACTCATAGGAAAAGCCCTCACCCCAAGGGAAGGACATGAGAAGGGAAGTAATGCTGGTGTTGGGTGATGGCAAATATCCAGAGGGAATCGGGGAGGTGCATGTGCTGGCATATGAGCTATTCTTGTTGTATTTGTTTCATCTGTGAAGAAGTCATGGACAGGTGGAGGCAGGGAAAGGTTATGGGGCAGCAGTCCTTTGGGTTAGGGTGGGAATGAATACAGGGAAGCCGGGTTCAGAAATTATCCTAAGGATTGAAATTTTTCTGAGTTCCTGTGGGAAGGGGGAGGTTGGTGAGTTAGTTTGAGGATGTGTTGACAGGTTGGGAAAGATGTATGGGGTTTTTAAGATAAACTTGGGGTTCTTTTGAGGAAGGAGTCCTCAACAAGAAAGCTGTCTGATCATGGGAAGGCATAGACATCCTAATATGGTGCTATGATGTTGGAAAGGATTTCTGATGGTGACTGGGGTCTGGGAGATAGATAGCTAAGGATTGGACAGGTGCGGTGCTCTGCCTCACTATTCTTGTGTGCTCATGGAGCTGCACTTGAGCAGGTGATGTGCATAGGAAAGTGGTCTGGGGGTGGACATGGCAAAGTGGGCAGTCTCTGCTTTGCAAATGGTAGTGGGAATAAAGTTTTGGGAAGGGAAACAAAAGAGCTGAAATGTTTCACTGTCAGGATACTAATTAGCTCTCCAGTATGTCAAGGCCTGCACTTGAGCAGGACAAGCAACCCAGCCTGAATTTGGATCTTAGAACCTTGAAGCTGGAAATCTGGACTAAGAGGGATGTGCAGGCAGCACAAATGAACTTTAGGAACCTCAACCTCTTTGGAAACCATGTAAGTGGGAATGATGGATGAGAATATTATTCAAGACATGGGAATATATATTGTGGAACATATGCCAAGGACTAGATACTTCTCTTAAGATCCCACCAGCTCTAATTTGAGTAGAAACTTACACCAGTAGGGTTTGTGTTTTCAGAGCTGTTACGGGGACAGTATAGGCAGGCTGAAAAAATGGAGGGAAGTGCTGTCAGCAGGAAGGAACTTTTGGAATAGAACCTAGGCAACATAGGCAGAGATGGGGGAGGGAATCACTATATGCAAGCACACCTGTCTTTTCTTTCCTGATAGAGATGGGCAGTCAGAAACAGGGAAATGGATGGGGCAGTTGGATGTTAAGGTGGAGGGATGCTGAGTAATATATAGTGTGTATGATAACTTAAAACATTGCCAAGATTCTTCCTGAGGCAACCTCCTCATTCTTCAGTTAGCTTTATTCTACTCTTGAGTAGGAGAAACCCACGGGCTTTCTGGATTGGAGCCTAGCAGAGGGATGGTGGAGTGTTAGATTGCTTGGGATTGAATCTCTCCGTAACTGAACCAATTGGAAACACTGGAATAGGTCTGTGTCCTACCTCCTCTTTCTTCTTGGGAGGCCTGGAAATGTCACTGCACATATCACTACAATGGGCTGAACCAGTAATCTGCAGTAATGGGTGGCTGTGATGTAGTGGGGCCATTTAGGGTCTTTGGGAATGGAAGAACCAGAGAGTGGCCTCTGAGTTGCCTGGAGATTTTAGGAGCTCCTTGGCTTGAGAGGCCTCAGTAGTGGGAGACAGTAACTGGGAGATGTGGCAGTGGTGGTGATTGAGCCTATGCAAGTTGATGGGAGGCACCTGAGAATCTTGCAAGATTCTTCCAGCTTAGGTTTTCCCTGAAGTGCCTTAAACCTGGACAGGAGATTTGTGCACAAGATAGATATGAAAGCTTGGTAGCACAGCAGGTACAGGAAATGGGAGTAGAGGGGTGTTTTAGACTGGGACTAAGAGAAGCATATCAAGGATATAGGAGTGGTCCATGGGCAGAGGGCCTTCTTATTGTTCAGTCTCGTTGGCCTTCTTTTTGCCAGTGCTGGGCAGCCAAATATAAGGACAACCCTGACCACAAGTGGAGGACATGAAAAGGGAACATATGCTAGTACATTTGGTTCTTGGCAACATCCAGAGGGAAAGACGGAAAGGCGCATGGTTTGGCAAAATAGCTCTAGCCTGAATTCTGTTCTGCCTGGTCCATCTCCTGATTAGTCCCAGATAAGCACACAGACAGACATTTTAATTACTAAGCTGTTGGCCAATGGTTCTGACTTCTTACTGGCAAACTCTGTTTTATAAACAAATTTCTATTAAACTATGCATTGTCAGGAAGCTTTATCTCACCAGTAATCCAGCATATTACTCTATGGACAGCATTACATATCTTGGCACACTCTATATTTTTCACCACAGTCTTTACCTTCTCCTGTAACTCAGCCCTACTTCTACCCTGAATATTGGAAAATTAGTATTTTATTAATCAACCAATAAGAGAAACATAAATGGGCAAGGATATTCCCAATTATCAAATAAAGTTAAAATATTTCTTCTTATTTAGGTAGAAAAGAGGCTGTGATGGTAGATAGATGTTTTTTGTACAATTGTTTCTATTATTGGTTGATGAATAAATCACTGATTGGCCAGTACACAGGCAGTATAGGCAAAACTGACAGACTAGAAGAATGTTGGCTATAGGAAAGAGAGAAGTTGCCAGACTTAGATGGCATGTAGTAGATGGGAAGAGAGGACACAGGAACATCTCTAATATAATACAACCATGTAGAAATACATAAATTAGTATTTATAGATTCATAATTAAGGCAAAGATAATCAATTAGAAGCATAGCCATCAGGCAGAATGATATAATTAATGGATATCTATGTGTGAAAATTTGGGGTTATTCACCTGCAGGATCAGGCAGGAAGAACACTCCTACTACAGTTAGGGGTTCTTTACCTACCTTGATTTGCACCAGTAAAGAATACTTGCCTGGCAAGGCCATGACCCAGCTATCATTAGGCTTGGGATTGGAATGGATGGCAGGGAATTAGGATTCAAAATTTTTCCATGGTAATGAGTGTTTTCTGATTCCCAGGAGGAAGGGAGGTTGACAGGATAGCTGGAGGAGACAGCAGGTTGAGAGGGAGTTATGGGGTGTTGCAGGGAGTAAATCAACAACTTTTTTTGTCCCTAATGATCTATGTAATATATGTGGATATTCTAAATGAAACACACATCTCTAAAGCTAAAAAACTAACAACCAGATATAAGAGGAAAAACACTGTTTTTCTTTTGGGTTTGAGTTAACTTATTTGGATGATTATATCTTGCTCCTCCCATTTACCCATAGATATGAAAATACACTTTCCTTGACACCTAAATAATATTCTATTTTATAAATGCAACACATTTTTATTATCCATTTATTGGTTGATGGACATCTGACTTTTTCCAATTTGCAACTGTTATGCACAGAGAATCAATGAATATGCAAATGTCTCTGTGGTAAGATGTAGAATCATTTAAGTATATGCCAAAGAAAAATTTAGATGGATTATGTGATGGATGTACTTTTAAACTTTTGAGTAACCTCTATACGGTTTGCCATATCAGCTTTTTTAGTTTGCATTCTCACTAATAATGACTATATTAGGCAAAATGAAATCTAAAGTAGTTTAAAAATGCATTTCTCTGAAAGCTAAGGCTGTTGACCATTGGACTGGGAGTGGTTGGAAAAGATAAGGAGGAATAGGGGACAAGGGATGGAGAAAGGGTGTATGGAGAAACAGCTGGAATTCAGGGGTATTTATTGGGCAGTGTGTGGAAATTTAGTCTAGTAGAAGTTTCCTGGAATCCATGAAGGTGATAGTGGGAGCCATTATAGGGTTAGGGAGAAACCTGGTATTAGAGAAATTCTCAGGAATTCACAAGGATGGCCCCAGCTAAAACTCCTAGCAATGATGAACAGGGTATCTGAACTGTCCTTCCCCTATAATAAGATTAGTGACTACCCTAATTCTCATCATGGAATCTATATCCAGTAACTGATAGAAGCAGATGCTGCGACCAAGAGCCAAGCCCTGGGCTGAGAGCTCCTAGAGTTCCCTGGAACAGAGGGAGGAGGGAGCATATGAAAGGGGAGTCAAGAGCATGATAGGGGAAACTACAGAGACAGCTGACCAAAGCAAGTAGGAGCTCATTGACTCTCAGCCAACAGCTGGGGAACCTTCATAGGACCAAACTCAACCATCCGAATGTGGGTAACAGTTATGTGGCTTGAACTGATAGGGGGCAGAGAGCTTGAAATGGTACCAGGACCCATCCCAGGTGAATGAACTGACATTTTTTAGGCAATTACTTGTGATTGGTTATCCTGTGCAGCCTTGATATATGGGGGAGGGACTTGGTTCTGCCTCAACTTGGTATGCAGGATTTGTTGACTCACTAAGAAAGGCCTCACCTCCTCTGAGGAGTAGATATGGGGGTGGGGGTATGAGGGAGGTGTGGGCAGGAGAGGGGGAAGGAGGGGGAATTGAGTTGAAATGTAAAATGCAAATCTTTCAGTACAATATTTTTAGTCATAGTAAAATACACTATAAAACTTAGGAGGTTATCTAATTTGTAATGATTTTTAAAAACTAATTAGTTGGGAGTTCTTAGATATAAGTACATTTTTAAAAATTTATCGTTCCATTTCTTTTATACTACAAAGTTTATGCTTATACATTTTTTCCTTTTTACATCTAATACTTTTTATCTTAATGCTTTTATTTTAATTAAAATACAATTTCAACTCATTCTTCTCCACTTTCCTCTCAATAACCATTTCCATTTCTCTCCCTCCAACCACTCAATTTCCTCCTATTACTTCCTATCAAATACAAATACATGGCCTCTTGCTGTCTTTGTTAAATATATGTGTAAGCATGTAAATATAGTAATAGAATGTGATGAGTTCTTTTACTGTTGTTTCTATACACATGATGACAAGGCTGATCACTTGCTTATTGGCTAATCAGTTTGAGGGCTCTTCCTTGGGAAAAACTAATTCTCCCTCTCTCAGAGTCCTTAACAGAGGACTATAGTTTTTTGCCTAGGAGTAGAATCCCTTGAAATTTCTCTCTTCCACATTCCCGTGTTAGTGGTTTTGTTTAGGCAGCCATTTTGTTGTAGTATCATGAGTAAAAATTTCCTGTCACTAGTAGAAGTCACAATCTCACAGCTGACTTCTTCCTCCTCTGACTCTTACAAATCTTCCTCCTTCCAGCTCTTTTTGTGATGGTTCCTAGGCCTACTTGATGGAGGATTATTTTGGATTAATCCTTGGGGCTAGGTACCTTTTAATCAATTGCCTTCTATATTTTGTTATGTTCTGATTTTCCGTCCTTAACTCCGGCCATTGGAAAGGGAAGCTTCTTTGAGAAGGAATGTTAGCTCCTTTTCTATTGGTATAGGGTAAGTGTTTAAAATGCAGTTAAGAATTATACTGGCTTAAGAAAGTGATGGTTGTAAGTTATCCTACAAGATTCATAAGTCCTCTAGCCCCAAGAAGTTGGTTAGGTTTCCAGTACCAAATATGATTCCTTCCTATTTGGATGGCCTTCTTAGAACAGGTAAGAATACCAATATCTGCCACACTTTGTAAATTTATATAGTACCTTCTGATACTTAGAAAACTAACAGCTAGGGAGAACAAAAGTTTTATTTTAAAAAATGTATTTTACATTTTACACACCAACTTACTATTTTTTTTTTTTTTTTGAGGGAGTATTCTTCACTAAGCCGGATGTCTGACCAAGGCAGGACAAAGACCTGCATACAAAGGGATGGGGGTGGAAGGGATTCCTGTTGGTGACTTGGGTCTGGATTATACATACCTAAGGAGTGGGCAGATTCTGTGCTCTGCCTCCCTGTTCTTGTGTACATATAAAGCTACTCTTCAGCAGGTGATGTGCTTTAATAAAGTTGTCTGGGACTGGACATGTCAGAATGGATGGTCTGTGCTAGGAAAATTGTGGTGGGAATAGGGTTTGGGGAAGAGAAACGAGAGGAGAGTTTCAATATCAGGGTGCCAATTAGCTCTACATTATGTCATGGTCTGCAGTAGACAAGGACATATGCCATCCTGAATTTGGATCTTGGTACATTGAAGAGTTTGGGCAGCACTGGGAGGGAAGTGCTGTCAGCAAAAAGTTTAGAATCCACACCTAGGCTTTGAGAGACTTCACTGGGTGGTTCCCCTGTCTATTCTCAGGTCTGGTGTGCCCTTCTGGTCTTTGGGGACCATGTAGGTGGGAGTGAGGGATGGGAAGCTTAATCAAGGCAATGGACTGTGCATTTTGGAGTATAGCCCAGGGGTTGGATAGTTCTACTAAGACCCTAGCAGCACTATTTTGAATAGAAAACAACACCTGATCAGGGGTTGTATTTTCAGAGCTGGTACAGGAACAGTACAGGCAGGCTAGAGATACGAAGAGAAGTATTGTCAGCAGAAAGGGATTTTGGAATTGACCCTAGGCAACATGGGCAGGTGTGAGGGAGATAGTCATTGTAGGCAAGTACAACTCTCTTTTCTGATGGGAGGGCCTGCAAGGGTGTAAGGCATGGGCAGTCAGAAGCAGGGGAAGGGAAGGGGCAGTGGGATGGTGATAGGAAGCTGAGTGATTCATAGGGTATATGATAACCTAAAAGAGTTCCAAGATTCATCCTGAGTCCAGCATCCTTGTTCTTCTGTGACCTTTGTTCTGCTCTTGAGTAGGAGAAATCCACAGGCTTTCTGGATTGTAGTCTAGCATAGGGATGTTGAGTTAAGGGAGAGTTGAATTTTCTGGGAATTGAAACCCTTTGGAACTGAACACAGGAAATTAGAAACACTGGGATAGGTGAATGTCCTACCTCCTCTTTCCTCTTGGGAGGCCTGCAAATGTCACTGAGTATATCACTACAATGGTCTAGATCTGAAATCTTCAAGGACAGGTTGCTATGATGTAGTGGTGTCTAAGCTTCCTGGAGAGTTTAAGAACTCCTAGGCTTGAGTGAACTCAGGATAGGGAGACTACAACTTGGAGAGATGTGGCAGTGGTGGTGATTGGGCCCATGCACATTCATGGTAGGTAATTGAGAATCTTGCAAGCTGCAAGCTGCTGCTAATCTATGTTTTCCCTGAGGTGTCTTAAACCTGAACAGGAGATTTGTGCAAAAGATGGATGGGATGGCATGGTAGCACAGCAGGGACAGTAGATAGGAACACAATGGTGGTGGTAGTAGACTGGGACTGAGAAGCATACCAAGGAAGTGGGAGGGTTCAGTGGGCAGAAGGCCTTCTTATTGTTCAATCTGTTTGGCCTTATTTTTGCCAGTGCTGGGCAGCCAAGTGTAAGGCTAGCCTTTAGCACAAGGGGAGAACATGAGAAGGGAATATGCACCGGTGCTTTGTGTCTTTGGCAAGCATCTGGGGAGTAGGAGGGGCTGCATGGTCTAGCCAAATAGATATATTCAGTTCAGTTCTGCCTGGTCCATCTCCTGATTAGTCCCAAAGAAGCACACAGTGAGATTGTTAAATATTAAGGTAGTGGCTAATGTCTCTGGCTTCCTATTGGTAAACTTTGTCTTATTAACCAATTTCTCTTAATCTATGCATTACTAGGAAGCTGTATCTCACTGATAATGTGACATATTACTCCGTGGGCAGCATGACATCCCTTGGCATACACTATCTTTTTCTCAGCAGCCATTTCATGGTCTTGTAGCTCTGCCTATACTTCCTGCCTGGCTATTGGAAAATAAGTGTTTCCTGCATCAACCAATAAGAGACACATTAACACAGAAGGGCATGCCCCATCATCAAAGAAAGTCAAAGTATTTCTTTTTATTTAGGCAGAAAAAAGGAGCTGATGGGACATGTCATTCTGTATATAGATTTCCCTTATTGTTTGATGAATAAAACACAGATTGGTCAGAATCTTGATGGAGAATACAGGCAGAACTACCTTACCAGTAGAATGCTGCCAGAGGGTGATGGCATGTAGTGGATGGGAAGATAGGACACTGGAATTTCTTTAATATTATAAAACAATGAAAAATATATAGATTAGCAGTTAATGGTTAGTAATTGAGGCTTTTAGCTTGGAGCATAGGCGGGGATTGCTGACCTGAGGGAGAGATGCATTTCATGGAGGAAGTCATGTGGTAATGCTTGTGATTTGATCTATGCAAGATCAAACTAGGCAGTTGAGAATCCTACAGATTGGTGCCAGCCTATGATTTCCCTCCAATGTCTTAAACCTGTAAAGGACATTTGTGTCCTGGATGGATGTGAAGAATAGCAGCACAGCATGGAAAGAAGATGGGAGTAGAGGTGTGGTGGAGGCTGACTGGGTCTCAGCGAAAACTACCTAGGAATTGGGAAGGTTCAATGGGTAGAGGACACTCTACTTCCTCAGTCTGTGTGACCTTCTGTTGGCTAATGTTGGGCTGCAGCTTTCGAGAAACACCTGACAACAACTGAACGACATGATTTGGAAGAAATATTAGTGCTTGGGTCCTTGGAAATCCATGGAAGGAGGAGAAATCATGTTCTTTTAGTACATTGTGTTTCTTCTGTGAAGAAAATCTGCACATGTTGAGGCCACCCAAGGGCATGGGGCAGCTATCCTTGGTCTTGGGGTGGGAATGGATGGCAGGGATATAAGGATCACAAATTTTCCAAAGAAATGAGATTTATCTGATTTCTTGGGGTACAGGGAAGTAGCCTGGTTAATTGGATGGAATAGCGGGTGAAGGGGGGAATAACATGGGGATCTTCATGATATTTTTTGTGGGAGGAGTCTGAATTTGGCAGGCTGTATGTCCATGATAGGGCACAGATATTGGTTAAGAGGAATAGGGGGCACAAGGTATTCTCTTGGGTGGCTGGAATCTGGGAAATTCATAGATAGGGAGCAGGCAGGGTCAGTGCTCTGCCTACCTTTTCTGTGACCATTGAAATGCACTTGAGCAGGTGATTGCAGTGGAAGTAGGTATGGGCATGTACTTCCAGATTGGGAAGTCTCTGCTTGGCAAGGACTAGTGGGAAGAGGGTCCATGAAAGGGAGACAAAGGATCTGGCAAATTTCACTCTCAGGATGCAAAGTTGTTCTAAAAGATGCCATGGCCAATATTTGAGTAAAACATATCAGGCCTGAGTTTTCATCTTGTCACAATGAAGAGGGATGGCTGGGCAAGAAGAGATGTGCTGGCAGCATGAAGGGACATTAGGAACTAATTCTGGGCTATGAGAAACTTCCCTGTGCATTTGTTCTATTCTTTTCAGGTCTGTTGAGCCATTCTTGACCTACATTGGGGGCATTTAGATGGGTGTGAAGAAGGGAATACTAATCAAGGAAAGGGAATGTGCATTGTGGAATACAAACCAAAGTTTGGGTCCTAAGATTCCACCAGCTCTTCTTTAAGTAGAACTTACAACTGAGCAGGGATTGTATTTGCAGAGCTGATACAGGGATAGTGCAAGCAGGATGAGGATCTATAGGGAAGTGCTGTCACTGGGAAGGGTATTGGGCAAATTAAAGAAGGCAACAAGGCAGGGCTTAGGGGAGAGTGTCCTGGTAGATGGGGATTTGGATGAGTGGTTGGGGAATGGGAGACTGGAAGGTTTGTTGGGGGTATGGAAGGTTGGGAGGAAGTGTGTGGAAGTTGAGGGAAATATAGGGAAATTTTCTTATAATTTTTAAGGGAGGAGTCTTCACTGAGCATACTTCTGACCATGAGTGGGCACAGTTGTGGGTATAGGTATATGGTGGTGGAAGGGATTCCTGTTGGGGCCTGGGGCTGAGCGATCCATATCTTGTGGTGGACAGGTTTGGTTCTCGGCCTCCCTATCCTTGTGTGATCATGGAGCTGCATGTAAGAAGGTGATGTGCAAAGGAATGAGGGTAGACATGGCAGAATGTGCAGTCTAAGCTTGCAAAAGAGTTGTGGGAATAATGTTTAGGGAAGGAAAACAAGGCAGATGGAGGGTTTCATTATCAGGATGCAAACCTCCTCTCCACGATGTAATGGCCTGCAGTTGAGCATGACACATCCAACCAGATACTGGGTCTTGGGACACTGAAGAGGGAAAAAATATGCTAACAAAAAAGGGACATAAGGAACCATGCCTGGGCTATGGGGCACTTAGGAAAGTGCCCTTTCAGGGAAAGGATTTCTTACCATTTCTCAGGTCTGGTGAGCTGTTCTGTTCTTTGGGAATCATGAAGGTGGGAGTGACAAATGGGAAGATTACTCAAGTCAGGGGAATGTATATTGTGGAATATAGACAAGTGATTTGGTATTTCTCATAAAATCACAACAGCACTAATTTGAGTAGAACCCTACACTTGAAAAATGATTCTATTTTAATAGCTTGAACAGGGATGATGCAGAAAGAATAAGGTTGTGAATTGTTGTGCTGGCACAAAGGATTTGGGGACTGAATAAATGCAACAAGGGCAGAGTTGGATGAGTGGGTCAGTGTAGGAATACACACCTGTTTTTCATGATGGGACAGCCTTAGCGGGAGCAACTGATGGGCTGTCAGCAGCACGGGTTGTGAAGGGGCCATGGGATAGTTTTGTGGACTAATATATAGGGTGCATGATAAACTAAAAGAGGGCAAAAATTTTCCTGAAGCCAGCATCCCTGTTTTTTGTGGGCCTTGCTTTCATTTTAAGAAGAAGAAATATACAGGAATTCTGGCTTGCAGTACAGCATGGGCATTTCCTCTTGAAGGAGAATTGGGTTGTATGGGTTTAAATCAATTGGAAGACATTTGGCAATGGTTGTGATTGTGTCTATGCAAGTTGAAACTAGGCTCTTGAGAATGCTACAGACTGGTATCAGGCTATGATTTCCCTGCAATGTCTAAATCCTATACAGGGAATTTGTGCCCAGGGTGGATATAGGGACATAACAGCACATCAGAGAGAGGAGATAGGAGGAGAGATGTGGTGGAGCAAGATGGGCTATGGGAAAACCCTACCTAGGAAGTGGGAGAGTTCCATGGGTAGAGGGCATTCTAATTCCTCAGACTCGTTGACATTCTCTTGGCTAATGCTGGGCTGCAGTTTTCAGAAAATCATCAGACCACAAGAGAAGGATATGTTTAGGGAAGAAATGCTAGTAATTTGGGTCTTGGGATAACATACAGAGGGAGGGTGAGTTCTCATGTGTTGAAGTATTAGCTGTTCTTATGGCACCTTGTCTTACTGCTGTGAAGAAAACTTGGTAAGGTAGAGGCCAGACAAGGGCAGAGAACAGCTGTCGTAGGTATTGGAGTGGGAAAGGAAGGCAGGGAATTAGGGTTCACAAATATTCCAAAGAAATTAGTGTTTTCTGAATTCTTGGTGCAGGGGGATGTTAGGCATTTTGGTTGGTTGGTATAGAAGTTTTGGAGGGAAAATAGGGTGGGAAGAATAAATGAGAAACTTCCACATCTTTTAGTGGGGTGAGTCTTTTAGCAATCTGTCTGTCCATGAGAAGGCAAAGACATGGGTCACGGGGATATGGTAGTACAAGAGATTCATGGTGGTGGCTGGGTTCTGGGATATTCATAGATAGGGAGCAGGCATGATCAGTGCTCTGCCTACCTTTACTTATGTGCGCATGGAGACTTACTTCAAAAGTTGATGTGCAGAGGACAGAAGTCTGGGAGTGGACATTGCTGATTGGCAAAGACAGGTGGGAAGCAGGTCCATGAAACAGAAATAAGGGAGTTGTCAGTAACACTCTAAAGATGCAAATTTGTTCTCCAGGCTATCATGGTCTGGAGCAAAACACATCCCACCAGAGTTTGGATTTTGGCACATTGAAAAGGGACAGCTGGTCTGTGAGGGATGTGCTGACACACAAAGGGACTTTAGGAACATCATCTGTGATAAGAGAATTAAATGTGTGTTGGTTGTTGTATCCTTTTCAAATGTCTTAAGCCTTTCTAGACATTGGGGAACATTTTGATGGGTGTAAGGAAGGTAATATTAATCAAGGCAAGAGAATGTGTACTGTGGAATACAGCCCAGGGATTATATAGTTAGACCCCACAAGCTCTACTTAGAGCATACATACACGTGAGGAGGGATTGCAATTTCAGAGCTGGTACAGGGACAGTACAGGAAGCTGGGGATCAGAAGGGAAGGGCTGTTAATGGGAAGGGAAGTGAAGAACTTAAACAAGGCAACAAGTTGGGGGATGGGAAGAAGGTCATGATGGAGGTGAATTGGGGGTTTGTGTGGGGGACTGGATTGTTGGAGGATTGTTGGTGTTATGGCAGTATGGAGGAAGTATGACATAGTATGGGGAACTACAAGGAAGATGTCATGTTATTTTTAGGGGAGGAGACTGCACTAAGCAAGCTGTCTGTCCATGGGAGGGCATAGAACTGTATATGGTGGTGGAAGGGATTCCTACTGGAGCCAGGAGATGGGAAATAAATATCTTGTGGATGGGTAGGTTTGTTGCTGTGCCTCCCTCTTCTTGTGTTACCATGGAGCTTCACGTGAGCAAGTGATGTGCATAGGAATGAGTATGTGATGAACATGTCAAAGTGGGAATTCAAAGCTTGGGAATGCATCGTAAGAATATGTTTTAGGGAAAGGAAACACAGGAGCTGGATAGTTTCACTATCAGGAGGCAAACTGCTCTCCAGGATGTCATGGCCTGAAGTTGAGCAGGACACATCACACCTGAGCTTGGATCTTGGGACATTGAAGAGGCATGCTTGCACAGGGAGTTGTACTGACAAAAAAAGGACATTACGCACAACACCTGGGCTATGAGGCACTTGCCTAGGTTGTGTCCTACCAGTTCTCATGTCTTGGGAACCCTTCATTTCCTTGGGGATCAAGAATGTGGGAGTTAGGCAAGGGAAGATTAATCAGGGCAGGGGAATGTATATTGTGGAATGAAGCACAGTGATTGGGTAGTTCTCCACAGGCAAACAAACCCTAATTGAAAAGCAATCTACACCTAAGGGATTGTATTTTCAAAGCTTGTACAGGGACAGTGTTATGGATGATGATATGGATGGTTGAGCTAACACAAAGGATGTAAGGACTAATCCAAGCAACAGCAGTAAAAGTGTATGGGGGTCACTGAAGGGAGACAAAACTGTCTTTCCTGACATTGGAGTAAGTGATGTGCAGTCAGGTGTAGGAGTAGTGATAGGGCAGTGGGATGGAGGGGTAGAGAGAAAATTAGTGACCTATTTGGTACCTGAAAACAAAATCCGCAAAGATCTTCCCCAGGCAAGCCATTTCATTCATCTGTGGTCCATGATCTGCTCTTAAGAAGGTGAAATACACAGTCTTTCTGTCTTGGAATATGGCAGGTGGTGTGGGTTAATGGAGAGTTGTATTGTATAGGTTGAAGTCAAATGGAAGTCATGTGGCAGTGGTTGTGATTGTGTCTATACAAGATGAAACTAGTCACTTGAAAATCCTAAAGACTGGTGCCAGCCTATGATTTTCCTGAAATGTCTTGATTTGTGCCAGGGTGGATGTAAAGACATACCAGTACAATAGGTAGAGGAGATGGTTGGTTGGTATAGCAATTTTAAAGGGGGAACAGGGTAGTGGAAGGAGTAAATGAGAAACTTCCTGAACTTTTTGTGGGAGGAGTGTGCACTTTGCAGGCTGTCTGTTTATGGGAGCACACAGAATTGGGTTAAGGGATTAGGGTAGTACAAGGGATTCCTGTAAGTGGCTGGGTATATGGAGATTCATGGATAGGAAGCAGACATGATCAGTATGCTCTGCCTACCATTTCTTGTGTGATCATGGAGACTGACTTGGAGCAGGTGATGTGCAGAAGATGGAGTTCTGTGAGTGGACATTGCAGATTTGGCATTCTCTTCTTGGCAAAAACCAGTGGGGAGAGGGTCCATGGAAGGAAATAAAGGGAGCTTGCAGGCTTCACTCTCAGATGCAAACTTGCTCCCAAGGATGTGGTGGTCTGCAGTTGAGAGAAACATAAGCCACCTGATTTTGGATCATGGCATATTGTAAAGGTAGGGCAGAAATAGGAGGGATATGGTGGTAGCATAAAGGTTGATTAGGAACCTCATCTGAGCTATGAGAGACTTCCCTACATGTAGGTTGTTCTTTCTTTTCAGGTTTGTTGAGGCTTTCTTGATACTGAGGGCCATTTAGGTGGGAGTGAGGAAGGGTATTTTGGGATACAGCCCAAAGTTCCCACCAGTGCTTCTTTGAGTGGAAATCTACACCTGAGCAGGAATTGTAGTTTCATAGCTGGTACAGGGACAGTGCAGGCAGGCTGAGGATCTGGAGGGAAGTGTTGACAATGGGAAGTGAATTGGAGAACTTAAAATAGACAACAAGGCAGGGGATTAGGGAGAGGGTCCTTGTAGAAGGGAACTTGGCTGGGTGATTGGGGGACTGGAACAATCGAGGGTTGGTTGGGGGTATGGCAGTTTGACAGGAAGTATGTGGTAGTGGATGAATGTATAATGAAAACATCTCGTTGTCTTTAGGGGAGTAGTCTGTAGTGAGAACACTGTCTGCCAATGGGAGTACACAGACCTGAGAATATGGGGGCAGAAAGGATTCCTGATAGGGGCTATGTGCTGGGAGATCATGAGGGGGGGCAGGTTTGGTGTTCTGCCTTACTGATTTTACTGACCACAGACCTGTACATTAGCAGGCAGTGTCCATAAAAAGGAGTCTGGGGGTGGGTATGGCAGAGTGGGCAGTGTAAACTTGGCAAAGGGTAGTGGGAATACAATTTAGGGAAGGGAAACAAGGGAGCTGGAGTTTTTCATTCTCAGGATGCAAACTGCTCTCCAGAAAGGAATAAAAAGCAGTTGAGCAGGACATATCCCACCTGAGTTTGAATACTGGGACACTAAAAAGGGATGCTTGGAGAAGGAGAGTTGTGCTGACAAATAAGGGACATTAGGAACCTCACCTGGTGTATGAGGCACTTCCCTAGGCAGGTGTCTTACCAGTTCTCGGGTCTAGTGAGCCCTTCCATTCTTTTGGGATCATGCATATGGGAGAGAAGGAAGGTAAGATTAATTAAGGCAGGGGAATGTGTGTGTTTAGGAATGTAGCCCAGTGATTAACAAGTTCTAAAGTCCAACCGGCTCTAATTTCAGTACAAAACTACACCTGAGAAGGGATTATATTTTCAGAACTTGTACAGGAACAGGGCTGTAAGGATGAGGATGTAGATGGTTGTGCTGGCACAAAGAATAGGGTAACAGAACTAAGGCAACATTGGCAGAGGTGCATGGAGGAGTTACTGCTGGGAGGCACACCTGTCTTTCCTGATGAGAGGACCTACTTGGGAGAATTGATGGCCAGTCAGGCATAGGGGAAGTGATGAATCAGTGGGATGGTGGGGTGGAGGGAAACAGCAATTTCTAAGGTATATGATAAATGAAAAGATGTCAAAGTTCTTCCCTAGGCCAGACACCCCATTTTTTCTGGGGGTCATGTTCTGCTCTTAAGAAGGAGAAACCCAGGTTTGTCTGCTGGCCCTCTGCTCTGGGTTAGCATTGGTGCAGGTTGTGGATCCAACAAACACTTTATCTTCTTGGAACTTCCGGGGTCGGCTCTGATCATACTGGAACCCCTATTCACAAGGCACCACCTTGAGCCACACTCACCTGATCATTGGACTCCATTGCGACAGGCCCTCTACTGGAGGTGAGTCTGGGACCAATTCAGGCCAAATCCTGCCCCCATAAATCCTTCCCTTGGAACTCCCTGGGTTTGTTCTGCATCTCGGCCCTTCCCTCTTATAACCTTCTCCTGAATATTACAGTCCTAGTACTCTGCACCATATACCACCCAGAGCCTTCCTTTCCCTTGCCCTTTGTCCTGCTGGGCCTGCTGCATTGGGTAAGCATTGGGCCATAGTGCAGGTCCAACAACCTCTCCAACTCCCTGGAAATTCCTGGGTCTGCTCTGAGAAAATTGGACCCACCTACCCACCCAGGACAACCCTGAGGCAGAACTCACCTGATCATTGGACCCCACTGCGGGCCCTCTACATGAGGTGAGTCTGGGACCAGTTCAGGGTGAATCCCCCCCACACACACACACATCCTTCCATGGAAACTCCCTGTGTTAGCTGCACATCTTGCTTTCCCCCCTTATCCTGGCCCTGGATATTACAGTCCTGGTACTCTCCTCAATACATCACCCAGAGCCTGCATTCCCCTCACCCATTGTCCCACTGGGCCCATTGTTCAGGGTTATAATTGGGCCAGAGTGGAGGTTCAACAACTCTCAACCTCCATGGAACTTCTTGGATCTGGTATGAGCACACTGGACCAGCCTACCCATGTGGGACCACACTGAGGCTGCACTCAACTGATCTTTGGACCCCATAGCTGGTCCTCTGACGAAGGTGAGTCCAGGTAACACAAAGGGATTTTAGGAACCTCACATAGGCTATGTCAGACTTCCCTAAGTTGGCACCCACCTGTTCTCAGGTATGGTGGGCCATTCTGGGCTTTGGGTACCATGTAGGTGGGAGTGAGGGATGGGATGATTAATCAAGGCAGGGGAATGTGTACTGGGGAATATAGCCCAAGGACTGGGTAGCTCTCCTAAAATCTCACCAGCTCTCCATTAGTAGAACCTACACCTGGGTGGGGATTATATTTGCAGAGCTTTTACAGGGGCAGTACACTAAGGATGAGAATGTGGATGTTTATGCTGGCACAAAGGATTAGGGGACTGAATGCAGGCAACAAGGGCAGAGGAGTATGAGGGGGTTACAGCAGGGCAGCACACCCGATGGGAGGGACAGCATGGGAGTAAGTGATGGGCAATGTGGAGTAGGGGAAGTGATGGGGAAGTGGGATGGTTGGGTGGATGAAACTGAGTGATATATAGGGTATATGATAACATAAACAAGGGTAAATATCAGCCTGTGGGCAGCCACACCATTTTTCTGTGGGACATGTTCTGCTCTTAGGAAGGAGAAACCTACAGTCTTTCTGGCTTGGAGTAAAGCAGAAGGATGATGTGTTGAGGGAGAGTTGGATTGCATGGGGGAAGTCTAATGGAAATCATGTGGCAACGGTTGTGATAGGGTCTGTGCAAGTTGAAACTATGCACTTGAGAATCCTCCAGACTGGTGCCAGCATGATTTCCCTACAATGTCTTAAACCTGGACAGAAGATTTGACCTCAGTGAGGAATAGAATATAAAGCAGAACAGCAGGAAGAGGAGATAGGAGTAGAAGTGTAGTGGAGGCAGACTGGGTCTCCGAGTTCCCTACATAGGAAGTGGGAGGGTTCCATGGGTAAAGAGCATTCTATTTCTTCAGTCTGATTCACCTTCTGTTGGCTACTGCTGGGGTGCAGCTTTTAGGGAAACATCTGACCACAATGGAAAGACATGTTTAGAGAAGAAAAGCTAGTGCATTGTTTCCTCGACAAATATCCAGAGAAAGGGGTAGAACACATTGTTGACCTACTAGCTGTTCTTGTTTTACATTGTGTTTATCAATGAAGAAAACCTGAAACAATTTAGGCAGGACAAGGGCATGAGACAGCTGACTTGGTTTTGGGGTGGAAATGGATGACAGGGAATTAGGGTTCACAAATTCTCCAAAGAAATGGATTGGTTGGTATAGCAGATTTGGGAGGAGAATAGGGTGGTGGGGGTGGACAAATTGGAATATTCCTCTTCATTTTGTGGGAGGCTTCTGCACTTAGAAAGCTGTCTGTCCATGGAATGGCACAAACATGGGTTAAGGGGATATGGTGGTACAAGGGTTTGGTGGTGCTGTCTAGGGATTTGTAGATTCATATATACGGAATAGGCAGGACCAGTGTCCTGCCTACCTTTTCTTGAGTGACCATGCAGATGCACTGTAGCAGGTGATGTGCAAAGGATGTATGTCAGGGAGTGGACATTGACAATTGAGCAGTCTCTGCATGGCTAACAACAGTGGAAAGAGGGTCCATGGAACAGAAAGATGTGATCTAGTGAGTTTCATGTTAGGATGCATACTTGCCCTCCAGGAGGTCATGGCCTACAGTTAAGCAAAACACATCCCACATGAGTTTGGATCTTGGTACATTGAAGAGGGAGAGCAGGGCTTGAAGGGATTTCTGGCAGCACAAGGGGATTTTAAGAACAACATCCATGCTATGAGACAATACCCTGTGTGTTCTACTCTTTTCAGGTATGTTTAGACTTTCTGTACATTGGGTATCATTTCGGTGAAAATCACGAAAGAATTATTAATGAAGGCAAGGGAATGTTTATTGTGTAATACAGACCAGGGTTTGGGTAGTTCCCTGATGATTCCCCTATCTCTTCTTTGAGTAGAAACCTACACCTGAGCAGGGATTGTATTTACAGAGCTCATACAGGGACAGTGCAGGCAGCCTGAGGATGTGGAGGGCAGTGCTGCCAGTGGGAAGTGAACTGGGGGAGTTAAACAGGTAATAAAGCAACAGGCAGGGTGTTTGGGAGAGTTGGAGTGGTGGAGGAGGATTTGGCTCATTGGTTGGGGGACAGGGAAATTGGAGGATGGATTGGGAATATGGTGGGTTGGGAAGAAGTATGTTGTAGTGGGGGAATTATGAGGAAAATGTCTTGATATATTTAGGGGAGAAGTCTTTGTTTTCCAAGCTATGAGAACATGGGATGGCAAAAAGTTGGATACATACATATACATACATACATACATATATATATATATATATATATATATATATATATATATATTATGGATTCCTAATGGTGGTTGTGGGCTAGGACATACATATCTTTTGGGTGGGCAGGTTTGGTGCTCTATCTCCCTTTTCAAGTGAGACCATGGAGATGCACATGAACAGATGATGTTCATAGGAAGGAGTCTGCGGGTGTACATGGCAGAGTGTGTAGTCTAAGCTTGATAAATGGTGGTAGGAAGAAATGCTAGTGTATTGCGGTAAATAAGGATCAGGATAAACAAATAGGCTGAATAGATGTTTATTCAGGGAGAAATAACTTACAACCTAGACAGATGAACACCAGGAAATTCAACCCGATCCTCTCCTGTCCGAGTCACACCAGAAAGAGAGCCTTTCCTGGCCCCCTCCGACCTCCTTCCACAGGTCACTTCTGCCCATGGCTCCACCCCCCAATGGGCGTGGTCAGTGCTACAGAAGGACTATCTCACTACAATTCCCCTTTTAGTCTAAAGAAAAGATTTAGGCTTAATACAAAACTATATACAAAACAGTGAATAACAAGTGTGCTCTAAGAAAAGGAAAATCGAGAACAAAATGACCTACATATCTAGTCCTAGGGTGAGGGCATAATGGAGTTTACAATAGAGTTGTCCTAAGCTGGAAAACGTAAGTCTAGTACCTAATATATCTAACTAGGAAGAGAGAATAATGGTTGTGATAGTTTAATCTTCAACCTCATCAAGACCTGAGAAGGAAATTAACAATACTAGAGTAGACAGGAAATGCGGATGGACAACTTCCAAAAGGTGCAGCAAGGACAGAAACAGCAAGCCACCTGAACAGTCACCCTAGGTCTCACAGCGACGTTGGTATACCCAGATTTGGCTAAGGCCAAGAGAACTTGACAGACCACAACAACAGCAGGAAAATAGAATGGCTGTCAAGCAGTCTTCTATATTTGTCTCCTGCAAGCACATAGGACTGCATGTCCAAATCAGTGGTCAAGGTGGGGGCAATTCTATGCCCAACAGGCCATTAGCTGAGGCGAGATTGAACTCCAGCAGGAGCAACAACAGTGTCCAACATATTTTCGGGAAAGTGCACGGTGCTGTCAGGAGCAACAATGTCTCATGTCAAAGGAGTACTAATATTAAAACATTTAAATGCCATGTTCTGCATGTCTATGAAGTGATTGAAGATTAAGCATCTATATCTGACTAATCTCATAGGTACAGGAAATGTGAGTGAAGATAATCTGTAATACTCGGGAACTTAGCTAAAAAGACTGATTAAAACTTTCCTGAGTAAAGCAGGAACAAATACTTAAACAATATAACTATTTACATATACCTACACGTAAATCCCTAAAATAGAGGTAGAGTATAAGTGTCAAGAAAAGAGGTAGAACTATAAAGGGCAACAAGATAAATATCCCAAATTGATTCAATATACAAAATGTCTTGAACACAAGAAAAGTATACATACATAGAATATGGTAAAAAAAAATAATGTGCATAAAACATTGTAAGTGGAAATATTTAACACAATATAACAAAATATAAACTTAATTTTACATAGCTTACCACATAAGAATACACAACAATGTAAGCTGTAAAATACTATCTCATTCTTACTCAAATTCTCAAGAAAATAGGCTAATCTACCTATATCCCATCTAAACCATACCTTTACCAACCATTCCCTATTCCTGTCTAAAAGATAAACCCGAGTGTAAGCATCACCCAATCCCAAATAACTAAAACCAACCCAAAGACGATGACTATTATCCCAAAATTCCAAGGGTAGGGAAAGGGGGCATAGTCATATTAAGATTACTTCCTGCTGAAATGGGACAATGATTGCTCCAATGGATCCTGTAGGAAGAAAATTTTTAGCAACCAAATTTCTCAACAGAACTGGCTATGACATATGTAGTTAGTCACTGTGTGGCAGAAAATTCTTGACTGTAGTTCTATTTGAAACTCTGGCCAGGGTGTAATAAAAAGGTGCACCATTACAGCTAGCTAGTCATGAGTTGTCTCGAGCAAAACAGTCTCAAACCGGTTTTAGGGTGATGTTTGTAGTTCCGATGCATCAGGTTGAGTCAAGTGGAAATGATGATGTGGGGCCCCATCTTCTTTCCGGAGAGTTCAAAGACTGCTGTTAGGAATCATTATTATTCCTTGTGGAAAAGTTACACATCAATATTAAAGTAAAATTTTCAAGTTTTAAGGTATGCATTAGGGAAAGACAACAATAAGCATTAAAAGTATGTGAGAAAATTAGGATTTCAGAGAGAAAATTGCATATAAGATATGAGTCCCCAGATTTTGTTTTCTTCTGCCTTACACCAATTGGCTTCTTGATTTAAGGCAGAAACCATGAATTTAATCTTAATAACATGCTTGAATTTAGAGAAGGAAAGCCAAATCCAACTCCAAAGCCAGCATTGGTTTACAAAATTTGGGACTTCAGGAATACTAGATAGTAGAGAGAAATAGATTTCTATATAGAAATAGTTTACTACAATTAATTTTTTTAACCATATATCAGATTCTGCTTCCTTAAGTGATTGTTTCTGAAGAGCTGTCTTCTCTTCTGTAGGCACCTACATGTTCAGTGTCTTTTGGCTGTTTGATGATAGGTTTTCTCTGTTTTCCTATAAAAACAAGAACAGAACACTTCCCCTACCTTTGAGAGGCCTCCGCACACCTCATAGGACCTAGTTTGTTGGATGACTTGTCATTTCTCTTCATTAAGATGTTTCTCTTGTTCAACTCGGATCTTGATTAACTTAGATGGTATCCATAGTTTTTCTTCTCCTGTAGATACAAATGCAAAACCCCTACCCCAACGTAACACATATCCTGCTTTCCATTCTGAGGTCAGTACATCCTTGAAATACACTGGCTGATTTAGTTCAGAAGTTTTTTCTATTGTCCAGTGTCTTTCTGCAGCTGTTTTTCCTTTTTCATCAGCATTAAGAAAGTTTAATGTTAATAAAGCATTATGTAATCTGTGTTTGGGTGTTTTGGTTCCTCCTGCCTGTTTATGGAGCATTTCTTTTAAAGTACGATTGGATCTCTCAACCACTGCTTGTCCTGTAGGATTGTGTGGTATACCAGTTATGTGCTTTATCTTGTAATACTCAAAAAACTCTTTCAATTTGCTGGAGACATATGCTGGAGCATTGTCAGTTTTTATTTGTGCAGGTATGCCCATAATGGCCATTACCTCTAAAAGGTGTGTTATAACAGAATCAGCCTTTTCAGAGCTCAGAGCAGTAGCCCATTGAAACCCTGAAAATGTATCTATAGTGTGATGTACATATTTTAATTTTCCAAATTCTGCAAAATGAAACACATCCATTTGCCATATTTCATTCCTATCTATACCTTTAGGGTTACTGCCTGGTGGTAAAGGAGTTTGGTTATAGAATGAGCAAGTAGGACATTTCCTTACTATTTCCTTGGCTTGTTCCCAAGTGATAGAAAAATCCTTTTTTAAACCTTTGCTGTTCACGTGGTGTTTCTTATGAAACTCTGAGGCTTCTAGCACACTTCCTATCAATAAACGATCAATTTCATCATTGCCTTGTGCTAGAGGACCTGGCAGACCCATATGGGATCTGATGTGTGTTATATATATATAGGATGAGTCCTCTTTCTGATAGTATCTTGTAACTGTATAAACAATGAAGTTAATTCTGTATTGTCAGGAATAAATTCTGCAGTCTCAATGTGTAAAACGACTCTCTCTGCATATTGAGAGTCAGTAACTATATTGAGGGGTTCTTTAAAATCCATAAGTACCATGAGAATGGCATACAATTCTGCCTTTGGGCTTTGAACCACTTTGCTAATTTTTCCTGATTTATATCCTGCCTTACCTGATTTATTTGCATCAGTGTAGAATGTATGAACTCCAGAAATAGGTGTTTTTCTTACAATGTGTGGAAAAATCCAAATCGTTTTCTTTATGAATTTGATTCTCTCAGTTTTGGGATAGTTGTTGCTAATCATTCCCAAAAAGTTAATGCAAGCTCTCTGCCAATATTCGTTATCTTTCCATAAGGAAGAAATTTCCTCATTAGTTAAAGGTACTATAATTTCTGCTGGGTCCCTTCCTATTAGCTGACGAAGTCTTAATTTACCTTTTATAATCAAGTCAGAGATCTTTTCTATATATGTTTTTAGTTTTTTATTCTGTTTATGTGGTAGGAATATCCATTCTAATATGATATCTTCTCTCTGCATCAAAATCCCTGAAGGATATTCTCTAGATGGTAATATAACCAGAATACAGTCTAGGTTTGGATCCACACGGTCCACATGTGCTTCTAGTATCCTCTTTTCTACCCATTCTAATTCCTTCTCAGCTTCAGCTGATAGTATTCGTGGACTATTCAAGTCCTTATCTCCTTTTAGGGCCATTTTCAAGTTTTTCAAATCATGCCCTTCTACTCCAATTATGGTTTGCAGTTGAGAAATCTCTCCTAGTAATTTTTGAAGATCATTAAGAGTCTGGTAGCGATCTCTTCTGATCTGTACTTTTTGTGGTCTAATTTTCTGTAGACCTATTTTATATCCTAAGTAGTTGATAGACTCTCCTTTTTGTATTTTTTCAGGTGCAATTTGTAATCCCCAGCGAGGTAAAACTTCCTTTACTTTCTCAAACATTTTTTCTAATATTTCTCCTTTAGAGTCATCTAACAATATATCATCCATGTAATGATAGATTATGGATTGTGGAAACTGTTTACAAATTATTTATAACGGTTTTTGTATGAAATATTGGCACAGGGTGGGGCTATTTAGCATTCCCTGTGGCAAAATCTTCCATTGATATCTCTTCACCGGTTGAGAATTATTATAATTAGGTACCATGAAGGCAAATTTCTCTTTGTCTTGTTCTTGTAAAGGTATAGTGAAGAAGCAATCCTTTAAATCAATAACTATAATATTCCATTCTTTGGGTATCAAAGAAAGCAAGGGCATTCCAGGCTGTAGAAAGCCCATTGGCTGGATAACTTTATTGATGGCTCTCAGGTCTGTAAGCATTCTCCATTTACCAGATTTCTTTTTGATCACAAATACAGGAGAATTCCAAGGGCTGGTTGATTCCTCAATATCTCCAGCATTTAGCTGTTCCTGAACCAGGCTTTCTAAAGCTTCTAACTTCTCAGAGGTCATAGGCCATTGTCCTACCCATTTTAAAGGTAGGGCTTTTGGTTCCTCTGTTTGTTCAGCATTTGTATTTTGTTTTTGTACTGCCTGGATATTTGGTCTCTGTCTTGTATAGTACTTAACAGTATTCTTTCCATAATCATGAGGTCGTCTGTGGTTCCTATCTAATACAGGAGGAATGTTAATCTGTGTATTCCATTGCTGTAATAGATCACGACCCCATAAATTTATCACTACATCAGCCACATATGGTCTCAACCTCCCTCTCTGTCCTTCTGGTCCTATACATTCAATCCATCTCATGCTTTGTTTTACCTGAGACAGGGTTCCAATCCCTAAGAATTGAACATTTACCTCATGCAGGGGCCATCTTTGAGGCCAAGATTTATTAGATATGATAGTTACATCAGCTCCTGTGTCCAGGAGACCCTCAAACAGTCTATTATTCATCTTAACTATCAATCTAGGCCTATGACTATTTATAGCATTTTGCCAAAATATACGTTTTTCATTTCCTTCTGTCATGTTTGATTCAACTTCCGTCACTAGTTCGTCATCCAGAGCAGTATGAGTTTTTATAATAGGCACAGAATTTTCTAATTGTCCTGTGGGAGATTGTCTTCCACTGTGACTGGGAATGTTCGAACCACCTGTGATGTGGGGGCCTTCAAGAGGCCTCCCAAGGAGTTTCCCAATGGTAAAGGGTTTCCTTGCTTGTCTCTGGTCGATCTACACTCATTTGTCCAGTGTCTGCCTTTGCCACACCTTCTACATAACCCAGGAGGCTGAGGCCTTCTGTTTGATTCATTCCTGGGGGGTGTTATTTCTAGGGAAGCTTTGCCTACAATTTCTTTTTAGATGTCCTATCTTACCACAGTTATAACATCTGACATGTTGATATCTCTTCAAACCTTTGGGGATGGCTTCTCCTACCCAAGCTTCTAAGTCACCATAGAAAGGAACTCTGTTATCTTGATATCTTCTCTGACCTTTAGATATGGCTTCTCCTATCCATGCTTCAGTCTTATTGTCATTATACTCAATGTTGCCTGTATATAGGACCCATTCATCCAAGGGTGCTGATCACATTTTTAAAGGCCAAAGCACCTGTTTGCATTGAGGATTTGCATTCGTATAAGCTAAAGATTCTATGAGTATTCGCCTAGCATCTATGTCTGCTATCTCTAATTGTACTGCCCTAGATAATCTTTCTAGAAAGATACTAAAACGTTCTCTAGGTCCTTGCTTTATCTTGGTATAGGGTTCTATCCTCTCTCCTAATTCATGAACCGTATTCCAAGCATTCAAAGCTGCTGTACTGCATAGAGGCAAGATGTGTTCATCATAGGCAGCTTGGGTTTCTGGGTCAGCATAGAGACCCTCACCAAGAATTTTATCTTGGGGAGCTTTATAACCTTTCTTTAAGCCCTGAAGTTCAAGAGCTTTTGCTTCCTCTCTCCATAAAGCCCTCTATTCTAATTGAGAGGAGCTTTCAAGGACAGCTGATATTAATTGATCCCAATCCTTAGGGGTTACCTTGTTATTCCATGCCCATGATTCTACTAATTGCTTCACATAAGGTGAGTGCATGCCATAAGAGACTACTGCTTCCTTTATACCTTTTAAATCTTTCATACGTATTGGTTCCCACTGATATGCAACGACACCTTTTGGATGTTTCTTCGTTGCTGGCTTTTCATGAATAGATACAGGGAAAGCTCCCCTGACCCTAAATGGTGTGGAAAATTTTAAATCTTTTTCATGCCCTATTACCTGTAGTTCTTCTTCTGATGTATCAGACTGAAGGTCTTCTAAAGCCTGAAATCTATTCACCATTGTTTCTTTGAGTGTCTGAACTTCTTGAATCAAATAACTTTCTAGAGACTTCATTGCATCAGTCAGTTTCTTACTTTCTCCAACTACAAATGATTCCATGTTTTTAATCTTATCATCCTTAGATTTTATCTGAATAGCGTGTAAACTGCCTTCCAGAAACAATGTTCTATCTGCTAGCTTGCCATTATCCTCAGACATGGAAGAGATTCTGTCATCTAGTCTTTCTATCTGATGTTCCAGTTTTTAAATTTATTAGTAGCTTCCTCCGACCAGGAGTGGGCTGTTTCTGCTAGTTTGTTAATGCATTGCATTGTTTCTGTTCTGGTTATTGAGGTATCTGACATGAAACAAATTATACCTTTCAGCTCGCCAACGCCATCTTCAATATTCTGAACCTTTCTTTCTATATTTTCTATGCTTTGAATTCTATCATTTTCAATGTTTCGAATCTTTGTCTCTATGTTTTGAATTCTATCATTTTCAATGTTTTGAATCCTTGTCTCTATGCTTTGAATTCTATCATTTTCAATGTTTTGAGTCCTTGTCTCTATGCTTTGAATTCTATCATTTTCAATGTTTCGAATCTTTGTTACTAAGTCTCCTATGGTTTGTACAAGTTCCTTATTGTTTGCTGTAATCTCAAACCATTTCTTTAAGAATATCATGTTAATGACGAAACCCATTGCTATTACAAAATAAAAGTATATATTGGTCCAGTCATAAGTTTCTTCTGCTAAAATCCCTTCTACATATGAAGTAAAATAATTCCTAAAGTTCTGCATAGTAAAATTATCTGCCATAGTTATGGAACAATTTATCTCAGATTTTATATCAGCTTAAATTGCAAAGGATGTTACAATTACCTTAGGTGTAATTCTGCTGTCCTGGAACTTTGATGCTTTTAGTTGTATATCTCAGCTTGTGGTAGCTACGCCTGGAGGTGTGTCACCAAATAGTGCCTAGCCGCGGAGGCTTGTCTGATCCCGGTTCCTGTAAAAAGTTCTTAACAAACTATGACAAGCAGAATTTTGTTAAAAGGGGACTTTTGGAGTTACTTGTAACACAAGACGAAACGCGTGCAAGCCGGGCGGCACCGGGCGGGTGCCGCCGAGCGGCTCAGCGCAAATGCAAAGTCCCGTGCGGAAATGGGCAAAAAATGTTAAGCGGTAAGTGCCTTCTCAGGTCTGCTTTAGCGGCAAAGATCTCCTTTGCAGTAAGGAATAGGCAATTGTCCCAAAGCTGTGGTGAGTCCACCTGGTTAAACCCTGCCCATTGGGGAAGGTGGGGGCAAAACCCAGGTAAATCCCGCTTCTGACACCAGATATTGCGGTAAATAAGGATCAGGATAAACAAATAGGCCGAATAGATGTTTATTCAGGGAGAAATAACTTACAACCTAGACAGATGAACACCAGGAAATTCAACCCGATCCTCCCCTGTCCAAGTCACGCCAGAAAGAGAGCCTTTCCTGGCCCCCTCCGACCTCCTTCCACAGGTCACTTCTGCCCATGGCTCCACCCCCCAATGGGCGTGGTCAGTGCTACAGAAGGACTATCTCACTACACTAGTGATTTGGGTCTAGAGCTAATATTAGGAGAGAGGTTGCAAGCATGTGTGTTAACTTATTCTTATGTTCTTATTGTACCTTGTGTTAAGACTGTGGAGAAAACCTGATAACTTGGAGGCCATACAAGGGCATAGGGCAGCTGTCCTTGGTCTTGTTGTGGGAATGGATGTCAGGAATATAGAGTTCACAAATTTCCAAAGAAATGAGAGTTATTGGGGTTTGGGAATGTAGCCAGGTTGGTTGGGTGGCATAGCAGTTTGGGAGGGTGAATAGAGTGGTGGGAGGGAGAGAAAATTGGAAACTTCCTGATCTTTTTTGTGGGAGGAGTCTTCACTTGCCCAGCTGTCTATCCAAGGTAGGCCACAGATATGGGTTAAGCGATATGGTGGTACAAGGTATTCCTTTAGGTGGCTGGGGTCTGGGAGATTCATACATAGGGTGCAATAAGGATCAATGTTCTGCCTACTTTTTCCTGTGTAACCATTGAGATGCACTTGAGCAAGTGATGTGCAGAGGATTGAGGTCTGGGAGTGGACATTGTAGACTTGACTATCTCTGCTTGGCAAGACCAGTGTGAAGAGGGTCCATGGAAGGAAACAAGGGAGCTGGCAAGTTTCACTCTCAGGGTACAAACTTGCTCTTAGTGTTTTAATGGCCTGCAGTTGAGTGAAGAAGAATTTGGATCTTGGCACATTGAAGAGGGAGGGGTGGATTGGTAGCGATGGGCTGGCAGCATAAAGGGACCTTTGTCTGGGATATGATAGACTTTCCTGTGGTTGCTCTACTCTATTCACCTCTGCTGAGTCTTTCTAGATGGTGGGGACCATTTAGTTGGGAGAGAGGAAGGGAATATTAATCAAGGCAAGGGAATGTGTATTGTGGAATACAGCCCAGGGATTGGGTAGTTCTCCTAAGATCACTCCAGCTCTACACCTGCCTGAGAATAAATTAGAAGTGGCACAGGGACAGTGCAGGCAAACTGAGGATCTGGAGGGGAAGTACTGTCAATGGGAAGGGATTTAGGGAACTTAAATAAGCAACAAGGCAACTAGGCAAGGGGTTGGGGACAGGGTCCTGGTGAAGGGGGAATTTGGATGGGGGACTGGGAGGTTGGAGTGTTGGTTGGGGAGTGCGGCAGGTTGGGAAGAAGTATGTGGTAATTGAGGGAAGTATAAGAAAAATGCCTTCTCATTTTTAGATCTGGAGTCTGCACTGAGCAACCATCTGACAATGGGAGGGTACAGCCCAGGGAATATGCATACAGTGATGAAAGAAATTCCTCATATGGGGTGCCAGCTGGAAGATCCATATCTTTTTTATGGGCAGGTTTGGCGTTCTCCCTCCCTGTTCTTTTGTGACCATGGAGCTGCACCTGAGCAGAGGATGTGCATAGGAAGGATTCTGTGGGTGGACATTGCACCATGGGCAGTCTAAGTTTCGCAAAGGGTCTTGGGAATAAGGTTTAAGGAAGGAAATAAGTAGCAACAGAGTTTCACTATCAGGATGCAAACTACTCTCCAGGATGCCTTGGCCTGTAGTTGAGCAAATCATGTCCCACGTGAGTTTGGATATTGCAACATTGAAGAGGGATGCTTGGGCAGGGAGAGTTGTGCTGACCCACATGGGACATTAGAAAACTCACTAGGCCCTCCCTCCTGCCTCTGGGTTAAGGGAGTATCCCTCCATGGGGAATGTGTTCCCAAAGTCATTTTGTTCCTGGTTCAACTGTCAGAGGTCCCTTAGACTGCCCAGGCCTTCTAACTGAGACCCATGTTCAGGGTGATCTAAGTCAAAAGACTTGACATATTTTGTTGATCCCTCCTGGAAGACATTATCCTCCCTGTGGAATGGGGGCCATGAGATAGGAGGATGTTTGGGGGTCATAGAAGGGAAGGAGAGAGGGAGGCAGGGAAGGAGGGAGGGAGGGAAGGAAGGAGAAAAGAGAGGGAGAAGGAACAGGAATAAAAGAAAAAATTAAATTAAAAAAAAAGCAGAAGAAACCTCATCTGGGCTATGAGGCACTACCCTAGGTGGGTGTCTTACATGTTCACATGTCTGGTGAGCCTGAGCCTGATGTTCTTTGGGGATCATTAGGTTGGAGAGAGGGATGGGAAAGGTAATCAAGGCAGGGGATTGTGTATTTTGGAATGTTTCCCATTGATTGGGTAGTTCTCCTAAAATACCACCATGTCTAATTCGAGTAGAAATGTACACTAGAGTAGAAACCCACCAGAGTCTGTGGGTGAACATGTATTAGTACTTTGGGGATCATGAATGTATAAGTGAGGGATGGGAAGATTAATCAAGGCAGGAACATGTGGATTATGGAATGTAGGCCACTGACTGGGTAGTTGTCCTAAAATCCCACCAGCTCCAATAAAAGTAGAAACATGCACCTGAGAAGGGAAAGTATTTTCAGAACTTGTCCTAGGACAGTGCAGAAAGAATGAGGAATTGGATGTTTGTGATGACAAAAAGGATTTGGGGAATGAACCAAGGAAACAAAGGCAGAAGTATATGAGGCAATCTCTGCAGTGAGGCACACCTGTTTTTCCTGATGCAAGGTCTACATGAGAGTAAGTGATGGGCAGTCGGGAGTAGGGGAAGTGATGTGGCAGTGATATTGTGGGGTGGAGGAATAATGAGTGATTTATAGGATGTAAGACAACCTAAAAGAGGGCAAAGATCTTCCTCAGGCCAGCCACCCTGTTCTTCAGTAGCCCATGTTCTGTTGTTAAAAATGAGAATCCCACATGTTGTCTGGCTTGGAGTTTAGAGGAGAATTGTTGACTTCAGGGAGAGTTTGATTGCATGAAGGAAGTCAAATTGAAGACATGTGGCAACGGTTGTGATTGGGTTTATGCAAGTTAAAACTAGGCATTTGATAATCACGCAGACTGTTACCAGCCTATGATTTCCCTTCAATGTCTGAAACCTGTTATGGAGATTTGTGTCCAGAGTGGATGTGAACATACATACAGCATCATGTCAGGGAGAGAAGATGGGAGCATAGGTATGGTAGAGGCAGACTGGGTCTGGGAGAACCCTATCTAGGAAGTGGGAGGGTTCCATGCATAGAGGATACTCTATTTCCTCAGGCTTTTTGACCCTCTGTTGGCTAAAACTGGGCTGCAGCTTTTTTTTTTTAACATGTCGATCCCAGTTCCCTTTCCCTCCCTCACTCTCTCCCTCCCTCCCCCCTCCCTCTTACCCTCTCTGCCCCCTCACATGCACCCTGACCACCTCCATTTCCATCCCCCCATCCCAATTCCACATGTAGGGCAATGCTATCCAGGTGGGGTCATGTAAATCTGTCAAGTCATTTGAAGTAGGGGCTAGGACTTCTTTCCTGTCTCTAGGTTAAGCAGCTGCAGTTTAGGGAAATACCTGACACAATGGAAGGACATGATTAGGGAAGAAATTCTAGTGCTTTGGGTCCTTGGAAAATATCTAGAGGGATGAGGAGAGCTCATATGCAGACCTATTAGCTGTTCTTGTGGTACATTGTGTTTCTGCTGTGAAGAAAACCTGAACAGATGGAGGCCATACAAGGGAATGGGGCAGCTGTCCTTGGGACTGGGGTGGGAATGGATAGCAGGGAATTAGGGTTCAAAAAATTCATGGGAATGAAAGAGTTCTGAGTTCCCGTGTGTGAAGTATTTGGGGGTAGGTTGTGGGTTATTATGGCAAGTTTGGAGGGGAGCATAGGGTATGAGGAGTTGTAGAAAGAAAACTTCCTGTGATTTTCAGGGAAGAGTCTGCCATGAGCAGGCTGTTTTACAATGGGAAGACACAGATATGGGGGTGGAAGGGATTACTGATGGTAGCTGGGATCTGGGAGATCCATCGCTAGTGGGTGGTCAGGATCAGTGCTTTGCCTCACTGTCCCAGTGTGACCATGGAGCTGCACTTGAGTAGATAATGTGCAGAAAAAGGAGTTTGGGTGGCCACATGGCAGAGTGGGTAGTTACTGCATGGCAAAGACTGGTGATAGTAGGGTCTGGAGGAGGTAAACAAGGCAGATGGATGGTTTCACTATCAGGATCAAATTTGCTCTCCATGGATGTCATGGGCTGCCTTTGAGCAAAATACATCAGACCTGAGTTTGGATCTTGGCACACTGAAGAAGTAGTGCTGGAATGGGAGGGAAGTACTTACAGCACAAAGGAAATTTAGAACCTTATCTGAGATAAGATTTCCCTGTGCTGTGGTTGTTCTACTCTTTTCAGGTCTGCTGAGCCTTACTAGATGTTGAGGACTATTTATGTGGGTTGAGGAAGGAATTATTAATCAAGGCAAGTGAATGTGTATTGTGGAATACAGCCTAGGTAGTTCTCTTAAGATTCCCCCCAGCTCTATTTTGAGTAGAAACCTACTCTTGTATAGGGATTGTATTTTCAGAGCTGGTACAGGGACAGTGTAGACAGGCTGAGGATCTGGAGGGAAGTGCTGTCAATGGGAAGGGAATAGGAAACTTAAACAAGACAACAAGGCCATAATTTGGGGGGAGGGTCCTGATAGAGTGGGAATTTGGCCTGTTGGTTGGGGGATTGGGAGGTTGGATGGTAGGTTGTGGTTTGTGCAGGTTGGGAGGAAGGTATGTGGTAGTAGGTGGAAGTATAAGGAAAATGTGTCTTTAAATTTAGGGGAGGAATCTTTGCTGAACACCCTGTATGACCATGGGAGGGCAAAGACCTGTATTTATGTATATGGTGATGGAAGGGATTCTTGATGAGGGCAGGGGGATGGGATATCCATATCTGGTTGGCATGTATGGTGCGCTGCCTCTCTGTACTTGAGTGATCATGAAGCTGCTTCTGAGAAGGTGATGTGCATAGTAAGGAGTCTGGAAAGAGAGAGACACTGCAGAGAAGATAGTCTAAGATTGGGAATGAGGTTTAGGGAAGTGAAACTTGGGAGCTGGACAGTTTCAGTGTCAGGATGCAATCTGTTCTCCAGGATGTAATGGCTTCAGTTGAGCAGGACACAGGCCAACTGATTTGGATATTGGCATATTGAAGATGGATGCTTTGACAGGGAGAGTTTACTGACAAAAAAGAGACATTCGGAACATCACATAGGCTATTAGATACTTTCCTATGTGGGTGTCCTACTGGTCCTCAGGTCTTGTGAGCCCTACTGGTTTTTTGGGGGGGAGGGAGAGATTAATCAAGGCAGGGTAATGTGTACCCTGGAAGGTAGTACAGTGATTGTGTATTCATTCTAAAATCCCACTCTAATCTGAGTAGAAACTTACACCTGAGAAGGGGCTGTACATTCAGAGATTTTAAAGGGATAGTGTAGGATTAAGGATCTGGATGGATGTGCTAGCACCAATGATTTTGGGACAGAACAAAGGCAACATGCCAGAGGTTTATGAGGAAAGTAAAAGCAGAGAGGCACACCTGTCTTTGCTGATGGGAGTGACAATATGGGAGTAAGTGATGGACATTCAGGAATAGGGGATAGATGGGGCTGTGAGATGGTGAGGTGGAGGGAAACTGGATGATATATAGGGTGTATGATAACCTCAAAGAGGGCAAAGATCTTCCTGAGGCCATCCACCCATGTTTTACTCTTAAGAAGAAGAAACCCACAGGCTTTCTGGCATGGAGTACAGAGGGGATGTTGGACTGAGGGAGAGTTGGCTTGCATGGGGGAAGTCAAATGGAAGTCATATGGCATGGTTTTGATTGTATCTATGCAAGTTGAAACTAGGCCCTTGATAATCCTACAGACTGATGCCAGCCTATGATTTTCCCCCAATGCCTCAATGCTGCAAAGGGGATAAGTGCCAAGGTTGAGGAGATGGAAGTAGAGGTGTTGTGGAGGCAGACTGGGTCTGGCAGAACCCTACCTAGGAAGTTCAATGGGTAGAGAGCAATCTATTTCCTCAGGCTGTTTGACTTTCTGTTGGCTAATGCTGTGTGGAGCTTTTAGAGAAAACACCTAACCACAATGGAATGACATGATTAGGGAAGAAATGCTAGTGTTCTGGGTCCTTTACCAATACCCAGAGGGATGGGGAGAGCTCATGTACTGACCTATGACCTGTTCTTGTGGTACTTATCTGTGAAGAAAACCTGAACAGGTGGAGGCCAAGCAATGGCATGGAGCAGCTGTCCTTGGTGTTGGTGTGGGAAAATTTTGGTACACAAATTTTCAAAAAAAGAAAAATGAGAGTTTTCTGAATTCTATGGGGAAGGGAGGTTATGCAAGTTGAATGATTGGTATAGCAATTGGCGAGGGGAAATAGGGTGGTTGAGGGTATAAATGAGACACTTTTTGATTTTTGTGGGAGGAGTCTGCACTTAGCAGACTGCCTATGGGAACACACAGGCTTGGTTTACTGGGATATGGTGGTACAAGGGATTCCCAGTGGTGGTTTGTTTCTGGGAGACTCATACATAGAGAGCATGCAGGATCAGTGCTCTGCTAACCTTTTCTTGTGTGACAATGGAGAAGCCCTTGAGCTGGGAATATCCAGAGGATGGAGGTGGGAGTGGATATTGCAGATTGGGCAGTCACTACTTGTCAATGTCCGATGGGAATAGGGTCCACAGAAGGGAAACAAGGGAGCAGGAGAGTTTCACTCTCAGGATGCAAACTTGCTCTCCAGAATGACATGTCCTTCAATTGAGCAAATGACATCACATCAGAGTTTGGATCTTAACACATTGAGAGGGAGGGCTGGATTGAGAGGGATGTACTGCCAGCACAAACAGATTTTAGGAAACTCATCTGGACTAATGAAAGACTTCCCTGAGAGGCGGTTGTTCTACTCTTTTCAGGTCTGTTGAGCCTTTCTGGACCTTGGGGACCATTTATGCGGGATTGAGGAGGGAATATTAATCATGCCAACAGAATGTGTATTGTGGAATACAGCACAGGTATTAGGTAGTTCTCCTAAGTTGCCATCAATGCTTCTTTGAGTAGAAACCTACTCATGAGCAGAGATTATAGTTTCAAAGCTGGTACAGGGACAGAAAAAGGGTGGCTGTGTCTCTGGAGAGAAGTGCTGTCAATTTGAGGGAACTTAAATAGGCAACAAGCCAACAAAGAATATGGTTGGGGAGCATGTCCTAGTAGAGGGAGAATTTGTCTTGTTGGTTGGGGGACTGGGAGGTTGGAGGGTTGGTTGGGGTATGGCAAGTTGGGGGGAATTAAGTGGTAGTGGGGGGATATATAAGGGAAATGTCTTGAGTTTTAGGGGAGTAGTCTACACTGACCATGCTGTCTGATCATGGGAGGACACAGCTATGGATATCTGTTGATATGGTGATGGAAGGGATTCCTTATGGTGGCTGTGGTCTGGGAGATCCATAGCTAGCTAGAGGGCATATGATATGAGGTGATCTCCCTCCCTGTTCTTGTGTGCCCATGGAGCTGATTTTAGCAAGTAATGTCACGGTGCTGCTGTGTCACTGCTCTGCATTTCCTTCCTCAGAGAAGATCAAGGAAAGGTGAGTGTGCTGTCCACCTGTTCCTCAGTCCCTGCCCACAGCAAGAATAATCAGATGCAACAGAGAGTCTGGTCAGGACAGGAACTCATTTTATTTATCTGAATAGATACTTAAGTAAGCTTCAGGTTAGGGCAGGGCTTCAGCAAGAGAAATTTGATGATAGTGGATGGAGAGACTAGTGAGGGCCAACAGCACTGGTAACTGGTAATCACCAGTTACCAGACAAAGGTTACTTTTTTTATACCCCTGCTGAATCTTCACTATACTGAAGGGCAACCAGAGACAGGTATTCAAACTCATGGCAGGCTTGGGCGCAGGCCTGGAGATGCAGGCCTGATGTCCACACAGTCAAGTGCATAGAAAGGTCTGTGGTTGACAAGGCATAAGAAGAAGTAGAAGGAAACTGGGAGACATGTGGCAGTGGTGGTGATTGGGTGTATTGAAGGTAAAGCTAGGCACTTGAGAATCCTACAGAGCGATACTAGGCTGCTATTTCCCTGCAATGTCTTAAACTGTACAGGGATTTGTGCCCAGGGTGGATGTGAAGACAGACTTGGCAGCACAGCAGGGACAGTAAATAGAAATAGAGTTATGGTGGAGGCAGACTGGGTCTGGTAGAATCATATCTAAGAAATGGGAGGGTTCCATGGCTAGAGAGCCTTCCTTTTCCTCACTGTGTTTGACCTTCTGTTGGCCAGTAGTGGGCTGCCACTCATCAAGAAACCTGTGGCCCCAAGAGAAGGACATGACAAGGGAGGAAATGCTTATGCTTTGGGTCATTGGCAAATATCCAGAGATGGGGGGGAGAGGTGCATATATTGGCCTCTTAGCTCTTCTTGTAGTAGATTGTGTTTCACCTGTGAAGAACACATGAACAGGTAGATGCAGGGCAAGGACATGGGGCAGCTATCCTTGGGCTTGGGGTAAGAATGAATGTCAGTGAATTATGGTTAAGAACATTTTAAATGGAATATCATATTTCTGAATTCCTGGGGGAAAGGGAGGTTGGTGGGTAGGTTGGCAGGGTTTTGGAGGTTGGGAAGTGGGGAGGTGGGAATTGTGGTAGTGGGACAATAAAAAGGAAACTTGCAGTTTCTTTTGATTCAGGAGCCAGCACTGAGAAGGCTATTGGTCACGGCAGAGCACAGTATATGAGGATGTGGTGATAGAAGGGATTCTTGGTAGGGGCTGGGGTCTGGGAGATAAATAGCTATGGAGCAGGCAGGTTCAGTGCACTATGGAGCTGCACATGAGCAGGTGATATGCAGAGAGCTTGGAGTTTACATTGCAGATTGGGCAGTTTCTACTTGGTAAATTGTGGTAGGAATAAGGATTGTGGATGAGAAACAATAGAGATGGAGATTTTCACTTATCAGGATACAAACTTGTTCTCCAGGATATCATGGCCTTCAGTTGAGTAGGTCATACCCCACATGAGTTTGGATCTGGGGGCATTGAAGAGGGATGCTTGGACAAGGAATGATTGGCTGACAGCACAAAGGGACTTTAGGGACCTCACTTGGGCTATGAGAGACTTCCCTGGATGGATGTATACCTGTTGTAAGATCTGGTGAGCCCTTTTCATCAATGGGGAGCATGTAGGTGGGAGTAAGGGATGGGAAGAATAATTGATGCAGGGGAATGTGTATTGTGATATGTAGCACAGTGATTGGTTATTCAACCAAGTCTGCTTTGAGTAGAAACCTGCGCATGAGATGGGTTTGTATTTTCAGATGTTGTATAGGGAAACTGCATTAAGAATGAGGATGTGGTTGGTAGTGTTGGCAGAAATGATATGGGGACTGAACCAATGCAACAAGGGCAGAGGTGTATGAGGTAGTCACTGCAATGAGGGAAACCTGTGTTTACTGATGGGAGGCCCTACAAGGGATGAATAGTCAGGAGTAGGGGAAGTGTTGGGGCAGTGTGATGGTGAGGTAAAGGGAAACTGAGTAACATATATGGTTATGATAACATAAAAGAAGGCCAAGGTTCTTCCATAGGCCTGGTCCCTCATTCGTCTGTGGGCCACATTCTCCTTTTGAGCAGAAGAAACCCAAAGGTTTTCTGGTTTGGAGTATAGTAGGGGGATATCAGGTTGAGGGAGAGTTGGATTGCATGGAATTAAATTTCTTTAGAACTAAACATAGGGAGTTTGTAATACTGAAATTCCTGAGTATCATACCTCTTCTTTCTTGTTGGGAGGCGTGCAAATGTTTGGTGAATAACCCACTGCATTGGGGTTGACCTGTAATCTGCAGTAATAAGAGGCAGGGATGTAGTGGTGCCAGTTTTAGGCTTTGTGAAGAAAAGAGTTAGATAAAGTGAGCATGTGTGGACTGTGTAGTGGGGGATTGTAAATGGGAGACATAGAGTGGTGGTGATTATGTCTATGCAAGTTGAAACTATTCACTTGAGAATCCTACAAACCAGTCAAAGCAATGACAGCCTATGATTTTTTCTACAATATTTCAAAGCAAAACAGGGATTTGTGCCCAGGCTGGATGGGAAGAATTGGCAGAACAGCAGGGACAGAGGTGGGAGTAGGTAGTGGTAGACTGAGTATGGGAGAATCACCTAGGAAATTGGAGGGTTCCACATGTAGAGGGTATTCTTTTTGCTGAGTCTGTTTGACCTTCTTTTGGCCATTGCTGTTCTGCCACTTATACAGAAACACATAACACCAAAAGAAGGAGAAGAGAAGGGGGGGAAATACTGGTGTTTGGTTCCTTGGAAAATATCTAGAGGGAGGGAGAGAGGTGCATGGCCTGGCCTTTTAGCTGTTCTTGTGGGACCTTGGGTTTCCACCTGTGAAGGAGACCTGAACAGGTGGAGGCAGTGCAAGGTTATGGGCCAGCTGTCCTAGAGCTTAGGGTGGGAATGTAGAGCAGGGATATATGGCCCAGAAATTTTCCAAGGGAATGAAGGTTTTCTGAGTTTCTATTGAGGGGGAGATTGGTGGGTTGGTTGGGGATGCATTGCAGGTTGGAAGTGGCTATGGGTAGTTGGTGTGAATAAAAATGAAACTTCTGTTGTATTTGAGAGAGTACTCTGCTCTATACAGTGTATCTTACCAGGGGAGGTCACAGACCTGGGATTATGGGGTTATGTTGGGGAAAGGGATTCCTGGTGGTAACTGGGGTCAGAGAATTAGATAAGTAGGGATTGGGCAGGGTCAGTGCTCTGTCTCCCTGTACTTCTGAGCCCATGGAGCAGCACTGAGCAGGTCATGTGAATAGAAAGGAGGTCTGCATGTGGACAAGGGAGAGGGGACATTCTCTGCTTGGCGAAAGGATGTGGGAATAAGGTTTGAGGAAGGCAAGCAAGGGAGCTGGAGAGTTTCACCATCAGGATACAAACTTACTCTCCTGGATGCCATGGCCTACAGTTGAGCAGGATGAACAACCCAGCCTGTGTTTGTATCTTGGGCCATTGCATATGGACAGATGGACTGGGAGTGGTGGACTGGCAGCAAAAAATGGACTTTGGGAACCTGAACTGGGCTATGGGAGACTTCCCTCCATGGGTTTCCATGTGTTCTCAGGTCTGTTGCGCCCTTTCTGTCCATGGGGACCACATAGGTGGGAATGAGGGATGAGAAGATTAATCAAAACTGGGAAATGTGTACTGTGGAATATAGCCCAGGGATTGTGTAATTTCCTAGGATCCCAACTGCACTACTTTGAGTAGAAACAAACACCTGAGCAGGAGTTGTTTTTCAGAGCTGGTACAGGGAGCCTGCAGACAAGGAAGATCTGTATGCAAATTCTGGATCTAGGAAGGGATTTGGGGACTGAAACAAGGCAAAAAGACAGGGACATGGGGATGTATGGAGGGTGAAGTTGGTGGGTGGTTTGGGGATGAGGAGTTTGGAAGATTGGTTGAGGGGTATGGCAGGTTGGGAGGAGGTATAGGGTAGTGGGGGAAGTATAAGGGAAACTTTGCATTATATTTATGGGAGGAGTCTATAAAAAGCTGTTGTATATGGAGGTTGAAGGGATGCCTGATATTAGCTGGATCCTGGCAGATCCATACTTAGTTGGGTGGTCAGGTTCAGTGCTCTGCCTGACTGTTCTTCTGTGACTATGGAGCTGTACTTGAGCAGGTGATGTGCACATGTGCACAGGAAGAAGTCTGGGAGTCCACATGACAGAGTGGGCAGTCTCTTCTGAGAATAGGGTTTGTGGAAGAGAAACAAGGGAGAATGAGAATTTCATTATCAGGATGCAAAAAAAACTTCCTCTCCAGGATGCCATGGCCTGCAGTTGAGCAGGACACAACACACCTGAGTTTGGATCTTGGGACTTTGAAGAGGTTGGGATAGACTGGGAGGTATGTGCTGGTAGCACACAGGGATTGTCAGAACCTCACATAGGCTATGACAAACTTCTCTTGGTGGTTATCCTACCTATTCTTCAGTCTGGTGTGCCATTCTGGTTTCTTCGAACCATATAGGTGGGAGTGAGGGGTGGGAAGATTAATAAATGCAGGGGAAGGTGTATTGAGACATATTGCCAGGAATTAGGCAGTTCTCCTAAGAAACCATCAGCTGTACTTTGAGTAGAAATCTACACCTGAGCTTGGATTTTATTTTCAGAGATGATATAGGGACAGTGTAGGCAGGCTGAGGACATAGAGTAAAGTGCTTACTGCAGGAATGGAATTTAGTAACTGAACCAATTCAACGTGGATAGGGTTGTAGGAGGGGATCACTGCATGCAGGCACACATGTGATGAAAGGGCCTACAAGGAATTAATGGATGGGCAGTCTGAAGTAGGACTGAAATGGGGCAGTGAGATGGTGGGATGGAGAGAAGCAGCGAGATATACAGGGTGTATGATAACTTAAAGGAGAACCAAGATTCTTCCTGAAGCCACCCTCCCCATTTCTTCTGTGGGTCTTGTTCTGCAATTGACTAGGAGAAACAAACAGGCTTTCTGGCTTTGAGCCTAGCAGAGGAATGTTAGGAAGCAGTAGAGCTGGATTGGATGGGATTGAATATTTTTGGGACTGAATAGAGAGAATTGGATAACATTGGATAGGTTGGTGTCCCACCACTTCATTCTTTGTGAGCAGCCTGAAAATTTTCAGTGATTATCTCTCTGCAATATATTGAACCTGTAATTTGCAGTGATAGGTGGCAGGCATGTATTGCCTCCAGTTTGGAGCTTTTGGAACAGAAAGGTCAGTAAAAGGGAATCTGCAGAGTTTCCAGGACAGTCTAAGAACTCATTGGATTGAGTGTCCTCAAGAGATTTAGATAGCAACTTGGAGACATGTGGCAGTGGTGGTGATTTTGTCTATGCAAATTGAAACTAGGCACTTGAGAATCCTACAGATTGGTGCCAACCTATGATTTCCCTATAATATCTTAAACCAGTACAGGACATTTGAGCTCAGGATGGATTTGAAGAATAACAGCACAACATGGAGAGAAAATGGGGGTAGAAGTATGGTAGAGGCTGACTGGGTTTAAGAGAAAACTATCTAGGAATTGGGAAGGTTCCAAGGGTAGTAGACACTCTATTTCCTCAGTCTCTTTGACCTTCTGTTGGCTAATTTTGGGCTGCAGGTTTTAGGGAAACACCTGATGACAATTGAAGGACATGATTAGGGAAGAAATGCTAGTGCTTTGAGTCATTGGCAATTATCCATGGAAGGTGGAGAAATCATGTTCTTTTAGTACATTGTGTTTTGGCTGTGAAGGAAATCTGCACAGGTTGAGTCTAGAGAAGAGCATGGGGCAGCCATCCTTGGTCTTGGAGTAGGAATGGATGGCAGGGATATAAGGATCACTAATTTTCCAAAGGAATCAGAATTATCTGATTTCTTGGGGTAGAAGAATGGAGCCTGGATAATTGGATGGTATAGCAGTTTGGGAGGGAGAATACAGTGAAGGGGGGAGAAGTAAATGGGAATCTTCATGATATTTTTGTAGGAGGAGTCCGAACTTAGCAGGTAGAATGTCCATGATAGAGCACAGATATTGGTTAAGGGCATAGTGTGGTACAAGTTATTCCTTTGGGTGGCTGAGATCTGGACAATTTATAAACAGGGATCAATAAGGATCAGTGCTCTGACTACCCTTTTTGTGTGACCATTGAGATGTACCTGAGCAAGTGATGTGCAGAGGATAGAGGTCTGGGGATGGACATTGCAGATTTGGAAATATCTGCTTGGCAATGTCCAGTGTGAAGAGGGTCCATGGAAGGGAAACAAGGGAGCTGGCAAGTTTCACTCTCAGGATGCAAACTTTCTCTTAGTATTTTAATGGCCTGCATTTGAGCAAATCACATCACTTCTGAACTTGGATCTTGGCAACCTTGAAGAGGGAGGGGTGGGTTGGCAGCGTTGTACTGGAAACATAAAGGGATTTTAGGAACCTCATCTGGACTTTGAGAGACTTCCCTGTGTAGGTGCTCTACTCTATTCACATCTGTTGAGACTTACTGGATGGTGGAGACCATATAGTTGGGAGTGAGGAAGGGAATAGTAATCAAGACAAGGGAATGTGTCTTGTGGAATACAACCAAGAGATTGAAAAAGCTCACACCAGTTCTACTTTGAGTAGCAACCTACACCTGATCAGGTATTGTATTTTCATAGCTGGTACAGTGACAGTGCAGGCAGGCTGAGGATCTGGAGGGAAGTGCTGTTATCAGGAGGGAAATTAGGGAACTTTATAGGCAACAAGGCAATTAGGGAGGGGTTTTAGCAAGAGGGTCCTGGAGGAAGGGAAATTTGATGGGTTGGATGGGGGGAAGGGAGGTTGGAGGTTTGGCTGGGAGTATGGCAGGTAGGGAGGGAGTATGTGATAGTGGGGGAAGTATAAGGAAAATATCTCATTTTTAGAGGCGGAGTCTACACTGAGCAAGCTGTTTTACCATGGGAGGGTACAGACCTGAGTATATATAAATGGTAGTGAAAGGGATTCCTGATGGGGACTGGGGGCTGGCAGATCCATATCTTGTGAGTGATCATGTTTGGTGATCTGCATCCCTGATCTTATGTGACCATGGAGTTGCACGTGAGCAGGTGATATGCATAGGAAGGAGTCTGGGAGTGTACATGGCAGAGTGGGCAGTCTCTGCTTGGCAAAATGTGGTGGAAATAAGGTTTATGGAAGTGAATATTAGTCAAGGTAAGGGAATGTGTGTTCTAGAATACAACCCAGGTATCAAGTAGTTCCCCTAAGATCCCACCAGCTCTACTTTGAGTAGAAACCTACTCCTGAGCAGGGTTTGCATTTTCATAGCTGGTACAGGGACAGTACAGGCAGGCTGAAGATCTGGAGGGAAGTGCTGTCAATGGGAAGGGAATTGTGGAAGTTAAAGCAAACCACAAGACAGGGAGTTGGGGAGAGGGTACTGGTGTAGGGGTGTTTGGTGGGTTGGTTGGGGAACTGGGAGGGTGGACAGCTGGTTGGTGGTATGGAAGGTTGGAAGGAATTATGTGGTAGTGGGGGATGTATAAAGAGAATGTCTTGTATTTTTAGTGGAGCATCTGATCTGAGCACACTGACTATGGGAGGGCACAGATCTGGGTTTATGTATATGTATATGGTGGTGGAAGGGATTCCTGATGGGGGCTTGGGGCTCGGAGATCCATAGCTCCATAGAAGGTGCTTGAGTGCACTGATTCCCTGTTCCTTGTTGCACATAGAGCTTCACTTGAGCAGGTGATGTGCATAGGAAGTTGGTTTGGGGGTGGACATGGCAGAGTGAGCATTCTCTGCTTGGCACAGGGTGATAGGAATGGGGTTTGTCGAAGGGAAACAAGAGAGCTGGAAGCTTTCACTATCAGGATGCAAACTTGCTCTCCAAATTGTCATGGCCTGAAATTGAGAATGACATATCCCAGCCTAAGATCCTGGAACACTGTATAAGGAGGTCTGCTCAGGGAGGAATGTACTGGCAGCACAAAGGGACTTTAGAAACATCACCTGAGATATTAGATACTTTCCTGGGTGAGTTTCCAATGTGTTTTCAACTCTGGTGAGTTCTTCTGATATTTGAGGAGGTGGGATTACATAGGTGGGAGTACAGGATGGGAACATAAATCCAAGCAAGGGAATTTGAATTGGGAAATATAGCTCATGGATTGGGTAGTTCTCCTATGTTCCCACCAGCTCTACTATAAGTAGAAACTTAAGCTGAGCAGGGGTTGGTTGTATTATCAGTGCTGCTATAGGGAAATTGTAGGTAGGCTGAGGATCTGAAGGGAAGTGCCATCAATAAGAAAAAATTTGGGAAACTGAACAAAGGCAACATAGGCAGTTCATGAGTTTCAGTGTCACTGTATACTGGCACACTTGTTTGTCCTGATGGAAGGGCCTAAAAGGAGTAAGAGATGTGTAAGGTAGAGTAGGGTAGGCCAGTTTGATGGGGGATTAGGAAAGCTGAGTGATATATAGGATATAATATTACCTAAAAGAGGACCAAGATTCTTATATAGGACAGCCTCTCTATTCTTGTGGTCCTTGTTCTGCTCTTGAATAGGATAAACCCACAGAATTTCAAGCTTGCAGCAAAGAAGAGGGATGTTGGTTTGAGATCAAGATGTATTGATGGGACTCAATCATTTTTGAACTAAACACAGGGAATTGGAAATCCTCGAGTAGGTGTGTGTTCTGTGCATCCTTTCTTCTTGGAAAGACTGCAAAAGTTCAGTGAGTATCCCATTGAACTGGAGTGGACCTGTAATCTACAGTGCTGAGGGGCACATATGTAGTGGTGCCAGTTTGGAGCTTTGGGAAGAGAAGGATTAGTGAAGAGGAGCCCTCTGAGATACTTAGAGAGGTTTAGAACCCATTGGCTTGTGTGGACTTAGGAGTGGGAGACATGTGGCAGTGGTGGTGATTGGTTTTATGGAAGTTGAAAGTAGACAATTGAGAATCCTACAGACAAGTGCCAACCTATAATTTCCCTGAAATATCTTAAACATGTATAGGCTATTTGTGCCCAAGGTAGAGGTGAAGACATGGCAGTACATCAGGGAGAGGAGTTGAGTAGATGGCTGGTGATAGCAGACTGGGACTGGGAGAAACATACTTAGGAAATGGGAGGGATCCATGGGTAGAGGGTTTTCTTTGACCACAATCAGTTTGAACTTCTATTGCCCAAGGCTGGGCTGCCACTTATGGGGAAACCAATGACCTTAAGAGGAAAACATAATAATGAAAGAAATGCTGGTGAATGGGTCCTTATCAAATGTGCAGAGGGAGGGAAAGAAATGCATGGGCTGGCCGATTAGCTGCTCTTGTTTTATGTTTTGTTTTACCTTTGAAGAAGACATGAACAGGTGGAGGCAAGGCAGGGTCATGTGTCTGCTGTATTGGGTTTGGGGGGATAGGAGTGGCTGACAGGGAATTAGGGTTCTGAAATTTTTTGAGGGAATGAAAATGTTATGAGTTCCTGGGGGTGAGAAAGAGTTTGGGGGTAAATTGGGAACAATGGCAGGTGGAGAGGGGGCATAGGGAAGTGAGGAGTTATTAAAAAGAAAACTTCCTGTTCATTTTGAGGGAAGAGTCTGCCCTGAGGAGAGAGAGAGAGAGAGAGAACCTAAAAGAGGGCTTTGATTCTTTCTGAAGCTAGGTTCCCTGATATTTTAAAGGCCTTGTTCTGATTTTGAGTAGGAAAAACTGACAGGTTTTCTGGATTGGAATTTAGCAGAATGCTGTTGGGTTGAGAGACAGTTGTATTACACGGGATTGATGGGAGATGTCATTCTGTATATGTTTCTCATACTGGTTAATGAATAAAGCACTGTTGGCCAATAGGAAAGGAAGATAGGAGGGACTAGGAGACAAGGAGGAAAGAGGAAGTAGGAAGGAGGAATCAGGATGAAGGGTCGGGAGAAAGCAGAACCGCCATTCCTCCGCTCTTGGTAAAACCATATAAAAATACATAAAAGTAGGTTAATAATTAAGACAGAACTAACCGATAAAAAACTAGCACCTGGCCAATAACATTGTATCAAATACAAAGTCTCTGTACATTATTTGGGGCTGGCGCAGTGGTGGGACAAGACAAGGCAGCGGGCAAAAAAGCCGTACTCCTTACAAATGGCACCCACATGGCTAATAAGAACTTCCACTTAAAATTTAACAAAAGCTTAAAAAAGAGTTTTTTCTTTTTTTAAAAAAAAAAAAAAAAGACAAACAAGGTTTCTTGGTAACAACATTTTTCTCTTACAAGAGACAAACACATTACACAGCTCCTTTAAGGGAAGGTTCCTGACTCAACATAAGCGGGGAAAAAAAAAAAAAAACACACACGACTTTTAACCAGCATGAGAAACATTTACAGAATGACATCTCCCATTACGGGATTAAATCTTTTTGAAACTGAACATAGGGAATTGGAAATACTGGAATGGGAAATACTGGAATGGGGGGGGGTGTCCTACATCTTTTTTTTTTCTTCTTGGGAGGCCTGCAAAGGTTCAGGCTGAACCTGAAATCTGCAATGATGAAGGGAAAGGATGTAGTGGTGCCACTTTAGATATTTAAGAAGACAAGAGTTAGTCAGAGGGAGAATGCTGAGCTGCCTGGAGAGTATAAGAACTCCTTGTCTTGAATGGCCTGAGGAAAGGGTGATGGCAAATGGGATATGTGTGGAGTCATGGTAACGGTGTCAATGAAAGTAGAAGCTAGGCACTTGAGAATCCTATAGAGCAGTGACAATGTATGATTTCTCTGCAATGGCTTAAGGCTGTACAGGGAATTTATAAACAGGATAGCTGTGAAGACATGGCAGCACAACAGGGACAGGAGATGGGAGGAGAGAGGATTGTGGAGGCAGACTGATTCTGGGAGAACCATACTTAGAAAATGGGTGAGTTCCATGGGTAGAGGGAATGGTTTCTATTCATTCTGCTTGACCTTCTGTTGGCCAGTGTCTAGTGGCTACTTACATGGAACCTGATCCCAAGGAAAGTGCATAAGAAGAGAAGAAATACTGGTGCTTAAGCAAATATCGAAAGGGAGGGAGAGAACTTCATCTGCTGGCCTATTAGCTGTTCTTGTGCAACCTTGTATTTTGGGAGTGAAGATGAGAACAGGTGGAAGCTGGACAAGGGCATGAGGCAACAGACCTTGGCCTTGGCATGGGAATGGATGGCAGGGAATTAGAGTTCACAAATTTTCCAAAGGAATAAGAGTTTTATGAATTCTTGAGTTAGGGTGAATTAGACAGGTGAGTTGGTTGGTATAGCACGTTGGAAGACGGAAATAGGTTGTAGATGGTGTAAATGGGGAAATTCCTGAAGTTTACGTGGGAAGGGTCTTCACTTACCAGGCTGTCTGTACAATAGAGGGCAAACACATGGGTGAAGATGATATGGTGGTACAAGGGACTCCTGGTGGTGGGAGGGTCTGGAAGATTCATAGATAGGGAGCAGGCAGGATCAGTGCTCTGGCTACCTTTTCTTGTTTGACCATGTAGATGCACTTGAGCAGGTGATTGCAAAGGATATAGTTTGGGAATGGACTTCCAGATTGGGATGTCTCTGCTTGGCAAAGACCAGTGGGAAGAGGGTCCATGAAGGGGAAACAAGGGAGCTGGTGAGTTTCACTCTCAGGATGCAAACTTGCTCTCTAGGATGTGATGGCCTACATTTGAGTAAAAGACATCAGACCTGAATTTGCATCTGGTCACAAAGAAGAGGGATGGTTGGACTTGCAGGGATGTGCAGACAGCACAAAGAGATATTAGAAACCAATTCTGGACTATGAGAAACTTCCCTGCATATTTCTTCTGCTCTTTTCATGTCTATTGAGCCATTCTCATCTGACATTGGGGGCATTTAGTTGAAAGTGAGAAAGGGAATATTAATCAAACAAAGGGAATGTGCATTGTGGAATACAGCCCAAAGTTTGGGTAGTTGTCCTAAGATTTCACCAGCTCTTCTTTAAGTAGAACATACAACTGAGCAGGGATTGTATTTGCAGAGCTGATACAGGGACAGTACAAGCAGGATGAGGATCTATAGGGAAGTGCTGTCACTGGGAAGGGTATTGGGCAAGTTAAAGAGGGCAACAAGGCAGGGGTTGGAGGAGAGGGTCCTGGTAGAGGGGGATTTGGCTGAGTGGTTGGGGGCTGGGAGGTTGGAGGGGTTTTATTGGGGGTGTGGCAATTTGGGAGGAAGTGTGTAGAAGTGGGGGAAGTACAAAGAAGATGTCTTGTAATTTTTAAGGGAGGAATATTCACTGGGAATGCTTCTGACCATGGGTGGGCACAGACTTGGGCATATGTATATGGTGGTGGAAGGGATTCCTGTTGGGGGCTGGGGCTGGGGCTTGGCTATCCATATCTTGGGGGTGGGAAGATTGGTTTTTGGCCTCCATGTTTTGTGTGATCATGGAGCTGCATGTGAGCAGGTGATATGCATAGGAAGGAGTCTGGGGGTACTCATGGGAGAGTACACAGTCTTGCCAAAGGGTGGTGGGAATAAGTTTTAAGGAAGGAAAACAAGGCAGCTGGAGAATTTCACTGTTATGATGCAAACTTGCTGTAGTATGTAATGGCCTGCAATTGAGCATGACACATCCAACCAGAACCTGGATCTTGGTACACTGAAGAGGAATACTTGGACAGGAGGGGTTGTGCTAACAAAAAAAAGGAACATGGGAAACCTCACCTGGGCTATGGGGCACTTCCCTAAAAGAATTTCTTACCATTTCTCAGGTCTGGTGAGCTGTTTCTGTCCTTTGGGGATCGTGAAGGTGGGAGTGAAAAATGGGAAGATTACTCAAGTCAGGGGAATGTGTATTGTGGAATATAGACAAGTGATTTGGCATTTCTCATAAAATCACACCAGCACTAATTTGGGTAGAAGCCTACACTTGAAAAATGATTCTATTTTAATAGCTTGAACAGGTATGATGCAGAAAGAATGAGGTTGGGGATTGCTGTGCTGGCACAAAGGATTTGGGGACTGAACATAGGCAACAAGGGCAGAGTTGGATGAGTGGGTCACTGTAGGGATACACACCTATCTTTCCTGATGGGACAGCCTTAATGGGAGCAACTCATGGACAGTCAGCAGCAGGGGATCTGAAGGGGCCATGGTATAGTGAGGTGGAGTGAAACTGAGTAATATATTGGGTGCATGATAAAATAAAAGAGGGAAAAATCTCCCTGAAGCCAGCATCACTGTTTGTGTGTGTGTGTGTGTGTGTGTGTGTGTGTGTGTGTGTGTGTGTGTGTGCCTTGCTTTCATCTTAAGAAGGAGAAATGCACAGGCATTCTGGCTTGCAGTACAGCATGGGCATTTCCTGTAGAGGAAGAATTGGATTGCATGGGTTTAAATCAATTGGAAGACATTTGGCAATGGTTGTGATTGTGTTTATGCAAGTGAAACTAGGCACTTGAGAATGCTACAGATGTCTAAAACCTATACAGAGGATTTGTGCCCAGGGTGGATATAGGGACATAACAGCACATCAGAGAGAGGAGATAGGAGGAGAGATGTGGTGGAGCCAGATGGGAGTGGGAGAACCCTACACAGGAAGGGAGAGGGTCCCATGGGTAGAGAGAATTCTAATTCCTTGGGTTCTTTGACCTTCCCTTAGGTAATGGTAGGCTGCAGCTTTCAGGGAATCATCAGACCACAATGAAAGGATATGTTTAGAGAAGAAATGCTAGTATTTTGAGTCCTGGGATAATATCCATGAGTTCTCATGTGCTGACCTATTAGATATTATTTTGTCATCTTGTGTTACTGCTGTGAAGAAAACCTAGTAAGGTAGAGGCCAGACATGGGCAGGGAACAGCTGTCCTAGGTATTGGGATGGGAAAGGAAGGCAAGGAATTAGGGTTCACAAATTTTCCGAACAAATTAGTGTTTTCTAAATTCTTGGTGTAGGAGGATGTTAGGCAGTTTTGTTTGTTTGTTTGTTGGTTGGTTGGTTGGTTGGTTGGTTGGTTGCTATAACAGGTTTGGAGGGAAAATAGGGTGGGGAATCTTCCTCATCTTTTTGTGGGATAAGCAGTCTATCTGTTCATGAGAGGGCACAGACATGGGTTAAGGGGCTATGGTGGTACAAGGGATTCCTGGTGGTGGCTGGGTTCTGGGATATTCATAGGGAGCAGGCAGGATCATTGCTCTGCCTACATTTACTTTTGTGAGCATGCAGACACACTTCAAAAGTTGATGTGCAGAGGTCTGGGAGTGGAAATTGCTTATTGGCAGTCTCTGCTTGGCAAAGACAGGTGGGAAGAGGGTTCATGGAACATAAAAAAGGGAGTTGTTGAGTAACACTCAAAGATGGACCCTTGTTCTCCATGCTATCTTGGTCTGCAGTTGAGCAAACCACATCCCACCAGAGTTTGGATTTTGGCATATTGAAAAAGGAGGCCTGGACTGGGAGGGAAGTACCGACAGCACAAATAGACTTTGGGAACATCATCTGGGCTATGAAAGACTTCCCAGCATGGTGTTGGTTGTACCCTCTTCGAGTCTTTTAAGACTATCTAGACATTGGGGACAATTTAGATGAGTGCAAGGATGGTAATGTTAATCAAGCCAAGAGAATGTGTACTGTGGAATACAGCCCAGAGATTGTGTAGTTCATCTAAGATCCCACAAGCTCTACTTAGAGCACTAACCTACATGTGAGGAGGGATTACATTTTCAGAGCTGGGACAGGGACAGTACATGCAGGCTGAGGATCATAAGGGAAGGACTGTTAAGAGGAAGGGAATTGGGGACCTTAAACAAGGCAACAATGCTGGACATGGGGAGAGGGTCATGATGGAGGGGAATTGGGGGCTTGTGTGGGGCACTGAAAGGTTGGAGAATTGGTTGGGGTTACGGCAAGTTGGGAGGAAGTATGATGTAGTATGGGGAACTCTAAGGAAACTTTCTTGTATTTTTGAGGAAAGAGACTTCACTAAGCAAGCTGTCTGTCCATGGGAGGTCAAAGAACTGTATATGGTGGTAGAAGGGGTTCCTGCTGGAAACCATAGATGGTAGATCCATATCTTGTGGGTGGACACGTTTGTTGCTCTGCCTCCCTGTTTTTGTGTTACCATGAAGCTGCACATGAGCAAGTGAAGTGCACAGGAATGTATCTGGGGTGAACATGACACAGTGGGAATTCAAAGCTTTGGAATGCATAAGTTTTAGGGAAGAGAAACACATGAGGTGGATAGTTGTGCTATCAGGATGCAAACTGCTCTCCAGGATGTAATGTACTGAAGTTCAGCAGGACACATTCCACCTGAGTTTGAATATTGGGACACTGAAGAGGTTTGCTTGGACAAGGAGAGTTATGCTGACAAATAAGGGATATTATGGACCTTACCTAGTGTATGAAGCCCTTACCTAGGTGAGTGTCCTATCAGTTCTCAGACCCATTGAGCCCTTCTGTTCTTTGAGGATCATGCATATGGGAGTGAATGAAGGGAAGATTAATCGAGGCAGGGACTTTGTGTCTAGGAATGTTGCCCAGTGATTAAGAAGTTCTCCTAAAATCCAACTGGCTATAATTTAAGTAGAAATCTACACCTGAGATGGGAGTGTATTTTCAGAGCTTGTACAAGGATAGGGTAGTAATGATGAGGATGTGGATTGTTGTGCTGGCACAAAAGATAGGCGAACTGAACCAAGACAATAGGGGTAGAAGTGTATGAGGGGGTTACTGCTGGGAGGCACACCTGTCTTTCCTGATGAAAGGGCCTACATGAGAGAATTGATGGCCAGTCAGGAGTAGGGGAAATGATGGTACAGTGGGATGGTGGCAGAGAGGGAACCTGAGTGATGTATTAATTGTATAATAATATAAAGGAGGGTAAACTTCTTCATGAGGCCAGCCATCCCATTTTTGTGGGTTGTATTCTGCTTTGAAGGAGAACCCCAGATTTGTCCTGCTGGGCCTACTGCTCCTTGTGAGCATTGGGCCAGAGTGCAGGTCCAACAAGCCCTCCACCTGCATGGAACTTCCTGGGTCTGCTCTGAGCACAATGAACTCACCTATCTTCGTGGGATCACCTGGAGGCTGCACTCACCAGATCTTTGGACTCCATTGTCAGTCCTCTTCTGGAGGTGAGTCTGGGACCAGTTCATGCAGATACCCCCCCACCACATCCTTCCCTGTGAACTACCTGTGTTAGCTCTGCATCTGGCTCCCCTCTATATTCAGGCTCTAGATAGGTCTGTCCTGGTATTCTGCTCAAAACACCACCCAGAGCCTGCCTTCTCCTCACCCTTTGTCCTATTGGTCCTGCTGCTCTAGAGGAGCATTGGCCAAAATGTAGGTCCTAAAACCCCTCTACATCATTGGAACTTCCTGGGTATGCATTGAGCATACTGGATCTGTCTATTTCTGTCTATTCATTTGGGAACACCTTGAGGCTGCACTCACTGATATTTGGGCCCCATTGCTGGCCCTCTGCTGGAGGTGAGTCTGGAAAATTTCAGGCTGAATCCCCCCACCACATCCTACCTTGGGAGCTCCCTGGATTAGCTCCGCACTTCGCTTTCCCCATATCCTGGGCCTGGATAGTACACTCCTAGTATTCTGCTCCATACACCACCCAGAGCCTGCCTTCCCTCAACATTTGTCCTGCTGGGCGCACTGCTCTGGATGAGCATTGGGCCAAAGTGAGAGTCCAATAACCCCTCTACCTCCGTGGAACTTCCTGGGTCTGCTCTGAGCACACAGGACCATCTATCGATGTGGGACCACTTTGAGGCCACACTCGCCTGATCTTTGGATCCCATCCCATCCTGAGATCTGCCAGAGGTGAGTCTGGCACCAGTTCAGGCTGAATCCCACCCCCCCAACACACACACACACACACACACACACACACACACACACACCAAAATCCTTCCCTGGGAACTCCCTTGGTTAACTCCACATCTTGCTTACCCCAATATGCTGGCCCCTTACACTTTGTCCTGCTGGGACTCCAGATGAGCACTGGGGAAAGTGTGGGTCCAACAACTTCACACCTTCATGGAACATCCTGGGTTTGCTCTGAGCACACTGGACCCACATATCCACACGGGACCACTTGAGGTCACAATCACCTGATCTTTGGACCCCATCTCCTGCCCTCTGCAGGAGAAGAGACCTCCAAGAGAACTTGGATCATCCAGATATCGACATGCTGACCCAACTACACCCACTGGGAGAACAGGGAAAAGAGAGAGAGAGATTCCACCTGCACCCACTAGAAGAAGTGATGGGAAGACAGCAATACAAGAAAACACCCAACAATAGAAAGTCCAGTATGACACCACCAGAATCTAGGGACTCCATACCAACTAGACATGAACACACCAAAGCAGATGGAGAAGATAACAACTTAAAACTTCACAAAAAAGCATAGAAGCCCTCAAAGATGATATGAGAAAATCACTTAAAGAAATGTAAGAAAAAACAAACAAAAAATGCAAGAAATGAACAAATCTTTTAAAGAAAGTAAGGAAAGCCAAGAAAAAAAGGAAAAAAAAACAATAAAAAAAAAGATGAAGGAATCAATTCAAACAATTCATGACCTGAAAACTGAAACAGAGACAATAAAGAAAACACAAACCTGGGATGTGCTAGAAATAGAAAAACTGGGTAAATGATCAGGAACTACAGATGCAATCATAACCAACAAATACAAGAGATCGAAGAGAGGCTCTCAGGTGCTGAAGATAAACTGCAGGAAATAGATTTATTGAACAAAGAAAATCTTTGTTCAACAAATCGTTAACACAAAATATCCAGAAACATGGGACACCATGAAAAGCCTAACCATAAGAATATTAGGCATAGAATAGAAGGAAAAGATACCCAGCTCAAAAAGGGAAGAAAACATATTCAACAAAATCATTTAAGAAACTTTCCCAATCTGAAGAAGGACATGCCTATGAAAATACAAAAAGAAAACCAATCAACAAATAGACTGGACAAAAAAAAAAAAAAAAAGCCCCTCACCATATAGAAAAAGGTCACTTAACATATAAAGGCAAACCTCTCAAAATTACACCTGACTTCTCCATGGAAACACTCAAGGCCAGAAGGTCCTGGATAGATATTGTACAAATACTTAAAGTTCAAGGATATCAGCCCAGGCTACTATAACCAGCAAAACTCTCAATCACTATTGATGGAGAAAACAAGATATTCAGTGACAAAGCTAGATTTGCACAATACATATACACAAATCCAGCCCTACAGAAAGTGCTGGAAGAAAAAATCCAATCCAAGGAAATTAACTACACTCACAAAGACATAGGCAATAGATAATCCCACTTTACCAGAACCCAAAAGAAAAATCAGGGCAAATATACTCACACTACCACAAAAAAAAAAAATCTAAAGCAAAAAAAGAATTAACAATCAGTTGTCCTTACTTTTCCTCAACATTAATGGTCTTGAGTTGTCAGTAAAAGACACAGGCTAAAAGAATGAATACAAAGATAGAATCCATCCTTCTGCTGCATGCAAGAAACACATCTAAACTTCAAACACAGACATTACCTCAGGTAAAGGGTTGGGGAAAAAAATCTTCCAATATAATGGACTCAAGAAGAAGACAGGTGTAGCTATCCTAATATCTAACAAGTTAGACATCAAACCAAATTCAATCAAAAGAAATAAAAAAGGTCATTTCATATTTCATATTCATCACTGGAGAAATCCATCGTTACAAAGTCTCAATTCTGAACATATATGCCCCAAATATAAAGGCACTCACATTCGTAAAAGAAATGCTACTAAAACTCAAAGTTCACATAAAACTTCACACACTTATGGTGAGAGGTTCAACACCCTACTCTCACCATTATACAGAAACTTAACAAAGAAACAAAACAACTAACAGATGTTATGTCCCAATTGGGTTTAATAGACACCTATAGGACATTCCATCCAAACACAAAAGAATATACCTTCTTCTCAGCTCCACATGGAACCTCCTCTAAAATCGATCACATACTAGGAAAGATAGCAAACCTCAAAAGATACAAAATAATTGGAATAGTCCCCTGTATCAGATCACCATGATTTAAAGTTGGAATTCAACACAAATAGCAGTACCCCTACAAACTCATGAAAAATGAACAATATGCAGTTGCATCATTCCTGGGTCAAGGAAGAATTAAAGAACTGAAAGACTTCCTAGAATTCAAGGAAATTAAATCACAACATACCTGAACTTATGGGACACTTTGAAGGCAGTGCTATGAGGAAAGTTCATTACACTAAGTGCACATATGAAGAAACCAGAGGATAGCAACATTAGAGAATTAACAACTGAAAGCCTTAGAACAAAAATAAGTAAACTCACCCTGGAGGAGAGATGCCAGGAAATAATCAATTTGAGGGCTGAAATCAATAAAGAAGAAAACAGGAAAACAATACAAAAACTCGTTGTAACAAACAGTTGCTTTTTCAAGAAAATCAACAACATAGAAAAACCTTTATCCAAACTAACCAAGAAGCAGAGAGAGAACATGTAAATTAACAAAATCAGAAACAAAAAGCAGGACATAACAATGGCCACAGGGTAAATCCAGACAAATTTCACATCACATTTTGAAAACCTGTACTCCACAAAATTTGAAAATTCAAAGAAAATGGACACATTTCTGCATAACTATCACCAAAATTAAATCAAGAACAGATAAGCAACTTAAATAGAGCTATAACCACTAATGAAATAGAAGCAGTCATTAAAAGTTTCAAAACCAGAAAAAGCCCAGGGCCAGATGGCTTCAGTGCCAAATTACTAAAAGAAGAGCTATTACAAATACTCCTCAATTTGTTTTACACAATAGAAACAGAAGGTTCATTGCATAACTCTTTTTATGAGGCCACACAAAAACACAACTAAGAAAGAGAATTGCAGACCCATATCCCTCATGAACATTGAATCAAAATTACTAAATAAAATACTGGCAAATCAAATCCAAGAACACATCAGAGAAATCATCCACCAGGACCAAGGAGGCCTCAATCTGGGAATGCAGAGATGGTTCAAAATAAGAAAATCTATTGATGTGATTCACCATATAAACAAAATGAAAAAATAAAAAACAAATGATCATCTCACTAGATGCTGAAAAAGCCTTTGACAAAATCCAACACCCCTTCATGATAAACTCTTCAAGAGATCAGTATAACCGGAACATACCTAAACATGATAAAAGCAAACAAACATCAAACTAAATGGAGAGAAACTCAAAGTGTTTCATCCTCTAAAGTCATATCTCTTCAGTATTGTACTTGCAGTTCTAGCTAAAGCCATAATACAACAAAGAACAAGGAGATACTAATTGGAAAGGAAGAAGTCAACAGTCATTATTTGCAGATGATATTATAGTTTACATAAGTGACCCGAAAAACTCTACCAGGGAAAACTCCTACAGCTGATAAACACCTTCAGCAAAGTAGCAGGGTACAAGATAAACTAAAAAAAAAAATCAGAAACCCTACTATATACAGACTAAAAATGGTACCCTTGAACAAATTGGGACAGGAATCCCCTTCCTGAACATAATACCAGTAGCACAGACACTGAGATCGACAATTGATAAATGGGACCTATTCGAACTGAGAAGCTTCTGTAAAGCAAAGGACATAGTTGACAGGACCGAACAGCAGTCCACAGACTGGAAAAAGATCTTCACCAACCCTACATCTGTCAGAAAGATGATTTCCAAAATATACAAAGAACTCAAGAAGCTAGTCACCAAAACACCAATAACCCTATTTAAAAATGGGGTATAGAACTGAAGAGAGAATTCTCAATAGAGAAAATAGAAAAGGCTGAAGGACACTTGAAAAAGTGCTCAACATTCTTAGCTATCAGGGAAATACTAACCAAAACAACTCTCAGATACCATCTTACTTCTGTCAGAAGGACTAAAATTAGAAACACCAATGAAAACTTATGCTGGAGAGCATTTGAGAAAGGGGAACACTGCTGTACTGCTGGTGGGAGTGCAAATTTGTACAGCCACTTTGGAGTTCATTATGGTGATTCCTCAGAAAAATGGGAATCAGTCTACCACAGGATCCACCAATTCCACTATTAGGTATATTCCCAAAAGATCCACATTCATCCAACAAGAACTTCTGATCAGCTATATTCATAGCAACAGTATTTGTAATAGCAAGAACCTGGAAGCAACCTAGATGCCCTTTAACTGAAGAATATATAAAAAAAAAAGATTTGGCACATTTACATAATGGAATATTACTCAGCAGGAAAAAAAATGAAATCTTGAAATTCTCAGGTAAATGGATGGAACTTGATGATGCCATCTTGAGTGAGGTAACCCAGTCATAAAAAGAGAAATATGGTATGTGCTCACTCATATATGAATTTTAGAGCAAAAGGTCGCCAGCCTATAATTAACACTACCAGAGAAACTAGAAGGAACCTAAAAGATTCATATGAGGTCCCTCATAGTAGGGGAAAGGAACAAGATCTCCTGAGCATATTGGGAGTGGGGGAAGGGGCAGTGAGTGGAGAGGGAGCTAATAGAGAGAGGGAGGAGAGGAGAGCATGTGGGACTAGGAAGATTGAGTCAGGGGAGGAATAGCAAGAGAAAAAAAGAGAGATACCACAAAAGAGGGAGCCATTATAGGTTTGAAGAGAAAACTGACTCTAGAGACATGTCCAGAGATCTACAAGAATGACCCCAACTAACAATCTGAGCAACAGGAGAAAGGCTATCTTATATGACCTTCCCTGATAATGAGATTGATGACTAACTTATCTACCATCATAGAGCCCTCATCTAGCAGCTGATGGAAACAGAAGCAGACACCCACAATTAAACACTGAGCCAAACTAGAATGAAGATGCAGAGAGGGACAAGAAAATGGGGACAAGGCCAGGCTACAGAAACCCACACAGACAGCTTACCTGAACAAGAGAGAGCTCATGGACCCCCAGAATGATAGCTGGGAAACCAGCATTTGGACTGACTTAGAACTCCTGAACATGGGTCTCAGTTAGAAGGCCTGGGCAGTCTAAGGGACCTCTCACAGTGGAACCAGGATGTATCCCTGGTGCATGAAAGAACTTTGGGAGCACATTACCCATGGAGGGATACTCTCCTAACCTAGATGCAGGTTGGAGGGCCTAGTACCTACTCCAAATGACTTGACAGACTTTGTTGATCCCTCCTGTAAAGCAACATTTTCCCTGTGGAATGGAGGGTGTTATGGGAGGTTGGTCAGGAAGCATGGGAGGGAGGGAGAGAGAAGAAGAGAGGAAGAGATAGAAGGGAGGGAGAGGGAATTGGTATATGTAAAATAAGACAAAAAATTTAAAAAAAGAGAGAAAAAGAAAAAAATCTCCAGGTTTTCTAAAAGAGTTATTTGCATTTGCACTGAGATCACTTTTTCAGTTGTCCATGTTTGGATAAGCAACATGTAATACCTCTTGGAGAGGTATTACTTAAGGAGGTTAGGATGATGGGAATTCCTCCATAGCACAGCAGAGATGCCTGACAAAGATGAGCACAAGCAGCTTTGTTCTCCACCCTCTGGCTATGGCACATCTTAGAAGCAGCAAAGCTCTGCCTGTAGAGTGTACTTCAAAGACAGTGGAACTCCCTTCTTCACAGGTGACTCCTGTGATCAATACTCTTTACAATCTAGCATAGTCTGGAAATTTCATAAAGTATAGTCTTCCTGGAAATCACATGACTTTATGATACAAAATATTTCTAGAATGCCCATCCTAATAAAATGTGACAACCCCCCACCAAAAAATCTCAATCACTACAGATAGGAAAAATAAGATATTCAATGACAAAGCCAGATTTACACAATACATATCCACAAGTCCAGCCATACAGAAAGTCCTTGAAGGAAAACTCCAGCCCAAAGGCATAAGCAATACATAATCCCAATTTACCAGAACCCAAAAAGAAAAAGCTGGGCAAATATAGTCACAGTACCACCACCACCAAAATATCTAAAACAAACAAGAATTAGCAATCAATTGTCCTTACTTTGCCTCAACATTAATAGTCTTAACTTGTCTATAAAAAGATACAGGATAAGAGAATGGATAAAAAGTCAGAGCCCATCTTTCTGCTACATACAAGAAACATATCTAAGCTTCAAAGACAGGGTAAAGGGTTGGGGAAAGATCTTCTAATCAAATGGATCCAATGAGCAAGCAGGTGTAGCTATCCTAATATGTAACAAGTTAATTCAAACCAAAGTCAATCAAAAGAGATGAAAAAAGTCATTTCTTATTCATCACAGGAGAAATCCATCATTACAAAGTCTCGTTCTGAACATCGCACACATTCATAAAAGGAAGATTACTAAAACTTAAAGCTCAATAAAACTCATAGTGGGCGACTTCAACATCCCATTCGCACCATCAAATGGGACCACAAGACAGAAACTTAACAAAGAAATTAAAGAACTAAGTTATGTGACAATTGGGTTTAACAGACAACATAGAACATTCCGTTCAAATACAAAAGGATACACCTTCTTCTCAGTTCCACATGGAACCTTCTCTAAAACTGACCACATAGTAGGCAACATAACAAACCTCATCATATACAAAGAAAAATTGGAATAGCCTCCTATACCTTTCACGCCACCATGCTTTAAAGTTGGAATTCAACAACAACACAAATTGCAGAAACCATACTAACTCATGGAAACTGAACAATGCACAAATTCACTATTCCTGGGTAAAAAAAAAAAAAAAAGAAGAAATGAAAGACTTCCTAGAATTCAATGAGAATGAAGACACAACATATCCAGTTTTACAGGACGCTTTGAAAGCAGTGCTACAAGGAAAGTTCACTGCACTAAATGCCCATATGAAGAAAACAGAGGATAGTCACATTATAGAATTAACTGCACAACTGAAAGCCATAAAACAAAAAGAATTAAACTCATCCTAGAAGAGTAGACACCAGGAGATAATCAATTTGAAGACTGAAATCAATAAAGTTGAAACTAGAGAAACAATACAAAGACTCAATGTAACAAAGAGTTGCTTTTTTGAGAAAATCAACAACATATGAAAACCTTAATTCAACCTACCAAAAACCAGAGAGAGAGAGAACAGGCAATTCAACAAAATCAGAAATGAAAAGTGAGATATAGCAATGGACACTGAGGAATCCAGAAAACTTTCAAGACATACTTAGAAAACCTGTACTCCACAAAATTCGAAAACTCAAAGGAAATGAACAAATTTCTGGATATATATCACTTATGAAAATTTAATCCAGATTAAATCAGCAAATTAAATAGACCTATAAGCCATAATGAAATAGAAGCAGTCATCAAAAGCATCAAAACCAAAAAAGCCCAGGGCCAAATAGCTTCAGTGCAGAATTCTACTACAAATTCAAAGAAAATCTAGTACCAATACTCCTCAAATTGTTCCACACAATAGAAGCAGAAATGCTTTTTATGAGGCTACAATTACCTTGGTACCTAAACTGCTCACAGACAGAACTAAGAAAGAGAATTACAGACTAATATCTCTCATGAACATTGATGCAAATTTACTAAATAAAATTCTGTCAAATTGAATCCAAGAACACTTCAAGGAAATCATCCACCATGACCAAGGAGGCCTCATCCCGGGGATTCAGAGATTTTTCAACATATGAAAATCTATCAATGTGACCCACCATATAAACAAAAGAAAAAAGAAAAACCACATGATCATCTCACTAGATGCTGAAAAAGCCTTTGACAAAATCCGACACCCCTTCTTGATAAAGGTCTTGGATAGATAAGGGATAACAGGAACATACCTAAACATAGTAAAACCAATATAGAGTAAACTTACAGCCAATGTCAAATTGAATGGAGAGAAGCTTAAGGTGATTCCTATGAATTATGAACAAGTAAAGGCTGCCCATTCTCTCCATATCTCTTCAATGTTGTACTTGAAGTTCTAGCCAAAGCAATAAGACAACAAAGGGAGATCAAGAGGATTCATATTGAAAAAGAAGAAGTCAAATACTGTTGGTATTTGCAGATGATATTATAGTTTACGAAAGTGACCTGAAAACCTCTATCAGGAAACAACTGATAAAGCAAATTAGCAGAATACAAGATTAACTCAAAATAAGTCAGTAGCCCTACTATACACAGATGATAAAGGGGCTGAGGAAGAACTCAGAGAAACATCACCCTTTACAATAGCTACAAGCAACATAAAGTATCTTGGGGTAACACTTATGAAACAAGTGAAAGACCTATATAGCAAGAACTTTGTGTCTTTAAAGAAATAAATAAGATACCAGAAAATGGAAAAATATCCATTGCTCATGGACAGGTAGGCTAAACACAGAAAAAATGTCAATCTTGCCAAAAGCAATCTACAGATTCAAAGTAATCCACATCAAAACCCAAGCACAATTCTTCACTGACCTTGAAAGGATAATACTCAACTTTATATGGAAAATAAAAGACCCAGGCTAGCCAAAACAACCCTGTCCAATAAAGGTATTTCAGAAGTCATCACTATTTCTGACTTCAAGCTCAACTATAGAGCTATTGTCCAGAAAATAGCTTGGTATTGACCACAAACATAGATAGGTAGACCAATGGAATCAAATAAAAAATCCTGATATTAGCCCACACATTTAGGAACACCTGATTTTTGACAAAACAGCTAAAATTATACAATGGAAAGAGGAAAGCGTCTTCAACAAATGGTGCTAGCACAAATGGATGATGGTGTGTAGAGGAATGCATATAGACCCATCACTGTGCACAAAACTCAAGTCCAAATGAATCAAAAACCTCAACATAAATCCAGCTACATTGAACCTCTTAGAGGAGAAAAGTGGGAGGTATTCTTGAACAAATTGGTAAGGAGACCACTTCCTGAAAATAACACCAGTAGCACATACTCTGAAATCAACAAGTAATAAATGGGACCTCCTCAAACTGAGAAGCTTCTGTAAGGCAAAAGACATAGTTGACAAGACCAAAAGGCAGCCCACAGACTGGGAGAAGATCTTCACCAACCCCACATCTGACAGAGGGCTGATCTCCAGAATATACAAAGAACTCTGGAAACAAGTCCAAAACACCAAAAAATCCTATTAAAAATAACCCTACTAAAAAGTGGGGTACAGAATTGAATAGAGAATTCTCAATAGATGAATCTAAAATGGCTGAAAGACACTTAAGAAAGAGCTCAACATCCTTAGCCATCTGGAAAATGCAAATCAAAGCAACTCTGACATGCCATCTTACTCCTGTCAGAATGGCTAAAATTAGAAACACTAATGACAGCTTATGCTGGAGAGGATGTGAAGAAAGAGAACATGCTTCCACTACTGGTGGGAGTGCAAACTTGTACAGCCATTTTCGAGATGAATATGGCAGTTCCTCAGGAAAATTGAAATCAGTCTACCACAGGAACCAGTAATTCCACTCTTAAGCATATATCCAAAAATTCACATCTATGCAACAAAGACTATCTACTATTTTGATAGCAACATTATTTGTAATAGCAAGATCCTGGAAGAAACCTAGATGTCCCTCACCTGGAGAATGAATAAAGAAGATGTGGCAATTTACACAATGGAATACTATTCAGTGGGGAAAGAATCAATGGAATCTTGAAATTCACAAGCAATTGAATGGAAGAAACCATCCTGAGTGAGGTAAACCAGTCACACAAAAAGGAACATGGTATGTACTCACTCATATTTGGATTTTAGACATAGAGCAAAGGGTTGCCATTTAAATTCACATTACTAGAGAATCTAGGATACCAGGAGGAACCTAAGATATTCATACAATGTCCCCCCACAGAAGGGGAACAAGATCCCCTGAGCATATTGGCAGTGGAGGGGGCAGTGAAGGACGTGGAGTTAGGAGAAAGAAAAGGGGAGGAGAGAAGAAGCTGTGGTCCCAGGACAAATACCCTAGATTAAAAAAATACCATAATAGAGGGAGCCATTTTTGGTTTGAAGAGAAAACTGACACTAGAGAAATGACCAGAGACCTACAAGGATGACCCCAACTAACAATATGAGCAACAGTGGAAAGTCTATTGCAGTGGATAGTTGTGTTGAGTGAGAGTTGGATTGCATGGGGAAAGTAAAAAAGAAGTCATGTGGCAATGGTTGTGATTTGGTCTATGCAAGCTTAAACTAGACAACTGAGAATCCTACAGACTGGTGCCAGCCTATAATTTCTCTGCAATATCTTTAACCTGTACAGTGGATTTGTCCCCATTATGGATAAGAAGAATAGCAGCACAGCAGGGAGAAGACACTAGAGTATAGGTGTGGTGGAGGCAGACTGGGTCTGGGAGAACCCTACCTAGGAAGTAGGAAGGTTCCATGTGTAGAGGGTGCTCTATTTCCACAGTCTGTTTGACCTCTTGGCTTGGCTAATGCTGGGCTTCAGCTTTTAGGGAAACACCTGACTGCAATGGAAGAACATGATTAGGGAAGAAATGCTACTGCTTTGGGTCATTGGCAAATATCCAGAGAGAGGGGGAGAGCTTGTCTGCTGACCTATAAGCTGCTTTTGTGGTATGTTGGTTTTGGCTGTGAAGAAAATATGAACAGTTGGAATCCAGACAAGGGCATGGAGAAGCTGTCCTTGGTCATGTGGTAGGATTGATATCAGAGAATTAAGGTTCACCAATTTTCCAAATGAATGAATATTTCCTGAATTATTGGTATAGATGAGAGTTAGCCTGGTCTGCTGGTTGGTTGGTAAACCAGGTTGGGAGGTAGAATAGGAGGGTTTGGAGTGTAAATTGGAAACTTTCAGATCTTTTGTGGAAGAAGTCTGTACTTAGTAGGGTGTCTCTCCATGTGTGGGCACAGAATGGTTTAAGGAGATGTGGTGTGGTACAAGGGATTCATTCCTGGTATTGGTTGGGGCCTGGGAGATTCATAGAAAATTAGGAGACAGGATCAGTGCTCTGCCTACCTTTTATTGTGTGATATGCAGAAGATGGAGTGGACATTGTAGAGTGGGCAGTCTCTGCTTGGCAAACATATGTGGGAAGAGGATCCATGGAAGGGAAACAAGGGACCTGGCTAGTTTCACTCTTGGGATGCAAACTTGCTCTCCAGGATGTCATGACCTGCAGTTGAGCAAAACAATCCCCCCTGAGTTTGGGTCTTCACACATTGAAGAAGGAGGATTGGACTGGGCAGGATATTCTGGTTCAACAAGACTTTAGGAACCTCATCTGTGCTATGAGAGTCTTCCCTGTTTGGTTGTTCTACATGTTTCAGGTCTATTGAGCCTTTCTGGACATTGGGGACAATTTAGATTGGAGCAAGGAAGGGAATATTAGTAAAGGCAAGGGAATGTGTACTCTAAAATGCTACCCAGGGATCAAGTAGTCCCCCGAAGATCCCACCAGCTCTACTTTGATTATAAACTGGCTCCTGAGCAGGGATTAGATTTGTAGAGCTGGTCCAGGGACAGTGCAGGCAGGCTAATGATCTGGAGGGAAGTGCTACCAATGGGAAGGGAATTTGGAAAGTTATACAAGGCAACAAGACAGGGAGTTGGGAAGAGAGTCCTGGTGGAGGGGGTATTTGGTGGGCTCATTGGGGGACTAGGAGGTTGGATGGTTGGATGGTGGTATGGAAGGGTGGGAAGAAGTATGTAGTAGTATTGGGGGAAGTGTAAAGAGAGTGTTTTGTATTTTTAGTGGAGTGTCCACTCTGAATGTGCTATCTGACTATGGGGAGGCACAGACATGGTCTTATGTATATGTGTATGGTGGTGAAAGGGATTGTTGATGGAGGCTGGGGGTTTCAAGACCCATAGATAGAGAGGGGGCAGTTTCAATGCACTGAATTCCTGTTCCTGGGTGCACATGGAGCTGCACTTGAGCACATGATTTACATAGGGAGTATGTCTCATGTGGATTTGACAGAGTGGGCATTCTCTGCTCACCGAAAGGAGGTATGAATGATGTTTGCAGAAGGGAAACAAGAAAGCTGAATACTTTCACTGTCAGCATAAAGGACCTTAGAAAAGTCACCTGAGCTATAAGAGACTTTCCTAGGTGACTGTACTATGTGGTTTTCAACTCTGGTGAGTACTTCTGATATTTGAAGACTACCTAGATGGGAGTAAGGAATGGGAACATTAGTCCAAGCATGGGAATTGGAACTGTAGAATATAGCCCATGGATTGGGTACATCTCCCAAGTTCCCACCAGCTCTACTACAAGTAGAAACCTATACCTGAGCAGGAGTTGTATCTCCAGAGCTGGTATAGGGAAAATGTAGGCAGGCAGAGCATCTGGAACTTGGGCTTGAGATGGGTTGTGAAATTTTTCAAGGGAGTGGAAGTTTTATGAGTTCCTGGGAGTGCAAGAGTATGGGGATAGAGTGAGGGTTATGGCAGCTTAGGAGGGGGTGTAGTGAGGTGAGGATTAATAAAAAGGAAACTTCCTGTTCATTTTGAAAAAAGAGTCTCCTCTGGACAGGCCATTTGACTGTGGGGGGAACATATGGGGATATGGTGATGGAAGGGATTCATAATTGTCGCTGGTGCCTGGTAGATTCATAGCTAAAAAGTGGGCAGGAGAGGTAGTCTGCCTCCCATTTATTCTGTGCTCATTGAGCTTCACCTCAATGGGGGGGGTAAGAAGGAAGTCTAGGGGGTGTATATATGGCAGAGTGGACTATCTCTGGATGGTAAAGTATATTAGGAGTAGGGTTTGGCAAAGGGAAACAAGGGAGATGGAGAGTTTTACTTTCAAGATGCAAACTTGCTCTCCAGGATGTCATGGCTGGCAGTTGATCAGGACACATCCCACCTGAATTTGGATGTTGGAACATTGAGGAGGGAGGGCTGTACTTGGGGGATGGACTGGCAGAAAAAAAGGGACTGTAGGAACCTCACCTGTGCTGTGAGAGACTTCACTGGGTAGGTGTCCTACCTGTTTTCAGGTATGGCGAGACCTTCTGATTTTTGCAACCATTTAGATGGAAGTGAGGGAGTGAAAGTTTAATCCAAGCAAAGGAATGTGTATTGTATAATATAGGCCAGGTATTAGATAGTTATCCTAAGGTCCCACAACCTCTACTTTGAGTAGAAGCCTACACTTGAGCAGGTGTGGTATTCTCAGAGCTGGTTCAAAGACAGTACAGGCAGAGGGAAGTACTGTAAATAGGAAAAATTAGAGGAACTAAAACAATGCAACAAGACAGGGGTATGGGAAGCAGTCCTTATGAGGGTGTAGTTGGTGGGTTGGTTGGGACATAGGGAGGTTGGATGTTTGGTTGAGGGGTATGCCAGGTTGGGAGGAGGTATGGGAAAGTGGAGTAAAGTATAAGGAAAAATTCTTGTTCTTTTCAGGGGAGGTGTCTACACTAAGGAAACTGTTGTCCATGGGAGGGCATAGACATGGGTGTATGGGGATTTGAAGATGGAAGTGATTCTTGATGGTGGCTGGGTATCCATAGCTAGTTGGGTGGTCAGGTTTAGTGCTCTGCCTCCCTGTTCTTGTGTGACATTGGAACTGCACTTAAGCAGGTAATGTGAATAGGAAGGAGTCTGGAAGTCCAGAGGGTAGTGTGGGTTGTCTCTGCTTTCCCTTCATCACTGCAGATTACAGGTTCAGCCTGAATCAGTGGGATACTCTCTGAACCTTTGTAGGCCTGTCTCTGTTTTAATATCAGGATGCAAACTTGCTCTCCAGGATGTCATGGCCTGCAATTGAGCAGGGTATATTCAAATTCAGTTTCCATCTTAAGACTTTAAAGAGAGGGGTAAACTGGGAGGGATGTGCTGGCAGCACAAAGGGACATTCTTCCCTAGGTGGGAACTTTGAATCTTATGACTTTGAAGAGGGAGGCCTGGACTCCCATGTAGATGGGAGTTAGTGTAGAGAAGATTAATCAAGGCAGAGGAATGTGTACTGAGGAATACAGCCAAGGGACTGGGTAGTTCTCCTAAGATTCCCAGCAGTTCTATTTTGACTAGAAACCTACACATGAGTAGGTGTTGTATTTTTTAGAGCTGGAGGAGACCATGTATTCAGAGCTGGACAGAGATAGTGTAAGCAGGCTGAGGATGTGAAGAGAAGTGATGACAACAGGAAGGGATTTGGGTAACTGAACCAAGGCAACATGGGCAGGGAGTGAGGGAGGGGATACTTTAGGCAGACACATATATGTTTCATGATGTTAAGTGCTTGCTAGGGAATAAAGGACAGGCAGTCAGGACTGGGAATGGGGATTGGGCAGTGAGATGTTGCAGTGTAAGGAAGATGAGTGATATATAGGGTGTATCATAACTTAAAGAGGGCTTTGGTCCTTTCTGAAGCTTGGCTCCCTGTTATTTTGAAGACCTTGTTCTGCTCTTGAGTTGGAAAACCCCACAGGCTTTCTGGCTTAGAACATAGCAGAGGGTTGTTGGGTTGAGAGAGAGTTGTATTACATGGGATTAAACCTCTTTGGAACTGAACATAGGGAATTGGAAATACTGGAATGGGGGAGTTCCCTACATCTTTGGGAGGCCTACAAAGGTTCAGAGGGTATCCCACTGATTCAGGCTGAACCTGAAATCTGCAGTGATGAAGGGAAAGGATGTAGTGGTGCCACTTTAGATATTTAAGAAGACGAGAGTTCGTCAGGAGTCCACTGAGCTGCCTGGAGAGTCTATGAACTCTTTGTCTTGAGTGGCCTGAGGACAGGGTGATAGAAAATAGGAGATGTGTGGAGTGGTGGTGATTGTTTCAATGAAAGTTGAAGCTAGGCACTTGAGAATCCTACAACTAGTTCCACTCTATGATTTCCCTGCAATGTCTTGAAGCTGTAAAGGGAATTGGTAAACAGGATAGATGTGAAGACATGGCAGCACATCAGGGACAGGAGATGGGAGGAGAGGGTTGTGGAGGCAGACTGATTCTGGGAGAACCATAATTAGGAAATGGGTGAGTTCCATGGGTAGAGGGGACTCTTTCTACTCAGTCTGCTTGGCCTTTTGTTTTCTGACACTTACAAGATACCTGACCCAAGAAAAGGACATGAGAAGAGATGAAATGGTGTAGCTTAGATAAATATTAAAAAGGAGAGAGAGAGAGCTGCATGAGCTGGCATATTAGCGATTTCTATGGTACCTTGTATTTCAGCTGTGAAGAAGATATAAACAGGTGGAGGCTGGACAAGGGCATGGGGAAGCTGTCTTTGGTCTTTGAGTGGGAAAGGATGGCAGGGAATTAGAGTTCACAAATATTCCATAGGAATGAGTGTTTTATGAATTCTTGAGTTAGGGTGAATTAGACAGGTGGATTGGTTGGTATAGCACATTGGAAGACAAAACTAGGTTGTAAATGGTGTAAATGGGGAAATCCCTGAAGTTTATGTGGGAGGGGTCTTCACTTAGCAGGCTGTCTGTCCATAGGAGTGCAAACACATGGGTTAAGGGAACATGGTAGTACAAGGGAGTCCTGGTGGTGGCAGGGTTATGGGAGATTCATACATAAGGAGCAGTCCAGATCAGTGCTCTCCCTATCTTTTCTTGTTGGACCATGGAGATGCATTTGAGCTGGTGATATGTAGAGGAGAGAGGTCTGGGAAATGACTTCCAAATTGTGCAGCCTATGCTTGACAAAGAATGGAGGGAAGAGGGTCCAAGGAAGGGAAAAAAGAGAGCTGGCAAGTTTCACTCTCAGAATATAAACTTGTTCTCTATACTCTCATGATCTGCATTTGAGCAAAATACATAAGACCTGAGTTTGCATCATGGCACATTGAAGAGGGAGGGCTGGAATGGGAGGGATGTGCTCACAGCACAAAGGCACTTTCAAACCTATGTGTGATACAAAAAATTTCCCTATGTGGTGGCTGACTTCTCTTTTCAGGTCTGTTGAAGCTTATTGGATGTTGGGGAACATTTAGGTAGGAGTGAGGAAGGTAATATTAATCAAGGCAAGTGAATGTGTATTGAGAAATACAGCTGAGGTATTTCACCTAAGATCATACCAGCTCTACTTTGAGTAGATAACTTTCCTTGTATGTAATGGTTTTTTCAGGGCAGGGAAGGCAGGCTGAGGATCTGGATGGAATTTCTGTCAATGGGAAGAAAATGGGGAACTTAAAAAGACCACAAGGCCAGCGGTTGGAGTGAGGGTTCTGATGATGGGGGAATTTGGCAGGTTAGTTGCAAGACTGGGAGGTTGGAGGTAGCTTGTGGTTTTTGAAGGTTAGGAGGATGTATGTGGCAGAAGGGGCAAGCATAAGGAAAATGTGATTTTTTTTTCAAGGAACAAGTCTGAGCTGAGCAAAATGTATGACCATGGGAGGGCAAATACTTGCGTATATGTATATGGTGGTGGCTGGGATTCCTGATGTGGGCTGGGGACTGGGAGATCCATACCTTGTGAATGGGCAGGTTTGGTGCTCTGCCTCCCAGTATTTGTGTGACCATGGGGCTGCATATGAGCAGGTTTTGTGCATAAGAAGGAGTTTGAGAGTGGACATGGGCAAGTGGGCAGTCTAAACTTTGGCAATGGATGGTGGGAATTAGGTTTAGGCAATGGAAACATGATAGCTGGAGAGTTTCATTATCAGGATGCAAACTGCTCTTCAGGATGTGATGGCCTGCACTTGAGCATGACACATCCCACCTGAGTGTGGATCTTGAGATATTGAGGAGGGAAGATGAAATGGGGAGAATACTGCTGCCAAAAAGGGACATTAGAAACCTCACCTAGTCTATGAAGCACTTTCCTAAGTATATGTGTGAACTGCCCTACCAGTTCTCACATATTGTGAGCCCTTCTATTATTTGGGGATCATGAAGGTGGGAGTGATGGATGGGAAGATTAATCAAAGCAGTGTAATGTGTATTGTGGAAGGTATCCCATTGATTGTGTAGTTCTCCTAATATCCACCCACCTCAAATTTGAATAGAAACTTACATCTGAAAAGGGATTGTACTTTCAGGGCTTTGACAGGGACAGTGTAGTAAGATTGAGGACGTGGATGGATGTGTAGGCACCAAGGAATTGAGGACTGAACCAAGGCAGCAAGGAAAGAGGTGTATGAGGAGAATCAAAGGGGAGAGGCACATCTGTCTTTGCTGATGTTAGTGACTATATTGGTGTAGGTGATGGGCATTCAGGAGTAGGGGATAGATGGGGCTATGAGATGGTAGGGTAGAGGGAATGTGGGTGATATATAGTGTGTATGACTACCTAAAAGAGGGCAAAAATCTTCCTGAGGCCAGCCACACAGTATTCTGTGGGCCATGTTCTACTCTTAAGAAGGAGAAATGCCCCGGCATTCTGCCATGGGGCATACAGGGGATGTTCGATTGAAGGAGAGTTGGCTTGCATGGAGGAAGTCAAATGGAAGTCATAGCAATGGCTGTGAATGGGTTCATGCCAAGTTGAACCTAAGCACTTGATAATCCTACAGACTTGTACTACCCTATTATTTCCCTAGAATGTATTAACCTAGAATGTATTTGTGCCCAGGGTGGATGTGAAAACACATCATCACAACAGGTTGAGGAGATGGGATTAGAGGTTTGATGGGGCAGACTGGCTCTAGAGGAACCCTACTTAGGAGGTAGGAGGGTTCCATTGGTAGAGGGTGCTCTCTTTCCTCAATCTGTTTGACCTTCTGTTGGCTAATTCTGGGCTGCAGCTTTTAGAGACACACCTGACCACAATGGAAGGACATATTCAGGAAAACATGCTAGTGTTCTGGGTCCTTTACAATAGCCAGAGGGATGAGGAGAGCTCATGTGCAGACCTATTAGCTGTTCTTGTTGTACTTTGTGTTTTGTCTGTGAAGAAAACCTGAACAGGTGGAGATTGGCCAAGGGCTTGGAGCAGCTCTCCTAGGTATTGGGGTGGAAATAAATGGCATGGAGTTTTGATAAACAAATTTTCCAAAAGAATAATAGTTTCCGAATTCTTTGGTTTATATAGCAGTTTGGGAGGGGGAATAGAGTGGTGGAGGGAGTAGATGGGGAAATTCTTGATATTTTTGTGGGAGGAGTCTGCATTTAGCAGACTGTCTATGGGAGCACACTTGTGTTTAGGGGACATGGTGGTATAAGGGATTCCTGTTGGTAGCTGGGGTCTGGGGGATTCACACACAGGTAGCACGCAGATCAGTGCTCTGTTAACCTTTTCTTGTATGACCATTGAGCAGGTGATGTGCAGAGGATTTAGGTCTGGAAGTGGACATTGTAGATTAGGCAGTCTTTGCTTGGCAAACACGGAAGGAAGAGGGTCCACGGAGGGAAACAAGTAAGCTGGCAAGTTTTACTCTCAAGATGTAAACTTGCTCTCCAGAATGTCATGGCCTACATTTGAGCAAAACTCATCTACCTGAGTTTAGATTTTGGCACAAGGAATACGAAGAGCTGGACTGGGAGGGATGTACTGGCAGCACACAGGGATATTAGGAAGCAAGTCCGGGCTATGAGAAACTTCCCTGTGTGGTTTTTCTATTCTTTTCAGGTCTACTGAGCCTTTATCAACCAATGTTGGGGACCGTTTAGGTGGAAATGAGGAAAGGAATATTAATCAAGGAAAGGGAATGTGCATTGTGGAATAAGCCCAAAGATTTGGTAGTTTTCCTAAGATTCCACTAGCTCTTCATTAAGAAGAAACTTACAACTGAGTAGGGATTGTATTTGCAGAGCTGATACATGGACAGTGCAAGTAGCCTGAGGATCTGGAAGGAAATGCTGTCACTGGAAGAACTAACATGGCACAACACATGGGTTAGGGGAGACAGTCCTGGTAGAGGGGAATGTGGCTGGGTGGTTGGGGGACTGGGAGGTTGGAGGGTTGGTTGTGGGTATGGGAGATTGGGAGGAATTATGTGGTAGTGGGAGGGAAGTATAAGGAAAATATCTTGTAATTTTTATAAAGGAAGAGTCTTCACTGAGCATGCTTCTGACAGTGGGTGGGCACAAACCTGGGTATATGTATATGGTGGTGGAAGGGATTCCTGTTGGGGACTAGGGGCTGGGTTCTGGGAGATCCCTATCCTGTGGGTGGGCATGTTTGGTTTTTGGCCTTCCTGTTGTGTGACCATGGAGATGCATGTGAAGAGGTGATGGGCATATGAAGGAGTGTAGGGGTGGAAATGGAACAGTCTGAAATTGCAAAAGGTGGTGGAAATAAGGTTTAAGGAAGGAAAACAAGGCAGCTAGAGAGTTTCACTATCAGAATGCAAATTTGCTCTCCAAGATGTAATGGCCTGCTGTAGGACAGCACACATTCAACCAGAATTTGGATGTTGAGACACTGAAAAGAGATGCTTGGAATTGAAGAGTTGTGCTAACAAAAATGGCACATTAGGAACCTTGCCTGGGCTATGAAGCACTTCCCTAGATGTGTTTCTTACCAGTTGTCAGGTCTGGTGAGCTGTTCTGTTCTTTGGGCATCATGAAGGTGGGAGTTAAAGATGGGAAGTTTAATCAAGTCCAGGGAATGTTTATTGTTTAATGTAGATCACTGGTTGGGTAGTTCTCCTAAAATCGCACCAGCATAAATGTGAATATAAATCTACACCTGAGAAGGGATTCCATTTTAAGAGCTTGTACAGGGACAATGAAGAAAGGATGAGTATGTGGACTGTTGTTCTGGCACAAAGAATTTGGGGACTGAACCAAAGCAACAATCCCGGAAATGTATGAGTGGGTCACTGTAGGGATGCATACCTGTCTTTCCTGATGGGAGAACCTACATGTGAGCAAGTGATGGGAAGTCATGAGTAGGAGAAGTGATGGGGCATGAGTGATATATAAGGTGCATGATAAACTAAGAGGGCAAAGATCTTCCCGAGGCCAACAACCCCATTTAATATGGGCCTTGTTCTCATCTTAAGAAGAACCACACGGTTTCTGGCTTTCAGTTTAGCAGGGGATTTTGAGTTGAAGGAGTGTTGGCTAGCATGAATTAAAGTCAATTGAAAGTCATTTGGCAATGTTTGTGTTTGGGTCTCTGCATGTTGAAACAAGGCATTTGAGAATCCTATAGACTGGTGTATGCCTAGGATATCCCTGCAATGTCTAAAACCTGTACAAAGCATTTGTGCCCAGGGTGGATGTAAAGACACAGCAGCACAGCAGGGAATGGAGATAGGAAGAATGATGTTGTAGAGGCAGACTGGGTCTGCATGCTTAGGAAGTGGGGGGAGTTTCATGGTTAGAGGGCATTCTAATTCCTAAGGCTCTTTGACCTTCTGTTGGCTAACGCTGGGCTGCAGCTTTCAGGAAATTATCAGACCACAATTGAAGGATATGTGTAGGGAAGAAATGCTAGTGATTTGGGTCTGGTGGTACTATCCGGAGGGAAGGTAAGAGGTCATGTGCTGAATAGCTGTTTTTATGGTACATTGTCTTAAGGCTGTGAAGAAAACCTGATAACTTGGAGACTATACAAGGGCATGGGGGAGCTGTCCTTGGTCTTGGAGTGGGAATGGATGGTAGGGATATAGGATTCACAAAATTCCAAAGGAATGAGAGTTATCTGAATTCTTGAGGTATGTGGAAGTAGCAGGGTTGGTTGGATGACATAGCAGGCTGGGAGGGGGAATAGGATGGTAGGGGGGGGAGTAAATGGGAATCTTCCTAATCTTTTTGTGGGAAGAGTCTGCACTTGCCTGGCTGTTTGTCCAAGGGAAGTCACAGATATGTGTTACGGGGATATGGTTGTACAATGGATTCCTGGTGTTAGCTGGGGACTGGGAGATTCATAAATAGGGAGCAGACAAGATCAGTGCTCTGCCTACCATTTCCTGGGTGATCATAGAGATTCACTTTGAGAAGGTGATGTGCAACTGATGGAGTTCTGTGAGTTCTGCAGATTTGGCAGTCTCTTCTTGGAAAAGACCAGTGAGAAGAGGGTCCATGGAAGGAAACCAAGGGAACTGGCTAGCAATCTCAGTTTGCAAACTTGCTCCTGAGGATATCATGGTCTACAGATGAGAGAAACACAAGCCACATGATTTTGGATCATGGCATTTTAAAGGGAGGGCTAGAATGGGAGGGATGTGCTGGCAACACAAAGGCTGATTAGGAGCCTCGTGCAAGCTATGGGAGACTTCCCTATATGCACGTTGTTCTATTCTCAGTTCTTTTGAGACTTTCATGATGTTGGGGACCATTTGGGTGGGAGTGTAGGAGGAGTTACTAATCAAGGCAAGGGAATGTATATTTTGGAATGCAGCCCAAAGTTTAGGCTGTTCTCCTTAGATCCCACCACTGCTTCCTTGAGTAGAAACCTACACCTGAGCAGGGATTGTAGTTTCATAGCTTGTATTGTGGCAATGCAGGCAGGCTGAAGATCTGGAAGGAAATGCTGTTAATGGAAAATGCTGGGTAGGTGTTCTGCCTCCCTGTTTTTATTGACCACACAGCTTCACATTAGCAAGTGATGTCCATAGCAAGGAGTCTGGGGGTGGATATGGCAAAGTGGGCAGTGGAAAAATACAAAGGGTGATGGGAATTCAGTTTAGGGAAGGGAAACAAGGGAGCTGGAGTTTTTCATTCTCAGGATGCAAACTGCTATCCAGGATGTAATGAACTGCAGTTAAGCAGTACACACCCCACCTGAGTTTGGATATTGTGACACTAAAAAGGGATCTTGGAAAAGGAGAGTTGTGCTGACAAATAAGGGACATTAGGAATCTCCAATGGTGTATGAGGCACTTCCATAAGTGTGTTTCCTACCAGTTCTCAGGTCTAGTGAGCCCTTCTGTTCTTTTGGGATCATGCATATGGGAGGGAAGGAAGGTAAGATTAATCAAGGCAGGGGAATGTGTGTTGAGGAATGTAGCCCAGTGATTAACAAGTTCTCCTAAAGTCCAATCAGCTATAATTTCAGTACAAAACTACACATGAGAAGGGATTATATTTTTAGAACTTGTACAGGATCAGGGCTGTAAGGATGAGGATGTAGATGATTGTGCTGGCACAAAGAATAGGGTAACAGAACTAAGGCAACATGGGCAGAGGTGCATGAGGGAGTTACTGCTGGGAGGCACACCTGTCTTTCCTGATGAGAGGGCCTACTTGGGAGAATTGATGGCCAGTCAGGAGTAGGTGAAGTGATGCGTCAATGGGATGGTGGGGTGGAGGGAAATAATGATTTATAAGGTATACAATAACCTAACATATGTCAAAGTTCTTCCCTAGGCCAGACACACCATTTTTCTGTGGATCTTATTCTGCTCTTAAGGAGAAATTCAGCTTTATCCTGCTGTGCCCAATGCTCTGTATTAGCATTGGGCCAGAGTGTCAGTCCAACAAGCTCTCCACCTCTGTGGAACTTCCTGGGTCTGCTCTGATGATACTGGACCGACTATCAACTCAGGACCACCTTGATGCCCCACTCACTTGATCTTTGATCAGATTGTCAGCCCTCTGCTAGAGGTGAGTCTGGGACCAGTTCAGGCCAAGTCCTATCCACATCCTTCCCTTGGAACTCCTGCATCTTGCCCCCTCCCTCTTATAACCTTTCCCTGGATATTACTCTGCACCATATACCACCCAGAGCCTTCTTTTCCCTCATCCTTTGTCCTACTGGGCCTGCTGATTGGGGTGAGCATTGGGCCAGAGTGCAGGTCCACCAACCCCTCCAACTCCGTGAAAATTCCTGGGTCTGCTCTGAGCACATTGGACCCACCTACCCACCCAGGACCACCCTGAAGCAGAACTCACCTGATCTTTGGACCCCATAGCTGGCCCTCTGCCGAAGGTGAGTGCTGACAGCACAAAGGTATGGTGAGCCATTCTGGGCTTTGGGTACCATGTAGGTGGGAGTGAGGGATGGTATAATTAATGAAGGAAGGGGTATGTCTACTGATTAATATAGCTCAAGGACTGGGTAGCTCTCCTAAAATCCCACCAGCTCTCAATTAGTAGAAGCCTACACCTGAGTAGGGATTATATTTGCAGAGCTTTTACAGGGGCAGTACACTAAGGATGAGAATGTGAATGTTTATGCTGGCACAAAGGATTAGGGGACTGAATGCAGGCAACAAGGGCAGAGGAGTATGAGGGGGTTACAGCAGGGCAGCACACCCGATGGGAGGGACAGCATGAGAGTAAGTGATGGGCAATGTGGAATAGGGGAAGTGATGGGGCAGTGGAACGGTTGGGCGGAGGAAACTGAGTGATACATGGGGTATATGATAACATAAAAGAGGGTAAATATCATCTTGAGGGCAACCACCCCATTTTTCTGTGGGCCATGTTCTGCTCTTAAAAAGGAGAAACCCACAGTCTTTCTGGCTTAGAGGAAAGCAAGGGGATGATGTGTTGAGGGAGTGTTGGATTGCATGGGGAAAGTCAAATGGAAGTCAGGTGGCAATGGTTGTGTTTGGGTCTATGCAAGTTGAAAAGATGCACTTGAGAATTCTCCAGACTGGTACCAGCCTATGATTTGTGTTCAGCGAGGAATAGAAGACAAAGCAGCAAAGCATGGAGAGGAGATAGGAGAAGTGATAGAGGATAGGACTGGTCTGTGAGGTCCCTACATAGGAAGTGGGAGAATTCCATGGGTAGAGAGTATTCTATTTCTTCTTCAACTACACTTCTTAGGGAAACACCTGAACACAATGGAAGGATATGATTAGGGAAGAAAATCTAGTGTATTGGGTCCTTGACAAATATCCAGAAAAAAGGGGTAGAACTAATTGGTGACCTAGTAACTGTTCTTGTTTACCTTGTAGTTCAGCAGTGAAGATAACCTGAACAAGTTTAGCCTGGACAAGGCCATGAGGCAGCTGATTTGTTCTTGAGGTGGGAATGGATGACAGGGAATTAGGGTTCACAAATTTTCCAAAGAAATTGGTTGGTTGGTATAGCAGATTTGAGAGGAGAATAGGGTGGTGGAGGTGTATAAAAGGGACACTTCCTGATCATTTTGTGGGAGGTTTCTGGTCTTAGCAGGCTGTCTGTCCATGGAATAGGACAAACATGGGTTAAGGGGAAATAGTGGTACAAGAGTTTAGTGGTTGTGGCTGGGGATCAGGAGATTCATAGATATAGAGCAGGCAGGATCAGTGCCCTGTCTATCTTTTCTTGAGTGACAATACAGAGGCACTGGAGCAGGTGATATGTGAAGGATGGAGGGCAGGGAGTGGACCTTGCAGATTGGGCAGTCTCTGCATGGCTAAGAACACTGGGAAGAGGGTCCATGGAAGTGAAATAAGTGATCTAGTGAGTTTCATGTAGGGATTAAAAATTGCTCTCCAGGAGGTCATGGCCTACAGTTGAGCAAAACGTATACCACATGAGTTTGGAGCTTGGTACATTGAAGAGGTAGAGCAGGACTTGAAGGTATGTGCTGGCAGCACAAAGGGACTTTAAGAACAACATCTGTGCTGTGAGATACTTCCCTGTGTGGTTGTTTTACTATTTTCAGGTATGTTAAGACTCTCTGGACAATGGGGATCATTTCATTGAAAGTGAGGAAAGGAATATTAATCAAGACAATGGAATATCTATTATGGAATACAGCCCAGGAATTGGATAGTTCCCCAGAGATCCCACTAGCCCTTCTATGAGTAGAAACTTACACTAGATCAGGGATTATATTTGCCGAGTTGGCACAGGGACACTGCAGGCACCCTGAGGATTTAAAGGGAACTGCTGTCAATGAGAAGGGAATTGGGGGACTTTAACAGATAATAAGGCAACAAGGCAGGATTGGGGAGAGTGGCCTGGTGGAGGAGTATTTTGTTCATTGGTTGGGGGACTGGGAAATTGGAGGGTGGGTTGAGAATATGGCAGGTTGGGAGGAAGTATGCTGCAGTGGGGGAGGGGGGAAGTATAAGGAAAGTGCCTTTATATATTTAGGGGAGGCGTCTGCACTACACAAGTTGTCAGACCACAGGAGGGCACACACCTAGGTATAGGTATATGGTGGTGGATGGGATTCCTATTGGTGGTTCGGGGCTGGGACATACATATCTTTTCGGTAGGCAAGTTTGGTGCTCTGCCTGCCTGTTCTTGTGTGACCATGGAGATGCATCATGTGAGCAGGTGATTGTTCATAGGAAGGATTCTGGGGATGTACATGGCAGAATGCACAGTCTAAGCCTCATAAACGGTAGTGGGAAAAAATACTAGTGATTTTTCTCCTGGGCTACTATCCGGAGGAAAAGTGGTACTTTGTTTTAAGGCTGTGAAGAAAACCTGATAACTCTGAGGCCATACAAGGGCATGGGGCAGCCATCATTGGTCTTTGGGTGGAAATGGATGGCACAGATATATAGGGTTCACAAATTTCCAAAGGAATGAGAGCTATCTGAACTTTTTGGGTATGCGGATATAGCCAGGTTGGTTGGATGGTATAGCAAGTTGAGAGGGTTAATGGGAGGGGTAGTAAATGGGAATCTTACTGATCTTTTTGTGGGAGGAGTTTTCACTTGCTTGGCTGTCTATCCAAGGTAGGTCACAGACATGGGTTAAGGGGATATGGTGGTACAAGGTATTCCTTTAGGTGGCTGGGGACTAGGAGTTTCATACATAGGGAGCAGGAAGGATCAGTGCTCTGTCTGCCTTTTCTTTTGTGACCATTGAGATGCACTGGAGCAAGTGATGTGCAGAGGATGGTGATCTGGGCGTGGACATTGTAGACTAGGCAGTCTCTACTTGGCAAAGACCAGTGTGACGAGGGTCCATGGAAGGAAGACAAGGGAGCTGGTGAGTTTCACTCTCAGGATGCAAACTTGCTCTTAGGGTTTTAATTGCCTGCATTTGAACAAAACACATCCCTCCTGAATTTGGATCTTGTCACATTGAAGTGGGAGGGGTGGATTGGCAGCACTGTGTGGGAAGCATAAAGGGATTTAATGCCTACATTTGGGCTATGAGAAACTTTCCTGTGTTGGTGCTCTACTCTATTCTATTTGTATCTGTTGAGACTTACCGGATGGTGGGTACCATTTACTTGAGAGTGAGGAAGGAAATATTAATCAAGTCAAGGGAATATATATTGTGAAATACAAACTAGGGTTTGGGTAGTTCTCCTAAGATCACACCAGCTCTACTTTGAGTAGAAACCTGCACCTACTTGAAAAGAAATTACATTTTCAGATGTGGTACAGGGACAGTGTAGGCAGACAGGATCTGGGGGGAAGTGCTGTCACGAATTAGGGAACTTAAACCTGAAACAAGGCCACTAGGCAGGGGGATGGGAGAGGGTCCTGGTTGAGGGAAAATTTGGAGGGTTGGATGGGGGACTGGGATGAGAGAGGTTTGGTTGGTGGTATGGCAGGTTTGGAGGAAGTTAAGTGGTAGTGAGGGATGTATAAGGGAAATGTCTTCTTATTTTTTGAGATGGAGTCTGTATTGTACATGCTGTCTGACCACAGGAGGGCACTGACCAGGGTGTATGTATACACTGGTTTAAAGGATTACTGATGTGGGATATGGGCTGGGAGATCCATAGTTTGTGTGTGGGCAGGTTTGGTGTTCTCCTCCCTCTTCTTGTGTGACCATGGAGCTGCCTGTGTGCAGGTGATGTATATAGAAAGAAGTCTGGCAATGAACATTGCAGAATGGACAGGCAGTTTGGCAAAGGATCGTGGGAATAAAAGGAATTGAGCAGCAGAATTTTACTATCAGGTTGCAATCTGCTCTCCAGGATGTCATGGATCATGGTTGAGCAAATAACAACCTACCTGAGTTTGGATATTGCAACACTGAAGAGGGATGCTTAGACATGGAGTATTGTGCGGATCCAAAAAGGACATTAGAAACCTCACCTGGGCTAGGAGGCGCTACCCTAGGTGGGTGTCCTACTAATTCTCCTGTCTGGTTAGCCTGATGTTCTTTGGGGATCATGACGTGGGAGACAGGAATGGGAAAAGTAATCAAGGCAGGTGACATGTTTGTTGTGGAATGTATCCCATTGATTGGGTAGTTCTCCTAAAATACCACCAGCTCAAATTTGAGTGGAAAAGTACACCTGAGAAGGGATTGTATTTTCAGAACTTGTACATGGTCAGTGCAGTAAGGATGAGAATGTGGATGGTTGTGCTGGCACAAAGGATTTGGGGATTGGACCAAGGCAACAAGGGCAGAGGTGTATGAGGAGAGTTAAAGTGGAGAGGCGCACACCTGTTTTTCCTGATGGAAGGGACTACATGGGAGTAAGTGTTGGACAGTCAGAAGTAGCCTCCAAGAGGCAAAGATCTTCCTGAGGCCAGACACTCAGTGTTTTTGTAGGCCATGTTCTATTTTTAAGAAGGAGAAACCCAAAGGCATTCTGACTTGTAGTTTAGAGGGGATGTTGGACTGAGGGAAAGTTGTCTTGCATGGAGGAAGGCAACGGAAGTCACATAGCAATCACTGTGATTGGGTCTATGCCAAGTTGAACCTAGGCCCTTGATAATCCTACAGACCTGTTAACCCTGAAAAGAGTATTTGTGCCCATGGGGGATGTGAAAACACAGCATCCCAGCAGGTTGAGGATATGGTATTAGAGGTGTGATGGCAGACTTGGTCTGGCAGAGCCCTACCTAGGAAATGGGAGGGTTCCATGGATAGAGGGAGATCTATTTCCTCAGTCTGTTTGACCAACTGTTGGCTAATCCTGGGATGCAGGTTTTAGGGAAATAGCTGATCACAGTGGAAAGATATGATTAGGGAAGAAATGCTAGTGCTTTAGGTCATTAGCAAATATCCAAAGGGAGTAGGAGAATTCAAGTGCTGACCTATTAGCTGTCTTGTGTACCTTGTGTTTCAGCTGTGAAGAAAACCTAAACAGATGAAGGCAGGACAAGGGAATGAGGCAGCTTCCCCTGGTCCTGTGGTGGGATAAATGGCAGAGGTTTAGGGTTCACCAATTTTCCAAATGAATGAACGTTTCTTGAATTCTTGGGATGGGGGGAGTTAGGTGGGTCAGTTGGTTGGTTAATATAGCAGGTTGAGAAGGGGAATAGGGGAGTTTTGAGGTGTACATAGGAAACATGCACTTGGGAGGCTGTCCATGGGATTCCACAGACATTGGTGAAGGAGCTATGGTGGTACAAGGGAATCCTGGTGTTGGCTCAGGTCTAGGAGATTCATAGAAAGGGAAGAGATGGGATCAGTGTTCTGCCTTCATTTTCTTGTGTGATGAGCAGTGGATGGAGTGGAAATTGTAGACTGGTAAGGCTCTGCTTGGCAAAGGCTAGTGGGAATAAGATCCACAGAAGGGAAACAATTGAGCTGGCTAGTTTCAACCTCGGGATGCAAACTTGCTCTCCAGGATGTGATTGCCTCCAATTAACCAAAATACATATCACCTGAGATTGGATCTTCACACATTGAAGAGGGAGACTGGAAAGGGTAGGATATTCTGGTAGAACAAGACTTTAGTAACCTCATCTGTGCTTTCAGAGTGTTCCCTGTTTGGTTGTTCTTCTCTTATCAGGACTATTGAGCCTCTAGACATGGGGTAGCATTTAGATGGGAGTAAGGAAGGGAATATTAGTAAAGGAAACAATGTGTATTCTAGAATACAACCCAGGAATCAAGTAGTTCCCCAAAGATACCACCAGCTCTACTTTGAGTAGAAACATTCTCCTGTTCAAGGATTGTGTTTTCAGAGCTGGTACAGGGACAGGGCAGGCAGGCTAAGGATGTGGAGGGAAGTGCTGCCAATGGGAAGGGAATTGGGGGAGTTAAACAAGGCTACAAGAAAGGGGAGTTGGTAGAGGGACCTGGTGTAGAGGGTAGTTGGTGGGTTTATTGGGGACTGAGAGGTTGGATGGTTTGCTGGTGGTATGGAATGTTTGGAGGAATTATGTGGTAGTAGAAGAAAGTATAAAGAGAATGTCTTGAATTTTTAGTGGAGTTCTGCTCTGAGAATGCTGTCTGACTATGGGAGGGCACAGATCTCTATATATGGATACATATATGGTGGTGGAAGGAATTCCTGATGGGGTTTGGGTGTTGGGAGATCTGTAGCTAGAGATTGGGAAGTTCCAGTGCATTAGTTCCATGTTCCTGGGTGCACAAGGAGCTGCATTTGATGTGCATAGGAAGACAGTCTGGGGGTGGATATGGCAGAGTAGTTCTCTGCCTGGCAAAGGGTGATGGGAATGGGGTTTGCTGAAGGGAAATAAGAGAGCATGAGACTTTCAATATCAGGATGCAAACTTGATCTCCAAGATGTCATGGCCTGCAGTTGAAAATAAAACACCCCAACCTAATATTGAATAAGGAGGGCTGGTCAGGGAGGGATGTGCTGGCAGCACAAAGGGACTATGTGAGACTTTCATGGGTAAGTGCCCTATGTGTTTCAAGTCTGGTGAGTTCTTTTCATATTTGAGGACTACCTAGGTTGGAATGAGGGATGAGAACTTTAATCCAAGCATGGGAATTTGAATTGTGAAATATAGCCCATGTATTTGGTAGTTCTCCTAAGTTTCCACCAGCTCTACTATAAGTAGAATCCTCCACTTGAGAGGTTTTATATTTTCAGAGCTGGTACAGGGACAGTGTAGACAGGCAGAGGATCTGGCGGGTAGTGCTATAAGCAGGAAGGGATTTGGGGAACTGAACAAAGGCATGGAGGTCTGGGTCTCTGTAGACTGGCATACATGTCTTTCCTGATGGAAGGGCAAAAGAGGAGTAAGGCATAGATAGGCAGGAGTAGGGGAAGGCATGGATGTGCAAGTGGGATGGTGGAATTTATATTTTGTTTACCCTGTGAAGAAGGCATAAACAGGTGGAGGCAGGGCAGGCCCATGTGTCAGCTGTCCTTGGGATTGGGGTAAGAATGGATGGCAGGGAATTATAGTTCAGAAATATCTCATGGAAATGAAATTTTTCAGAATTCCTGGGTATGGGATAATTGAGGGGGTAGCTTGGTGGTTATGGCAGGTTGAGAAGGGAGCACAGGTATGAGGAGTTGTAAAAAAGAAACTTCTATGCATTTTGATGCAACAGTCTCCCATGAGGAGACTGACTATGGGAGGGCACAGACATGGGTATATGGGGTATGGAGGTGAAAGGAATTCCTGATGGTGGCTGGGTTCTGGGAGATCCATAGATAGTGGGTTGTCAGGTTTGGTGCTCTGCCTCCCTGTTCTTGTGTGACTATGGAGCTGAACTTGAGCAGGTAATATGCATAGAAAGGAGTCTGCAAGTCCACATGGTACAGTGGGCAATCTCTGCTTGTCAAAAATTGGTGAGAATCGGGTTTGGGGAAGAGAAACAAGGGAGAAGGAGAATTTCACTATCAGAATCAAACTTGTTCTCCAGGATGTCATGGCCTGCAATTGAGCAGGAAAATTCCAACCTGAGTTTCCATCTTGGAACTTTGAAGAGGGCTGGATTAGAGGGATGTGATGCCAGAACAAAGGGATTTTAGGAACTTCACTTAGGCTATGACAGTCTTCCATAGGTGACGACCCTACTGTTTCTCAGGTCAGGTTATCCATTCTGGGCTTTGGGGACCAAGTAGGTGGGAGTTAAGTATCAGAAAGTTAATCAAATCAGAGGAATGTGTACTGAGGAATATAGCCCAGAGACTAAGTAGTTGTCCTAAGAATACCACCAGCTCTACATTGACTTGAAACATACACAGGAGTAGGTGTTATATTTTCAGAGCTGGACAGAGACAATGTAGGCAGACTGAGGATGTGAAGGGAAGTGCTGGCAGCAAGATGAGACTTGGGTAACTGAACCAAGACTTCATGGGCAGGGGATGGGGGAGGGGCCTCTATAGGGAAGAAAATAAATGTTTCCTGATGGGAGGGCTTGCTAGGGAATAAAGGATGGGCAATCAGGAGTGGGAATAGAGATTGGGAAGTAGGATGCTGTGGTGGATAGAAGCTGAGTGATATATGAGGTGTAAGATAAACTAAAAGAGGACTGTGATTCATTCTAAAGCTAGGCTCCCTGTTCTTTTGTGGGTCTTGTTCTGCTCTTTTTTTTTCTTTTTTTATTTATTTTTTATTTTATTTAATTTTATATAACAAAGTCCAATTAAATGAAAACAAACATTTATACACAATATTTGGGAATTTGGGCGTCGTTCTTTCCAAGCTACTTCCTGCTGGTAAGGGGCGCTGTCTTGGGGGGATTCGAAGAAGATTCAGATATCCTGGCTGTAGTCTGTAGGGCTGTTTTGTCCAGCTGTTTTGAATGTAGGATTAGCTTATACTCTGTTTCAGTCCATCTCATGTCCATCTCAGTTCCCTCTCCCTCCCCCCCAGCCCTCCCTCCCTCCTTCCCTCCCTTTTACCCTCTCTGCCCTCTCACATGTGCTCTTGAATAAAAAAAAAAAACCCACAGGATTTCTGGCTTAGAACATAACAGAGGGTTGTTGGGTTGAGTTAGAATTGTATTACATGGGATGAAATATCTTTGGAACTGAACATAGGGTTATTGGGAATACTGGAATAGGTGGGTGTTCTACATCTTTTTTTTTTTCATTTTTCATCTCGGGAGACCTGCAAATGTTCGGTGAGTGTTCCACTGCATTATGCTGGACCTGAAATCTGTAGTGATGAAAGACAGGGATGCAGTGGTGACATTTTAGACATTTAGTGAAAAGAAGAGTTAGTCATAGGGAGTCCTCTCACTGCCTGAGCAGTCTAAATACACCTTGTCTTGAGTTGCCTGATGAGAGGGGGATTGCAAATGGGTGATGGGTATAGTGGTGGTGATTGTGTCTATGCAAGCTGAAGTTAGGCACTTGAGAATCAGACCAGTACCAGTGTATGATTTCCCTGCAATGTCTTAAAGCTGTACAGGAAATTTGTAAACAGGATAGATGTGAATACATGGCAGCACAGCAGGGACAGGGGATGGGAGGAGAGGGTTTGGAAGCAGACTGATTCTGAGAGAACCATACATAGGAAATGGGTGAGTTCCATGGATAGAGCAGAAGAAATGCTAATGCTTAGGCAAATATCGAAATGGAGGGAGAGATCTGCATGTGCTAGCCAATTAGCTGTTCTTGTGGAAATTTTGTTTCCGTTGTGAAGAAGGTGTGAACAGGTGGAGGCTGGACAAGGGCATGGGGCAGCTGTCCTTGGTCTTGGTTTGGGAAAGGATAGCAGGGAATTAGAGTTCACAAATTTTCCAAAGGAATGAACGTTTTATGAATTCTTGAGGTAGGGTAATATGCACAGGTAGGTTGGTTGGTATAGCAGGTTGGAATAGGGAATAACATTGTGAAGGGTGTAAATGGGATGTAAACTTCCTGATGTTTATTGGAAGGGATCTTCACTTAACAGGCTGTCTGTCCATGGGAGGGCAAACACATGCCTTAAGGAGATACGGTGGTACAAGGGATTCCTGGTGGTGGCTGGGGTCTGGAAGATTCACAGATAGAGAGTAGGTAGTTCAGTGCTCTGCCTACGTTTTCTTGTCTGACCATACAGATGCACTTGAGCATGTGATGTGCAGAGGATGGAAATCTGGGAATTGACTTCCATATTGGGTATTCTATGCAAAGACCAGTGGGAAGAGGATCAATGCAAGGGAAACAAGGAAGCTAGCAAGTTTCACTCTCAGGATGCAAACTTGTTCTCCAGAATGTCATGGCCTGCATTTGAGAAAAACACCTCAGACCTGTGATTGGATGTTGGCACATTGAAGAGGGGTGGCTGGAATGGGAGGGATGTACTGGCAGAACAGAGGCACTTTTGAACTCCATCGGGGCTACGTGGGATTTTTCTGTGGGGTGGTTATTCTACTCTTTTCATGTTTGTTGATCCTTACTGGACATTGGGGACCATTTAGGTGGGAGTGAGACAGGGAATATTAATCAAGGCATGTGTATTGTGGAATGTGTATTGTGGAATAGAGCTGAGGTAGTTCTAAGATCCCACCAGCTCTCCTTTGAGTTGAAACCTACAGAGATTGTATTTTCAGAGCTGGTACAGGAACAGTGTATGCAGCCTGAGGATCTGGTGGGAAGTGCTGTCAATGGGAAGAGATTTGGGGACTTTAACAAGGCAGCAAGGCTAGGGATTGGGGAGAGGGTCGTGGTGGTGGTGGTGGGAATTTGGCCTGTTGGTTGTGGGGCTGGGAGGTTGAAGGGTAGCTTGGGGTTTTGGCAGGTTGGGAGGGAGTACTGGTAGTGGGGGAAATGTGTTGTGATTTTTAGGGGAGGTGTCTGCGCTGAGGAACCTGAAACACCATGAGAAGGCAAAGACCTGTATATATGTATATGGTGATGGAATGTATTCCAGATGAAGGCTGAGGGCTGGGAGATCCATATCTTGTGAGTGGGCAGTTTTGGTGCTCTGCCTCCCTGTTCTTGTGTGACGATGGAACTGCATATGAGCAGGTTACATGCATAGAAAGATTCTCTGGGTGGCCATGGCCAAGAGAGCAATCTAACCTTGGCAAATATTGATGGGAATAAGGATTATGGAAGGGAAAGAATGTAGCTGGACAGTTTCCCTATCAGGATGCAAACTGTTCTCCAGGATATCATGGCCCACTGTTGAGCAGGACACATCCCACCTGAGTTTGGATCTTGAAACATTTAAGGGGGATTATGGGACACAGAGAATACTGCTTCCAAAAAGTGACACTAGGAACTTCACCTAGGTTATGAGAAACATTCCTAGGTGCAGTTCTCAAGTCTTGCAGTCCTTCTGTTTTTTGAGGATCATGAAGGTGGCAATGAGGAATTGGAAGATTAATCAAGGCAGGGATATGATGTGGATGGTTGTGCTGGCACAAAGTATGTAGGGACTGAACCAAGCAACAAAGGCAGATGTGTATAAAGGTGTCACTGTAGGGAGAGGCAAACCTGTCTTTCATGAAAGGAGGGACTGTATTGGAGTCAGTGATGGGCAGTCAGGAGTAGAGGAATTGATAGGGCAGTGGGATGGTGGGGTGGAGGGAAACTGAGTGACATATTGTGTGTAAGATAACATAAAAGAGAGCAAAGATCATCCTGAGGCCAGCCATTCCATTCATCTGTGGTCCTTGCTCTGCTCTTAAAAAGGAGAAATCCACAGGCTTTCTGGCTTGGATTATAACAGGTGGTGTTGGGTTATGGAGAGTTGTGTTGAAGTCAAATGGAAGTTATGTGGCAATGGTTATAATTTTGTTTATGCAAGATGAAACTAGGCACTTAGAATCCTAAAGAACGGTGCCAGCTTATTATTTCCCTGCAATGTCTTAAGCCTGTACAGGGTATTGTGCCCGGGAAGGACATGAAGACATACCAGCACAGTAGAGAGAACAGATGGAAGTAGACATATGGTGGAGGCAGAATGGGTGTGAGAGAACCCTGCCTAGGAAGTAAGAGGGATCCATGTGTAGAGGGCACTCTATTTCCTCAGTGTGTTTGGCCTTCTGTTTGTTAATGTGGGGCTGCAGCTTAGAGAGAAATGCCTGACCTATTAGCTGTTCCAATGAGCCAACCTATTAGCTATTCTTGTGTTACCTTGTGTTTCTCCTGTGAATTGGTTCTGTGCCAAGTTGAAACTAGGCACTTGATAATCCTACAGACTTTTGACAGCCTATGATTTCCCTAGAATGTATTTACCCTGCAAAGGGTATTTGTGCCCATGATGGATGTAAAAAACAAAACATCACAGTAGGTTGAGGCAATGGGATTAGAGGTATGATACGGCAGACATAGGAGGTAGGAGAGTTCCATGGGTAGAGGGAGATCTATTTCCTCAGTCAGTTTGTTTGACTGTCTATTGCTAATGCTGGGCTGCAGCTTTTAGGGAAACACCTGACCACAATGGATAGGCATGATTAGCAAAGAAATGCTACTGTTCTGGGTCCTATACAAATATTCAGAGAGATGAGGAGAGCTGATGTTTTGACCTATTAGCTGTTCTTGTGGTACCTTTGTGTTTTGTCAGTGAGGAAACCTGAACAGGTGGAGGTCATCCAAGGGCTTGCAGCAGCTCTCCTAGGTATTGAAGTGGAAATGGATGTCAGAGAATTTTGGTACACAAATTTTCCAAAGTAATAAGAGTTTTCTGGTAGAGGGGAATTTGGCTGGGTGGTTGGGAGACTGGACTTGGAGGTTGGAGGGTTGTTTGGGGGTATAAGAACAATGTCTTATAATTTTTAAAGGAGGAATCTCATGGAGCATGCTTCTGAGCATGGATGGGAACAAACCTGAGTATATGTATATGAAGGTGGAAGGGATTCCTCTTAGGGACTGGGGGCTGGGAGATCCATATCTTGTGAGTGGGCATGTTTAGTTCTTGGCCTTCCAGTTGTTGTGTGACCATGGAGTGGCATGTGATCAGGTGATGGGCATTAGAAGGAGTGTAGGGGCGGACATGGGAGAATACACAGTATGATGTGCATAGAAAGAGTCTGTGGGTGGCCATGGCCAAGAGAGCAATCTAACCTTGGCAAATACTGATGGGAATAAGGTTTAAGGAAGGAAAACAAGGCAGCTAGAGAGTTTCACTATCATAGTACAAACTTGCTCCCCAGGATATAATGGCCTTCAGTTCAACTGGACACATCCAACAGAATTTGGATGTTGGCACACTGAAGAGGGATGCTTGGACTTGAAGAGCTGTGCTAACAAAAATGGGACATTAGGAACCTTGCCTGGTCTATGAGACACTTCCCTGAATGGGGAATCAGTTTGTCAGCTCTAGTGAGGGGTTTTGTTCTTTGGGGATCATGAAGGTAAAAGTTAAAGATGGGAAGTTTAATCAAGTCCAGGGAATGTTTATTATTTAATGTAGATCACTGGTTGGGTAGTTCTCCTAAAATCACACCAGCATAAATGTGAATAGAAATCTACACCTGAGAAGGGATTCAATTTTAAGAGCTTGTACAGGGACAGTGCAGAACGGATGAGTATGTGGACTGTTGTTCTGGCACAAAGAATTTGGGGACTGAACCAAGGCAACAAGCCCAGACACATATGAGTAGGTCACAGTAGGGATGCACACATGTCTTTCCTGATGGGAGAAGCTACATGTGAGCAAGTGATGGGCAGTCATGAGTAGGGGAAGTGATGGGGCAGTGGAATGGTGGGGTGGAGTGAAACTGAGTGGTACATAGGGTACATGATAAACTCAGAGGGCAAAGATCTTCCCAAGATCTTCCCAGCAACCCCATTTTATGTGGGCCTTGTTCTCATCTTAAGAAGAAGAACTCACAGAGTTTCTGGCTTGCAGGATAGCAGAGGATTTGGGGTTGAAGGAAACTTGTATAGCATGAGTTAAAGTCAATTGGAAGTCATTTAGCAATGTTTGTGATTGGGTCTATATGAATTTAATCAAGGCATTTGAGAAAACTACAGACTGGTGTCAGCCTATGATTTCCCTGCAATGTCTAAAACCTGTACAGGGGATTTGTGCCCAGGGTGGATGTAAAGACACAACAACACTGCAGAGAGAGGAGATAGGAGGATAGATGTGGTCGAGGCAGACTGGGTCTGGGAGAACCATACCTAGGAAGGGGGAGGGTTCTATGGTTAGAGGGCATTCTAATTCCTAAGGCTCTTTGACCTTCTATTGACTAATTCTTGGCTACAGCTTTCAGGGATATATCAGACCACAATGGAAAGATATGTTTAGGGAAGATATGCTAATGATTTGCATCCTGGGCCAATATCCAGAGGAAGGGTGAGAGATCATGTACTGACCTAATAGCTGTTCTTGTGGTGCATTGTGTTAAGGCTATGAAGAAAACCAGATAATTTGGAGGCCAAACAAGGGCATGGGGCAGCTGTCCTTGGTCTTGCTGGTGGGAATGAAAGGCAGGAATATAGGGTTCACAAGTTACCAAAGGAATGAGAGTTATATTAATTCTTGTGGCATGTGGAAGTAGACAGGTTGATCAGGTTGGGAGGGGCAATTGGGTGGTGGGGGAGAGTAAATGGGAATCTTCTGATCTTTCTGTGGGAAGAGTCTGCAATTGCCCAGCTGTCAGTCCAAGGGAGGTCATAGTGACAGCTTAAGGGTGGTACAAGGGTTTCCTGGTGGTGTCTGAATACTGGGATATTCATAGATAATCACAAAGGTTGATTAGGAACCTCATCTGAGCTATGAGAGACTTCCCTATATGCAGGTTGTTCTATTCTTTTCAGATTTGTTGAGACTTTCATGATGCTGGGTACCATTTAGGTGGGAGTGAGGAAGGGAATATTAATCAAGGAAAAGGAATGTATATTTTGGAATACAGCCCAAAGGTTGGACAGTTCTCCTAAGATCTCACCGGTGCTTCTTTGAGGAGAAACCTACACCTGAGCAAGAATTGCAGTTTCATAGCTGGTACAGGGACAGTGCAGGGAGGCTGAGGATCTGGAGGGAAGTACTATGAATTTGGGATCTTAAACAAGTCAATAAGACAGGGGGTTAGGGAGAGGGTCCTGGTAGAAGGGAATTTGGCTGGATGATTGGGGGACTAGGAGGTTGAAGGATTGGTTAGGGGTATGATAAATTGGGAAAAAGTATGTGGTAGTGGCAGAGTGGGCAGTGTAAACTTGGCAAAGGGTAGTGTGAATATGGTTTAGGGAAGGGAAACAAGGGAGCTGGAATTTTTCATTCTCAGGATGCAAACTGCTCCAGGATGGGAAAAAATCAGTTGAGCAGGACACATCCCACCTGAGTTTGAATATTGGGACATTAAAAAGGGCTGCTTGAAGAAGGAGAGTTGTGCTGACAAATAAGAAACATTAGGAACCTCACCTGATATATGAGACACTTCCCTAAGTGGGTGTCCTACCAGTTCTCAGGTCTCCTGAGACCTTCTGTTCTTTTGGGATCATGCATATGAGAGGGAAGGAAGGGAAGATTAATCAAGACAGGGGAATGTGTGTGTTGGAATGAGGCTCAGTGATTAAGAAGTTCTCCTTAAATCCCACCAGATCTAATTTGAATAGAAATCTACACCTGAGAAGGGATTATATTTTCAGAACTTGTACAGGAACAGGGCTGTAAGGATGAGGATGTAGATGGTTGTGCTAGCACAAAGGATAGAACTGAACTAAGGCAACATGGGCAGAGGTGCATGAGGGAGTTACTGCTGGGAGGCACACCTGTCTTTCCTGATGAGAGGGCCTGCATGGGAGCAATGATGGCCAGTCAGACATATGGGAAGTGATGAGTCAGTGGGATGGTGTGGTGGAGGGAAACAGTGATTTATTTATAAGGTGTATGATAACCTAACATATGTCAAAGTTCTTCCCTAGGACACACACCCCATTTTTCTGTGGGTCATGGTCTCCTCTTAAGAAGGAAAAACCCAGCTTTGTGCTGCTGAGCCACTGCTCTGGATTAGCATTGGGCCAGGGTGCATGTCCAACAATATCTATGTAGAACGTCTTGTGTCTGCTCTGACCACACTGGATCCCCTATTAAATCGGGATCACCTCGAGGCCGCGCTCACCTGAACTTTGGACTCCATTGCCGACCCTCTCTGAAGGTGAGTCTGGGACCACTTCAGGCCAAATCCCCACCACCACCACCGCATCCTTTCCTTGGAACTCCCTGAGTTAGCTCTGCATCTCACCCTCTCACTCTTATAACCTTGACCTGGACATTAATTCCTGGCACTCTGCACCATATACTACCCAGAGAGTTCTTTCCCCTGACCGTTTTTCCTAATGGGCCTGCAGCTCAGGGTGAGCATTTGTCCAGTGTGTGGGTCCAACAACCCCTCCAACTCTATGGAACTTCCTGGTTCTGCTCTGAGCACATCGGACCCTCCTATCTACTCAGGACCACCTTGAAGCCTCACTCACCTGATTTTTGGACCCCATTGCAGGCCCTCTATCTGAGGTTAGTCTGGAACCAGTTCAGGCTGAATCCCCGCCCCCCACATTTTTCCTTGGAAACTCCCTGGGTTAGCTGCACATCTTCTTCCCCCTCCCCCATATCCTGGCCCTGGATAGTTCGGTCCTGGTACTCTGCTCAATACATCATCAGAATCTGCCATCGCCTCACCCATTGTCCGGCTAAGTCCATTGCTCAGGGCTATCATTGGTCCAGAGTGCAGGTCCACAAAATCCTCATCTCCCTGGAACTTCCTGTGTCTGATCTAAGAACACTGGATCAGACTATCCATGTGGGAGCACATTGAGACTGCACTCACCTGATCTTTGGACCCCATCACCAGCCAGCCCTCTACAGGAGGTGGGTGCTGGCAGCACAGAGATTTTAGGAACCTCACATAGGCTAGGACAGACTTCTCTAAGTGGGCACCTTATCTGTTCTTAGGTATGGTGGGCCATTCTGGTCTTTGTGTAGGGTATCATGTATGTGGGAGTGAGGGGTGGGATGATTAATCAAGGCAGGGGAATGTGAACTGAGGAATATAGCCCAAGGACTTGGTAGTTCTCTTAAAATCATACAAGCTCTCTATTAGTAGAAGCCTACACCTGAATAGGTATTATATTTGCAGAGCTTTTATGGGGACACTCCATAAGAATGAGAATGTGGATTTTTGTGCTGGCACAAAGGATTAGGGGACTGAATGCAGGCAACAAGGGCAGAGGAGTATGAGGGGGTTACAGCAGGGCAGCACACCCGATGGGAGGGATGACATGGGAGTAAGTGATGGGCAATGTGGAATAGGGGAAGTGATGGGGAAGTGGGATGATTGGGTGAAGGAAACTGAGTGATACATGGGGTATATGATAACCTAAAAGGGTAAATATCATTCTGCGGGCATCCACCCCATTTTTCTGTGGGCTATGTTCTGCTCTTAAAAAGGAGAAACCCACAGTCTTTCTGGCTTGGAGTAAAGCAGGGGGATGATGTGTTAAGGAATATTTGGATTGCATGGCGGAAGTCAAATGGAAGTCATGAGGCAATGGTTGTGATAGAGTCTGTGCAAGTTGAAACTACCCACTTGAGAATCCTCCAGACTAGTGCCAGCCTATGATTTCCCTGCAATGTCTTAAACCTGTACATGGGATTTGTGCTCAGTGAGGAATAGAAGACAAAGCAGCACAGAAGGGAGAGGAGATAGGAGTATAGATAGAGGATGGGACTGGGTCTGCGAGATCCCTACATAGGAAGTGGGAAAATTCCATGGGTAGACAGCATTCTATTTCCTCAGACTGTTTGACATTCTGTTGGCTACTGATGGACTGCAGCTTTTAGGGAAATACCTTACCACAATGGAAGGACATGTTTAGAGAAGAAAGGCTAGTGCATTGGGTTCTTGACAAATAACCAGGGAAAGGAGAACTCTTTGCTGACCTACTAGCTATTATTGTTTTACTTTGTATTTCAGCACTGAAGAAAACCTGTACAGGTTTAATCTGTAGATGGGCATAAGGCAGATGACTTGGTCTCTGAATGGGAATGGATGACAGGGAGTTAAGATACACCAATTTTCCAAATAAGTGGGTTGGTTGGTTGGAATAGCAGATTTGGGAGGGGAAGAATGTGGTGGGGATATATAAATAGGAAAATTCCTGATCATTTTGTGGGAGGCTTCTGCACTTAGCAGGCTGTCTGTCCATGGAATGGCACAAACATGGGTTAAGGGGATATGGTGGTACAAGGGTTTTGTGATGCTGTCTGGGGATTTGTAGATTCATATATACAGAACAGGCAGGATCAGTACCCTGCCTACCTTTTCTTGAGTGACCATGCAGATTCACTGAAGGTGATGTGCAAAGGATGGAGGTCAGGGAGTGGACATTGCAGATTGGACAATCTCTGCATGGCTAAGAGCAGTGAGAAGAGGGTCCATGGAAAGGAAACAAGTGATTTAGTGAGTTTCAGGTCAAGAAGCAAAATTGATCTCCATGAGGCCAAGGCCTGCAGTTAAGCCAAACACATCCCACCAGAGTTTCCATCTTGGTACATTGAAAAGGGAGAGCAGGACTTGGAGGTATGTGCTGGCAGCACAAGCTGATTTTAAGAACAATGTCTGCATTATGAGATACTTCCCTGTGTGGTTGTTTTAATCTTTTCAGGTATGTTGAGACTTTCTGGGCATTGGGGATCATTTAGTTGAAAATGAGGAAACTAATATTAATCAAGGCAAGGGAATGTTTATTATGGAATACAGCCCAAGGATTGGGTAGTTCTTCTTTGAGTAGAAACCTACACCTGATCAGAGATTGTATTTGCAGAGCTGTTACAGGGACAGTGCAGGCAGCCAGAGGATCTGGAGAAAAGTGCTGTCAATGGGAAGGGTATTTGGGGGACTTAAACAGGAAATAAAGCAACAATGAAGGGGTTTTGGGAAAGGGGCCTTGTGAAAGAGGATTGGCTCATTGGTTGGGGGACTGGGAAACTGGAGGTTGGGTTGGTAATATAGCAAATTTGGAGGAAATATGCTGTAGTAGGGGGAAGTATAAGGAAAATGTCTTGCTATATTTAATGGAGGAGAATGCACTGAGCAAGCTGACAGACAACAGGAGGGCACACACCTAGGTATATGTATATGGTGGTGGATGGGATTTCTAATGGTGGTTGGGGGCTGAGACATACATATCTTTTGGGTGGGCAAGTTTGGTGCTCTGCCTCCCTGTTCTTGTGTGACCATGGAGATGCATATGAGCAGATGATGTTCATAGGAAGGATTCTGGGGGTGTACATGGCAGAGTGCACAGTCTAAGCTTCATAACCGGTAGTGGGAAAAATGCTAGTGATTTCACTCCTGGGCTAATATCAGGAAGGAGGGGGAATGTACATGTGCTGACTTATTAACTGTTCTTATGGTACCTTGTGTTAAGGCTGTGAAGAAAACTTGGAGGCCATACAAGGGAATGGGGCAGCTGTCATTGGTCTTTGGGTGGGAATATATGGCAGGGATAAAGGGTTTATAAATTTCCAAAGGAATCAGAGTTATCTGAATTCTTGGGGTATGGGCATATAGCCAGATTGGTGGATTGTATAGCATGTTGGGAGTGGGAATATGGTAGGGTGGAGTAAATGGGTATCTTCCAGATCATTTTTTGTGAGGAGTCTGCACTTTCCCTGTTGTCTATCCAAGGTAGGCCACAGATATTGGTTAACTGGATATGGTGGTACAAGGTATTCCTTTAGATGGTTGGGCTCTGGGAGTTTCACACATAGAGAGCAGGAAGGATCAGTTTTCTTGTTGATTATTATGATGCATTTGAGCAAGTGGAGTGCAGAGGATGGAGGTCTGGGAATGGACATTGCATACTGGACAATCTCTGCTTGGCAAAGACCAGTGTGAAGAGGGTCCATGGAAGGGAAACAAGGCAGATGGCAAGTTTCACTCTCAGGATGCAAACTTGCTCTTAGGGTTTTAATGATCTGCATTTGAGCAAAACACATCCCTCCAGAATTTGGATTTTTGAACATTGAAGATGGAGGGGTGGATTGGCAGCACTGTGCTGAAAGCATAAAGGGACTTTAGGACCTTCATCCAGGCTACGAGAGACTTCCTTGTGTGGGTGCTCTACTCTTCTCAGGTCTGTTGAGACCTGATAGTGGGAACCATTTAGTTGGGAGTGAGGAAGGGAATATTAATCAAGGCAAGGGAATGTGTAGTTCTCCTAAGATCATACCAGCTTTACTTTGAGTAGAAACCTACACCTAGCTGAAAAGAAATTACATTTTCAGAGGTGGTTCAGGAACAGTGCAAGTAAGGTTGAGGATCTGGAAGGGAGGTGTCATCAATGGGAAGGGATTTAGGGTACTTAAGCAAGCAACAAGGCAACTAGGCAAGGGGTTCGGGTACAGGGCCATGGTTGAGGGAGGATTTGGAGTGTTGGCTGGGGGACTGGGAGGTTGGAGGGTTGGTTGGTGGTATTGCAGGTTAGGAGGAAATATATGATAGTGAGGGGAAGTGTAAGGAAAATGTCTTCTTATCTTTAGAGGTGGAATCTGCACTGAGCAAGCTGTCTGACAGAGAGGGCACAGACCAGGATATATGTACACAGTGGTGTAAGGGATTCCTGATGTGGGCTGAAGGTTGGGGTATCCATATCTTGTGTGTGGACAGGTTTGGTTTTCTCCCTCCCTGTGCTTGTGTGACCATGGAGCTGCCTGTGCACAGGTGATGTGTGTAGGAAGATGTATGGATGTGGACTTTGCAGAGTGGGCAGTCTAAGTTTGGCAAAGTGTCTTGAGAATAATGTTTAAGAAAGGAAACAAGTGAGCAGCAGAGATTCACTATCAGGATGCAAATTGCTCTCCAGGATGTCATGGCCTGTAGTTGAGCAAATCACATCCCATCTGAGTTTGGATATTGGGACATTGATGAGGGATGTGTGGACAGGGAGAGTTGTGCTGACCAAAAATGGACATTAGAAACCTCACCTGGGCTAGGAGAACTACCCTAGGTGGGTGTCCTACAAGTTTTCATGTCTGGTGAGCCTGATGTTCTTTGGGGATCATGAGGTAGAAGACAGGGATGGGAAGAGTAATCAAGGCAGATGAATGTGTTTTGTGGAATGTATCCCATTAACTGGGTAGTTCTCCTAAAATACCACTAGCTCTAATTCAAATAGAAACATACACTTGAGAAGGGATTGTATTTTTAGAACTTGTACATGGTCAGTGCAGTAATGATGAGGATGTGGAAAGTTGTGCTGGCACAAAGGATTTGGGGACTGATCCAAGGCAACAAAAGCAGGGGTGGTTGAGAGATTCACTGCAGGAAGGCACAACTGTATTTCCTTATGGGAGGGACTAAATGGGAATAAGTGATGGGAATTCAGGAGTAGTGGAAGGCAAGGATGAGTGTATTGGTGGGGTAGAGGGATACTGTGTGATATATAAAGTGTATGATAACCTAAAATAGAGCAAAGGCCTTCCTGAGGCCAGTAACACTGATCTTCTGTGGGTGGTATTCTCCTCTTAAGAAATAAAATAGGAGACAGATGTTGGGTTGAGTGACAGCTGGATTTCATGGGAGAAGTAAAATGGAAGTCACAGGTCAATGGTTGTGATTGGGTCTTTGCAAGTTGAAATTAGGCTCTGAAGTATTCTAAAGACTGGTGCCAGACTATGATTTCCCCACAATGTCTTACCCATGTATAGGGAATTTGAGTCCAGGGTGAATGGGAAGACACCGCAGCACTGCAGAGAGAGGAAATGGGAGTAGAAATGTAGTGGAGGCAGACTGGGTCTGGGAGAACCCTACCAAGTCAGTGGTATAGGGCAATCTATTTCCACACCTTGTTTGACCTTCTGTTGGGTAATTCTGGGCTGCAGCTTTTAGGAAACACCTGACCACAATGAAAAGATATGAATAGGTATGAATAGATGGCAGGGAAATAGGGTTCAGAAATTTTTCAAGGGAATGAAAATTTTCTGATTCCCTGGGGGTGGGAGAGTTTTGGGGGGGTATGTTGGGCATTAAGGCAGGTTGGAGGAGAGCATAGGGTGTGAGAAGATGTAAAGAGGAAACTTCCTGTTCATTTTGAAGGAGTTTGCCCTTAGCAGGCTGCTAGACTATTAGAGGGCACAGACCTGGTTATATGGGGATATGGTTTTGGAAGTGATTCCTGGTAGTGACAGGAGCCTGGTAGAGGGTGGGCTGGGGAGGTTCTCTGCCTCCCATTTCTTTTGTGCCCATTGAGCTGCACCAAAGGAGATAATGTGCCTAAGAAGAATGTCTCAGGGCTGACATGGCAGAGTGGGCTATCTCTGGTTGAAAACGAGGGGTAGGAATATGGTTTGGGGAAGAGAAACAAGGGAAATAGAGAGTTCCACTCTCCAGATGCAAACTTGTACTCCAGGATGTCATGGCTTGAGGTTGTCCAGGGCACATCCCACCTGAATTTGGATGTTGGAACATAGAGGAGGGAGGGCTGTACTTGGAGAAATGTGTTGGTGGAACAAAGGGACTTTTGGAACCTCACCTGTGCTGTGAGAGATTTCCTGAGTAGGTGCCCGACATGTTCTCAGGTCTGGTGAGACGTTCTGATCTTTGGTACCATGTAGGTGTGAGTAAGAGATGTGAAGTTTAATGCAAGCAAGGAAAGGTGTGTTTTAGAATACAGCCCAGAGATTTTGTAGTTCTCCTAAGATCCCTCCAACTCTACTATGAGTAGAAACCTACACCTTGTTGGGGTGGTTCATTCAGAGCTGATACAGGGACAGTGCAGCCAGGCTGAGGATCTTGAGGGAAATGCTCTCAATAGGAAGGGATTATGGAAACTGAAACAATGGAACAAGACAGGGACATGCAGAGCAGAGTGGGTCCTGATGGAGGGGGTAGTAGGTGACAAGGTTGAGGGATAGGGAGGTTGAAGGGATGGCAGGGTGGGAGAAGGCATGTAGTAGTGGGGGGAGTATAAAGGATCTTATTGTTATTTTTACGGGAGAAGTCTACTGAGGAACCTGTTGCCCATGGAAGAACACAGACATGGGGATATGGGGATATGGAGGTGAAAGGGATTGTGGCTGTGTTCTAGGAGATGAACTAGTGGGTATCAGAGTTGGTCGATGCCTCTGTGTTCTTGTGTGATTATGGAGCTGCACTTGAGCAAGTAATGTGCATAGGAAGGAGTCAAGGAGTGACATGGCAGAGTGGGCAAAGACTGGTAAGAATTCAGTTTGGGGAAGAGAAACAAGGGAGAAAAAGGTTTTCACTATCAGGATGGAAACTTGCTCTCCAAGATGTCATGGCCTGCAGTTGAGCAGGACACATCACTCCTGAGTTCAATTCTTGAGACTTTGAAGAGGGAGGGCTGGACTAGAAGGGATGTGCTAGCAGAAACAAGAGATTTTAGGATCCTCACATAGGCTGAGACAGACTTCCCTAGGTAGGGATGCTACCTGTTCTCAGTTCTGATGTGCCATTCTTGGCTTTATGGACCACATAAGTGAGAGTGAGGGATGGGGAAATTAATCAAGGCAGGGGAATGTGTACTGAGGAATATAGCCCAGGGACTAGATAATTTTTCTAAGATTTCCACCAGCTCTAATCTGACTAGAAACCTAAACATGAGTAGGTGTTGCATTTTCAGAGATGTACAGGGACAGTGTAGGCAGGCTGAGGATGTGAAGGGAAGTTCTGGTACCAGGAAGGGATTTGGGTAACTAAACCAAGGCAACCCTTGGCAGTGGGGGATGGGGCCACTTTATCCAAGCCCACCTGTGTTTCCAGATAGGCGGGCCTGCTAGGGAGTAAAGGATGACAGTCAGGAGTGGGATTAGAGATTGGGAAGTGGGATGCTGTGATGGAGAGAAGCTGAGTGATAGATAGGGTGTATGATCACCTAAAAGAAGGCTTTGATTTCTCTGAAGCTAGGCTCCCTGTTCTTTTGTGGGCCTTGTTCCACTCTTGAGTAGGAAAAAACCACAGGCTTTCAAGATTAGAGCCAAGTAGAGGGATGTGGGGTTGAGTAGGAGTTGAATTACATGAGATTAAATCACCTTGGAAGTGAACATAGGGAATTGGAAATGCTGTAATAGGTGGATGTCCTACATTGTCTTTCTTCATGGAATGCCTGCAAAGGTTCAGTGAGTATCCCACTGATTCAGGCTGGACCTGAGATCTGCAGTGATGAAGGACCAGGATGTAGTGATATCACTTTAGATATTTAGAAAGAGAAGAGTTAGTCATAGGGACACTTCTGATGTGAGTTCAAGAACTCCTTCTCTTGAGTGGCCTGAGCAAACAGTGATAGCAAATGGGAGATGTGGGGATGGCAGTGATTGTGTCTATGCAAGTTGAAGCTAGGCACTTGAGAATCGTACAGACCAGTGCCAGGATATGATTTCCCTGCAGTGTCTTAAAGCTGAACCTGGGATTTTTAAACAGGATAGATGTGAAGACATGGCAGCACAGCAGGAATATTACATGGGAGGAGACTGATTCTGAGAGAACCATACTTAGGAAATGGGTGAGTTCTATGGGTAGGGGGGATTCAGTGTATTTGACCTTCTGTTGTCCAGTGTTGGGCTGCCACTTATAGAGGAAGAAATCCTAGTGCTTAGGCAAATATCCTAAGAGAGGGAGAGAGCTTCATGTGCTAGCCTTTTAGCTGTTCTTCAGGAACCTTGTGTTTTGGCTGTGAAGAAGATGAGAACAGGTGAAGGCTGGACAAGGGCATGGGGCAGCAGTCATTTGTTGTGGAGTGGGAATGGATGGAAATGAATTAGAGTTCACAATTTCTCCAAAGGAACAAAAATTTTCTGAATTGTTAGGGAATAAGGAAGTAGGTGAGGTGGTTGAGGGGACAGTGGGTTGACAGGGGATAATAAGCAGGTGGGGGGAGTAAAAGGGAAACATCCTGTTCTTTTTGAGGGAGAAGTCTGCACTCAGCAGGCTGTCCGACTATGGGAGGACCATCTGTGGCTTATGGGAATATGGTAGTACAAGGGATTCCTGGTGGTGGCTGGGGTCTGGGGTCTGTCTGCCAAGGTACAGTACTCTACCTCTCTGTTCTTTCTGAGTTCTGTTCTGCCTGGTCCCTGAGCTGATTAGACCCAAATAATTTTACAGAGTATACTAATTATTAAACATTTGGCCAGTGCCACTGGCTTCTTCTTGGCTACTTCTGTCTTAATTATTGACCCCTTTGTATTCATCTGCTTATTCCCTGGAAGCAGTGATTTACCATTTATACAGGTTGTTACTCCTCTCACAGCACGATCTTTCTGATGGCCCCTTTCTATATTTTCTTCAACCTTCTGTTGTTGTAGCTCTACATATACTTCCTGCCTAGATATTGGAAATTCAGTGCTTTGTTTATCTACCATTTGAGAAACATACATACAGTAGGGCATACCCCATCATCAAATATAGTAAAAACCTTCCTTTTTATTTAGACAGAAAAATGGTGCTGATGGGAGATGTTCTTCTATATATTTGCTTGTCTTATTGGTTGATGAATAAAATATTGATTAGCCTGTATCCAGGCAGAGAGAATATGTAGAACTACCAGACTAGTGAATGCTACGTATAGGAAAGACAGAGCTGACAAAGGAGATGCAGTGTAATGCATATGAAGATAGGACTTAAGGAGTTCTCTAATGTCATAAAACCAATGAGAAATACATAGATTTATAGGTATGGGTTAATAATTATGGTTGAGCTAGACTCTAGGAAGCCTAAGCCAGTGACTAAAAGGTTCTAATTAATAGATGCATTTGAGTGTTCACTTGGGGCTAAACAGGATCAGGCAGGAAAGACTCTCCTAGCTGGTCTATTGGTACCTTGGGTTTCACCTATGAAGATGTGAACAGGTGGAGGCAGGGCAAGGGCGTGGGCAGCTGTCCTTGGGCTTGGGGTGGGAATGAATAGCAGGGAATAAGGGCTCAGAAAATTTCCAAGGGAATGAGAATTTCCTGAGTTTCTGGGGGAGGGAAAGGTGAAAGGGTTGGTTGGGTACATGGCAGGTTGGGAATAGGTATGGGATAGTGGGGGGAGTAAAGGGAAATTCCTGATCTTCTTGAGGAACACTCTGCACCGAGCAATGTGTCTGACCATGGGAGAGCACAGTCATGGGTTATGGGGATATTGTGGTGGAAGGAATTCCTGGTGGCTGCTGGGGTGGAAGATCCATAGCTTGGGAGTAGACAGGTTCTGTGCTCTGCCTCCCTTGTATTGTGTGCCCATTTAGCTAAAAATGAGTGGGTAATATGTATAGGAAGAGGGTCTAGGAGGGGATTTGGCAGATTGTGTGGTCTATGATAGTACAAAGGTGGTAGTTATAGTATTTGGGGAAGAGGAACAAGGGAGCTGGTGAGTTTCACTAAGGGGATGCAAACTTGCTGCACATGTCTTGGCCACATTTCCACAGGACACATCCCAGCCTGATCTTGGTACATTAAGACATAGGGCTTCATTGGGAGGGAAATTATGGCAGCAACAAGGGACTTGAACCTCAGCTAGGCTATGAGTGATTTCCCTTGGTGAGTATGGTAATTTTTCTAAGAATTGTGGAATTTTGAAACTGTGCAGGCAATATGATTTCTTCTGATGTTTGAGGACAGTGATGGATGGGAATAGTAAACAAGGCAGAAGAAAGTTGGATAATACAGCAAAGGGATTGGGTAGTTCTCCTGAGATCTTGTCAGTTCTACTTTGAGAAGAAACCAATACCTGAGCAGGGGTTGTATTTCCAGAGCTGGTACAGGGACAGTGATGGGAGCAGGAAGGAATTTGGGGAACTAAACCAAAACAATAGGGGAAGGAAGTAGGGGAGGGGTGTCATTGCTAGCAGACATACCTGTTTTACTAAGGGATAGGCAGTCATGAGTAGGAAAAGGGAAGGGACAATGAGATGGAGGAGTGGAAGGAAGCTGAGTGATAGATGGGGTATATGGTAACCTAAAAGAAGACCAAGATTCATCCTGAGACAGATGCCACCACATTCTGTGGATGCTGTTCTGCTCTTGAGTACAACAAACCCACGACCTTTGGCTTGGAGCCTTGCAAAGGGATGTTGGGTTATGAGATAGTTGGTTGCATGATATTGTATCTCATTGGACTGAACATAGGGAATTAAAAATACTAGAATAAGTGGGTGATCTAAAACTTCTTTCTTCTTGGGAGGCCTGGATATGTTCAAGTGCCAATGCCACTACATGGGGTGGGCCTGTATTCTGCAGTGATGAGGGGCAGGGTTGCAGTGGTGCCAACTAGGGGCATTGAAAAGAGAAGATTTAGTCAAAGGCAGCTTGCTGAGTTTCATGTACAGTCTAGGAACTCCTTCCCTGAGTGGCCTGAGGAAATGGTGAAGTCAAGGGAAAGTCATGTGTCAATGGTTGTAATTGGGTCTATGAAACTAGTCACTTGAGAATCCTACAGACTGGTGACAGCCTATGATATTCCTGCAATGTCTTAAACTTGTAGAGGGTATTTGTGCCCAGGGTAGATGTTAAGACATAGCAGCACAGCAGGAGAAGAGATGGGAACAGAGGCGTAATGGCGGCAGACTGGGTCTGGCATAACCCTACTTGGGATGTGGGAGGGTTCAATGGGTAGAGGGCATTCTTTGACCCCACTATGTTTGACTTTCTGTTGACTAGTGTTGGACTATTGCTTTTAGGGAAACACCTGATCACAATGGAAGGACATAATTAGGGAAGAAATGCTAGTACTTTGGATCATTGGCAAATATTAGGGATAGGAAGAGCTGATGTGGTGACCTATTAGCTGTTCTTGTGGTATCTTGTTTATCAGCTGTGAAATAAACTTAAATAGGTGCTGGATAGACAAGGGCATGGATCAGCTGTCCTTGGTCTTGGGGAGGGAATGGATGGCAGGAATTAGTGTTCATAAATTTTCCAAAGGAATGAGTGCTTTATGAATTCTTGAGATAGTGTGAGTTAAATGGGTTGGTTGGTTGGTCTATCTCATTGGGAGAGGAAATAACATTGTGGAGGGTGTAAATTGGAAACTTCCTGATGTTTATGTGGGAGGAGTATTCACTTAGCAGGCTGTCAGTCCATGGGAGGGCAAAGATATGGGTTGAGGGGATATGGTGGTACAAGGATTCCTGGTGGTGGTAAGGATATGGAAGATTCATAGATAGTGAACAGGCAAGATCAGTGCTTTCTCTACCTTTTCTTGTATGACAATGGAGATGTGCTTGAGCAGGTGATGTGGAGAGAATGGATGTCTGGGAGTGGATTTGCAAATTGGGAAGCCTATGCTTGGCAACAAAACCAGTGGGAAGAGGGTCCATGGAAGGGAAACAAGGGAGCTGGTGAATTTCATTCTCAGGAGGCAAAACTTGCTCTCCAGGGATATCATGACCTGAATTTGAGCAAAATACGCCAGATCTGAATTTGGTCTTAGCACATTGAAGAAGGAGGGCTGGAATAAGTGGGATGTGCTTGCAGCACAAAGGCACTTTCAAACTTCATCTGGGATACTTGAGACTTTTCTGTGTGGTCATTGTTCTATGCTTTTTAGGTCTTTTGAGCCTTACTAGACTTAAGGGACCATTTAGGTGGAATGAAGAAGGTAATATAATAAAGGTATGTTATGTGTGTTATGGAATACAGCCTAGGTAGTTCTCTTAGCATCCTACTAGCTCTGCTTTGAGGAGAAACCTACTCTTGTGTAGGGATTGTATTTTTAGACCTGGTGCAGGGACAGTGCAGGCAGGCTGAGGATCTGGATGGAAGTGTTGTCAATGGGAAGGGAATGAGGATCATAAACTAGACACCAAGGCTGGTGGTTGGGGATAGGGTTCTGATAGTGGGGGAATTTGGCCTGGTGGTTGGAGCACTGGGAGGTTGGAGAATAGTTTGACGTTTTGGCAGGTTGGGAAGAAGTAGATAGTAGTATGGGGAAGTATAAGGGAAAATGTGTTGTTATTTTTAGGGGAGGAGTCTGTGCTGACCAAACTGTATATGACCATGTGAGAGCAAAGACCTGTATGTATATATGTATATGGTGGTGGAAGGGATTCTTGATGAGGGCAAGGGGATGGGAGATCCATATCTGGTGGGTGGGTATGTATGGTGCTCTGCCTCCCTGAAGCTGCTTGTGAGCAGGTGATATGCATAGTAAGGAGTCTGGGGTGGACATTGCAGAGAAGGCAGTCTAAGATGGGCAAAGGGTAGTGGGAAATAAGTTTAGGGGGGAGAAACATGATAGCTGGAGAGTTTCACTGTCAGGATACAAACTGCTCTCCAGGTTGTAATGGGCTACAGTTGAGCAGGACAAGTGCCATGATTTGGATCATGGGACATTGAAGATAGATGCTTGGACAGGGAGATATGTACCAAAAAAAAAACAGATATTAGGAACCTCACCTAGGCAATGAAATACTTCCCTAGGTGTGTGTCCTACCAGTTTTCAGGATGTGTGAGCCCTTCTGTTCTTTGGGGATCTTGATGGGAGTGAGAGATGAGAAGGTTAATCAAGGAAGGGGAATATGTATTGTGGAATATAGCTCAGCAATTGTGTAGTTTTCCTAAAATCCCACCAGCTCTAGTTTGAGTAGAAACGTACACCTGAGAAGGGATTGTACTTTCAGAGCCTGCACAGGGACAGTGTAATAAGGATGAGGACATGGTGGGTGTGTTGGCACCAATAATTTGAGCACTGAACCAAGGCAACAAGGACAGAGGTGTATGAGGAAAGTCAAAGCAGGGAGGCACACCTGTCTTTCCTGATGGGAGGGACCACATGGGAGTAAGTGATGGGCAGTCAGAAGTAGGCAAAAAGATGGGGCTGTGGAATGGTGGGGTTGAGGGTGGTATAAAGAGTGTATGATAACCTAAAAGAGGGCAAAGATCTTCCTGAGGAAGGAAAACCCACAAGAATTTGTCATGGATGGAAAAATTGGGTTGAGGAAAAGTTGCTTGCATGAGAGAAATCAAATGGAAGACATATGGCAATGGTTGTGATTGGGTCTATGCAAGTTGAAACTCTGCACTTGATAATCCTACAGACTGGCGCCAGCCTATGATTTTCCTGCAATGTCTTAATGTCTGAGGAGATGGGACTAGAGATGTGGTGGAGGCAGACAGGGTCTGGCAGAACCCTACCTAGGAAGTGGGAGGGCTCCATAGTTAGAAGGTGCTGTATTTCCTCAGTCTATTTGACCTTCTCTTGACTTATGCTATTACTGCACCTTTTAGGGAAACACCTGACCACAATGGAAGGACATGATTAGGGAAGAAATGCTAGTGCTCTTGGACCTTTACAAATATCCAGAGGGATGGAGAGAGCTCATGTGCAGAAGTATTACCTGTTCTTGTGGTATCTTGTGTTTTGTCTGTGAAGAAAAACTGAACAAGTGGAGGTTGTCCAAGGGATTGGTGCAACTCTCCAAGATATTGGGGTAGGAATGGATGGCAAGGAATTTTGGTACATAAACTTTCAAAAGTAGTAAGTTTTCTGAATTCTTTGGTCAGGGGGAGATATGCTTGGTTTATATAGCAGTTTGGGAGGGGAAATATAGTGGTGGAGGGAGTAAATGGGAAAATAATTCATATTTTTGTGGGAGGAGTCTGCACTTATCAGACTATCTATAGGAGCACAGTTGGGTTAAGGGGACAAGGTGGCACAAGGGATTCATGGTGGTGGCTGGAGTCTGGGAGATTCATACACAGGGAGCAGGCAGGATCAGTACACTGCTAACCTTTTCTTGTTATGACCATGTAGATGCACTTGAGCAGGTGACGTACAGAGGATGGAAGTCTGGGAGTGGACATTGTAGATTAGGCAGTCTTTGTTTGGCAAAGACTGGAGGGAAGAGGGTCCATGGGGGAAACAAGTGAGCTGGCAAGTTTCACTCTCAGGACGCAAACTTGCCGATATTTGAACAAAACTCATCAAACCTGAGTTTGGATTTTGGCACAAGGAATAGGAAGGGCAGGACTAGGAGGGATGTGCTGACAAGGGACATTAGGAATCTCACCTGGTGTATGAGGCACTTCCCTAGGTGGGTGCCCTACCAGTTCTCAGGTCTAGTGAGCCCTTCTGTTCTTTAGGGATCATGCATATGGGAGGGAAAGAAGGGAAGATTAATCAAGGCAGGGGAATGTGTGTTTTGGAATGTGGCACAGTGATTAAGAGGAAGAGCTGGACTGGGAGGGAGGTGCTGGCAGCACAAAGGGACATTAGGAACCAAATCTGGGCTATAAGAAATTTCCCTGTGTGGTTTTTCTATGTTTTTCAGGTCTGTTGAGCCTTTCTCAAGTGACATTTTGAACCATTTAGGTGGGGGATGAGGAAGGAATTATTCATCAGGGAGAGGGAAAGTGCATTGTGGAATACGGCCCAAAGATTGGGTAGTTCTCATAAGACTCAACAAGCTCTTCTTTAAGTAGAAATTTACAAACGAGCCGGAATTAAATTTGCAGAGCTTATACAAAGACACTGCAAGCAGTCTGAGGATCTGGAGGGAAGTGATGCCACTGGGAATGGAATTGGGTTACTTAAACAAGGCACCAAGGCAGGAGATTGGGGACAGGGTAATGGTAGAGGAGGACTTGGCTGGGTGTTTGAGGGACTGGTAGTTTGTAGTGTTGGTTTGTGGTATGGGAGGTTGGGAGGAAGTATGTGGTAGTGGTGGGGAAGTATAAGGAAAATGTCTTGTAATTTTTAAAGGAAAAGTCTTCACTGGGCATGCTTCTAAACAGGGGTAGGCACAGTCCTGGGTATATTTATGTGGTGGTGGATGGGATTCCTGTTGGGGCTGGGGGCTGGGAGATCCATATCTTGTGGGTTGGACAGGTTTTATTCTTGTCATCCTTGTACTTGAGTGACCATGGAGCTGCAAGTGAGCAGGTGATGTGCATAAGAAGGAACCTTGGGGTGGACATGGCAATGTTCACAGTCTAAACTTGAAAAGGGGAGATGGGAATAAGCTTTAGATAAGGGAAACAAGGCAGCAGGAGAGTTTCACTATCAGGATGCAAACTTGCTTTCCAGGATGCAATTGAGCAGGACACATACACTTGAATTAGGATCTTGGGACACTGAAGAGTGATGCTTGGACAGGAAGAGTTGTGCTAACAAAAAAAAATGGAACATTAGGAACCTCACCTGGGCTATGAGGTACTTCCCTAGGTGGATTTCCTACCAGTTCTTAAGCTTGGTGATCAGTTCTGGTCTTAGGTGATCATAAAGGTAGGAGTGAAAGATGGAAAGATTAATCAAGGCAGGGGAAAGTTTATTGTTCAGTGTTGACCAGTGATTGGGTAGTTCTGCTAAAATCACATCAGCACTAATTTGAGTAGAAACCTACACCTGAGAATGGATTATATTTTAAGAGCTTGCACAGGCACAGTGCAGAAAGGATGAGGAAGTGGATTGTTGTGATGGCACAAAGTATTTGGGGACTGAACAAAGGCATCAAGGGCAGAGGTGTATGAGAGGGTCACTGTAGGGATGAACATCTGTCTATCCTGATTGGAGAGCCTACATGTGAGCAAGTAATGGGCAGTCAGGAGTAGGGGAAGTGATCGGGCAGTGGAATGGTGGGGTGGAATGAAACTGAGGGATATATAAAGTGCATGATAAACTAAAAGAGGGCAAAGTTCTTCCCGAGGCCAACAACCCCATTGTTTTGTGGGCCTTGTTCTTGTCTTAAGAAGGAGAAGCCCACGGGCTTTCTGGCTTGCAATATAGCAGGGGATTTCGAGTTGAAGAAAAGTTGGATTGCATGGGTTGAAGTCAATATAAAGTCATTGGACAATGGTTGTGATTGGATCTATACCAGTTGAAACTATGTACTTGAGAATCCTAAAGACTGATACCAGCCTATGATTTCTCTGCAATGTCTAAAACCTGTACAGGGGATATGTCCCCAGGGTGGATTTAAAGACAAAGCAGCAACAGCAGGGAGAGGAAATAGGAGAGAAATGGTGGAGGCAGACTGGGTCTGGGAGAACCCTACCTGGGAAGTTGGAGGGTTTCATAGGTAGAGAGCCTTCTAATTCCTCAGGCTCTTTGACCTACTGTTGGCTAATGCTGGGCTGTAGCTTTTAGGAAAACATCAGACCACAATGGAAGGACATGTTCATGCTAGTGATTTGGGTCCTGAGATAATAGCCAGAGGGAGGGTGAAAGCTCATGTGCTGACTTATTAGCTGTTCTCCTGGTACCTTGCGCTATGGCTGTTTAAAAAAAAAAAACTGATAATGTAGAGGGCAGATAAGGGCATGGAACAGCTGTCCTTGAACTTGGGGTGGGAATGGATTTAGGGTTCCCAAATTTTCCAAAGGAATGAGTGTTTTCTGAATTCGGGGTATATGGGAAGGTAGGCATTGTAGTTGGTTGATATAGCAGGTTTGGAGGGGAAATAGGTGGGAGCTAAATGGGAAACTTTCTGATCTTTTTGTGGGAGGATTCTGCATTTAGCAATCTGTATATCCATGGGTGGGTAAAGACAAGGGTTAAGGAGATATAGTCGTACAAGAGGTTCCTGGTGGTGGCTGGGTTCTGGGAGATTCATAGATAGAAAGCATGCAGGATCAGTGCTCTACCTACCTGTTCTTTTGTGAGAATAAAATCACATTTCAGAAGGTGATGTGCAGAATACAGAGGACTGGGAATAGACATTGCAGATTAGATAGTCTCTGGTTGGCAAAGACAGGTGGGAAGAGGGTCCATGGAAGGGAAATGAGGGAGTTGTCAAGTCACACTCTCAAGATGCAAACTTGCTCTGCACACTGTCATGGACAGCAGTTGAGCAAAACACATCCCACCAGAGTTTAGATTTTGACACATTGAAAAGGGAGGGCTGGACTAGGATGGATGTGCTAGCAGCACAAATGGACTTTAGGAATATCATCTGGGCTATGAGAGACTTCCCTGTGTGGTGGTTGTTGTACTCTTTTCAGGTCTTTTAAGCCATTCTGGACACTGAGGACCATTTATATGGGTGTGAGGAAGGGAATATAAATCAAGGCAAGAGAATGTGTATTGTGGAATATAGCCCAGGGTTTGGGTAGTACTCCTAAAATCCCACCAACTCTATTTAGCAATAACTTACACCTGAGCAGGGATTTGTTTTAGAGCTGGTACAAGGACAGTACAGGCAGGCTGTGGATCAGGAAGATAGTGCTATCAATAGGAAGGGAACTTAAGGCCTTAAACAAGGCAACAAGGGTAGGTATTGGGGAGAGGGTCATGAATGAGGGGAATTTGAGGGGTTGGTTTGATGACTGGGCAGTTGGAGGATTGGTTGGTGTTATGGCAAGTTGGGAGGAAGTATGACATAGTATAGGGAAATATAAGGAAAATGTCTTGTTATTTTTAGGGGAGGAGATTGCACTAAGCATGCTGTCTTCCATGGGAGGGCACAGAACTGTATATGGTGTTGGAAGGGATTCCTGCTGGAGCTGGGAGATGGGAGATAAATATCTTGTAGATGGGCAGGTTTGTTGTTCTGCCTCCCTGTTCTTGAGTTACCATGGAGCTGCATGTGAGCAAGTGATGGGCATAGGAATGAGTCTGGGGTGGACATGGCAGAGTAAGAATTCTAGGCTTGGGAAAGCATGGTGGGAATGAGTAAGATTAGGGAAGGGAAACACAGAAGTTGGAGAGTTTCACTGTCAGTATGAAAACTGCTCTCCAGGATGTCATGGCCTGCAGTTGAGCAGGACACACGCCACATGAGTTTGGATCTTGGGTTACTGAAGAGGCATTCTTGCACAGAGAATTGTAGTGACAAAAAAGGAACATTAAGCACGTCACCTGGTCTATGCAGTACTTCTCTAGCTTGGGTCCTACCTGTTCTCAGGTATGGTGAACCCTTCTGTTCTTTGGGGATCGAGAATGTGGGAGTAAGGCAAGGGAAGGTTAATCAGGGAAGTGGAGTGTGTATTGTAGAATGAAGCACAGTGATTGGGTAGTTCTCCTAAAATCCCACCAGCCCTAATTGAATAGCAATCTATACTTCAGAAGGGATTCATTTTCAGAGTGTGTACAGGGACACTGCAGTAAGTATGATGATGTGGATGGTTGTGCTGGCACAAAGGATGTAGGGACTGATCCAAGCAACAAGGACAGAGGTTTACAAGGTGTCACTTAAGGGAAGCGAACTTGTCTTTCCTGACAGGAGGCCAAACATTGGAGTAAGTGGAAGGCAATCAGGAATAGGGAAAATGGTGGGGCAGAGGAATGGTGGAGTGGAAAGAAATTGAATGGCATATTGGGTGTTTGATAACATAAAAGACAGCAAAGACCTTCCTGAGGCCAGCCATTTCATTCATCTGTAGTCCTTGTCCTGCTCTTAAGAAGGAGAAATTCACAGCCTTTCTGGCTTGAAATATAGAAGGTGGTATTGGGTTAATGGAGAGTTGGATTGTATGGGTTGAAGTCAAATGGAAGTCATGTGGCAATGGTTGTGATTGTGTCTGTGTCAGATGAAACTAGGCACTTGAGAATCCTAAAGACTGGTGCCAGCCTATGATTTTCCTGCAATGTCTTGATTTGTGCCCAGAGTGGATGTGAAGACATACAAGCACAGTAGGGAGAACAGATGGAGTAGACATATGGTGGAGGCAGATTTAGTCTATGACAACCCTACCTAGGAAATGGGAGGGTTTCATGTATAGAGGGCACTCTATTTCCTCAGCCTGTTTGACCTTCTGTTTGATAAACCTGGGCTGCAGCTTTGAGGGAAACACGATCACATTGGAAGGACATGATTAGAGAAGAAATGCTAGTGCTTTGGGTTCTTGGAAATATCCATTAGGAGGGGAAAGTCATGTACTCACCTATTAGCTGTTCTTGTGGTCCCTGTTTCTCTGGTGAATAAAACCTAAAAGGTTGGAGGCTGAACAAGGGCATGGGGCAGCTGTTCTTGGTCTTGGGGAGGGATTGGATGGTAAGGAATTTAAGTTCACAAATTTTCAAAGTAATTTGAGATTTCTTATTCTTGGGATAGAGTGAGGTAGGTAGGTTAGTTGCTTGGCATAGCAATTTTAGGGTGGTGAAAGGAGTAAATGGGAAACTTTCTGAACATTTTGTGGGAGGAGTATGCACTTAGCAGGCTGCCTGTCAATGGGAGCGCACGGACTTTGGTTAAGGAGTTATGGTAGTAGAAGGGATTCCTATTGATGGCTGAGTACTTGGAGATTCATAGATCAGTGCTCTCCCTACCATTTCTTGTATGACCATGGACATTTGCAGAATATGGATTTATGAGAGTGGACATTGCAGATTTGGAAGTCTCTTCTTAGTAAAGAACAGTGGGAAGAGGGTTTATGAAAGGAAACCAAGGGAGCCTGCAGGCTTCAATTTCATGTTGCAAACTTGCTTTCCATGATGTCATGGTCTGCAGATGAGAAAAACACAAGCCACCTGATTTTGCATCGTGGCACATTGAAAAGGGAGGGCTGGAATGGGAGGGATGTGATGGCCGCAAAAGGTTGGTTAGGAACCTCGTCTGAGCTGAGAGACTTCCCTATATGCAGGTTGTTCTATTCTTTTCAGGTCTGTTGAGACTTTCATGATGCTGGGGACCATTTAGGTGGGAGTAAGGAAGGGAATATTAATCAAGGAAAGGAAATGTGTATTGTGGAATATAGCCCAAAGATTGGGCTGTTCTACTTAGATCCCACCAGTGCCTTCTTTGAGTAGAAACCTACATCTGAGCAGTAATTGTAGTTTCAGAGCTGCTACAGGGACAATACAGGCAGACTGGGGATCTGGAAGGAAGTGCTGTCAATGGGAAGGGAATTGGGGAACTTAAACAAGGCAACAAGAATGGGGTTAGGGAGAGAGTCCTGGTAAAGGGGAATTTGGCTGGGTGGTTGGGGGACTGAGATTTTGGAGGGTTGGTTGGGGGTATGGCAGATTGGGAGGAAGTACGTGGTAGTAAGGGAATGTATAAAGAAAATGTTTTGTTATTTTTAGGGGATTACTCTGTAACTAAGAACGTTGTCTGTACATGGGAGGGCACAGACCTGGGAATATGTATATGATGGCAGACATGATTCCTGATGGGGGCTGTGTGCTGGGAGATCCATATCTTTGAGAGGATGGCTTTGGTGTTCTGACTCCCTGATTTTACTGACCATGGAGCTGCACATTAGAAGCTGGTGTCCATAGGAAGGAGTCTGGGGGTGAATATGGCAGAGAGGGCAGTGCAAACTTGGCAAAGGGTGGTGGGAATACGGTTTAGAGAAGGGAATCAAGGGAGTTGGAAAATTTTATTCTCAGGATTGAAACTGCTCTCCAGGTGTAATGTACTGCAATTCAACAGGACACATCCCACTTGAGTTTGGACACTGAAGAGGGATGCTTGGACAAGGAGAGTTATGCTGACAAATAAGGGACATTAGGAACCTCACCTGGTGTATGAGACACTTCCCTAGGTGGGTTTCCTGCCAGTTCTCAAGTCTAGTGAGCCCCTCTATTCTTTGGTGATCATGTATGTGGGCATGAATGAAGGAAGATTAATCGAAGCAGGGGGATGTGTTTTGGAATGTAGTCCAGTGATTAAAAAGTTCTTCTAAGATTCCACCAGCTCTAATTTGAGTAGAAATATGTAACAGAGAAGGGATTATATTTTAAGAGCTTGTAAAGGGACAAAACAATAAGGACAGAGGATGTGGATTGTTGTGCTGGCCCAAAGGATAGGAGAACTGAACCAAGGCAACATGGGTAGAGGTGTATGAGAGGATCACTGCTGGGAGGCACACCTGTCTTTCCTAATGAGAGGGCCTACATGGGAGCACTGATGGCCAGTCGGGAGTGGGGGAAGTGATAGGGTAGTAGGATTGTGGGATGGAGGGAAACTGAGTGATTTACAAGGTGTATGATAACCTAAAAAAGGGTAAAGCTAGCCATCCCATTTTTCTGTGCGTAATATTCTGCTCTTAAGAAGGAGAAACCTAGCTTTGTCCTGCTGGGCACACTGCTCTGGGTGTGCATTGGGCCAGAGTACATGTCCAACAACCCCTCCCCTGGGTCTGCTCTGAGCACACTAAACCTGCCTATCCAAGGAGGATCACCTTGAGGCTGCACTCTCCCGATCTTTGAACCCCTTCACCGGCCTTCTGTTGGAGGTGAGTCTGGGACCAGTTCAGACCAAATCCCCCCATATCCTTCCCTGGGAACCTCCTGAGTTAGCTCAGCACCTAACTTCCCCCTATATCCTGGCCCTAGTTAATACATCCCTGGTACTCTGCTAAATACACCACCCAGATCCTGCTTTCCCCTCACCCTTTGTCCTGCTGGCCCACTGCTCAGGGTGAACATTGTGCCACAGTGTGGATCCAACAACCCCTCTACATCCATGGAACCTCCTGGGTCTGCTCTGAGCACACTGGATCTACCTATCCATGGGGGGCCACCTTGAGGCCTCACTCACCTGATGTTTGGACCCCATCGCTGGCCCTCTGCTTGAGGTGATTCTGAGATAATTTCAGGCTGAATCTCCCCCACATCCTACCCAGGGAGCTCCCTGGGTTAGCTCCACATTCACTCCCCCCCCACCCCATATCCTGGCCCTGGATACTACAGTCCTGGTACTCTGCTCAATACACCACCCAGAGCCTGCCTTCCCCTCACCCTTTACCCTGCTGGGACCACTGCTCTGAGTGAGCATTGGGCCACAATGCGGGTCCAACAACCCCTCTACATCCCTGGAACCTCTTGGGTCTACTCTGAACACACTGGATCTGCCTATCCATGCGGAACCACCTTGAGGTTGCATTCACCTAATCTTTTGACCCCCATCGCTGGCTCTCTGCTGGAGGTGAGTCTAGGATAATTTCAGGCTGAATCCACCCCCCACATCCTTCCCTGGGAGCTCTCTGGGTTAGCTCCATATATTGCTCCCCCCATATCTTGGTCCTGGATAGTACCATCGTGGTACTCTTCTCCTTCCTTCCACTCAACATTTGTCTTGCTGGGTCCACTGCTCCAGGTGAGTTTGGGTACAACAACCTCTCTACCTCCATGGAACTTCCTGGGTCTGCTCTGAGCACACTGGATGGCCTGTCCATGCGGGATCTGCTCTGAGCACTCTGGATGGCCTGTCCATGCGGGACCACCTTGAGGCCACACTAGCCTGATCTTTGGATCCCATCGGCACCTGTACTCTACCAGAGGTGAGTCTGGGACAAGTTCAGGCTGAATCCCCTAATATCCCTCCCTGGGAACTCCCTAAGTTAGCTCTGCACCTTGCATCCCCCTGTATCCTGGTCTTAGATAGTACAGTTCTGATGCTGTGCTCCATACATGACCCAGAGCATGCCTTCCCCCCAACCATTTGTCATGCTGGCCTGCTGCTCTGGTTGAGAATTGGGCCTGAATACAAGTCCAACAACACCACACACACACACACACACACACACACACACACACAAACACACATCTCTGAAACTTCTTGGGTTTACTCTAGAAACACTGAAACTGCCTATCTGCGCAGGTCTACCTTGAGGCCCCACTCAACTGATCTTTGGACCCCATTTCCTGCAGGAGGAGAGACATCCAAGAGAACTTGGATCTTCCCCAGTTGCAGAAATCGAACTCCTGACCCAACTACACCCAACAGGAGATCAGGGCAGAGAAAGAGAGACTCCTACTTCACCTACTAGAAGAAGAAATGGGAAGATGGCAATACAAGAAAACACCCAATAATAATTAAAAAAAAAAAAAAAAACCTGTATGACACCACCAGAATCTAGGGACTCTACATCAACTAGACATGAAAATTCCAAAGCAGATGAAGCAGAAGAGAACAATCAAAGTTCTCAAAGATGAGAATATCCCTTAAAGAAATGTAAGAAAAAAAACAACCAAAAAATTGCAAGAAATGCAGGAAAAGACCAAGCAACAAATGCAAGAAATGAACAAATCTCTTTTAACAAAAGTAAGGAAAGCCAAGAAAAAATAGTCAAATAGATGAAGGAAACACTTCAAACAGTTCATGACCTAAAAACTGAAATAGAGACAATAAAGAAAACACAAACCAAGGGTATGCTGAGAATAGAAAAACTGGGTAAATGATCAGGAACTACAGATGTAAGCATAACCATCAGAATACAAGAGATCCAAGAGAGAATCTCAGGCACTGAAGATAAACTAGAGTAATCAACCAAAGAAAATCTTAAATCCAACAAATCCTTAAAACCAAACATCCAGGAAAAATGGGATGCCAAGAAAAGACCACACCTAAGAATAGTAGGCATAGAGGAAGGCAAAGAAACTCAGCTGAAAGGTGCAGAAAACATATTCAATAAAATTATTTAAAAAAAAGTTTCCCAATCTGAAGGACATGCCTATGAAAGTACAAGAAGCATACCAAACAACAAATAGACTCTACCCCCCCCAAAATAAAAAGATAAAGTCCCTCGCCACATCAAAACACCTAACATACAGAATAAAGAAAGACTATTAAGATCAGCAAAGGAAAATGGCCAGAGATCATGTAAAGGCATACCTATCAAAGTTACACATCACTTCACCATCAAAACTCTCAAGGCCAGAAGGTCCTGGATAGATGTTCTACAAATCCTAAAAGTCCATGGATGACAGCCCAATCTACTATAGCCAGCAAAACTCTCAATTACTATAGACGGAGAAAACAAGATACTCAATGCCAAAGCCAGGTATTCACAGTACATATTTACAAATCCAGCCTACAGAATGGTCTGGAAGGAAAACTCCACCCCAAGGAAGTTAACTACACTCTTTAATACATAGGCAATAGATAATGCCAATTTACCAGAACATAAAAGAAAAAGTGGGGCAAATATACTCACAATAACACCAACAACAACAAATCTAAAACAAACAAGGATTAACATTCAATTGTCCTTACTTTCCCTCAACGTTAATGCTCTTAACTTGCCTATAAAAAGACACAGGCTAACAGAATTGATACAAAGACAGAATCCATCCTTCTGCTGCGTACAAGAAATACATCTAAGCTTCAAAGACAGACATTTTCCTCAGAGTAAAGGGCTGGGAAAAGACCTTCCAATCAAATGAACCCAAAAGCAAGCAGGTGTAGCTATCCTAATATGTAACAAGTTATTTCAAACCAAAATCAATCAAAAGAGATGAAGAAGGTCATTTCATATCTGTGACAAAAGAAATCCATCAGTACAAGGTCTCCAAATTAAAAGGCACACACATTCATAAAATAGATTACTAAACATCAAAGCTCACATAAAACCTCACACACTCAAAGTGGGAGACTTCAACACCCCACTCTCAACACTAGACAAGACTGCCAGCAGAATCTAAACGATGAAACAAAAGAACTAAGAGAAGTTATGTCCCAATTGGGTTTAACAGACATCTATAGAACATTCCATCCAAACACAAAAGAATATGCCTTCTTCTTAGCTCCACATGGAACCTTCTCTTCTCTAAAATTGACCACATACTAGGAAACAACAAACCTCATGAGATACAAAAATAAATTTAGACTAGCCCCCTATATTTTATCAGGCCACCATGCTTTAAAGTTCAACAATAACACAAATTGCAGAAACCCTACAAATTCATGAAAACTGAATAATGCACAATTGTACCATTCCTGGGTCAAGGAATAAATAAATAAATTAAAGATTTCCTAGAATTCAATGAGAATGAAGACACAACACATCCGGACTTACGGGGCACTTTGAAAGCAGTTAAAGGAAAAGTTCATTGCACTATGTGCCTCTATGAATAAAACAGAGGATAGTCACATTAGAGAATTAACAGCAAAACTGAAAGCTCTAGAACAAAAGAAGCAAATTCACCCTGGAGGAGTATATGCCAGAAAATAATCAATTTGAGGGCTGAAATCAATAAAGCAGAAACTAGGAAAGCAATACAAAAAATCAATGTCACAAAAAGTTGGTTTTTTGAGAAAATCAACAGCATAGAAAAACCTTTACCCAAACTAACCAAAAACCAGAGAGAGAGAACATGGAAATCAACAAAATCAGAAATGAAAAGGGGGACATAACAACAGACACTGAGGAAATCCAGACAATTCTCGGGACATACATTGAAAACCTGTACTCCACAAAATTTAAAATTAATAGGAAATGAACAAATTTCTAGATAGCTATCACTTACCAAAATTAAATCAAGAACATGTATGCAACTTAAATAGACCTATAACCCCTAATGTAATAGAAGCAATCATCAAAAATCTCTCAACCAAAAAAAAAAAAAAATCCCACAGCCAGCCAGATGCCTACAGTGTAGAATATTACCAGAAATTCAAAGAAGAGCTAATACCAATATTCCTGAAATTGTTCCACACAATAGAAGCAGAAGCTTCATTACCAAAAGCTTTTTATGAGGCTATAACTACCTTGGTATCCAAGCTGCAAAAAGACACAGCTAAGAGAACATTAGACCAATATCCCTCATGAATGTTGATGCAAAAATATTCAATAAAATATTGACAAATCGAATCCAAGAACATATCAGAGAAATGATCTAGCATGACCAAGTAAGCTTCATCCCAGGGATGCAGGGATGTGTGTTCTACACACAAAAACCTATCAATGTGATCCACAATATAAACAAACTGAAAAAAAAAAAACATGATCATCTCACTAGATGCTGAAAAAGCCTTTGACAAAATCCAACACTACTTCATGATGAAGTTCTTGGAGGTATCAGGGATAACAGGTACAAACCTAAACTATAAAAGCAATATATAGTAATCCAACAACCAACATCAAACTGAATAGAGCTTAAGGCAATTCCTCTAAAATTAGGAACAAGTCAACGCTGCCCACTCTCTCCTCAACTCTTCAATATTGTACTTGAAGTTCTAGCTAAAGCAATAAGACAACAAAAGGAGATCAAGGGGGATACAAATTGGAAAGGAAGAAGTCAAACTGTGGCTATTGGCAGATGATATGATAGTTTACATAAGTGGCCCAAAAAAACTCTACCAGGGAACTCCTACAACTGATAAACATGTTCAGGATACAAGATTAACTCAAAAAGATCAGTAACCCTACTTTATACAGACTATAAAAGGGCTGAGAAAGAAATAAGAGAAACATAGCCCTTCACAATAGCCACAAACAACATAAAGTATTTTGGGGTAAGGATTACCAAACAAGTGAAAGACTTACATAGCAAAAACTTTGTGTATTTAAAAAAATAAGTTAAAGAAAATGGAAAGACCTCCCATGCTCTTAACAGGAAGGATGAACAGAGTAAAAATGGCACTCTTGCTAAAAGCAATCTACAGATTCAATGCAATCCTCATCAAAACCCCAGCACAATTTTTCACTGACCTTGAAAAGATAATATTCAACTTTATATGGAAAGACAAAAGACCCAGGATAGCCAAAACAACTCTGTCCAATAAAGGGACTTCAGGAGGCATCAACATCCCTGACTTCGATCTCTACTATAGAGGTATTCTCTTGAAAACAACTTGGTTTGGCACAAAAAATAGACAGGTAGACCAATGGAATCGAAGAGAAAATCCTGATAATAAGCCTCACACCTACAAACGCCTGATTTTTGACAGAACGGCTAATGCTATACAATGGAAGGAGGAAAGCATCTTCAGCAAATGGTGCTGGCACAATTGGATGATGTTATGTACAAGATTGGAGATAGACTCATGTTTGTTACCATGCACAAAACTTAAGTCCAAATGGATCAAAGACCTCAACATAAATCCAGCCACACTGAACCTCTTGGAAGAAAAAGTGGAAGGTACCCTTGAACAAATTAGTAAGAAGACTGTTTCCTGAACATTACTCCAGTAGCACAGACACTGAGATTAACAATTAATAAATGTGACCTCCTGAAACTGAGAAACTTCTGTAAGGCAAAGGATACAGTAGACAATATCAAACAGCAGCCCACAGAGTGGGAAAAGGTCTTCACCAACCCCATATCTGACAAAGGGCTGATCTCCAAAATATAAGAACTCATGAAACTAGTCACTAAAACACCAAATAACTCTATTTAAGAAGTGGGGTACTGAACTGAATAGATCATTCTCAATAGAGGAATGAAAAATTGCTGAAAGCCACTTAAGAAAATGATCAAAATCCTTAGCTATCAGGAAAAGGCAAATCAAAACAAATCTGAGATACCATCTTACTCCTGTCAGAATGGCTAAAATTAGAAACACCAATAACAGTTCATGTTGGAGAGGATGAGGAGAAAGGGGAACACTCCTCCCACTGCTGGTGAGAGTACAAACTTGTACAGCTATTTTGGGTATCAGTATGGAAGTTCTTCAGGAAAATGGGAATCAGTCTACCACAGGACCTGGCAATCCCCCTCTTAGGCATATACCCAAATTATCCACATCCATGCCACAAAGACATGTGCTCAACTATGGTCTTAGCAGCACTATTTGTAATAGAAAGAACCTGGAAGCAACCTAGATGCCCCTCAACTCAAGAATGGAGAAAGAAGATGTGGCACATGTACACAATGGAATACTACTCTGCATAAAAAAAAAAAAAAACAATGGAATCTTGAAATTCATAGGCAAATGGATGAAACTTGAAGAAACCAGCCTGAGTGAGGTAACCCAGTCACAAAAAGAGGAACATGGTATGTACTCACTCATACATGGATTTTAGCAAGGGATCACCAGCCTATAATTCACATTGCCAGAGAAACTAGGATACAAGGAGGAACCTAAGAGATTCATACAAGGCTCCTCACAGTAAGGGAAAGGAACATGATCTTCTGAGTATATTTGGAGAGGGGGGTGCAGTGAGTGGAGAGGGAGTAAAGAGAAATAGAAAGGGAGGAGAGGAGAACATGTGGGACTAGGAAGGTTGAGGGGGGGATGAATAGATGACAGCAAAAAATAAAAATAAAAATGTGATACCATAATAGAGGGAGCCATTATAGGTTGGAAGAGAAACTGACTCTAGAGAAATGTCCAGGGACCCCAACTAACAATCTGAGCAACAATGGAAAGGCTACCTTAAATGTCTTTCCCTGGTAATGAGATTGATAACTAACTTAAATGCCATCATAGAGCTCTCGTCTAGTAGCTGATGAAAGCAGAAGCAGACACCAACAGCTAAACACTGAGCCGAACTCCTGGAATCCTGTTGCAGAGAGGGAGGAATGATGAGCAAAGGGTTCAAGACCATGCAGGAGAAACCCACAGAAACAGCTGACATGACAAGGGGAAGCTCATGGACCCCAGACTGACAGCTTGGAAACCAGCATAGGAAGAAAGCAGGCTCCCTGCATGTGGATGTCAGTCAAGAGTCATGGACAGTCTATGGGAGCCATGGTAATGGGACAGCATTTATGCATACTGTACAAATGAATCTTAGTAGCCCATTCCCAATAGAGGGGTTGTCTTTAAGCCTAGACACATGGAGGAGTTCCTGATTCTTGCCCCAAATGATATGATAGACTTTGATGAAACCCCATAGAAGGCCTCACCCTTTCTATGGAAAGCAGAGGGATGGGGTGGGGGTCATGTTCTGTGAGCAGTGGTCTGCTCTTGAGTAAGAGACACCCACAGGCTCTCTGGCTTGGAGAGTAGCAAAGGGATGTTGTGTTGAGGGAGAGTTGGATTGCATGGGATTGAATCTCTTTGGAACTGAACATAGGGAATTGAAAATAACAGCATGGGTGGGTGTCTTACCTCTTCTTTCTTCTTGGGAGGCCTGCAAATGTTCACTGAGTATATCACTACAATGGACTGGACCTGTAATTTGTAGTAATGGGTGGCAGGTCCAGTTTGTGTTTGGGGAAAGAGTCAGTCAGAGGGAGCCCTCTGAGCTCCCTGGAGAGTCTAGTAACTCCTTGTATTAAGTGGCCTCAGGAGAGGGTGATGGCAATTGGAATGCATGTGGCAGTGATGGTGATTGGGACTTTGCATGTGAAAGCAAGTCACTGGGAGAGTAGTGCAGGCCTATGTTTTCTTTTGTAAGTCCTGAATCTGAGCAGGGGGTTTTTATCCAATGCAATGTAAAGACATGGTAGCATCACAGGGACAGGAGATGGGAAGAAAGTTGTGGCATGTGAGATCCAAACTTTGGTTTGTGGGAGGAGGGCTCTGGCTGGCTCCTTCTATTTCTTGGTCTTTATGGCCTTCTGTTAGCCAATTCTGGGCTGACCAGTACAGGGAGTAACCTGACCAGTAGGGAAGTACATCTTGAGGACAGTTTTGCTGCTTGATTTGATCTTTTATTACTAACCAAATGGAGGGCTAGAGTTCCACGGGATAGACAGCTGTTTCCTTAATACTGTATGTTTTACCCGCAAAGTATATATTTACTGATTGGAGTGGGGGCCATGGTGTGGGTCAGTTGACCTTGTGTAGGGAAGGAATGGAGGGCAGTGGATTCTGTTTGGGAAACATTCAAAAGGAGTGAGAGTTTGGGAAAGGTCACCTGTTTCTTTTGAGGGAGGAATCTGCACTTAAGATATTTTCCTTGGGAGGGCACAGACCATGGTATTGGGGGATTTGGTGGTGAAGTCATGGTGGTGGCTTGGTGCTTGGCTAATCACTGCTAAGGTTGGGAGGCATCTATCCCCAGCCCCCTCCCTTTCTTGTTTGATGAAGGAGCTGCACTTGAGCAAGTAATGTTGGCTGGGTATATGACACAGATAGTGGTTTGTACTTGACGCAGAGTAGTGAGACTGGGGTTGAGGGAAGGGAAACAAGGGAGCTGGAGAGTTTCACTCTTGGGATGTAAACTTGTTCTCCAGGATGTTACAGTATGCATTTGAACAGGACATATCACACCTGAATTTGGAGATTGGAACATTGAAATTGGAATGGTTGATCAGGATGGAAATGTTTGAAGCCAAAAGGGTTTTTAGGAACCTTACCTAGCATCTGGTAGACTTTCCTGAATGCATGCCCTACCTGTTCTCAGGGGCGAGGTATTTAAACTGCACTTTTCCCAGTACCCCTGGACTGGTTTCTCTCTACCTACTGGGACCCAGCTACTGCTTGTAAGGTAACCAATCAGATACTTAGTGAATATTTATACTTGTTTTGCCATGGCTTAGACTTATTGCTGAATAGCTCTGGCCCTCTTTTTCTTATAAATTAGTCCATTTCTACTAATTTGTGTATCACCACATGACTATGGCTTACTTGTGATGTCCTTGCATCTTGCCTCCTAAGAGGCTATATGGAGTCTCCTTCACCCCACCTTTTCTCACTCTATCTATCTCTGTTCTGATTTCCTATATGTATTTATACTGCTTAGCCATTGAACAAAACAAAGCAACACATACTTATAGCACACAGAAGGACATCCCACACCACCTCCATCTTTTCTAAGTAAAAATGGAATGTTTTGACTTAACATAGTAAAATTGCATATAATGGTTATCAAGCAAGAATTATAGTTACTATATTTAGTTCATTAATATTTGACAAAATTTACAGAAAGTACTCTATCATCTATCCTATTGTGTGAGTCTAAAGTTGTATATCTAATTTATCTTTCATTGTAACACAGGAAAACTGTAACTATATGTCTTCTACTTCATCAAAGACCCTAAAGTATATAATATTACCTGAGTAAACATGAATTGTATTGTAAGCAACTTTTAAAACTCTAGAAATGACAGGCACATCTCACTGCCTGGGCAGTCACCCAAAGTTCTTTTGTAACATTGGAGAATCCATCTTAGTCTATAGGACCATAGTATCTTGCAGACTTTTTAATGAAGCAGGAAATTTGAGGATGTGTTCTGCCTTGCACTGGCAGTTTGTCAGTTCTTTCTTTTATGTCCTATAGAATGTCTGTCAGGGTGTGTGTGTGTGTGTGTGTGTGTGTGTGTGTGTGTGTGTGCGCGCGTGTGAAACCCCAAAGGACCATCTTATCTTATCTTGGCAAGTTTAACAGTCAATTAGTCAATCTCCTGTGTGTCCTGTATGTCCAGTTCATATAGTACATCACTGAGAAATCCAGGCAAGAGCAGTTTCTTGCTCAAATGGCTAGCTCTGCTGCACTCAATAATGAGTTTCCTCAATACCCTTCATCTTCTTTGATGTAATTGGTTCTGCTGGGAGCAGAGATGATGGATGTCAACAAAATTCTAAGTTATTGAAACATATAAATGCCATAATTTATAGGTCTTTGAAGTATTGAAGATTATCTATCCATCCGAATATATCTCTGTATATCTAGAAAAACTAACAGGCATGTCTATCTTAATTACACATTACATTTTAAAATAAGCAGATAAACATGATACCTTAAACAAGAGTAGAAATTAAATTTGTATTACTATACCAAAATCTATGTCAATGCAAAATATCTTTTTATCCTATATTTGTATATTTCACTAAATATAACAATCATCTATAACCTACCAAATAACCAAAGGCCATCCATACCACCCCCCAATTCTTAGAAATGTGGACATTGTTTTCTCCAAACTGTGGATGAAGTATCTTTAGGGTTCACAGAAATCTTTTAGGGGGTCTTGCTTGATCAAACCACTTAGCCTGGAAGGAATTCATAGGTTCCCATCCTCTGTGGAAACAAAAGTAGAACTTCTTTTCCAAAGCAGCGTATCCTTAGACTCAAATTTTGAAGTCAGGATATTTTTATGTTGGTTTAGCTTAGCAGCTCCATAAGCTGAAGGGTCTCTTTGTAGTTAGTTCATAAAGTTAAAAAAAAATCAAAGAAAATACAGTAATAATATACATAATCCAGACTTATATGTATTTTCCAACTTCACATGGTCCATTATGATTTTTAAAACTTTATTTCTCCTTTAAGAATGTAAGTTTATTATTCTTAAAACCATGTGCATTTTTAAACTTACTGTGACTCATTTAGAGGCTCGCTTACCTGAATCTGTCCTATTATGTATTTGTAATATTGTTTTGAACAAGATAACTTTCTAAAATAAAATCAGGCACGGCTAGGACTAATGCTGAGGCTTTGCCCATTGGCTAACACCACCACCATCCAACATGGCAGATGTACATTTGCCACCACTTCTACAAGCAATGCTTACCCCACACACACCCATATCCAGTGATGCCATAGGTCCATACCACCATTAAGAAATTGCAGCATGCTGTTCACAAACCCCACTTACGGTCTCCAAAAAAGTATCTCCGGAAAGAGCCAGAGCCATTCCAGCCCCTAGAATGAACCAGGAAACTGTCTCTTAAAGGTACAGTTTTTGCTGCTAACTCTGAGTCATGAAGCAATCTCCTAAAGGAGCCACGCCTCTGCTAACCACCAGCAAGCAGAACCTATCTAAAAAAAGAAAAATGGTCACCAAGAAGCTATACTTGACTTTCAGTTTTATGGGTTTATAAGACCCTTTTAAAGCTTTCTCAGGCTTTATGTAGATGAACATGCACCACGTTTACACACCAGATGTAATTAGTAGCTTTTATGCATTTTGCCCCATCCCCCTGGACTAGTTCCTCTCCACCCACCAAGTCCCCACAGCCACTTATAAGATAACCACTCAGAGACTTAATATATGTCTATACTTGTTTGGCCAAAGGCTTAAGTTGATTGCTGGCTAGCTCTCTCTCTCTCTTATAAATTAACCCATTTCTACTAAATTGTATATCAGCATGTGACTGTGGCTTACCAGGGATGTTCTATCATCTTGCCCCCCTGGCAACTACATGGCATCTCCTCCACCCTGCCTTTTCTCACTATCTCTGTTAAGATTTCCTGCCTGGCTTTACTCTTCTTAGCCATTGGCCAAAACAGCTTTATTCATCAACCAATAAAAGCAACACATATTTGCAGTATACAGAAGGACATCCCACACCAGAGTGAATATGTGTCCTAAGATCAAAGGGAGGGATGTGTTGGGCAGTAAAACAAGGAAGAGGATTTGTGTTGAGGAATATAGCTCAGGGATTTGGTCGATATTTGGAAGTTCTCCTGGCATCCAAACAGCTGTTCTTTGAGAAGAGGCCTGCACCTGAGCAAGATATGTGTCTTCACCATTAGATGGGCTGGGAATAGAGAGGGAAGTGCTGGCAGCAGATAGGGATTTACAGAACTGAACCAAGGCAATGAGGGGCAGTTACTGCAAGTAGGAACACACCTGTCCCTTTGGATGGGATTGCCTGAACTTGAGCAAAGGATGGGCAGTCTGAAATGGGGGGTAGGGATAGAGCAATGGGGTTGTGCATATGGAAGGATACAGATATGAGAAACAGGATGTAAGGGAACAAAACAGGGGAAAGACCTTCTAAGGTCAGCCTATCTGTTCTTCTGTGGGCAATGGCCTGCTCTTGAGTAGGACAAACCCATAGGATTTCTGTGTTGGGTCCTGACAAATGGCTGTTGGGTTGAGGGGGAGGGAGTTGGGATAGAATCTTCTCTGTTAAAAAGCATAGACTATGAAAGCATATTGTAAAAGGAACCCTACCTCTTCATAAGTCTCAGGAGGCCTGCAAATGATCAGTGAATATCTCACTGCATTGGAGTGGAAACTGTAAGCTACAGTGATGGGTGGGGAAGGATTAGTGCAGCAGATTGGGCCTTTGTGAAGAGAAGAGTCAGTGAGAGGGAACTCTCTGAGATGCCCAAGTGGCAGTGGTGGTGTAGGGTCTTTGGAATTTGAAGCAAGGCACTGGTGCCAGCCTATGTTTTCCATGAAAAGTTCAAAACAAAAACAGAAATAAAAAAAAAAAAAAAAACAAGCACACTGAGAATAAAATAAATCAAATTAATCTTCCATCTTCTCTTTGGCAGAAAATATCACCAAAACAAGAAGTAAAGAATAAATATGAAAATATGACAGAGAATACCACATAACATCTCTTTGCAGAAGAGTGAGGAGTGGACCCAGCTGAGTGCATTCCAGTATGCCCCTGATACCATAGAAGGCTATGTGACTGTTTGGTGTCTTGGCCACTTCTGGGTCATGTTGGAGTCCAGGGACCATGTTGCTTCAGGTCCCTTGCCTGTCTGAGAGGCCTGCCATAGTGACATCTTGGCCCAAGCTGCTGCTCATGGCCATGCCTGTGTCTGTAGTCCTGCAGAAGCCGGGGTCTATATTTATATCCATGGACTGTGTTACCACAAGGACCCATGTAAGGCATGTGCTGAATCATGAAGTTTGAGGGTCATGCTGAGCTGACCCCACTCCTTACGGGCCTGAGGAGAGCCACCCTCACTGCTGCCCGCACCCCCAATACCAAATTGGTTACTCCATACCTTCCTGTCCCTGGGATAATGGACCCAGAGACCCTGATCTTAATGTGAATAGGAGAGTTACTTCCATCCCTGCACTTGGGAGACCTAACTACTCTCTTTCCTGAGGGGGATGCTGGCAATAGCCCAGACTGACAAGTTCATCTACCACACAGGCACATATCCAGGGCTTTAAGCTGGTGCTCCCCAACATCTACCCCAACTAAAACTTGCAGACAAATAGACAGAACTTAAAAAAAAATGTGAGTGAGGTAAACCAAAACCAGAAAGACAAATATAGTATGTACTCATAAGTGAATACCAGACATAAAGCAAAAGGTACCCAGCCTACAATCCACAACCCCAGCAAAGCTAGAACCCTTTTCAAGAAACAGATGGAAGCAGATGTAGAAATCTACAACTAACCAACAGGCCAACCTCCTAGAGAGCGATGGAAGTAAGGGAGGAGCAATAATATGAACTAAGGAGTGAAGACCATGATGGGGAAACCCACAGAATCAGCGGACCCGAGCTAATGAGAGATCACTGACTCAGATCTGACAAATAGAGAATCTGTATAAGACCAAACTAGACTCCCTTAATGTAGGTAACATTGGTGTTACTGGGACAATATATGAGGTCACTGGCAGTGGATCTAAGATGTACAAACTGACTTAGTGGAGCCTATTCTATACGGAGATAACTTGCTCATCCTAGACAAAGGGGTGTGGGGTGGGATGGAGAGGTGCCTTGTTCCTGCCTCAAGAGATGATGGAACAGACTTAGTAGACATCCTAGAGGATGCCTTACCCTCTCCAAGGAGCAGATGGGAGGTGGGAAGAGTGGGGAGTGGGAGGAAAGGAGCAGAATGGGGAACTGGGATTGGAATGTAAAAATAAATTTAAAAAGTAAAGAAAACATTTAAATACATAAAGTTTAGGAATTTGAATTCCAATTGACTCAAAAGTTTGGTTGATTGCAATGAAATTACACAATTACACTTTTGCTCCCAGATATATTTCAGTTTGCTCAAGAAAATACATCCTCTCATGTAAAGTTTTTCAAAGCTGATATCCGTCACATCTTCAAATCACATTAAGGCCAAACACGCATATATGTACTCCGCAATTCATCATTATTACCAAATATTTTCCAAATGTATTTTTCTTTACAAAATCCATATAAATAATTGTCTAAGTCTTGTTCCAATCACTCAGTCATTTATAGCTAGTAAAAATGGCATAAGTATGTATGTTAAAATATATATTTATAAACATGAATATATATTTATAGATATACATTCAAACTGATAGGCCCTGAGCACACAGGGCTTCTATTCCCACGTTCAGTTTGGTTGTTCGGTTTGGTAGTCATTAAATCAGAAAAATGAACTTAGTAGTCATCAGAATTCAGAGTAAACTATATATCTATAAATTTATGATATAAATAATTCAGTGCATTATGAAGCCTGCTTTAGGTAACTATAAAATTCTCAATCTCAAAATACTAATTCAAATATTACATAAAAAGCCATAAGCAATTTATTGCTTACAGTCAAATCAATTCACAACTTTATAACCTCTCTATGGACAGATACATTTTCATATAAGTTAAAACAATGACCATACAGCTGTTTTCTTGAACTTTGCTGTTTTAAGAGGTAAAAAAGAAGGATATGGTTCTACTTTGTCTCCAGTGTCAGTTTGAGACAACTTCTAGCGGGAGAACAGTAAACAGATTCAAGATGCACTGTCACGGAGAAGCTCTGGCCAGACCTGGTACAAACAGCATGGCAGTTGTCACTGCAACTAGGACTGCCAATATGGGCATCCAGGGCTAGCCTTTCTGCGTGAAAAGAGCCCAGGGTTCAATATCACACTATCCTGCTCTTTATCCCTACCTATTTAACCCTTGGTGAACTGAGTGTGGTGTACTTACAAGGCCTTGGGAAGCTCCTTGCATTGTAAGGGTAAGTTTAGAAGAAAGGAAAACGGGAGAACCACACTAGCAGGACAATCATGTGGAAGCAACTTCAGGTTGTCCTTACCCTGTTTGAGCTCATCTGTGATTGATTGCTTTTCCTGCTCAGTTATTTCAAACTTCAATTCTGAAACTACAGTCTGTGTCTTTTCATACTAAGAATGTACAGACTTATATGGGCTTATACTTCTAGTCTAGATATAACCCTGTTTAAAAACTTTTAACACCAAAGCCAAGTCTTTCTGTTTAAAGAAGGATAAGAGTCCCTGGCACACATAGTAAAAAATCTTCAATGGAGCATCAGGTCAACAGGTAAAACTACTATGGGCAGGCCATCTACCACTACTACCACACATTGGAGTCTGTAACCTAGAAGACCCATACCCCAAACCCACCCTCCTCTCCCCACTCCCACTCCCCCTCCCCTGCCAACCATCCTCCCTGGTATCAGCAACCCCAGAGGCACAGGCACCATCTGCACAGATTGGAAGAGGTGAGTGACTGATCTCTTTGATAGACTGCCTATAGTCCCTAGGCCCTTGGTCACATCCCATGCCCCTTCCCCTCCCATCTCAGCACCATCAGTCAGCCAGCAGGTGGGAGTTCTGAGAACAGGCCACTCCACCACTTGGGCCTCTGTAGTGGGATATTCACTTTGTCTCCTTCTGTGGCACTGACCACGCCCATTGGGGGGTGGAGCCATGGGCGGAAGTGACCTGTGGAAGGAGGTCGGAGGGGGCCAGGAAAGGCTCGCTCTCTCTGGCGTGACTCGGACAGGAGAGGATCGGGTTGAATTTCCTGGTGTTCATCTGTCTAGGTTGTAAGTTATTTCTCCCTGAATAAACATCTATTCGGCCTATTTGTTTATCCTGATCCTTATTTACCGCAATAGACCTCCAGGATCCACTCTGCTACCCAAACCCACCTAAGCCATCATCCATGCCCTACCGGGCCAACCCCACCTCAACATCAGCATCCGCTAAAGGCACAAGCACCACCTGCACCAACTGGAAGAAAAGCCTCCCCATGAGCAGCCCTCTCCAGCAATATCAGAAGACCCTGTAGAACAAGCACCACTCATACTAGTTGGAAGAACAAGCACAGGCAAAACCTACACTATCTACTGATCTGAATAACAGACTCCATAGGCACAGGTACAACCCACACCGGTTACAATCACAGACACCATAGGCACAAGTAAAGCCCACACCAGCCAGAACTGGATGATACGCTGGATCTAGGCACCTAAACCAGAGTGGAGCAAGGTCATAGCAAAATGCCTGAAGGCCTGGTCTCACCCCAGCACCGAAAAGTAAACTAGACTATGTGCAACAGTGGCAGCCCTGAAGGAGAAGGTGTCTACGACTGTGCCATCTTCCGCTCGGCTTTTGTTATTTTATGCATTTGCCAATTCACTGTATCTGTCATAGAGGTTTTATCTCTGTTTATAGTGTGTACATGTGGGTATGTGATGTGTGTGAAGGCCATAGGTCAACCTTGGATGCTGTTCCTCATGAGCCAGTGACCTTTATTTTGTAAATGATTTTATTAGCATGTGTTAGTTATTAATAACTTGGATTTCATTATGACCTTTTTACATGTGTATATGACTTTCTTTGGTCATACTCACCTCCTGTTAACCTTTGTTGCCCACTTCCCACTCCTACTCCTTCCGTTCCTCTTTCCAACTTGTCCTTCTGTTTACATGTCTTCTTTAGTTATCATTAGGGATACTTACAATAGCAGGGTGAGGGAGGGGTCATTTATAGAACATGGGCACCTTACCAGCGTTTATACCACTGAAAAAAAATATCTGTCCCTACATCCACCGACCACTTATGGGCTGTAAGTCCTCACTGAAAGGTAGGGCTTCATGAAGCACTTCCCCCATTGTGCTAAGATGTTGACAGAACTGGTCATGTGCATGTTTGTTACATTTCCTTGGCTGAAATTACCTAAACTATTTAGAGTTTTAGCTTCTTGAGCCATAGTAAAGGAGAAGCACTCACCTCTTTAAATTCTTTCTGTATTTAAAGACTCCATGCCCATGGTATCCACTGTCTCATTGTCAATGAGGATGTATTGGTAAACATCTTCATTTCGTGGTACCTTGAATTCCTGTTTTAGCTTATTTTACAGGTTCTCATGTCCAGATGCCTTCTGCTTTGGTTTGGAACATCCAAGAATGGCTTGAAACCCTTATTGCCATTTCTCCTAACACAGAATGAAGTCCTTGTCATTGCCACATTTGGTCTGGCCAAAGATAGAGAGTATTTTGTTGCTGGCCTGTTTTGAGAAGACAGCTGATCATTTCTTTGATGCTTCACACTTCAGACAGAACAATTCCTTACTGTTTGCATAGTCAAATTCCTAGTGCTTACAGTACCAATTTATCTCTTGTCTCCAGAGCCCAATAAAGGCACCCCCATCTATGAACTATTTTCATTGCAGACACTTTGAGTTCCAAGAAGAAAAGATGAATGATGAGCTAGCTAATGGTGGGCCTGTTATAAAGTGCAAGGAACCATGCGTGGGGGACCTTGGCAGATTCCATGGCGAGTGAGAGTGAGGTTGACCAAGGTGGAGGGACAAACGTGCCAGGTAGAGAGAGCTTAAGTGAGAAGTTTAATTAGAAAATGGAGGGAAGGGGTAAGGAAAGAGAAAGGAGGTAATGAGGCACAGAGATACAGAGAGGGGACAGGAGAGAAGAGGGAGACAGGAAAGGTCCTGTCTGCCCCAGGGGAACACCAGGAAAAAAAGGGGAAAGAAAGAGAAAAAAGAGAAGAAAGAGAGCGGGAAAGAGAGAGCAGAAAGAGAGTGTAAGTGGGCAGAGGTCTTTCTTTTAAAGGGGTCCTTTGAACCTGAGCTGACCAAGGTACTTCCAGAGTACATTTTGCCAGGGGCAGGCCAGCATAATGCCTGAATCCTTACAGAAAGAAGTTGGCTTTCTGTCGCAGCGTAAAGCAGCAAGAAATCATGGGGAAGGAACAGGGAGACCTGTGCAAGAGAGAAGGTTCCTCAAGAGGTGTGCTTGAGCTGGTTATTCCAGTAATGGGGGTCAGGAGCTAGGAGTCTCTACAACTCGACTTCCCTATTGGTCCTGTCTCCTGAAAATCAAGATTTCCAGAACATTAATTTGCCTGTCCCAGAAGACAGGAAATGATAAGGCCAAAACTATTGTGCTATGAGCGCTTGGCTTTCACTTTTACTGGGAGTTTGGGGCACAAACTGAGAAGAGCAGGAGGCAGAAAGAAATGAGTAAGGTGTCTCCAACACGATTCAGGGCATCAGTGTCACCACTAGTGGATTCCTTTACCTACGATGAATGTCTGACTCCAGTAACAGGGAGAGGAAAACCGCTCCTGGACAAGATGTTATGTTCTCAGACTTTGCTGCAGAACTGGCCGTGCTCCCTGAAAGTACCCCACTTAGTTTTCTGAGGCAGCATGCTAACCTATATTGATGGAAAAGATATAATACTCCCATGCTGACAGATTATGATGAGATCCAGTTGAGTATAAAGGAAAGCTATGTGGCAATCACTTATGGATTGTGTAACAGCACAACAACTAGACAATAACAGCAAACATGACCTCAGTGAACATGCTGAGCTTGTCACCTGCACTGAGCCTGCAGCTGATGAAGTGTTGGAGTAACATTAGGATGGTCAAAATATCAAGGTCAAAGAAAACTTCAGGTTTTCAGAACAATCAACATTGGCTGTATTTAGGGGAACACAGAGCCTAAGGACCCTACAAATTATTCACCATCACCATACAAATTCCAGTGGGAGGATCATGCTGAATATTATGTGGTTGATCCAAACTCCATATATGTCTACAAATGATATAATTTTGAAATGATGAGGTGTGCTAAGGAAACATGTTTGATAATGAGAAGATAAAAAGTTATATTTGAAGGTGTGTCCTGAATCATGGAGCATGAATTTACTCTGTACATATCTAAACACCCATACATATTTTCTAAAGATGTGTGTGCATGCTCTCCATTGTGTGTGCCATGCAGAATTTATCCAAGATATGATGTGTATCCTACACATTCAAGTTAAACACAATGTCATGGAGAGAAGTCAGGATACCTACTCCTCTCTTGATAAAGCCCTTGGCAATTGATGGCTGGTGATATTTTAGAGTTTCAGAGGAATGACCTGAAAAAAGCAACAGTACATCTCACTGCAAAAGAGCATTTCAGAGGCTTCTACTGCCTCAACATGGACCCCATGTGTCTATAGTTTCTCTAGTCTCGATATTGTAGAATTGGACTGGTTGGTGATTCCTTGAATAAAAGCTATGCACTTCCTGGACAAAACATAAGAGGAACATAGGCTGCTAGAAATGTTATGCTACAGTATTATTGTTGAACACTAAGAAGATGACACTTCATAACTTTTTTCTCCTTAAGAGTGGAAAGGTTTGAGCCTCATAGGATAAACATTAGAGGAAAGGAAATGCTGATTACAGCGATACATTTCCACACAGAGATGTTTGGGTTTCTCCTCTTGCTAAGATTGCACCAGAGAGAGCAGGGGAAGTGATAAAGCACATCCAGAACTGCTGGGCATCAAGGAGAAGGAGTCTCAGAGTGTAAATTAGGACTTGTCTTAATGGGCCATCAAGGATCTTTAGTGGAGATGAGTCAAGTGAATTCAAAAGATTTTGAGCCAAATCGTGTAACATGCCTCATCCTTTGCCTTGGCAAGGCGTTTGACCTACAAAGCCCTAAAATGGAATTCCTATGCTCATACTTCCCACAGTATGTCTCTCGATTCAGCAACAGGATGTAGTTAGTACCACAAATGTACAGCTAGAGAATACTATACAGCTTAATTTTTTGTTGTTTCTGGTTGTGGTTTTATTTCAGTTGAGATTTTTGTTTTCTTTGTTTTGGTTTCATTCTTTTTACTGTTTTGTTTTGCTCTTTGTATATTTATTTTACATCCCAGCTGGCCACTCAGTCCCTCTCCCCTATTCTGCCTCCTACTCCCATGTCTGTCTTTCTTCAGTCTCCATTCAGGAAAGGCAGGTCTCCTGTGAATATCAACAAAATGTGACATATCAAGTTTCAGTAAAACTAAGCACTTCCCGTGTGTGTGTGTGTGTGTGTGTGTGTGTGTGTGTGTGTGTGTGTTTATAAGAGTATGGAAATGTGTGCATGCATAATGAATCCCAAATTGCTAGAAACAATATAAAATAATTAAAGAGTAGATCTAAAGGTCACTGTGACAACTGCTGTTACTTTTAGCATGTGTATCTGCCAAACATGTTTTTCTGACTCCCTGGTATCTAGGACCCACTTTCTTTTAAGTACAAGTGGTGGGCTATTGGTGTTCCATTAAAATGATTTGATCAGGGTATGTGAACCATCTCTCCTTTTGGTATACTGTATTTATTGTCAGTGTAGAATGTCTCAAGAGACATCAAAGTAGTAAACTTACTTAGGATATGATTTAATGACATAAAGTTTCCTATTCCACATCAGATAAATTACTTCCAGAGACAATTTTTTTATTTTATTTATTTATTTATTTTATATAACCAAGTCCATTTAAATGAAAACAAACATTTATAGACAATATTTGGGAATTTGGGCGTTGTCCTTTCCAAACTCCTTCCTGCTGGTAAGCGGCGCTGTCATGGGGGATTTTAAGAAGATGCAGAAATCCTGGCTGTAGTCTGTAAGGCTGCTTTGTCCAGCTGTTTTGAATGTAGGATCACCTGGTACTCTATTTCACACAGTCTGGCTTGACCAAACCACATGAACCTGGAAGGAATCCACAGCTTTTCATTTTCTGTGGAAACAAAAATAGAAATCCTTTTCCCCAGTAACTTGTCCTTAAACTTAAATTTTGGAGTCAAAGCATTTTCTTTATTTAATTTATTATTTTACATGTCGATCCCAGTTCCCTCTTCCTCCCTCCTTCCCAACCTCCCTCCTTCCCTCCCTCCCTCCCTTTTACCCTCCCTCCCCTTTCACATGCACCCTAACCACCCACCCTCTCCTCCAATCCCCCATCCCAATTCCTTATGTAGGGGAGTGCCATCCAGTTGGGGTCATGTAGATCTGACAGGTCATGTGAAGTAGGGACTAGGGCTTCTCTCCTGTCTCTAGATTAAGGCAGTTATCCCTCCATGGGGGATGTGTTCGCAAAGACCTTTTGTTCTCCAGGGATACATCCTGGCTCCACTTTCTGAGGTCACTTAGACTTCTCAGTCCTCCAGGCTGAGACCCATATTCAGGGGGGCCTGAGTCAGTCCCATGCTGGCTTCCCACCTATCAGTCTGGTGGCCCATTAGCTCCTCCTTGTTCAGGTAAGCTGTCTCTATGTGTTTCTGCTGCCTGGTCTTGTCCTCTCCATCTGCATCTGGGTTCTACTTCGACTCAGTGTTTATGTATGGGTGTTTGCTCCTGTTTCCAACAGTCATTAGTTGAGGGCTCCATGAATAAGTTAGTTGTTGATCTCACTATCCGGCAAGGGCATTTTTGGTAGCCTTTACACAGAAGCTCAAATTGTTAGTTGGCAGCAGTCTTGTAGTTCTCCAGAGACAATTTTGAAGATGAAAAGGGATATAGAAGTGGTTAAAACAGGTTCCATTTATACTATGATTCATTATATAATACAACCATACTCACCTCTGCCTTCACCTCTCCATTTGAATTCTACATTCTGAATTTGAGAGACTATTCATTTCCTCTTTAAGGACTGCTCTAGTGTGTGAAAGTTGGTGCTAAGGTTGTTTTATCATACTTCAACTGTGTTTGAATATTCAGGGTTTGCTGTAGTTTGATAGCTGGACTCTGTTGGTGATGTATTTCTCTGGCTACTACTGTTTGTATGCCTACAATGGTATCTAGGCATCTGTGTTTGGGATGATGATTTCTGAGTTTATCTTTGTTGGATAGATGTTTTTGCTTTGGTTTCTGTTTCCTCTCTTTGTCTTCTAGCTGGAGTGGCCTATAGTTAAGTAAAGTGTCTCTACCTGAGTTGGAGGCTGGAGTGCTGGTTTGTGGTGTGGCCTCTTGTCCAGCAATGTGCTATCACTGTATTTGGGTGCTGGGATGTGATGATGAGAATGGGAGAGACAGTTAGGGGCTGGCTGGGCAAGCACTAAGAAAGTGATAATACCCTATCCAGAGTTCAAGGGCTGGCATGGGGTTGAGGGCTTCCACCAGAGTTATAGGCTGACATATAGCAGTTTGGGGTAGGTTGGGTGGGCACTGAGGAAGTGTTAGCCATCTGCAGGCAGGGGCTTACCTGGGGTTCTGGTTGCTGGCATGGCCTTGGGTATAATATAGTCCTTTGGCATAACATAGGCCTCTGGCTTTCTTGAAAGACAGCATCAGCAATAAATTTACTAGAGAGATTAATGCCCACCAAGACATGTGGTGGCTTGATAGAAAAAACAATGACCCCCCCCAAAGGAATAGGAGGTGTGACCTTGTTGAAGAAAGTGTGTCACTGTGGAGTGACAAAGTCACAGGCTTTGGGGTCCCTTTTGTACAAACTTCCCTTAGTGTGACTCCCAGTTGACTTCCTGTCGCCTGCAGAACTTAGGACTCTCAGCTCCTCCAGCACTATGTCTACCTGTATACTGACTGCCATGCTCTCCACCATGATAATAACTTCTAAGCTTGTAAGTAACCCCCCCTCCACACACACACACACACACACACACACACACACACTTAAAGAAAGAATTTCTGTGGTCATGGTGTCTCTTCACACAACAGTAACTCTAACTCAGACAGAACAGTAAGAGCTTCTATAACACTTCAAGCTGAAACACTAAGAAGCTTCACTATCGGCAGCTAACCTGAAAAAGCACAGATTTGAGAATGGACAAAGCTCTAAAAGCATGAGGCTCAACAACCCTTTCAGAGCCAAGAGACTAACACTATATCCAGACCAGCACTGCTATGTGCAAGATATGTCATAATTTTAAAAAAAAAAAAAACTATAAGCTTCCAGGACAGTGCATCAGGGACACTTAGGCTGCCAGAAATTGTACACTATAAAATTATTGGTGCACATCACAGAGATGGTTATCTCCTTAAGAGTGGAATGATTTGAGCTGAAGAAATGCCATGACCCAGATAGACACAGGAGGTGCATACCCACACAGAGCTTAGGATTCCCCTTTTGCTGATGTTGCTTCAGAATAGTGTTGAAGCTCATCCAGAGCTGCTTGGCATCCAGGAGGAGTCTGGGAGTATACATTACTGGTTCTCCTAATGGGCTTTCAAGGATTTTTAGTGGAGATGAGTCAAGTGAATTCAAAAGATTTTAACCAAAACCTGTACCATGTCTCATCCTCAGCCTTGACAAGCACTTGACCTACAAAGCCCCAAAGAAGCATGGCTATACTCCTCTTTAAAACGCTATTCTAGGTGGTGGTGCGTATCTTTAATCCCAGCACTCGGGAGGCAGAGGCAAGTGGATCTCTGTGAGTTCAAGGCCAGCCTAGTCTACAAAGCTACACAGAGAAACCCTGTCTTGAAAAATAAAAGAAAAGAAAAATGCTATTCTAATTTGTGACTGCCTTTCTACCATGTGTCCAAAGCCACACAGGGTAATTCAGTGCCACTATCTTGCAGCAAGAGAATACTGTTTAACTTATTTTTGTTGTTCTTGTTCTTGTTGCTCAATTTTTGGATTGGGTTTTGCTTGCTTTGTGTTTTGGGGGCTTTTTTGTTGGTTGGTTGATTGGTTGGTTTGGTTTCAAGTTTTGAATTTTTTTTCGTTATGTTGTTCTTGTCATTGTTTTGATATTGTATATACTGCCTGCCATTTTAAAGCCCCTATTAAGTAAAAGGACTGCATTTTATGAATAAAAAAATCCACTTTCGTGTCTTCACTCTTAAGCCTAGCTTTTTAAATCTGGTATGGTATCACATTCCTGTAACCTCAGGAGTAACAGGCAGAGATGGATCTCTGCAAGGTCCAGGCACCATGGGCAATACAGTGAGTTTCTAACTAGCCAGACTACACAGGGGTTTGGTTCCTAGGTGCGGATGTCATAGTTTACTCTGGGGATACTCACTTCATGATGGGAAACATATCATACTTGTCCTTACAATCATACATTTAGTTCCTCCTAAAATATGGTACTGTGTTCACATGTTCACAAAATAGCCATGAAGACCAAATTAATGAGAAACACAACTGCATTGCCATAATGCCTCTCAGTAAATGAAAATATTCATTCAGGGCATACAAAAGAAATCAGGACACCCGAAGCTAGATGCCCTTCCTTTCTTTGAAATATAGAATCATGATAACCACACAGAAGAGATAATGGCTTCCTAGACATGTTGAAACACAGCTTTATTTTTGGGCACCATTGGTTATGATATTCATTTGGTGCCTTTTTGTTTTTGTTTTGTTTTGTTTTCAGATTTATTTCTTTTATTTATATTGATGTGTGCTTTGCCACTAAATGTCTGTGCAGTACATGCATGCAGTTCCCCTTGAGGCCAGAAGAGGGCATCAGATTCCATCTAGAACTGTAGTAATGGAATTATCATCGTACTGTGGGTTCTCTAGTAGAGCAACAAATGCTCTTAATAATGTAGGAGCCATCTCTCCGGAACCTATACTTGTCTTTTGTCCTTCCAGCCTTGAGTGCTTTTTAGTTAAGTTGGATCACCTGTAACCAAAGAGGGAAGTTTCTGAAGAGAGCATGCTAACTTACTTAGGTCGCCAGGCATCCATGCAGGTCTCTCATAGGTTCAGGATCATAGCCCGTCATCATATTGTCAGGGTTGGAACAGACCTGTTACCTCTCATCTAGGACAACAATGTAGATTAGGCCCACTTGATGAAATGCAGAGTTGAGAAGAACCTCCTTGATGTTGAAAGACCCATGGAGGGCATGGACACTAACACCCCTACTCAGGAAAGGCGCCCCACCCCCAATTCACTCACAAGAAGCAGTTTTGATGCAAAAGCATGAGGTCTTTTATATTCCAGTGCACAGAGGTCTGCAGCCATACTCCACGTGGGGTAGAGGACTGGGAACCCTGGGTACAGGCTTCAGGCAGCTTTTATAGGGTTACAACAAAGCCCTTGCATTACAAACCAATCATCTTATAGCATCCAGTGTGGACTAATCAATTTGAACTATCCCAGCCTGCCCTTAGCCCAGGAAGTCTGCTTTTACTAGGGCTTCTGGATAGTGTGGCATGGCTCATTTCTGGTTTTTTTTTTTTTTTTTAATTGTATAGATGGCATAGTCACCTTTGTTTTTATTATTATTTACTTATTTTATATAACCAAGTCCATTTAAATGAAAACAAACATTTATAGACAACATTTGGGAATTTGGGCATTGTTCTTTCTAAACTCCTTCCTGCTGGTAAGCGGCGCTGTCATGGGAGATTCTAAGAAGACGCAGAAATCCTGGCTGTAGTCTGTAAGGCTGCTTTGTCCAGCTGTTTTGAATGTAGGATCACCTGGTACTTTGTTTCACACAGTTTGGCTTGATCAAACCACATGAACCTGGAAGGAATCCACAGCTTTTCATTTTCTGTGGAAACAAAAATAGAAATCCTTTTCCCCAGTAACTTGTCCTTAAACTTAAATTTACAGACCTGGCATGTGCATTGTTCTAGGTTCTAGGTTCTATCATAGCACTGTGGGGCCAAAGGGGAAGAAACATTAATTCCATTACATCTAGAGGTGTGGCATATAACAAAATGGGAGGTTCTGTAGAGGCTTGTAAAGTCCTCCAACTTCCTCACAGACTTCATTTCTTACCCTTAATTGAGGATGTATTTCTCCGAGGCAAACTTTCATTCTTGGGGTAAAAAGAATCTACTCTTAAAAGTAAAGGACAGATATATACAGAGAACACAAATATAGATACATAACTCATTAAATTTTGTGATGACTGTCTGGTGAGATGACTAAGTGGGTAAAGGTAATGTAGACAAGCCTATTGACCTGAGTTCCTTCCCAGGTTGAAAGAGAGAATGAACCTTCCACAAATTGTTCTCTGACCTTCATATAGGTAGGAGTGCCAGGGCTTTGGCCACAGAAGCTAAGACATCTGGTTTTCCATTCTTCACTCACCCTAGAATCTCTCCATTTGATACATTTATGCAATTATCCTACTATATGCTCCATTTGAGAGATGTGGGACTTTTGCTATTTTACTTTGCTACCCAGCAGCTATAGAAACTAAGAAAGCCATCAACAAGCATCAAATGAAACACAAGTTAAGGGGATATCATCATCTGGGATGTGTAACTGAGCTGAGAGCACTGTGAGGCCCAAAATGTTCTTAAAGGTCTTCTGTACATGCCTGGATTGCTGTGGTATGGTCTGGTGTGTGTGTGTGTGTGTGTGTGTGTGTGTGTGTGTGTGTGTGTGCGATTGTCTACCTCTGATTGTCTCAAAGAGACTGTACCTTGTCATGAAGCTCAAACCACTCTGTGACTTGTTGAAGACTTAACTAGAGCTTGGAACCCACTTCAGTGAGGATGGAAAGCATCTGCAACAAATGGTGCTGGCACAACTGGATGATGGTGTGTAGAAGATTGCAGATAGACCCATGTCTATCACCATGCACAAAACTCAAGTCCAAATGGATCAAAGACCTCAACATCAATCCAGCCACACTGAACCTCTTAGAAGAGAAAGTAGTAAGTACCATTTTTGTACAGGGTACAAAATTGTTACAGGAGACCGCTTCCTCCTGTAACTCCACTAGCACAGACACTAAAATGGACAATTAACAAATGGGACTCCTCAAACTTAGAAGTTTCTGTAAGGCAAAGGACACAGTTGACAAGACCAAGCAGCAGCCCACAGACTGGGAAAAGATCTTCACCAATCCTACATCTGACAAAGGGCTGATCTCCAAAATATACAAAGGACTCAAGAAACTAGTCAACAAAACACCAAATGATCCTATTAAAAATGGGGTACATAACTGAAGAAAGAAATATCTATAGAGGAAATCAAAAAGGCTGAAAGACACTCAAGAAAGTGCTCAACATCCTTAGCTATCAGAAAAATGCAAATCAAAACAACTTTGAGATACCATCTTACTCCTGCCAAAATGGCTAAAATTAGAAACACCAATGACAACTCATGCTGGAGGGGATGTGAAGAAAGGGGAACACTCCTCCACTGCTGATGGGAGTGCAAACTTGTACAGCCATTTTGGAGATCAGTATGGTGCAGTTCTTCAGGAAAATGGGTATCAGTCTACCATAGGACCTGGCAATCCCCCTCTTAGGCATATACCCAAATGATCCATATCCATGCAACAAAGACATCTGTTCAACTATGTCCATAGCAGCATTATTTGTAATAGCAAGAACCTGGAAGCAACCTAGATGCCCCTCAACTGAAGAATGGATAAAGAAGATGTGGCACATTTACACAATGGAATAATACTCTGCTGGGGGGGGGGGACGATGAAATCTTGAAATTCACAGGCAAGTGGATGGCACTTGAAGAAACCATCCTGAATGAGGTAACCCAGTCACAAAAAAAGAGGAAAATGGTGTGTACTCACTCATATATGAATTTTAGACATAGAGCAAAGGATCACCAGCCTATGATTCACACCACCAGAGAAACTAGGATACAAGGAGGATTCTAAGAGATTCATATATGGTCCCTCACAGAAAGGGAAAGGGACAAGATCTCCTGAGCTTATGGGGGGGGGGGCAGTGAGTGGAGAAGGAACTAGGAGAAAGAGAAGGGGAGGAGAGGAAAGCACATGGGACTAGGAAGACTGAGTCAGGGGAGGAATAGATGAGAGAAGAGATAGGGGAAGTAGGGGGAGAGACAGAGAGAGAGAGAGGGAGAGAGAGAGAGAGAGAGATACCATAAAAGAAAGCTGTTATAAGTTTGAAGAGAAAACTGAACCTAGAGAAATGTCTAGAGACCTATAAGACTGACCCCAACTAACAATTTGAGCAACAGTGAAAAGGCTACCATAAATGCCCTTCGCTGATAATGAGATCAACGACTAACTTATCCACCATTATGGAGCCCTCATCTAGTAGCTGATGGAAACAAAAGCAGACACCCACAACTAAACACTGTGCTGAACTGGAATCCAGATGCAGAGAGGGAGGACAAGCCCGGACTACAAAAACAGAGACAGCTGACCTGAACAAGGAGGAACTAATGGGCTCCCAGACTGATAGTTGGAAATCCAGCTCATGGGTCTCAGCTAGTAAGCCTGGGCAGTCTAAGGGTCCTCGGACAATGGAACCAGGACATATCCCTGGTGTACAAAAGGACTTTGGGAGCACATCCCCCATGGAGGGATACTCCCTTAACCTAGAAGGCCTAGTCCATACTCCAAATGACTTGACAGATTTAGATGACCCCTCCTGGAAGACATCACCCTACATGTGGAGTTGGGGAAGGAAGAAAAAAATGTGTTAGTCATAAGGAAATAACCCCACCCACCAGTCCCTATGTAGTGAGATGTGTAGCCCACACCTGCACATGGGCCATTGGGATGGCTCAGCACATGGATGCTTGCTGGTGTATCTAATGAACTGATCATGCTCCAAAGGGTGCATGTAGAAGGAAATGACTTCCCAAAGATGCCCAGCTACCGTCCCTACACACAGTAGCATGAATTCGTTTATGGTCACACATAAAAAAAAAAGAAAGAAAAGGTTGGGAAAAAATCTCTCCATTGTATTCAGACTTTGCAATCACTTTTTTTAAAAAATATGTGTGAATGAATATGTTACCAGCTTGTATTTCCATGCATCATATGTATATATCGTGTCTGGGAAGCCAGAAGGAGGCACCATATCCCCTGAAACTGGAGTGACAGACAGTTGTGACTTGCTATGCCAGTGCTGTGGAATGAGGCAAACTCTGGGAGAGCAGTCGGTGCTCTTACTCACTGAGCCATCCCTCCAACCCCCTTTTCAGTTTTTAGTTTTGGTCTGGTTTTTATTTGTTTGTTTGTTTGGTTGGTTGGTTGGTTGGTTGTTTGGTTGGTTGGTTGGTTTTTGTTCTGTTTTATTTTTTGTTTTTGTTTTGTTGTTATTTTGGTTTTTTGTTCTCGTTTTTGTACTGCCAGGGATCAAACCAAGGTCATTGGCTTGATTTGCAAGTGGTTAATGCCTGAAGTTCTCTCTCACACACTTTTTTTAACCACCATTCCCACCCAGATAACCAGCATCAGACATGAATAATACCTCCATCTTGGAAGACATGGATTCAGTTCCCAGCCCTTACGTGGTAGCGCATACATACTGTCTGTGACTCCAGTCCCAAGGGTTCTGATGCCATCTTCTGACCTCCTCAAGCACCAGTCCTGCCTATGGTTCACATATATACACCCTGGTAAAGCACACATATACATGAAATACTCATTATAAGGCTTGGAAGATGAATGAGAACAAAAGGCCAGCTGAGCATTGGAGAACATAACTGCAATTCCAGCCCCAGAGCAAGAGGACCAGGAATCGGCTCTCACCCTCACCTACACATGAAGCTTGAGGCCAGCTTGGGCTGTGTTTTAGCATGTTATGTGAAAAGAAAAATAGTGAAACAATATAAAAATATGGAAATGAAAAAATGAGAGAAAAGATTACAAAGTAAGCCACTCTAGAGGGGAATAAAAGCAGTTAATGTAGCAGAGAAGCTTGTGGTGGTACTAAATTCTTTGGCCCATGCTTGGACTTCCAGCACATGGGAGATGAAGGTAGGATCCGAATTCAGGATCATCCTTGGATACATAAGGAGCTTTAGGTCAGCCTTCACTACCTAAAGGGGTAACCAGGAAGGAGGACAGTACTAGAGGGGAGGGGAAGAGAGAGAAGACAGTGGAGAAAATGTCAAAGTAATACTTGAACAGAAAATCTCTCAAAGCCGAAGAATGTGCATTTTTTTTAATGTAAAGGGTCCAGTGAGGCTTGAGGTGTGGCTCAGTCAGAGCTTGTGACTAGTGTGAGCATGGCCTGGGTTCAATGCCTAGATACAGTAAATGAAAATGGTCTCATGTCTAGACAGATCATTAGATTTTAGGTTACTAAGTACAAAGGGAATATTCTACAAATCTGTAAAAGAAACAAGGAACATGCAAGGAATTGGAGCAGCCCAGATCTCTCCATAGACACAATGTGACCTACAAGAATAACAGTGTTTTCAAAATTCTGAAGATTATTATTATCATCATCATTATCATCATCCAAATGGAATTCATGTCAACTAAGATGGGAGCTGTCTATACAAGACACAGGAAAGGGACTGACTCTTCACAAAGAGACAGGCTTTGGGGATAGATAGATAGACAAGGTGCAGTTACTGTAACACTGTAGATCCTATGTAAATTTTTCTTGTCCCTTGTTGTCCTTTTCCTCTCTTGTAGTTCTTGCGGACTCATTCACGTTGTCACTCAGAGCTGGCACGTGTGAGTAATCCCACAGAGGCTTTCTTGAACTCCCCTGCTGGTGTTTGGAGCTTGAGTCAGACTGTTTTAAGAGTGTATCTGAGAGAAGCAATGGTCCATTACTTAGTTGAACTCTTCCTTTTTCCTTCAGACCAAGTCTCAGTAGCTCAGACTGGCCATTTGCTTGCTGATCATCTTGACTTCCCCATCCCAGAGTCCAGGTTTGGGCCACCACAGTCTGCCTGACAGTGCTGGATTTTGGTGCATAAGGGCTTATTTAGAGAGCCCTAGTTCTCAGGGGGCTCCAGGCTGACTGGTCCATAGCTTACCACACCTTTTCTAACAGCACAGTGGCTGGAATGATCTACTGAGGTATCTTGGTGAAATTTCACTACATATCTACTGTCACATCCCCAACACACACACACACACACACACACACACACACACACACACACACAGTGACAATCCTATGGATCTTCCTTGTTCCTCTATTGCTTATTCAATTTAGGAGACTGATCTTTCCTCCTCTTCTTTCATCTGGACCTAATTTGTCAGTAGCCCTTTTCCCACCTTGTCTTGTTGAAGAGGGAGATTTTAAGGAAGGGAAGAGCTATTCCAAGGCAGTATTTGGAAAGTGAGTTTTCAGTTCCCCACAGATAATGTAGTGAAATGTTTCTCATTGTTGAAATATCAGATTGCTGAGAATCACCCGGAAAGGTTGAGAACACAGGTTATTTGCACCTGTGGGTGCAACTGAGCTAATGCTTCAGTAGGCTGGGCCCCAGTCCAAAGTGCTTTACAGCATTTATAGGCTACTCATTGTTAACTTTTTGTCTTTCCAGTCCTTGATGCATTTGAATGTTAGCATATCTGACTGAGTATGATGAACGGGAGTTTCTCTTCAGCAAGCCTGTTTGTAGAAGTGGGAACAGTAAGGGTAGAACAGCTATTTTGCAAGTATACATTTCTCAAGATAAGAGAGGGGTTTTAACCGATGCAGGAAGTCGGCAGAAGTTCAAAACAGCTCAGCATGTTAGTTTTGGCTGTCACTGCAGCAGGAAATTTCACCCTATTTCATTCTTATCATGAAGAGGAGAAACAAGTCTTTTTCTTTGAACAGGAGGGATGCTGAAGAGCTGTCCATGTGTGTCCCAGGAACTGGTTCTGGAAAGGACAGCTTGGCTTCTGATGAACAGGGGCAAGCTAGTTAGTAGGGAGGGGAGGGAAGTTCCCTGTGACCTTACTGTTCCCTATGACCTTTTGTACCCTGGACAGCCAGACACCTTTTGTGATGTGACCGGTTTTGTGGGGATTCTTCTTCCTCTTGTAGCATTTGTTTCAATCACAGACATGTTGGCAAGATTCAGGTGTCTACTTGGGAGAGAGACTGGAGAGTATAGAAAAAGGCAGAAGGAAACTGGCCTTCTGTCATGGTGTAAAACAGTAAGAAATGAATGGTCTTGGGAAAGATTCACTTGATTCCTAGGCCGGCCATGGGGAGCTTCCTGAAGGGTGTGGGCTTGAGCTAGGCCTTCCAGGATTGGGGCTCGGGAACTGGGGGACCTCTGAGAGGCAACCTGACTTCTTCGCTTGTTTGGTTTCTGAAGTTAAAGATTCTAGAACATTAGTTTATGTGGCCCAAGAGGTAGTAACGGTCAATACTATAAATGCTCTGCCAGGTTCTCTGTTTTCACTCTGGGTGGTGGGTAGAAAAGAACAGGAGTCAGGCAGGGATGAAAGAAGTGTGTAAGCTAAGGGTATCACTGCTCCTCTCTCCCTTGTATTCTGGGGCTGTCTGACATAACAGGGGGAGAAAAACCCCACTGGAAAAGGCCCAAACTTATCAGACTTTATAACAGGAGCAGTCTGAAGAGACCAAAGTGCCACTTAGTTGCAGTGTCACTTGAGGCTGGTAAATGCTATGTGTTGGTGGTAAGTTTTCTAGTGCAGCTAAAGAAATCTAAGGTGCAGTAGTCCTCAGGGAGGACCTTGAGGAGGAAAGCAGAGAACAAGGTGGTTATGAAGGATAAAAGGGGATATTGGGGGAGAGGTTTAAGAGAGGAGAGTGATGGGAAGGTAAGGCATTACAAAGCCATATAAGAAAATGAAGTAGATTATAAACACCTCAAAAACACACATACACACCCCTATAAAATATGGTTAATGGTGTAACACAAAAAATAAAAGACCCAGAAATTGACACTGGAGTTCAAACTTCAATCTGAAGGTCAGAGAAGGAAAGCAGCTGGCCACTAGCTCTTTTCTCTATCTATGCTCAGACCAAATAGGTGATCCTAAGACTGCTCCCAACTTCACAGCTCCTCAGATTCGTTCAGACTGCTCTCAACATGGCTAGAGACTAATTCTGCAAAACTGACTTTGCTTCTTCCTTTTATACCTCTCAAATCCTGGGATTAAAGGCGAGTGACCCCAAGTACAGAGATCACCATTGTGTGACTGGCTCAATTTCATGAAGCTCAGTGTGGCCTTGAACTAACAAAGATCCACCTGCTTTGAGTCCTGGGATTAAAGGTGTGTGCCACCACCACCTAGCTCTATGGCTAGCTAGTACAGCTGTGTTGGGATTAAAGGTGTGTATCAATACTGCCTGGCTCTATGGCTTGTGACTGGCTTTGCTTTCTGTACCCTCACAAAAGCTTTAATAAATCATAAATAATATATCACCACATAATGGACTTAATGTGAGGATATTGCTACTCCTAGAAGCCATAGGTTACCAAATAAAAAGCCCAACACTAGGTGTGGGATTCTTCCTTCAAGCTGTTTGTCCAAGGGATCCAAGAGACCTCTAAAAACAAGACAGGCTATCGCCATTTTTATCAACTGACCACAGAAACTTATGGTAAAAACCTATTGCTGAAGCTGAATAGTGGTGGTGGCACATGGGAGGCAGAGGCAGGAAGGTCTCTTTGAGCTTGGGGCCAGCCTGGCCTACATAGCTAGCTCCAGGACATCCAGGGCTACACAGAGAAATTCTGTCTTGAAAATTAAAACAAACAAATAAAAGGACCTACTGCTGAGGACATCATATTTTGGTGACGTGACTTGAAGTAATGATGCTGGATGTGTAACAGAGCAGACAAAAAAATTATAAAGGGATATGCCTCATCATGAAGCACTAAGCTCCTTCAGCTGAGCATCGATAGGACAAGTAAACAGGCTGCTTGCAAAAAATAATCAACTGTCTTAGCCAGTTGTGAACCCTAGGAGTTGTAGCAACAACCAGCCTGGCAAGTATGCCCAAGGGTACAACAGTGGCATGAATCATGAATGTTGTGAGGCTAACTATCCCACCAGAGGAAATGCATGTCTGATACTGTAAACCCGGCCAAGAGCGTGTGGCTGGGTTTCTCATAGCATAGGCATGAAAGGCAAGCCTATTACTATTTTGCTAACAAACTTCCTCCTTTAAAAAAAAAAAGTGTGTGTGTGTGTGTGTGTGTGTGTGTGTGTGTGTGTGTGTGTGTGTAGAACCTGGAGTTACAGGGGGTTTCAAGCCATCTGACTTGGGTGCTTGGAAGGCTACTCAGGTCCTCTGAAGATCAACAAGAGTTTTTTACCACTGAGCTGTCTCTCTGGCCCCTAACTATGCTTTTAGACAAAGAGTTGGAGCTGCTGAACTAGGAAGATGGGCTTTGAAACAAGCCTCTCAGATGATACCATGATTTTATGAAATGAAGGTATAAAAAGTCTTATCTATTGTTCATTTTTAATCCTTTTTCAATGTTAAAAACCAAACCCAACACCCTGTGATGATAGGCAAATACTCTGTCACTCAGTACATCCTCAGCCCTTATAATTTTGAGACAGTCTTTCTATGTAGCCCAGGCTGCCTTCCCCCTTATGAACTTCCAGCCTCAGTCTTCTGAATGCTGGCATCTTAGGCATGTGCCACCGTGACTGACCTATGGTTAAGTTTTAAGCATCAATGCCACTGGGTATAATTCATATGCAAAAAAAATGCAACCACAATGCATGTATTGTTTGAAGAGAATTGACAAATATGCAACCATCTGTACATGAGACCTGAGAAGGCTTCTGTAACCATCATCACATTCCATCTGGATTTTCCATTCACAGTAGTATCCTCAAGCCACTGAGGCCTAAACCCACTGCTCTGTTAGTACAGAAGATTCTCTATTTCCAGAGCTTCACATCATTATACAGAATATCCTCTTTCTTTTTATTATTTTTAGTTATTAAAAAATAATGGATTCATTGTTTTGTGTCTTTTACTCAGCCTGTTTCTGAGATATTCATATTGCACCTGTCAGTAGTTTATCCCTCTGTCATTGCTAAGCAACATTCCATTGCTTCTATACATAAAAATTTATCCATTCATGCACTGTTTTGAGTTGTTTCCAAGATGGGCAATTAATACAGCTAAAAACATTCTATAATATATCTCAAGTTAATGCTCATGCACAGAAAATAAAAGTTGAGATGATTATGGGTTTTTTGCAGCCATTTCCCATGTAGTGTTCCAGAACCAATCACCGAAGTATCTTGCTACCTTTGAATAAGACCAAGTGAATGATACATATTTGGGATCTGTTTGGGGACTGTGTATTCCACCAACTGCATAGTTATCCCCAGAAAGCTCCCCACCCTAATTACTCAAGCTTTATAGCAAATCTCAAGATTAGGTTGTGTAAAGCAGAGCATGGGAGCTCAGACATGCACATGGAAGGCTGGGACAAGAGGCTCACAAGTTTGCAACCAGTTTTTGCTTGCACAGTGAATTCCAAGATAGCCTAAACTACACAGTAAGACCTTGTTTGTAAAAAAAAGGAATGAAGAGATGGAGCAAAAGAAGGAAGAAGGGAAAGAAAGAAAAAAAGAAAGAAGTTAGAAGGAAGGAAAAAAAGAAGGAAGAAAGGAAGGAAAAGGCCAACCAAAATACACTCATATATACTCAAACATTTTCTAAAGTATACATCTTCTAAAGTATGTTCTAGATTGTCTATACTTTCATATGAACTGTAGAGTCAGGTTAGTGCCTACACAAATTTTGTTAAGACATTGATAGCTGTTGCATTAAATCTGTAGATCAATTCAGGCAAAACTGAATTAGCAGTACCTGGTTAACATTTAAATAGTACCTATTTAACATTTAAATTTTGCATGGGGGTATGGGAGTTTTATAGGATTCCAGTATGCAGATCTTGAATATATCTAAAATTACTTAACAATAATACCTGTCTGACTACTGTTGTGCCATTGAATCCAAATGCATGGAACATGTGGAAATGTAATTGTCTTTTATATGTTGACCTTGCATCCTGTAACCTCTGGAAAACTATTAACAGAAGTTACCCTGTGCATATCCTTAGGACTCCCTCCTATACTCATACATCAATGACAAGCAAAGGCAGTTTCTTGCTAATCTGATGTGGTTTTCTATTTTCATGTCTTACTGTAGTGGCCAGGGCTTCAGTAGAATGATAAGTGGAGCTGATAACCAGTCTAAGAGAAGAGAGCATTTTTTCTTCAACATGGGGTCCATCTTACAACTACAGTACAATTACCTAATTCAGGAATATAACCTTGTTTCAGTGCTATTCAGGAACCCAAAGCCTTTATTCAAATTCTCTAATGTTATTTTTCTGGTCTGACCTATTTAGTCAATGGGTTTTCTTAGCATACTTTCACTTGGCACAGCTCATGACTTTGACCCAGGTAATGTATTATTTTGCATTGTTCCTCAACATGGGCTTGTCTGGAATTTTGTCACGATTAGACTGAGGTTATACAATTCCAGGAAAAGCACCACAAAAAAAAATCACTTTACATACCCTCTCAGTGTATCCTGTTAAGAGCACAGACATCAGTAAGTCAATACTGTGATGTCAACTTTTATTTTTCATGGCTTAAATTTTGATTTATCTGATATGGAAACATTGTCTATCCTACAAACTGTATCTACTGAAAGAATATATAAGTGAAGTGTATGCACTGTACAACACACATGCTAATAAATTATAAGAGGCAACAGATTAGGCAATAGGTGAAAAATGATGCTTCTGACCAGGTTCTCGAGATAAGAAAATTCCAGATTGAAACACCATTTGATACGAGGAGGCCAACACCATTCTGGAGAGTATTGAATAGCTTTCTGGTCTAAGCACAGCTCTTAAATTTGGAGGAAAAGGCTCTTGCTTTTACAGTGTGACTGTTTTGTGTAGAAGGCCTTCCCACCCAGCATGGAGTGCAGGGCCACTGGCCAGTTTCCCCAGAGTGACTGCAGAAGGGATTGGGTTAGTTAATTTCCACTGCCCACCCATTTCTACAATCAGGCACTTCAGAGAAGTACTAGTACTGTGAATATTGTCACCACTGTCTTCACTGTCAACTGCGCTGACTCCCTTTCCCTTTCAGAGAGCCTGTAGCCAGCAATAAATGGAGAGAGAGGGAGAGAGAGAGAGAGAGATTTGGAAAAGAATCTCAATTGTCAGAAATCTGGAAACAAAGATTATAACAATGACAGTAGAGTTGACAATTTCCCAATAGATCCTGGAAGCTAAAGGATTGTTACCACTGATAACAAATGTACAAGGCTTCTCTTTAATGACCAGGGCAATGTACAAGACAAATACTTGCTAGGAAGATAGAAGAAAAAGGACCAAAACTCCCTTCTGCTAAGGGTAAGTTCATACCATGGAGGATAAGTAATGAATGAACTCTTTGTATTCCAATGCTGTACACAAAACACTGCTTCTGAGCTGCAGCTGCCTGAACTACAGTCCCCATGGGTCACTGCCTTGCAGCCTCCTTATCTGCCCCACCCTTCGTGGTTATGCCAAGCAACTTCCAGATCTTTCTCAATATTTGGGCAATGCCTTTGAGATGAAGAGACGTAGACACAGCAGTGGATCCTACCTTTGGAGATATGCAAATATGAGGGTTTTCTTTTTCTTCAATCAATGTAGGCCATTGGGCAACATGATGGGCTCTGGACCTCGGGTTTCTGGACATCTCCAATACCCAGACAATTGGAATGCCTTCTTTCTCCCAGAGGATACAGAGGTCATGGGCCAACAGTGCATCGCTAAGGTGCCAGGTGTGCATAGTGTTAGGTATATCGGGGGCAGGTTTCCAGAATGTAGGTGGGGTAAGAGTGAATGAGTCAACAGGAAAAAAATTTTTGTGTGTGTGTGTGTGTGTGTGTGTGTGTGTGTGTGTGTGTGTGTGTGTGTTACTTTTCTCAGAAGACCAATGCTGGGCGGCTCTACTTACAGGGCAGGCATAAATAGTGGCTGACTGACAAACAGAGGTTCATTTCCCTGGAACTCCTGAGGCCTCGAGGAAGCAATCTGTAAGTGTCTCTGTTTCTCATTTCATTTTCCTATCTCCTGCAGACAGTCTTTTGTCTGGGCTGTTTAAACCACTCATTTTGAGAAAGGAGTTCTAGGTTCTGGATCAGGAGTTGTGGGAGGTAGAGGTGGAGGACATAGGGGGAAATATCCTCTGTCCCTATGCCACCTTCCCTGGCTCAGTGGAAGATTTGATTTCTGATTCAGGGTAGTGTGGATTAATGCTGTATAATGTGTCCTCAGACTTACATAGTATGAAGAATTTAGGTGGAATTTTGTCTTGGTTCCCAATTTCTTACAAAAGTTGGTAGAGGAAGAAATTCCCAGACTTCCTTTAAGTTGGGATTTTAAACTCATAGAAGCAAGGACAAACTGAGTTCTCCCTGAGCCTCATGTCTTTATTAAAAAATAAACTTAACTGCACAGGGTCTCTGAATTGCCACCCAACATCAGGAAGAACCATTATTCTCAGTGAACTCGTACTCTGAAAGCACAGCACAAACTGCTCTGGGCTGAGGTTCTGCACACTCCAGCCACTATCACTGCTAACTTGCCTGCCTCAACTTGAAGGCCTGTGGGTCTGCCCTCTGCAGGCTTATTTATTTATTTATTTATTTATTTATTTATTTATTTATTTTATATAACCAAGTCCATTTAAATGAAAACAAACATTTATAGACAATATTTGGGAATTTGAGCATCATTCTTTCCAAACTACTTCCTGCTGGTAAGGGGCGCTGTCATGGGGGATACTAAGAGGATTCAGAAATCCTGGCTGTAGTCTGTCAGGATGCTTTGTCCAGCTGTTTTGAATGTAGGATCATCTGGTACTCTGTTTCACACGGTCCGGCTTGATCAAACCACATTAGTTTGGAAGGAATCCACATCTTTTCATTTTCTGTGGAAACAAAAATAGAAATCTTTTTCCCCAGTAACTTGACCTTGAACTTAAATTTTGGAGTCAAAGCATTTTTTTTTAATTTAATTTATTATTGTACATGTCGATCCCAGTTCCCTCTCCCTCCCTCCTTCCCAACCTCCCTCACTCCCTCCCTTCCTACCTCCCTCCTTCCCTCCCTTTGCCCTCTCTGCCCTCTCACATGCACTCTAACCACCCTCCCATCCCCCCACCCCAATTCCATATGTAGGGGAATGCCATCCAGTAGGGGTCATGTAGGTCTGACAGGTCATGTGAAGTAGGGACTAGGGCTTCTCTCCTGTCTCTAGATTAAGGCATTTACCCCTCCATGGGGGATGTGTTCACAAAGACCTTTTGTTCTCCAGGGATACATCTTGGCTCCACTGTCTGAGGTCCCTTAGACTGCTCAGTCCTTCTGGCTGAGACCCATATTCAGGGGGACCTGAGTCAGTCCCATACTGGCTTCCCACCTATCAGTCTGGTGGCCTATTAGCTCCTCCTTGTTCAGGTAAGCTGTCTCTATGTGTTTCTGCCACCTGGTCTTGTCCTCTCCCTCTGCATCTGAGTTCTACTTCAATTCAGTGTTTAATGTATGGGTGTTTGCTCCTGTTTCCAACAGGCATTAGTTGAGGACTCCATGGAGAAGTTAGTTGTTGATCTCACTCTCCGGGAAGGGCATTTATGGTAGCCTTTACACAGAAGCTCAAATTGTTAGTTGGCAGCAGTCTTGTAGTTCTCTAGACCTTTCTTTGTGTTCAATTTTATCTTCAAACCAATATTGGCTCCCTCTTTTATGTTCTCTCTCTCTTTCCTATCTTCTATTCCTAACCAGGCTAAATCTTCCTGGTCGCACATGTTTTCCTTTCCTCCCCCTCATTTTCTCCTACTTCTCTCTCCATTCACCGCCTCCCCCCACTGCCCCTGAGCTCTGAGGGACTTGTCCCTTCCCAGTTCTGTGAGGGACTTTATATGAATCTCTTAGAATACACCTTGTATCCTAGTTCCTCTGGTGGTGTGAATTATAGGCTGGTGATCATTTGATCTAGGTCTAAAATCCATATATGAGTGAGTACATACTGTGTTCCTCTTTTTGTGACTGGGTTACCTCATTCAGGATGGTTTCTTCAAGTGCCATCCACTTGCCTGAGAATTTCAAGATACCATTATTTTTTTCTGCAGAGTAGTGTAGATGTGCCACATCTTCTTTAGCCATTCTTCAATTGAGGGGCATCTAGGTTGCTTCCAGGTTCTTGCTATTACAAATAGTGCTGCTATGAACATAGTTGAACAGATGTCTTTGTTGCATGGATGGGAATCCTTTGGGTATATGCCTAAGAGGGGGATTGCCGGGTCCTCTGGTAAACTAATTCCCATTTTCCTGAGGAACCGCCATACTGATCTCCAAAATGGCTGTAGGAGTTTGCACTCCCACCGGCAGTGGAGGAGTGTTCCCCTTTCTTCACATCCTCTCCAACATGAGTCATCATTGGTGTTTCTAATTTTAGCCATTCTGGCAGAAGTAAGATGGTATCTCAAAGTTGTTTTGATTTGCATTTTCCTGATAGCTAAGGATGTTGAGCACTTTCTTGAGTGTCTTTCAGCCTTTTTGATTTCCTCTATTGATATTTCTTTCTTCAGTTATGTACCCCATTTTTAATAGGGTATTTGGTGTTTTGTTTACTAGTTTCTTGAGTTCTTTGTATATTTTGGAGATCAGCCCTTTGTCGGATATAGGATTGGTGAAAATCTTTTCCCAGTCTGTGGGCTGCTGTTTGGTCTTGTCTACTGTGTCCTTTGCCTTACAGAAACTTCCCATGTCTGTCGCCATGCACAAAACTCAAGTCCAAATGGATCAAAGACCTCAACATCAATCCAGCCACATTAAACCTCTTAGAAGAGAAAGTAGGAGGTACCCTTGAACAAATTGGTATAGGAGACCGCTTCCTGAACATAATTCCAGGGGCACAGACACTGAGAGAAACAATTAATAAATGGGACCTCTTCAAACCTCTGCAGGCTTCTTTCGTGCTCAGGTGAACAGGTGGTAGAGCAGAAAGCCTGTTGCCTTGACTCTTCCCACGAAGGAGGCACAGCATGGTGTCCTAAAGTTAGGGTGGCTACAGGCCAAGTAACAGTGGCCTTGCTCTGACTTGAGCCTGTCTTTCAGTACTGATGATGGAACCTCTGCTAAAAAGATGGGTAATGAAGTAGCCTGTGAGTTCATTAAGGCATTTCGAGGGAGTCCATAGAGACCTGAGGAAACTGTGAATAAGAAATGGAAGGAAGCTTTAGCCCATAACCACCAGAAGGTGGAGAGGTACCTCTCTGGTCAGGAAACCTTGGCAATCTTGTACCCCACCCCTAGTTACAGTGAACCCCTTCATTGTACAGGCCCCTTTGCCATTGTTCCCAGCCACTGTGCTGACTACTGGCTCTTTCTTCTTTGAAAGTGAAGATATTATAGTTTGTATCTTGACTGCCCCGCCAGTTAAGACATGCATGGTTGCCAGCCTATGGCACTACTGACAAGTGCTTGTAGTGTTGGGAGTTTATGACTGTGAGGAAGGTGACACCGGCACCCTGTGTAGGGAGTGACCAAAGTCTTGCACGATGTGATCAAGTCTTAGTTGGAATAAGACCCTCTCAGACAGAGCCTGAATACCCAGCTAAATACCTTCTCTCTGTTCCTCCTCAAACCGGCTTCCATACTGAATGTCCACCTGGAATGTCCCCTACCCAAAGGCTTTCCTGGAGCCCTCTCAGATACTTCAGTACACTTCTGGATATCTCTAGGTCTCTCTCCAGCTGTTAACTTAATATCTGTGAATCTTAATTGTTGTTGGTTTGTTTTTTTTTTTTTTTTTTTTGGTTTTTTCGTTTGTTTGTTTGTTTCGTTTTGTTTGTTTGAGACTTGGTTTCTTTGTGTAGCCCTGGCTATCCTGTAACTAGTTCTATAGCCCAGTCTGGCCTGGAATTCACAGAGATCCACCTGCCTCTGCCTCCCAAGTGCTAGAATTAAAGGGGTGCACCACCATGCCTGTTTCTTCTGTGATCTTCCTCATGAACTAGGTTCCTGGTCCTAGAATGCTAAACTGCCTGGCAAGCTAGCAGCCACACTCCAGCTTGAGCTCAGTGCAAACATCTAGAAGCACTCAGCCCCAGGTGTATTTTGCACCAGTATTGTGAGCTGTTGGTGGTAATCCAGGTAGTAAGGGAGATGATTCAGACTTGGCCTCAATTGAGCCAGTGTCCTAGTACACAGACAGAAAGAAGGAGGACCAGGGATGAGGACAGTCATCAGTGAGGAACATTAGACCCAGCCACAGCTCTCATTAGAGGAGAGATAGACAGTACTGTCGATCCCTATCAGAGTGCTAGTCAGGTAACTCACCCCCTCAAAGGCCATAAGCTACTGTCCTCACCTCCAGAAACTACTTTTGGAGTCTTACTGCTCTGCACTCCCATCATGAAAGAAGATATGGGAATGGAGGCTTCTCATCTCCAGACTCAGCAGTCAATACCACATCCTAGAACCATCATCACCTTTTTTCCCTTTCTCTTCTCCACAGGCCATGCTGCACCTCCTATCCATGCTTGTCCTGCTTGTGCATCCCCTGGGAACCCATGGAGCAGAAGTGAAGAGCCTCTCACAGAGATCAGTAACCAACACCTGCACCCTAGTCATGTGTAGCCCCACAGAGAATGGCCTGCCTGGTCGTGATGGACGGGATGGGAGAGAGGGTCCAAGGGGTGAAAAGGGTGATCCAGGTAGAGATGGGACCAGGGGCTCATTCTGGAGGGTTGAGGGTAAAGTCAGAATGTGAACCAACCCAAACCCTTAGATGCACTGTGTTGAACTTGGTTGGATGTGAGCTTCTCCTTTCCAGGGAGTGAGTTTCCCCCTGGTGTCCATGCTAACTGCCAAACACATGTTTTATATGATGAACCCTGTGTTTTCTCCCATCACCCAGCTTACCTGATTCCTTGGGATCTCTGGATTCTTCATTTTCCAAGAATGAATAAACCATTAATACTGGGGATTAACCTACCTGGCCCTGTTTTAGCAGTTAGAAATTAAGTCTTCACTTAATTTTTAATATTTAAATTCATCACATATGTGGTGGGAAAGATGAGGCTCCAGAGTCCTATAAACATCTTATTGGCAGCACCTGCCTTCTTAGGAATGGAAGATTGGAATTCGTGTTTCTTTGTACAAATCTGTGCTTGGGAGGGTATCACTTGAAAATCCTTTTAATCCTTTCAAAACCCACAGGTAGCATACCAAACATTTTTAACAGGTAAAATGGGGGGGGGGGGGTGATAAAGTTCAATGAACACAGTCTTCTGCACTAAACAGATCTTAACTGTTAGCTGCCTTTGTGACTGTGACCCAGTATCACAAAGTCTCAGTTCGCATATCTCCCAGTGAGAATAATATTTGCCAAATAATCTTTGTCAAATGATAGAACCAAAGATGTTATTTTATATTGAGTCTTGTGGGTAGAGTTCAGTGTTTCTGCTGACCGATTTAGTGTAGTCTTCTGGTTTAGCAGAAGTACTAATAAGCAAAAGAACTGACCCTGGAAATATTGACCCTGAAGAGTCTTATTGGCAAGAGTGGGAAAGTCAATAAACCAGCAACACAAGTAGAGGGACACACCTCCCTGAGCTGAAGCTTTGATGGAGTCAAATACTATATTTCTGGCCCCAGTTTGCATTTTAGTTGGAAGGAAAACAATAACATTTAGGATAAATCTGTCTGTAGGGTCCATGGGATAAAGGGCAAGAAAATGTCTCAGGGAAGATGCAAAGTGGCTCCCTGTGTGAATGGAATGGGGCTTGAGAGCCATCTTGGAGAAAAACACAAAAGGAAAGGAACTCAGTGTAGCAGCTTGCTCTCTCAGAGATCCCTGTGGCTCTCTTGATTCCAAGGGACCTGTGGATTGAGGGTTGGGTGGTCCTTTCCCCAGTGGCTCTAGAACTGGCCTTACCCCTGTATTTTTCCTGGTCTTTGGTTGGGTCTTGAGCAGAAGAAGGGCTTAAGTGGGGGAATGGCTTTTTCTTTTTCTTTTCTTTTTTCTGGTTCCTCCATTCTAGTCACTTTTGATGACTAATGTATTTGCCAGATTTTGAAATCTGTTGGCCCCAGCATAGGTTAAAAAGATCAGTTGAGGTTTAAGAAGAGACAACCTTGAGGAGGTGATGTAGGAGGCAAGGAATAGATCTGGGGCCGCTGTGGTAAGACTTCAGGCTAAGAGATGCTTAGCCTGAATCTTAGTATGTCTGCCTCAGTCGGGTACATATGTGATGTGGCTCAGCCAAGTAAGCTTCTATGCTTCATCCATGGGAAGAATTGTAAAAGCCACAATCTTCTAGAAAATTCACAGACACCCTATCCCAACAGTAGTTCTTGCCCTTGGAAGGACTCTCTTGTCATAGAACAGTTTCAAACATGAGATTTCCTCTCTTTTCTGTCCAAAATAATCTACATAGAATTTAGTCTCTAAACCCCATCTAGTCCTGCCTCTTCTGAGGACTCAGTGTGCTGGGCAGTGCTCTGTGAGGAGAGAAACATATCCCACTTCCTCATCCTCAACAGTTGCCCTTGTCCCATAGTTTGAAGACCACACATGCAACAGTGCAAAGTGGTCAAACTTTTGTCAATTCCCCTCCTTCCCAATTGTTCTGACTAATCACTATTTTACATTATGACTCATGTATGTTTTAGAATCCACATAAAACAGAACATGGGACATTTCTCTTTCTATGTCTGGCTTTCACTTAATATGATTACTTCACATCCACCTATTTTTCTAAAAATAATAAGATTTTATTCTTCTCTATGCCTGGATAATATCTCACTGTGGATATATGCCACATTACCCATTCATCCATTAGTAGGCATCTAGGCTATTGGCATGTCTCAGCTACGGTGAATGATGCTTCACTAAACATGAGTGTGCAGGCATCTTTTTAGTTTGTTCATTGCATTTCAATTGGATGTATTCTGAGGCATAGTAGGATCATATGGTAATTATAGCTCTAGCTATTTTTTTTTTTTAGAAAGCCTAACACTATTTTCCATAGCAGCATACTAATTTATTTCCCTACATAAAGCTTCCCTTTTCTCCATATCATTGCTACCATTTGTTATCTCTGTGTGTAATACACACACATGCACACACATTTACATAAACACACACACACACACATATGGGGTTTTGAGATTTTGAGACAGTTTCTCACTGTAGCCCTGGCTGACGTGGAACTTGCCATGTAGACCAGGCTAGCATCCGAGATCTTCTTCCTGAGTGCTGGGGTTAAATGCATGTGCCACAATCCCTGGTTTATTTTGTTTTGTTTGGTTCAGTTATAGCCATTCTAACTGGGGAAAATGCAATTTCATAGTTTTGTTTGCATTTCTTTGATGGCTACTGAAATTGAGATTTTTTTTCAAGTACTTTCTAACTTTCTATTTCTTCTCCTGACCAGTCTCTTCAGATAATCTGCTCATTTTTAAATTAGATCATTTGCTTTTTATTGCTGTTTTTTTAATTCCTTAGATATTCTGGATATTAAAGTTTTGTTACATGAATGTTTGACTCATGGTTTCTGCCACCCGGTAGGTTGTCTCTTCTCTCTGCTGGGTATCTCATCTGTTGCACAGAGGCTCTTCAGTCTGCTACATTCTTTAAGATTTCACTCCTTGTGCTTCTAGGGCTCTTCACAAATAAACAATGATCAAGTAGATAAATAACAATAAGCAAGTTAGTATCTATGCAATGCAATTTCTGATTTAAAAAAATAGTTGGCTCTCCTGATGTACACTGCCAATACACTCACTCTAATATGCACACACAGCTATATACATGTACATATACTTGTGTACATATACATCTTCACACTTGTCCTGTAGTCGCTAATCAATCAATTAATGCTGACAGATTGCCTTCTGCTGACATGGTGGCCCTGGGGCAGGGGAAAGAGCACTGCACGGAAGGAAGCTCTTGGCTTGAACTCACCTCCAAGCCAAGGACATCTATTTCCTCTAAGTGGGGACACTGATTTTGTGGGTCACCACGGGACCAGTATGTGTGACTTTAGGCTGCCCATATTCTGAAGAACCATGAAGAAATGCCAGGGACTTCATCCAGTAGACATTGATCCCCCCTGAGCTGAGGACTTATTTTGGATCCGTTTCTTTTGTTTCTATAGGTTTGCCAGGACCTGTGGGGCTCCCAGGGATGCCTGGTCCTGCAGGTCCAGTTGGGCCCAAAGGGAACAATGGCTCTGCTGGAGAACCTGGACCAAAGGGAGACTCTGGACCAGTTGGTGAGCAATGGGTCATGGGATTCAGCTGGTGCCTCCAGCTGCTGCTTCTATCATTAGGGTATGTAAGTGGCAGGCACAGAACCTGTCTCAGGAAGGGGGAAGAAGGATGCTCTGAAGGACGCACTGGGTTGTTTCAGATTGGACTACTGCCTCTTCGACCTCTGCTTTGACAATCGCCTTGTACACTCCCACTACCAAAGAAGATTGGTGTGGCTGAATGGGCTGATCCTTTTCTGCCAGGACCTCCGGGACTTCCAGGTGCGCCTGGTCTAGCCGGGAAAGAAGGCCCCTCTGGCAAGCAAGGGAACATAGGACCTCAAGGCAAACCAGGTCCGAAAGGAGAGGCTGGGCCGAAAGGTAGGTGAAGGGTGTGACTAATCTGGGAGGGAGAAAGGAGGAACGACAGTGGAGGCCTTTGGTAGGATCTGTGGCATGGTCAGACTGCCAGGAGAAACCAAGGATAGTAACACTGTGAAGACTTTGGCATGCATACCTGTCTCACACCTCACCACGCTGACAGTATTTCTCCCTGTTTGTTCCTTTCTCAGGAGAAGTAGGTGCTCCAGGCATGCAGGGATCTGCAGGGGCAAAAGGTCCTGCAGGTCCCAAGGGAGAAAGAGGTGCCCCTGGTGAGCGAGGAGCCCCTGGGAATGCTGGGGCAGCAGGTAAATGATGAATCAATCTATGGGGGGTTAGATGGAGTTCCACAGTGCCCCCTGAGAGCTGCCAAGGCCTATATCCCTTCTTCAACTCACCCATTAACTCAAAGCTAGGCTGTGGGGGCAGACTGCTTCCAAGGAGGGTGAATGCAAACCTCTGGGATTGCTCGTCCACAGGGAGAGGGCTGTTTTAAGCAATATGGAGTCTCTTTGCAGGGAAGTTATATACAGACAAAGTTGTTTGCCAAGTGATAAGGAGCCATGCACAGAGCCAGCATGTGTCTGAGCATGAGTCTATATGTGAAGAAGGTACTTAGCTGGGGTTAGGATAGACTATGTCCAATGAGGTAAAAATGCTGGAAAATGGGCACAGAGCATAGCCAGTTCTTTTTGCATTCCAGGGCCTGCTGGAGCTGTGGGTCCACAGGGAGCTCCAGGTTCCAGAGGGCCCCCAGGACTCAAGGGGGACAGAGGTACTCCTGGAGACAAAGGAGCTAAAGGTGAAAGTGGGCTTCCAGGTAAGGCAGAAGTTTCAGGTGCTGGGACTCTCACTGGGATGCAGATAGGTAGGGGGGCAGTTCTGGCTTAACTAAGTCATTTGGGAAAAGAGGTAACAACACCTGTGTTCCTGGTTTATAGGTTAGCCTGTGCATCTAACAACCCAGTGGGTAAGAATTATACAAGGAATGTATATTTCTATTCTTCCTCTAAGGATGGGGATGTCTGTCATCTGGTTTGTCTGCCATCTTGTTCAGACTTGGTTGAAATTCTGGGGCTTATTTAGAGACCATAAGAAATACCTGAACAGATGCTGGGTGTCATGGATCATACTTGTCATCCTAGTACTTGAAAGGCTATGACAGGAGGATCACTGAGTTGAATGCCAGCCCAGACTACATTAGACCCTGTCTTGAAAACAAACAGACAAATACACACTGGGGAGATGGGTCAGTGGGTGAAATGTTTGCCACACAGACATGAGTTCCAGAATTCATATCCCCAAATGGTGGGTAACCATGGCAGTCTGCCAGTAACCTCAGCCCTGCAAGTACAGAGACGGCATCCCTGGAGCAAATTGGCTAGCTAGGCTAGCCAAATAATCAACAGGGGGCTCAAGTGAGAGACTCTACCTCAATATATAAGGTGGAAAGTGGAAGGTGGAAGGCGGTGGAGGAAGACACCTAATATCAATCTTGGATCACATATACATACACATGTAACACACATGTATACCACACACACCACATACATACAACCACCACCACCACTTCCACCCACACAATAATTCTTTGAAAAAAGAAAGGAGAAAGAAAGCTAGGCCTACATATGTAGAGCTTGATGGGAGTTAGCAAGCTCCCCACCTTGACCCTTCCCCTTTTATCCTGGGGCCCAGGCAGGTTATAGTGAGGCTTGCAGTGTAATCTTTACATAGCCATTTCTCTTCTTTCCCTCCTACATAGACAGCGCTGCACTGAAGCAGCAGGTAGAGGCCTTAAAAGGACAACTACAGCATCTAGAAGCTACCTTCTCTCGCTATAAAAAAGGTGAGTTCCTGAATCCAAACTAAATCTGGCAGTGATGAGTTCTGGACCTTGTTGAGCTAGGGTTCCTCATTTGGCTGAAGTTTGCTGAGTCTAGGATGGGAATGAGGAGGAACTAGGTTTAGGGCTAGACTTGTGACTGGAGCAACACATTGTGCATCCATCAACATACATGAATACGTGTGTGATATAAGCACACATAGACTGGCACAAACTTCAGGACAGATATTGGGTCCTTCTATGTGGTTTGGATGAGTGAGTGGGAGTATTCATGTAATACATGCAAGCTCACCCAGGATCATAAAGCCTGTGACAGCACATGAGTCCTGCACTACCTGTTTGGAGCTGCCCTAGGACCATCGTGAACCCATGGAGAATTTTCCCCGAGGTCGTTTTAAAGATACTCAGAGGAGAAGAGCAGTGAGTCAAGATGCAGCTTGATCTCTAAGCAGCCTCACGTTGTAGGGCCTCTCCAGGGTACAATCCCTCTCCAGAGACCTAAGAGACTAGTATCTTTTGTAGACTTCCATGCATAAGTATAAAACCACAGAGACTGGAGTGCATTGAATGAAAGAGGTGTGACATGCTACGCAGGTGTTGTTACATAACCCATCACTTCAGAGTCAGGGAAGTGAGTTTGTTTTGCCACAGATAGTCATTGCTTGGGTCTTAATAGCTGGTTTGTTCCCTTTTGGGTTTCACCATTAACCCTACTCCCAGTTTCCCTGAACACATGCACCTCTCAGAAGCACTTCTCTCCATCTCTCCGGCACTTCCAGGTCTAGGAGGCGGAGGCCAACCTGGGACGTGACCCAACTCTCAGATGCCCCACTCTTTCCTTGACTGTTTCCTAACCCCAGCACACAGCAAAGACCCTGACTGACCACTTGTATCTTCTGTACACTTGTACACTCAAAAGTAATTTCCATAGAAAAAGTTGTTTCAGTTGTACACAGCAACTGACATATCATGGGTCAAACAAGAAAAGTTGGAGTTTCCTTTTGAAGGCATATCTCTCTCTCTCTCTCTCTCTCTCTCTCTCTCTCTCTCTCTCTCTCTCTCTCTCTCTCTCTCTCTCTCCCTCATTCCCTCCCTCCTTCCTTTCCTGTGTAAGCTAAAGGTTGATGTCAGGTGTCCTTTACCACTTTATTGAGTTTTAATTTTGTTATGTGTGTATGTGCATGACTTATGTGGCCAAGTGTACCATGGTGCTCATGTGGAAGTCAGAGGACAACTTTGTGAAGGCAATTCTCTCCTCCTACTTTAAGTAGGTTCCAGAGATTCAACTCATGCTACCAGGCTATGCAGGAAGAGGCAAACATCTCTACCCTTGAGCCAACTTACCAGTCCTCCACCTTGTCTTTTTTGAGAGCAGATCTCTCAGTAAACCTGGTCCTTACTGTTTTTATAAAGTTGACTGGACAGTGAGGCTATCCATCCCACCTTAGGATCCATCTGTCTCCACTTCCAGTGCTGGGCTTCCATATTTGTACCCCTGTGTCCAGCTTTTAGATGGGTGTGGAAGATGCAGATTCAACTCATATATACACAGCAAATGCTTTACCGGTTGAGCCATCTCCCTGCCTGTGTTTGAGCTTTGGTGTCAGACTGCATGAGGACCCCACAATTATACCAGCTCAGGCCTTGTATTCAATTCTTTTTGGCTCAAGTGCACTTGCTTGTGAGTAGGGAGACATAGCTCCTCTCATAGAGTACACTGTGATACTAAGTCCTCTGAAATGGAGTGTCTTTGCTTCATTATCTCTGGTTTCCTATAACCCATCATAAGCTGACTGGGGGAAGTTCCCAGCTCCAACTCAAATTACTCACAGCCCCAGAACCCTAGCTAGGGACTGCTACCACTTCAGCCCACCTTTCTTCCTCTTCCAGCTGCACTCTTCCCTGATGGCCGAAGTGTTGGAGACAAGATCTTCAGGACAGGGGGCTCTGAAAAGCCTTTTGGGGATGCCCAGGAGATGTGCAGGCAGGCTGGAGGTCAGCTGGCCTCCCCACGTTCTGCAGCTGAGAATACTGCCATAGAGCAGCTGATCACACCTCACAATAAGGCTGCCTTTCTGAGCATGACTGACATGGACACAGAAGGCAAGTTCACTTACCCCACAGGAGAGCCCCTAGTCTACTCCAATTGGGCTCCAGGGGAGCCCAACAACAATGGTGGAGCAGAGGACTGTGTGGAGATCTTCACCAATGGCCAATGGAATGACAAGGTTTGTGAAGAGCAGCGCCTTGTCGTCTGTGAGTTCTGAGCCACTAGGGGTAGGAGACAGGACAGTGCTTGAGCCAGTGGTATGGCTCAGACCTGTGTGTTGCCAACACCCTAATAAAAGGTGACTACCTGTGTAGCTTGGGTTCTCTGAAAAAAACGGTCAAAGGCAGGGTTACCAGAGCACATCTATCAGAGTATTGTGCATGGCTGCCTTCCTATGCTGAAAACCTCTCAGGAGAAAGAGAGGCCCTGTTTTCTCCAGCATTATAGGGGATGAAAGTTCATCTCTATGACCTGTCACAGAATGCAATGTTTTCATCTTGGTCCTGAGGCTGATGGTATCCTCTTTAAACTTTCTCCTTTGGGCTTTCTCCACTCTTGCCTGAGGTTCCTGGCATCCTGGCTGCTCCTGGCCTTACATCTCTATTCTTCCCCTTCACCACCTAATGGCCACACACAGGCCCTAGCTCTCTGTTCTCATTCACTCCACGGTGTGATCACTGGCTTTATATTCCATATGTGGTCCTTTTGATGCCCCCAAACTAAAAAATGGTAAGCTATAGACCTCTAGCTGTCTGAAAGCCCAGCAGAATGACCAGGCAGGAAATGTCTGTTTCCCTACTCGATGTCATGGCTACACCTAGGAAATCATTCCTCAAAAGCCTTATCAGTGGAGCTGAGACAGGCCTTTGTACCAATGTAAACTCATCTGGAGTCTCAGGGAGGAAGGAGCAGAGGGGCTAGCCATGCTCTAAAGGATCCTAAGCCTTATGCTGCCAGATGGTTCTAGAGTAGTCTATCTCTTCTGCCTCAGAGATAATGCAGTTAATAATACTTATGTATTTTAAAATTTATTTTTATTCTATGTGTATAAATGTTTCACTGGAACGCATGTATGTGTACCATGTATGTGCCTGCTTATTCTCCAGAATGGAGATTATGAATGGTTATTAGACACCATATGGATGCTGAGACTTGAACCCAGGTCCTCTGCAAGAGCAACGAGTGCTGTTAACTGTTGAATAACCTTTGCAGCCTCATCCTCCTTCTCTTTCAAATGTGGAAAGTGAGGGGACTCAGACAAGGACCACTTGGGATGGTAGAGTTGGTTGGTGGGTCATGAACAAATTTTTCCTGACCTCAAAGCTAACAATTCTGTGTATTTGGTTGATTTTGACACATTCTTCCAAAATTTATTTTAATTATACCTGCATTCAAGAAATACAAAGGACACCTGGGTAGAACATATATGAATAAAAATGACACAAATACCCTTCTAGAGGCAGAAACCATCACTCTCCTGTCCCAGAGACCAGAGGGAATTGACCTTTCTGTATAGTCTCCCCCACCCAAATGGAACCCCTCTTCCAAGAAGCCATTCAGCATGACTCAGATAAGATATCCTGTTTTATGAGAAAAGCCCCACACTTCCAGACAGTGTGAAAACAACTCCCAACTTGGATTTTTTTTTTCCTTGTTACTGGGAAAGAAATGTCCTGGCACCTCCTGAAAAACAAGTCAGTTGCATAATAAAGAACAAATAATTCTTGGAGCAGAGGCCACACCTGTGCACTCAGGTGGAAGGAGCTTAGAGAGGCCCCTTTTATAGTTCAGGAACAGGAAGCAACTAGATCTTGTTTAAGACACAGAGGGAACTTACCTATAAATAGATGGCTCATGTGTGCCTAAGAAGCACTGAGGAACAGGCAGGGTCAGGCGGTCTCACTGGACCCTTCATGCCCACACGTCTCTCTCCTACTCATATCTTCCTGCTTCCTGTCTCTAGAGTATCAGTTCTCAATGTTTGGGCCAGGACCCTTGGGATCACATATCAGATATTTACATTGTGGCTCATTACAGTAAGAAAAATATAGTTATGAAGTAGCAACAAAACCACTTTATAGTTGGGGGGATCACCATGATGTGAGGAACTCTATTAAAGGGTCAAAGAATTAGGAAGGTTGCAAACCACTGCTCTAGACTGTGCAAGGACAAAAAACAGACATAGACATGGAGCACAGAAGTAAGAAGCACTTGCCCGCTACCAGCCCTCCTCAGCTCATTTCTTAACAACTGCAAGAAAAGAATAACAGAACTCTATGAAGAGGAAAACAGTCTCCTATCATGCTGAAGGTCTAGGATGTTGATATCCCAACCCCTATCAGAGGAGTCTTCAAATCCACTACACCACAGGCAAGGAGGGCTTGATTTTCTCTGAACACAGAAAACATATCAAGATTATCTGTAGACACAGCCTGATTAAGGATAACACTGAAATAAATATTTCCAAGGTTACAATTTTAAGTTTTATTGCACTTAGGTGCACACTGCTCAACACACATGTGAAGGCCAACATGGTTTAAAATGGTTCATTTGAACCAAGGCCCCTTTCTAACTAGCATAATTGAGAGATGAAGCTGGGCTTATGTAACTCTTAGACTCTCAGGAGATAAAATAATCTACGCACTGCCACTTGAGTCAAGAGATCGCTGACACCCATCCTTACATGTCTGCAGCAGGGTCCTCCACAGCAGATGCATTGGGAAGCCCTGCTTAGTTTAATAGTATTTTTAAGATGTTAATTTCTTATTTTCTTTTCTTTCTTTTCTTTCCTTTCTTTTGCATTTTTTGCTTTTTGAAACAGGGTCTTTCTATGCAGCCCAAACTCTCCACTCTCTTGCCCTCAGCTTGCAGAGTCTGGGATCACAGGTGTATATCACCATGGGCAGCTAGTTTAATGTGTATCCTCTAGACTCCTCCTGTTTCTCCATCCTCCTACCACTAAATCAGCCCACATCCCATAATGCATAGCCAGAGAGGAGCCCTCTTTAGGATCTCCTTCTTTAGGATCCTATTTTTGTTCTGAATCCTTTTGACACACACACCACAGACAGTTGAATGACTTGTTTGGGGAATTCTCAACCACTCTTACCATCTGGAAATCCTCCTTATTCAATCCCAAAGGTGTGTTTGAGAAACAAAACAACCCCACCCTCAAAACCCTACTAAGGAAAAACTGTTAGTTGAGATATCAAATACTTCTTCAGAGCTGGATACAAAGATGAAATGGCTGGCTGTGTGCTCTCAGATCCCTACAGAGGAAAAGAAGTAACCTGTAGGATTGAGTTGCAGCAGCAAGCAGTAGAGGTGCATGACAGTAGAGTAGAATGAATGCATGATCTGAGGGCATGATCACCAGCTATTGCCAAGCTTCTCAGAGACCAAGACTTTTCTCTGCCACAGGGCCTATCTGTGACTGGTAGGCTTCTGAGTGGCCTCTCATGGTAGATTTTCTGGGTTCCTCTAAAGTTTCAGTGACAGCCCTTATGAGACAGTCATTACTACCTCTAGATGGTCAGAATGATGTCTGTGCCCATTTCTCTCATGCCCCCTTTCTTATGACCATGTGATTGTGGAAGGAGTCGTGGGCATAAAATTGTACATTCATACATCCTGGGACAGTAAGCGTTTGCATGGAAAATAGCCACCTTGAGGATCGGCTGGTTCCACTTGGACTGTGAGTGAGAAATGGAGGTCCACAAGTGAACATTTTTCACGCATTAACATATTTCATCTACATTTACTTAGGAGCCTGTAGGCTGTGTTACCCAGCTTGTCTGAACCACTGTTGTGTCACAGAGGGTCTTGCCTGCATGAAGTGGTCCCTGCTATATTTGTTTAGTAAGAAGAGCAAATGGAATGAATGACCAAGGGAGCCAAGTGAACAAGACCCTTAATTCCTGCTTAAAGGGGCCGAATGAAGTGTTTCCAGATGCCATCAGTCCCTTTGATCTGAAGTTAGAGAGCAGTGACCTCACTGTTCATTCTTCTGCCCTAACACTTCAAGTATGAGTGGCTGAAATTTCAGAGGCAACTTCAGGAAAGCAGATACTGTCTGTGACCAGAGGGACAGAGTATGGGTCAGAGCAAGAAGGAGAAGAAAGCGGGTGGTAGGTTTTTAGCAAGCCTGACTCACTAGCTGGAGAGACGCTACAAGAGCAGAAGGAGGAAGAGGGAGTTCACGAATTCTTTGAGGGCTCTAGAAACTCCATGAATTTCCCATGATATGTTCCCCAGGCAGAAAAGGTAATTGAGAGTGGGAGGATCTCCTGAAATGACTCCAGGGTTCTTAGAAAAGAACAACTGCTAGCTGAGTGAGGAATAATAAGGAAAATAATGCAATTTGATAGGATTTGACACATTTTCTGTTAAAGGAATTTTTATAAAACTAGCAGGATAAAAATAATACACTAAACAAAATATGAATGGATAGGATAATGAAAAAATAAAGTCTAAAAATGAACCCAGGTTCATATACCATATATGCCTGATAAAAACAGGGTACCAAAATGACTTGTCAATTAATACTGTTCAGTTAAATTACCAAGCACTTAGGGGAAAAATATATATTTTAGTTACATATATAAAAAGGAAAACTGAGACTGGGGATATAGCTCAATGCTAGAATGATTGATTGTCTAGCATGTGTGAGTTCCTGGGCTCTACTTCCACCATAGCAACAAATAAATTAATTAATTGTTAATCTATTAATTAAAACTTAAAAGAAAATCAGAAGATCTGAGTATTGCATCCTATACACTTGGAGATGAAACGGATATCTAAAAATAACACTGCTGGGTAAATGATAATGCTGGTGTGTGTGACTACATGAAAAAATATATAAAACTGATGAATAACATACAACTAAAAGAAGAGTTCTGGGGCTCTACAGATTGCTCAATTGTTAAGAGAACTGGCTGCTCTTGCAGAGAATCCAGGTTCAATTCCCAAAAGCTACATGACAGTACCAACTGTAACTCTGTTTCCAGGGGATTTAACACCTTTTTCCGTCCTCCAGTGTCACTATGCAAGCATGTGGTACACAGACATACATGCAGGCAAAACACTCAAGCATATAAAATAAATCAGCGAATAAATAAAAACAAATTTTAAAAGGAGTGCTTGTGTATTTACAGTGTACATAACAATATATCAATATGAAAATGATAAATCACTAAGTAGAAAAAAATGATCTAAGATCAAGAAGAGGAAATTCATCAGTGTTTATCATCACTGAGACATGGAAAAATGCACAATGTTAGTAACAATTAACAAGAAAAAAAACAGTCTCCCCAAATCTACAGAGATTGTTTATGATGTCATACTAAGAAGTAAAAAACAAATTCAGGGGAAACTATGCATAGTGGCTCTGACCTGTAAAATCACCATTCCTCAGGCTGAGGCAGGAGGATTGCTACAAGTTCAAGGCAAACATGAGTTAAATAGCAAAATGTTTTCTCAACAAAATAAAATAAAAACATAAATGTTCATCTTGTGTTATGCACTGTGTGTGTGTGTGTGTGTGTGTGTGTGTGTGCAGGTGCAGTTGCCTGGGTGCACAAACGGAGCTCAAAATTATGTGCTGCCCTATTCCTTTCCACCTTATTGCATCAAGACAGTCTTTCAAAGAACATCCCACTGGGCTTTCTACATAGATGTTGGGAATCTGAACACAGATCCTCATGATTGCATAACAAGCACTATACCTACTGAGACATCTCCTCTTCATTTATTTTTTGAGATAGTGTCTCACTCTGTAGTCTAAACTGGACCGGAACCAGCTGTGCAAACCAGGCTGATCTTGAATTCATGTTAATCCCCTAGGCCCTACCTCCCAAATCCTGGGATAACAGATGTACTCTATCATGTCTCATTACTGATCATCTTTCTAAAGCAAATTTTCAGCTCCGTATGGTAATACACTTCTGCCTATAACCCCAGCATTTGGGAGCCAGAAGCAGAAGGATTAGACACCACTGTCATCTTTGCTGTATTAAAGAGTTAAACATCAGCATGCACCAAGGTTTTAAGCTCAGACCTATAGACACTCCTTGTCTAAAAAAGACAAACTGCACAAGCAATGATGACAAAAATCCTCCAAACATAAAAATGAAAACAAAAAATTTAAAATAATAACAAAAAATAAATATTAAAGCTAATTAAATATAAAAACAATAGAAATGATATATTAACTAAGAGACAAGAATTTTTTAAGGGTTTCTCTGCATAGCCCTGGATGTCCTGGAACTCACTCTGTAGAGCAGACTAGCTTCAAACTCAAAAGCTCTGCCTATCTCTGCCTCCTAAATGCTGTGATAAAAGACATGGGCCACCACACTTGGTTGAGCTCAGACTTTTTAAAAATTATGTTTGAAAGACTATATATATCCTGATAAATCTATAAAATATTTCACCAATATAGATAGATGCTTGTTGATTTACAACAAAATCATTTCCCCACAAATGCACTATAACTTAAAACCATCACAAATTGAAAATGCATTTATTTAAAAAAAAAGAAAAAAAGAAAAAAAAAAGCTAACCTATGGAAGGAACATCCTGGCTTAGCCCAGCTTGCTTTGGATCTAAGAGCCCTTATATCAGCCAATAGCTGGACAAAATTGTCTAACACAAAATTTAGTTTTTAGTAAAATGGTGACTGCCACATATACCCAAGCAGGTGTATTTTGTAATGAGATGTGAAAACACAAAACCCCCAAATATGCCAGTCTCACTTATGATCTTAAGTGTTAACAACTACAGCTCTCTGGTGCATTTTGAGAGAGAAACACACCCGAGTATTCCCACCCTGAGAAGGTCAACATCTCAAATATTATTTTTACACTGCTATAACATTGAAAATTAGAAGTCCAACCATTTAAAGTCAGGGACTATTGGAAGTAGCATCAAGAAAGTGCAGATACCTTCCAGGCCTGCCAGAACTGACCGAGGCAAGGATGAAAGGATCTTGGTTGGCCTCCTCCCCCATTCTTCTTTGCCTGTGGCCTCTGGCCTGAGCTCACCTTCTCCACCTCTTGCCCAGAAGCTCTGGGTGTTCTATAGTTCCCTGATATGCTGTGTTTTCTCTGTGTGGAAATGAAACTGTGACATGGGAAGGTACTTTCTGGGAATGTAAGGAATAATGGTCCTCCTACCAGTTGGGTAGAAGTTGCCAGAAAATAGGTGGGGAGCTGAGCATATCTCTCATGGCTACATGGTACCTGCCCAGAGTTCACTAATGACCCTCAAGATGAATTCTTTCTTTAGGCCCATCCCTTCCCTGGAGAAGGGCAGGGCCCTCTTGAGCAACCATAACCACATGTATGCCCATCTCCTTCATGAGATCAGTGACAGGCAAAGCTAACTAACCAACAGCAACATCAAAATCTCCATTTTTCTGAGTGATGTTCAAATACATATCACTTTTTTTTCAAATTATGGAATATATTTAATTTCTAATTTTAGTAAATAATTTACACATGTTAGTCACTGGACAGAGGAAGATTTGATTCTTGTATTTTATCCAAGTTCTGGAACACACAAAAAATTAGCTGTGAAAGACTTACATATGAGAAATGGGCAAGTGTCTTGGTTCACTTGCTTGGTTCACATACTGGATGCCCATGTATGTCAGTGTGTATCATTGGGTGACAAGAGGCACATGCAAGAGAGGGTGGCCAAACATGTGTATAGCCTTGATTTGTGACAACCCACTCTCAAGCTACCTAGTCCAGCTCAGGGAGACTTCACTCATTTAAGCCTTCTGAGGGTATATTCCTATCAGTTGATTTCCCCATAGTAGAACCCACCTCTTAAAGCTTCCACCATGCCTCATCACTATTACTAGGGACCAGCATTCTAGCATATGAACCTTTCCTAAAGGACAAATGATATTCTACCCCTAGCACAGGATATGGCTAGAACAGCTCAGAGAGCTACCAGGCTGTTCAACCTTTTCAGATTTCTGTCCTGTGAGTCCTTGAGAGCCAGTGTCCATCAGCATAGGTGAGATGGGTTGGCAGGATGGGCACATGATCTCGGCATGGAATTCCCACTGGATCTCATGAACAACTTGTCATTTGGCTCTGGCAAAACTTTTGTGACGATCAAAGCCATACATTCTTACAAGAACAGCTGGGCATTTTAGGGGCACTGGGTAGAACTAGGCCATGAGTTCTTTTCTCTATACTACCTGGGCCTCTTTGTAATTATTACAGTATTAAATGCCTTCCAGAGTCTTAGCTAGGTGGTGTAGGAAGTGGCTGGTTAGTGTGTCTGTCACGGACACAGGGAAGGAATGGGATAGATGTGCTAATGTCCACCATCTTTGGCTTAAGAGGACACCACTCAGCAGTCTGAGAGACATTTAACAAGGGCAGGGTCCTCGAATTTCATTAGTGAGACAAGGATAGACACTCCATAGGACCTCTGACAGAATTCTGGTGCTTCTTCCAGTTGGACTATAAGACCAAAAGCAAGGACAGTGCAGAAGTGCCTAGTTATAGCTGGTGACACAACAATGCCCTCTTCTGGTGAGGTATGGAAGATATGTCCACCATCCCAGTGTGCACTATTATGAGTCCCCAACAGGCTAAGTAGAGAGTCCCTAGCACAGCATCACTTCACTTCTGAGATTATGTGGAGTCACTGCAAATGTCACAAGTAAATGATTTGTTGTGTCCTGAGAAGGGACCTGTTTCAGAGAAAAGCCCCTAGTTTTCCCTGCTGATGTAAAGAAAAAAGGAATCCACTGGACACAGAAGCCACACAGCAGCAATGCCATCCTGTCTTGAAGAAATATGAAGTCACCTTGAACATAAAAATGTGGGCAGGACATAGCTTAATACTGAGCCGAACTGTTGGAATCCAGTTGCAGACAGGGAGGAGTAATGAGCAAAGGGGTCAAGATCAGGCTAGAGACACCCACAGAAATAGCTGACCTGTACAAGGGGGAGCTCATGAATTCCAGTCTGATAGCTGGGAAACCAGCATAGCACTGACCCAGATTCCCTGAATGTGGTGTTAGTTGGGTGGACTGGGCAATCTATGGGGCCTCTGGTAGTGGACTAGTATTTATCCCTAGTATATGAGTGGACTTTGGGAGCCCATTCCACACAGGGGGTTACTCCCTTAGCCTAGACACATGAGGGAGGACCTAGGCCCTGCTCCCAATGATATGACAGACTTTGAAGACTCCTCATGGAAGTCTGCTCCCTGGGGAGCTGAAAGGGAATGGGATAGGGGTTGGTGGGGAGAACAGGAGAGGACAGGATGGTACAGGAACTGAGATTGATATGTAAAACAAGCTTTTTTCAAATTTAAATAAAAACATTTGTTTAATGTGGGCTGGAAAGATGGTAAAGGTGGCATAGGCATCCTTCTCTAAAGAGCTCATATTCTAGATTTGAAATGGATGATATACTAATGCAAGGAACAGTGTATTCCTGCAGAGCCTTGACATGATGATCTGTGTCATCAATATGAGGCACCAATAGATGTCTACCTGTGGCCTGAAAGATGGGCACATGATCCAAATGAGTGCCCCAAGCAGGGCAGCGGAGACAAAGCAACAGGACCCCAAGTTACAGCCAATGGGCACCTGACTCTCTACTGTGATCCCACCTCCAGCTTGTGAGACTCTGAGCTTGCTGGTCCTGCCTTTAAGACAACCAGCAGAGGTCACTGCTGACTAAGCTACCTAGGAAAATAGGTTAGCTGGGAAAGTAGACTACACCCATAGCCATCTTCCAAAATGAGCTTACTGCTTTTCTGGAATCAAGCCTAGCCCCGAGTTAATCTCTGGAGATGAATTGGATCTCACGTCTTGGAGATGAACTCATATTAATTCACTCTTCTGTTCATCCATGAACTCATTTATTCATGAGTAGCTCCTACCCTTTTCTGAACACTCTGTCTGCTGAGGTGAGTGGTGTAGACTGGGAAAGCTCACAGAGACAGGGCTACTGCTAGTATGTATTATTGCAAGCATATGTTGTAGTTGCTTTACAAATAACAGCCTGTCTGTCCCTGGTGATAGTCTTCTGAGGTGGGTACAAGTGTTATTCCAGCCTTACTAAAAAGAACACAAAAGCACAGAGACTGTAGGTGATAATAACAAGGATCACACAGCTGCAACATAATGGAGTCAGAATTGAACCCTGGAAGTCTGGCAACAAGATCCTTACTTCTAATGAAACTGTCACGCTGTTATAATTTAAACCAAATAAATGGCCAAAGTGATGTCAAATATTTACAGTTATTGAGAGGAAAATAAAAATAAGAGGGAAAAGACCTTAAGGCTGGGGTTGCAGCCACCTTAGCTTCACGGGCCCAATGAATTGGATGAAGGCAATATTGGCAGTATCTAAGTTTTCATACGATTATACTAGTGTTCGGACAGTCACTGCTGATTCCACAAATTCCTAGACACACTTAGGGCCATGTGTAGGCTGTTTGCACATGACCAACATGCATACTCTTCACCCAGAGCCTTGGGAACATTGCAAAGAGAAGGGTAGACAGAGTAGGCCTAGACATGGATGGAAGAGGGCTGGGATGAATTGATGGCAACAGAGTACAGCAAGCTTTGGGTCTGTTGGTTGCCATATACACACTCAACACACAATTACATATGCACAAAGGTATGTACAGCAGCATAAGCCCTGGTCACACAAGTACCTTCGTGAGGGCTCATGAATCCAGCTCCTCCCGTATTCAGAAAACTCATTATAGCTGTTACAGTCTTAGCCCTATTCTATAAAGTCCTGGTGGTGGTAAGAGCTTGGGATATGTCAGGATGGGTTTGGAGTAGCAGCTGGTTGTAGGGTGGGGGCGGGTTAGGAGAGACTGTTGATGGACAGATATTATAAATAAAACAGAAACCCCTTTACATCATGAGGGACCTCCACAGAATGAAGAAGTCCTTTGTCCTGGCATGGGTGAGAGATGCACACAAGCCACCAGAATGACTTATTTCTTAGGTCTGAGATTTCCAAATTTTACCAAACATCTAGATCACTTGAGAACCTCACAAAGGCAAGAGACTTTGAAGATTTTTAACAGGGCCCAGTACAGGGCCAGAGTCCTCAAACAATGTTGTGATCCTAGTCAATTATGACAGCCACTGCTCTGAAGAGCCACAAGCCCGTGAGTTACCAGGACAAGACAGGCTACATCACATGCTACCAGTGGCCAACCTAGTCCAAGGCTTGTGTTTAGTTTGCCTACCTGGATTCTATTTCTTTAAACACAGCAATTGTATCTGCCAGGACCAGATTGGTTCTGACTTAGGGACTGTCTCCTTACACAGGTCATTGCTTCCCAGTTGGTCTCTTGTAAGGTATGCCTCTCATTTTCCCAGTAATCCATCAGCCACTCAGGGTTTCCAGGGTAACATCGCTTGATAAAACCCACTTCCCGGCATCACTAGCCTGGGCCTCAGATGGCAACTGATCCTTTCCTAGTTAATGGTGTGTGTGTGTGTGTGTGTGTGTGTGTGTGTGTGTGTGTGTGTGTGTGTGTGGAAAAACCCCAAATTCCTGGCAATTACCAAAGTCCAGATCGTTTACATAACAGTGAGCAAACAGCAGGGTAAGTCAGAGGCTCTGAAGGTCAAGCCTGTGACCTGAGCCCTGGTGCTGGTTGACCTCTGAGAGCCGCTGAGAACGTGGTTTTCCTGAACAACACACAGGAAGGAGGTTACCTGGTGTGAGTGATAAGCCTTCAGCTGAACATTATGTCCCCACCTCTGTCTGGAGCAGAGTGTCAGCAGCAGAGATGAGGGACTCCAGAGAAAGATTGTCCTGCTGAGCAGGCTCTCAGTTCTAGGAAGCAGAATGTGGACTGGAACCTGGAACCTGAGTATCTCCATCTTATAGTACCTGTTTCCCCTTTGTCACATGAAGCAGGCCATGTCCCCAGTGGCAGTGTCTGCATTTGTGCAGAAGGAAACTGACAGACATAGTTTAAACCTGAAGTCCCTGTTTCCTGGGTAATATACACTTAAGAGTCCAACTTACCCTGCATAGGTGCTTCTAAATCCTAGCAGTCCCCAGCGCCTATGGTTAAGCATCTGGATTTGAAATGAAGCAGAGAATCATGCTATGCCACATCACTGGTGCTTGTTGTCTGAAGAAATTTCAGGAACATGGCAGTTGAGGTGGCCTAGAAACCAAGGCACATGGTCCTGCCACCTGGACTCTGCCAGCCCTGGTGGCTTCCGTAGGTCTCACCCTAGTTCCCTCAGGTGCTGGGAAAGTTTGGTGGAAGGAGCACATCCTGACATTGAGTGCTGATCAGTCAACTTAGCCATCCATTTGTGAATGTTTGCTGCATCCATTGAACAAACACCCATCATCCACCAAGCACTTATTGACTGCAGAGTGCTTTTCCTGGCACTTCAGAAACCAAGAGATGTAAAACAGAAATGGACGTGAACAAAGACTTCTCACTAAGTGTGAGTGACTCTTAGCTCATTCTTGAAATATTTTCTCATCTCAGTTGTGAATGGCGAGCAGCAAGAGCCAGCACTCGCCTTCTTCTGGCTCACAACACTTTGCTATTGAATCTCAGCTCCACCTAGCCTTAGACAGCTGGAAAACAAAAACCCATGGCCATGCTGGATAGAGGGAAACTTTGGGTTGCTTGGTAAGGAGGTCCAGTGGCTGGCTGCTGACGTGGTATCATTTGACCCTTGCATCAAGAAGATAACTTTAGGGTTTTCCCACTCCATGCACTGATAATGGGCCTACTGATCCATAATGAGAAAGTATAGCAGTGAAGGAAAGGGATGCTGGGCAGTGGACATTGATGATACGGGCACCCCTTGAGTGGCCGTGCCTTCTTCCATGTTGCACACTCGTACCATACACTGATGTACGGGGAAAGAGCTGCTGTTCATTCTCTGGGTGCACAGCAAGTAAAGAAAGGACACGGCTACTTGGCAATATGTTCTTAGGACTGACAGTGGTCATCACATAGGCTGTTTCCCCTTGTTATGGCCAGAAAGACAAAGGGTACATGAACCCTAAAAGTAACAATGCTTTCACAGAGAGGACCTAGCTAGCCTGTCCCTGGAGTATAGGAAGTACCCAAAAGTGTTAGTCTTCCACTCTTCACCAAATATAGCTCCCTGTAAAGGATCACACAAGAGGCAAGAACACGTTAGAGACTGAGGCTGGACTCAAACAGGCAAGTTTTGTACCACTTAGTGACAATTCATGGGGAAAAGGAATTTCATGTTTTGATGGCTGAGATCAGTGACCACTACGACACAGATATGGTCCTGTCCATCTTTGGTCCTTCAACAGGGAGGGATTTTCTGTAGTTTTCCACAGTTCACTCTGACTTAGCACTGTGCCCTGAACAAAACAGATGTGACCTTGGCTCTGTGCTTGTCTGGCCCCTGGTGCCTCATGTTCATAAGCATCTGCTTATGTCCTCATACCACAATGAACTCCACTCCCCTCAGAAAGAACAGTTAACACTAAGCTTTGGAAACAAGTACCGAATTTTCTTTGGAAGCAACTGACTTCAGAGAGCAGCCCAAGAGAAGATGGAGGCACTAGCTTGCTCAGGCTGGGAACTCGCAGACAGCGATGAAGGAAGCTTGACAGGATATGTCATTCCAGACCCCACCCTCTACCATGATGACACAGTCCTCCCCTGAGCCATGGTTATTGGGCTCATTCTTTTTCCACTTGCTGTAGGTGAGTTTCCCCCCTGTCACGTACATGAATTGGCCTTCAGTCACCTCGTCAGTGATGCCTAAGTAGGCATTGCCTTTGGCCACTTCTTGGATGGCCTGGTTCTCCTCAGCATTCCTGGGAACAGCCACAGTGCCTCGGAGCTCAGTGCACAGAGCCTTTACTTTGGCAAAGGGCATAGTTTCGCGGTTGGTCACGAAGAGCTTCTTCCCAGACTTTTTGCCCATTGAGAAGGCATGCACTGAAATCAGAGATGAGGTTCACTCAGTGTGGAGCCCAGCCAGGATCTCTGAGAATCTAGGGCTCTAAAAAGAAGGCTCAGGTCCAATGACACTAGCCAGAACCTATGACCAGGAACACCTACAGAGCCAGGGAAGGAAGGGCTCCACAACCTCCTGAAAATAGCATGACCCTCATGGGATAGCTCAGCATTAACACCACTGCCAGTCAAAGGCAGATAGCAGCACAGGTGACACAGGGTGGCATCCCATTTAGACACCAGAATAAGGGAAAGGCACCAATAGGTAAGGACAGTGGGTGGGGAGCAAGCCACAAAGATGTAGGAGAAAACACTTTCTTCTTGCTGCTGTCTGCAAGCCGTGTGATATGGAGTGAGTTGTTATACTTCCTGAAGTATAATATCTTTCTTAAAAATGTGTTGCCTCCCTCCCCCCCCACCCGTGTATGTGCATACCGTATTTTTACGTGAAGGTCAGAGAACAGACAACCTTTGGGAGTTGATTAACTTCTCCCACCCTAGGTTCTGGGAACTGAATTCAAATCATCAGGCTTGTGTGGCACATGCCTTTACCCACTGAGCAACCTCCCTGGTGCCAAGACAAGCATAATATCACAACCAAAATTGGTGAGGAAATGTAATGAAATATTACAGGCAAGAGCCATGCCTGCACAGACCTGTGGTAAAATAAGTGTTCGGAAGGGTTACCCGTCTGTCACTCTCCCCCAACTCTGCATTCCTCTGTAGGAAAACTGGGGGCTGAAGGAAAACTTACACTTCTTGGTGTGCTCCAGTTCAGATTTTAACATCCTTATCTCTGCCTCCAAATTCGAGACCTTTGCCTCAAGGGCTGCAAGAGCATCAGGAAAAGGATACTTAGTGACAAGTCTTTAACCTGGAGACTCAGACACTGAGGCAGGGGGTATAAAAAGCTCATAGTCTGAAAAGAAAAGTCAGTAGGCAATGCCATTACCATGAAAATACAAGGATCTGTTTGATTCCCAGAACCTACATAAAAGTTAGGCACGAAATCCCAGTGCTGGATGGACATAGATAGGTACAGACAGGTGGATCCCCGGGGCTTGCTATCCAGCTAGCCTAGCCTACTCGGTAGGTTCCAGGGCTGTGAGAAGACCTCTGGATTACACACACACATGCACACACATATGTATATTCTTCACATGTGTCCTTGCACACACATGAGTGCACACACACTGTGCATGAATATTTTATATGCACAAATGGTAAGGCTCACTAAAAAGTAAGCGTATTCCAGAAAAACATGAATGCTAAAGAAGCAAATGGGAAAAAATAGTATTGCTGCTTTCCCAGGTGTAAGATAGTTACCCTAATGGCCTGTTAATATAGCTCTCCTCCCTTTTTTTAAAAATGGAGTGCTTAATGTTCTAGTATTATAGCAACTTGTAAAAATTTCTCATACATCTGTGATTTTTCTTGGTGATTCTTTTTCGTTACTGGTGAATTACCTCTCTGTTCTTTACATGTATGTGTTCATGTGTAGGTGCACATGTGTGTGTTGGTATGTATGTGTATATGTGTAGAGGCCAGAGATCAACCTGGGATATCATTCCTCAGGAGCCATCGCTTTTGGAGACAAGCACTCTAGCTGGTCTACCTCAGACTAGCTGACTAACAAGCCCCAGGGATGTGCCCATCTCTGCCTCCCCATCACTGGGATTACAAACCTGTGCCAGGAGGAGTGAGTTGTTGTTGTTGTTTTGTTTTGTTTTTAATATAGGTGCTTGGGGTTGGATTTAGATTCTCATGCTTGTCAAGCATTTCACCAATGGTGGCACCTCCCAAACCCAGGTAAACTGGGTTTAATTATTTAATTATTTAATTATTTTAACAGACTGGTGGACAAATATGAACAGGAGAGCTGCCAGTTTCCCTTTTGTCCTCATCAAAGTTGCTCTGTTTCACGCTGAAGCAGCTGCTGTAGTATTCCTCATTCTGACAACTTTCATACAATTCTTCTGACAGTAGACATGGGGGAGGGGCACATTTTCTCCCACATAGCCTAGAGAACACACTGGACTTTCATCAGAGTAAAAGCTAACCCCATGTCATAGGGAGAACTGATGGGGGAATGGCCCCTTGAGGGTACTTGGTACCAATAAGACCCAAGGGACACTGAGTCAGGTTGTAGCATTGAGCCAGTGAGGCATCGGGCAGGGGCAGCTCCCACATGGCCTTCTGTTCCTACCTACCACCTCCATCAAAGCTAATCATGCTGGAGTAGTCTCCTACCTGCACTGTGTCCATGATCCCCTTTTTGGCCTTTTGCTCCTGGAGGTCCAGGAATTCCTACATTTCCTGGAGGCCCCAATTTTCCTGGAGGGCCCTGCATGCCCCTGAGCCCTTGACCTGTTGGGAAATAAAGGTAGCAAGACCTGGTGACTGTTATTCACTCTCAGATGTTCAAAGATTGATTCACATCAGCTCCAGAAAAGAGCCAGAGAGCTAGTGATTGGTGACTCAGAGTAGACAGATCTTTCTGCATCCCAGGTCTGATTGTCTGTCCTGAGGGACAAAGCCTCCGCACAGACCCCTGTATGAAAGTGTTGAGACTCAAGAGAGCTGTTAGGCACTGTTGATTGGGGGTTAGTAATACTGTAGAGACCATTCTGAAGGGAAGAACACCTGCCACAGTGAAAGCCAAGTCTCCCAAGGTCCCTGAGCTCCATCTCCAGGGACACAGGACAGTTTTCCGCTGAAGGTAAAGGTGTAGAAAGTCAGAACAGAGTACCCCATACCTGGTTCTCCTTTCTCTCCTTTGGGTCCATCTCTTCCATCTCTGCCACAGGCTATTACAGAACACGTCTTCAGGGTGTCCTCACAGGTTTGTGGCTTTGATGACGATATGCCCACCACACACAGGAGAAGGATGGGGAGTGATGGGAGCAGGAGCATGGCCCTTACCTCAAAGGGGAGAAAGTCAATGAGATGAATTGCACATTTGGTTCACGGCGCTCGTTCTTAGTTATGGCACCCCACACCCTGGGCTCAGGACAGCAGCTATGAGGGATATCGTACCCCCTGTCTTTGACCTACTGAAAGTAGATCACACCTGAAGCAAAAATAAGAGTCAGGTCAGGGTTAAAACTAAGGAAGATGCAATAGAAAGGGGCCTTGTTCTCCCAAGAGGCCCTGAGTCCCTGTGGTGAGGTGAAGCACACTTCACCCTGAGAGCCTATAGACTGAAAATTTTAAGCCAGCCATGCTGGCAGGAATATAGAATGCCCAGTACCCAAGAGACCCTGGATCTCTGTTTCTTGTCTCCCTTTTTATTTCACAGGAGTTCCAGTCCCCCACATTTTCCCTTCCCCAAGGATCCTCAAACTAGACTATAGAGAATGTACCAAAGGGCCCATGATGTCTACTTCTCAGCCAGATACGGCTCATATTTCAATAAAATGCCTATCTTATATGCTTATGCCTCACCTACTCTCAAACTTGTGGTTATTTCCCCACCATCTGGTCGGCATCATGCACAAATCTCTAGTTTGTGACAGGCATTTGAGAGAGACAGACAACGCTCAAAGTGGGGCCTTCTTGGGTCATGGATCCGTTACACAGGAAATGTCTCTTGGCTTGAGATCCTACCAGAAGGCCATTTCTGCTAGGGAGAGCTCAGGCTCCTACAATGCCTACTCACCGAGGACTGGGGGTACCGCCACCTGCTTCTTCTCCCAGCAGAACTCTCTGTGCTGTCCAGGTCTCACTCTGAGCCACCGGCCTCTCAGGGCTGTCCCTCTGCTTTGTCGTACCTCTAATCCCAGTATCCTTGGTCCTGGCTGAACAACTATTGCACCTGCCCTTGCTTAACCTGCTCTGTCACTTCCCTTAACTTTTGCTTTTTCCAGGACACAGCAAGAGGTGACCAGCTTGAAGACATCTCCCATGATCACATCCTTCCCCATCTTTCCCTTGTTGAGATTTTGTACGTATTATTTTACAGTCCTCTAATCACTGGAGACCATTCATGGTCACACACAGATTGGACATGTGGTGGCACCACCCCTCCTTTTGCTTCTATTTTTCCCTTACAAAATGACTGACCTTTAGTTTGCATATGGTCAAGTAGATCTAGGAAGAACACAGATAGCCCAGATCTGAGAGAGATACAGGCCTAAATAGACCTGTTGACCCCACTAGACCCTTGCCTGGACCTTACAAACTTCAAGCTGAGAGGCCAGACTCCAAACCCAGGGCCCACCACTTTCATCCTCAATTGACTTACTAGTGTTTTCTTTGGAGCGAAGGGGTGGTGGGAAGGAAACTTCCCCTCCAGTCCAGCTTCTGGTGGTTGCCTTCTCAATGCCAGGCCTGTTATCCTGGTGACCAGGGACTAAGCTGGCCTAACCTTCAACTCCAGATTAATAAGCAACTATGTTGCAAGTGGACAGCTGTGCAGATCTTGTGGTATCTCAGCTCAGTGCTGTGTAGTTGTCTTAATACTCTTCTTCTTACCAGATCTCCTCTCATATAGCTTAGATACTCTGAGCCTCTAGAACCATGGGCTCTTGGCATGGCTCCATGAAGATATTCTTTCCATAGGAAACACTCATGAATGTTGTACTAGTCAAGCATTCTCAATCAGGTGTGCACAGGTTCAGATGCACGTGCACCAGCGCGCATAACTCTCATTAGTTGCTGTAACTAGTTTACCCCTCCATTTGTGTCCCATTTATTACAGGACTAGATGAGGTCCTAAGTCACCTCCCTCCTCACTCTTCATTCAGAGCATGTATTAAATGTCTCCTTCAGGCATGTTCCAGACCTAGGCACAAGAGGAAAGGAATATGGTTTTTAAAGATTTTTTTCTTCAGGGGAGGAGGAGAGGGTGAGGGAACTGGGATTGACATGTGAAACAAGCTTGTTTCAAATTTCAATAAAAAAAATTATTGTAAGTTTTTTTTCTTGTTGTTTTGTTTTTTGTTTTTATTTTTGTATATAGATACTTTGCCTGTATGTGTATACACCTGTGCATGATGACTGGCCAGGGGAGGTCAGAAGAGAGCACCAGATAGCTTGAAACTGGAGTTACAGACAATTGCGAGCTGCCAGAAATGATGGGCACTAGAAACTAAGTCCTCTGTGGGAGCAGAAAGTGAGCCATGTCTCCAGCCACATGAGAAAAAAAAAAGTATGTAGATAACCAATTCAAAGCTGAATGCGACCATTGGCACCACTGTCTGCTCGGCTCAGGTGTTCCTTCTGTCTCTATGTGTTGGTTGTTATATAGATTTCAGCTGAGATAGCTTAGGGTAAGGGGCTTTCCTAACCACTCAATTATGAGTAGCTACTATGTTGATAAATTTTAATTCTATTTTTGCTTATTATTTGCCCGTATGTGAAATTGTTTCTTCGGTTGCCTATTTATTGACTACCCCAAATCTCTTTTGTTGTTGATGATGTTTGTTTGTTTGGTTGGTCGGTCGGTCGGTTGGTTGGTTGGTTGGTTGTTTTGAGACAAGGTCTCTATATAGTCCAGGTCACTATGTAGACCAGGCTGTCCTTGAACTCTCTGAAATCCTCTTGTTTCTACCTACTTCACACATTTTAAATGATAGTGAATGAATAGGAGTTTTGTTCTCTTGATGCTGTGGAGAACAAACCTCTCCCTGGGGCACTGGGGCAGAAGGTAAATATTGTTACAGCATTATAAATACTGTTAATAAGTACCACTTTTAATGTTTATTTTATTTTAAATAAGCTAAGATATTGGGTAGTAGGATAACTTGATTCCCTAATTGGCAGATCTTCCCCTCCATGGTTGTTCCCTAAGCCATGGACTATAAGACAAATAAATGCCCAGAAGAACTTTCATGATACCAGCATAAGCTTGAAGAAGTGACATTGCAACCACATATGTTTGCTGCTGAGCCACAACTCTGAATCTCAAGGCATGCTCTTAGCTATGACGGCTTCACATAGCTCCTTTTTGCTGTAAGTCTAGGTGATACCCTATAACCATTTCTACTCAGGCTAGGTGGGGACCACTTTTCATGGTGACTCAGTAGAAGGCCTGTGATAGGGTAAATATACTAAGGACCATTGTGATTGGAATAAATGTAATGCCTTATCTGTATGAGGGATTGTGCTGATTACTGCAAGCCACGCGCTTCATTTGTCTAAAGAACCATTTTTACACACCCTTTTGACTATTTAAGCCAGATTTGTGGGCCAACTGGAAAGCACTGTCCTTCACAGCCTCCCCTGCTGTTTCAGTAAGGGCTTTAATCCAGTGTTCTCTTCTTGCCTTCTTTTCATTTTTATCATTCATTACTATAGTGTGCTGAGCTGGTAACACAAAGGCAGAAGGCGAGGACTAGGATGAAGGAAGGCATGGCTGCAACATTGGTAGCAAAGTTGTGGCAATAGCAATAGTAATGGGAGGCAACAGAAGCAACCCAGAGAGGAACGTGGGCAGAGATGACTCAGAGCAGAGACAATGGAGACAACTAGGTCTGTAAAGAGCTGAAGATGAGCCACTGTAGGCTCTGGTCATTGGGAGGGTTTCAATGAACTACTAAGCCTTCATGGCCAAGGATCCCAGACACTGTAAATCTGAGAACTGAAACACTAGTTGCTATCAATGGCTCAGGGTCCTGACATACTGGGCTTGTATGTTGCTATGGGACCTGTATGAGCACTGTAATATGAGAAGATCTAAGCTACTTCTGTTTGCTGCTAAATGAAGTAGACAATGCTGCTAGAAGCCAAAAACTGACAATAGCTGGTGTTGGCCCCTCTGATGGTTAAAGCCCAGAGTGATAAGCCATAAGTCTCTTGCTTCTAGAGTCTACAGTAACAGACCCCCACCCTTCAGGGTTTGAAGTCTTAAGGCTCTGGTCTGCCCATCTATATGCTAGTTCTTGGATGCTAAGGACAGAGGATTGCAGGCACTAAAAGGGCTTTACCCTGTCTGCCCATGGTTTCCACACTAAGTGGAAAGAGGACCCCAGCTAGCTTATTGGTAACCTGCCCACCTGGTAGAGTGCCCCCAAAGTGTCAATGCTCAAGAAAGATCTGTGAAACAGGCGAACCCTCATCAGCATGTCCTTGAAGCAGCTCTTCTGGCTTCACTGGCCCACCTCACCAGTGTTGATACTTTCCTTGGGCAGGAACTGCATACAGTTCACTTGTCCCCAGAGCAGAAACCCAGTCTGGGAACATAACAAGGACCCAGTGAGAGAGTAAGGAAAGAAGTCTGGCACTAACAGACCAGGCTGAGGCTCCTTGAGCTTGGGTTTCCAGAGAATCCAGGGCTTGCACTCGGAGGCTGATCAAGTGGCCGGAGCCCTGACATGACCTTTCATGCCTGACTTCCTCCAAGCTCACATCCACTCACTGAAACCTTTTATCTTACCAAACAACCTGAGAAGTTTGCTTTCCCCACAACAGAGTGGGCCCAGATCATTTCCAGTCACTCTCTGGTTGGTATCTTGGCTACTCATGGGCCATCAGTCCATGATTACTCAAGACACCATGTCCCCTCTCTACTCCTGTTAGAAGGAGCTCAGCAGGTACCTAGAAGAGCCCTGTTTGTTAAGAACACACCTTTCATGGCTATGTTTTTCCTTGTTGGTAAAAACTTCTGAGCCCATAGGCTGAGAACACAGCTGGCATTTACTGAATGCAGCACACGGGTTGATCGCTCCCAAAAGTGGGAGTTTAAAACTTAAAGGCTTACACAAAACCCCACTCTAAATATGCTACAGACTCTGGAAAAGGTGATGCAAGTGGGGGAGAGGAGAGCATTGTGAGCAAAGAAACAATAGAAGAAGATCTTGATCTGGTCTGTAAAGCGGCACATGCTGGTGACCAGTGTGCTTGGAAGACTGAGATAGGAGGGCCATCCTGGACTATGTAGATAATTTCTAGCCTGCCTTGATTGCATATTGCAAAAAAAGGAAAGAAAAAGAGGAAAATGATTATATTAATGAACTAAAATAAGAAAAATTTAGAAATCATTAATATAAATAGTTGGCAGACATGACAATGGTAGTTTGAATTCTTGTTTCTATACTTCTGCTTCTTGCCAAAGTACATTACAGAGAGGGCCACTTGAGCCCCAGGAGTAAACATTCAGCTCTTTTGATGTTTGACTTGGCTTTATGACTGAGCAAGTTGGAAGAAAGCAGCAGCATCAAGGGTGCTCTCAGGTTAAATGTGACCTATTATGTTTCTTCTCCAGCCTTAGAAAGAATATCTTGCTGGTAGCCGTTACCAGCAGAGTAATCGCATGAACAGAACACAAACTCACCTAGACCCAACATATGCAGTTGAATCCAAACAAGTTCAACCAATATTTTCAAAGCTCAGCATACTCTAAAAAAAGTGTAAGCTGAAATGGTGACTTTATCAACTAATTGACACATTACTAATGACTATAGAAAGAGTATAGTAAATAGACAAATCAAGAAAGAACTGGAATATTATGTTGATATAGATACTCTTGACAATAATGCATTTATGTTATGCTCAATGGACTTTACAACAATCTGGAAATCATATAAAATTGATAGTAGAGGTCAATTTAAAATGATTTAACTTAGCCTAAGGAATGTTAGTTGACTGATAGGTTATTAATCATAAAGTATTGAAAAAAGACATAAAAAGTCACTATCTTATTCATCAAAAAGCAAAGTTTTAAGATTAGTTTTGTCAAATATTTAGTGATCATTTTCTCTCATGTAAATAACTGGAATTAATTCTTTAAAAAATTGACTATTGACCACATCTGCCCATAGCTCAGGTAGGCCATCCACACATGGACCTTCCCCCACTCTCTTGGTTCCCTTGGACAGACATTCCATGCCCAATGATATTTTGTCTTACTCATGGATTGGTGCCCATCCCAATCATCACCTAAAAGATTTCCTCTAGCAGGTGATAGAAGCAGATGTAGAGACCCACACTCAAGCATTAGGTGGAGCTCAGGGAAACCTGCCGAAGGTGGAGAGGATGGTAAGGATTATAGGAACCAGAGGGGTTGAGGACTCCAGAAAACACAGCCCACAAAATCAGCTAAACAGGGCTCATAGTGACTAAAGGCAATCACAGAGCCTGAGGTAGGTCCTCTACATATACCTTATGGTTGTTTAGCTTGGGTTTTTGTGGGACCCCTGACAGTGGGACTTGGGGGTAACTCTGATTCTTTTGCCTGCCCTTAGTTGTCTTGTCCAGCCTTGATATAAGGGTTTGTGCCTAATCTTACTGAATCTTGTTGTGCCATGATATCCCTGTGAGGCCTGCTCTTTTCTGAAGAGAAATGGAGAAGCAGCAATCTGGGGGAGAGGAAAAGTGGAGGTGGAACTGGAAGGAGAGGAGGGAGAAGCCATAATCAGGATGTATTGTATGAGAAAACAAAACAATTTAAAAATAAAACCGCATTCAAATTATTAGCTAGCTGTTGTTAATCAAAATTTAAAAGGACACAAGAAAAGAAATCTCATTTATTTATTTTGTTGATTTTACCAATTCTTTAAGAATTTCAAACAATGAATTTTGACTGTATTTACCCCTACTCCTTCTCCTGGCTCTTTCCAGGTCCACCCCCACCTCTTTACCTCTTCAACTCACTGACCTTCTTTATTTTTAAATAATCCCTCAAGTCTGATTATGCTGCCCATATATTCCTGTGGAAAGAGCTATTCATTGGAGGGTAGTCTCTTATCAAGAGCCACACTCTTGAAGAAAATGATTGTTTTCCCCAGAAACAATTGTCAATAGTTCCTCAGTTAGAGATGGGGGGCGTCTCATGACCCTCTCAACCTATGCTAGAATGTTGACTGGATTGATCTTTTGCAGGTCTTATGCAGGCAACCACAGCTACTATGAGGTGAGTTCTGCAGTCCTATCATGTCCAGAAAACACTGTTTCACTCTGGCCCTCCCTGACCTCTGGCTCTTGAAATCTTTACAACCCTTCTTCTATGCCAATTACTGAGCACTGGGGAGAGAGAGTCATATAGGTGTCCTTTTGATGGCCACTGACACTTAGTCTCAGCACCTTGACCAGTTGTGTGTTTCTGTGTTAACCACTATCTACCATGCAAAGAAATTTCTCTGATGTGGTCTGAGAGCTGCACTGATACAGATATAAATCTAGAGAGAAATTTGATACTATGTCCATTTGGCCTAATAATAGTAGTAGGTTTCCCTTTAGGGCCTATAAGCTCTCCAACCTTGGGTTCGTGGCCAAATGTACAGTGCCAGGTATGTATTTTCTCCTGTGGAGAAGGCCTTAGATCCAATCAGAAAGTGGTTGGATGTCTCTATAACATTCATGCTATTATTGTACCCGTGGGCACATATTTCTACTCCAGTCATTATTTTAGTTCACAGGGTTTGCTTCTGGTTAAAATAGTTGATGACTCCTCCCATTCCCAGCACCCTACATAGGACCTTCTGGCACTAGGAAAGTTAGCCATCACTAAGAATTCTTCTGGTCAGTACCAACTTGATTTATCCATGCCCTGTTGGTCAGTGTATGTGATGTCTTCAGCAACACAGTATTACCATCAAATTCTAGTGGGCAGCCAAGAGCAGTGGTAATGGCATGTGCCAATTTAGGAGACTCTAGGACATCTGTGACCAACAACTTGAGGGGCAGTATCCCACACCTAACACTGGACTTTTACCCGGAAATCTATGGTTTCTGGGGTGAGCATAACCTCCTGTGTAGGATGCCTCCAATCAGACTCTTTTGATTATAAAACACTAAGTTTCCATATGATTGTTTCAAACATCCTTAGTGTTAGTTATCCCTCCTCACACACTCTCCTCCTGTTACTAACCAAGATGTTTTTTCGTTGCAGGTGAAAAGAGAACTCAGATTGAGAGAGAGAGAGAGAGGAAAGAAGAAGGAGAAAAAATACACATACAAAACCACATAATTTGAAAATTTGTTAACTAAAGCCTAGCAGCACACCTATAGCACATTTTCTGGAATCTGACTTCCTATTTTCACTAGACTATAAATTGGCCATGTGGAAGTAAATAATTTTGACCTTCAATATTGTACTTCAATATTCTAAGTTATAATTGAAAAGAACAATAGCACCCACATTAGTCCCTGGCACAGAGTAAATGGTCATCAGGCCAAGTATGATATAGTTCAGGAATTCAAAGATGGCTCAAAACTAAAAAATAAAAATTAAAATAAAAAAACAATGTAATTCATTAAGTTTTATTAAGTCTCAATCAAATGTGTGCAAGCTTGAAGCCTGAAACTTGCTCTGTTCTCAAAACTACTTCAAGGTCTCAAATTCTTCACATTGTCTCTTCAAAGACTAATGTAATGTCAGACTCCTGGGATTGATTTAAAACACACTCCATATGTTTTTGTCCCGAACTTGTTATTAAGATTTCTTTTTCATTTAAAAAATGCACTTTTTATTTTACATACCAACCCCAGTTCCCCCGCCCTCCTCTTCTTCAACCCCGTCACCCTCCTGCCTTTCCACCCTCTATCCACTCCTCAGAGGGGGTAAGGCCTTCCTTGGAAAGTGAACAAAGACTGGCTTTTCAAGTTGAGGCAGAACCAAGCCCCTTACTTCTGTATCAAGACTGAGCAAGGTATCCCACCATAGGGAATGGGCTGCAAAAAGCCAGTTCATGCACCTGGGATAAGTCCTGGCCCATTGCCAGCCCCTTCTCCCCTGACTCAACAGATCAAGCCACATAACTGTCACCCACTTTAAGAGGGTCTAGTTTGGTCCCATGCAGTTTAGCAAGCTGTCAGTCCATAGTCCATGAGTCCCCACTAGCTCAGGTCAGCTGTCCCTGTAGGTTTCCCCAATATGGTCTTAACCCGCCCCCTTGTTCATATGATCCCTCCTCCCTCTCTTTAACCGAACTCCTGGAGCTCAGCCAGTGCTTGGATGTGGGTCACTGCATCTGCTTCCATCAGTTCCTGGATGTAGGTTCTATGAAGACAACTAGGATAGTCACTAATCTGATTAAATAGGAAGACCCATTCAGACACACTCTCCACTATTGCTAGAAGTCTTCACTTGTATTATCCTTGTGGATTCCCAAGAATTTCTCTAACACCAGGTTTCTCCCTAACCCCATAATGGCTCCTTCTACCAAGGTATCTCTTTCATTGCTCTTCCCCTCTGTCCCTCCCCCAATTCAGTCTTCTTGATCCTTCATATTCCCATCCCCCATCGCCCATCCCCTCCCTTCCACTCCCCACTTCCAGTTTACCCAGGAGATTTTAACTCTTTTCCCTTCCTAGGGCCTTCCATGTGTGTCCATCCCAAGGTACCCCTTTTTACCTAGTTTTTGGGTTTTTGGGTTTTTTTTTTTTTTTTTGGATTATTGGTTGTAGCCTCGTTATCCTTTACATCTAATATCCTTATTTCAATTCAATTCATTACTGCAACCCAAAAAATGATGGTGGAGTTTGAAGTTATCACTTCTTAAAATAAAGGGTGAGTAGTGGCCTATTTCTCATACTTCTTTGTCTATGTGCCTGTTATTGGAGTTAAGATTAGTTTGGAGTGGGTGTCCCTGGCAGCTCTAAGAAGCCAGGTTCAGTTACACATACTCAATACACCAAATAGTGCCAAATTAATAGAAAAAAAAACAAAAACAACAAGAAAGGAAATTTATTACAATGTAGTCACATTAGGAAGAAGAACAAAGAGATCAATGATCACTATGTCTATTTTCAAGGTCCTGACATGAGACTGGAGTTTATGAAGGCCAGAATTAAGCATAATCCAGCACTCAGCATGTGGTCCTTCCCATCTTTAATCCACAGTCCTCTTGGCTTTTGTCTCTCCTGTAAGGTGGGGTGGTCTGAAGACTTGTCAAAATTCTGTGAAATTCCTTTGTATGAGGCAACTTCATCCTCTGGCAGGCAGGTTTACATGAGAGGAGAGATGAAGAGAGCATTGGTCCTAAGGTGAGACATGTCTGTTGTCACAGGGAATTACTAGCCAGTGAGGATACTGGTTGTGTCTGATTGCTCAGTGTCTTCCAACAGCTCCTCTTGAGAACTAGTTCCTCTAGAAAGGACTCTGCAAGAGCCTCCATCAAACCATGGCATTAGTTGCACATTTAGGCCCTCAGAATCTTGTTACTGGGGCCTTCCATTTTAGGGATTAAATGCTCATGTGTAGGGATAAATGACAGGTCAGTCTTCTCAGAAGTGAGGTGGAACCACATCACATTGTCCTACCACTGAGAGGCTCACAGTTTCCTCCCATTCTTTTTTTTTTTAATCTTTGATGTGTATCACGATTTGGTTTTTATTTATTTACCCACTTTATTTTCTAATTTTGAGATTATAATATGATTACAATATTTCTCCCTTCCCCTTCCTCCCTCCAAACCCTCCTATATATGCCTTCAAGCTCTCCTTCAAATTCATGACCTCTTTTATCATTGTTAATGCATGCATATATGTATATTCATATACATATATATTCCTAAATATAACCTATTCAGTCTGTATAATGCTACTTGTATGCATGTTTTCAGGACTGACCAATTGGTACTGGACAACCAGTTGGTGTGTTCATCCCTAGGGAAGACCACTTCTTCTACTCCCAGCTTTGCTCAGTTGCCTATAGTTCTTTGTGTAGGGCTGAGGCCTCCCATTTCTATTTTCCTTATGTGTGGTGATATATTGTTTATGATTTATTAAAGCTTGCCTGAGGATTAAGAAAGCCAAGTCAGCCACAAGCCATAGAAGCCAGGCACACATCTTTAATCCCAGCAGCCAGAAGCTAGGTGGTGATAACACACAACTTTAATCCTAAAACTCGGGATTAAGAGGTAGTCCAAGGCCACCCAGATCTACAAAAGACTGATCCAGCCCTAAAGATGATCTCAGCATCTGGGATTACAGGCCTTTAATCCCAGCATTAGGGAGGTATATAAAACAGGAGTAAGGAGTCAGTATCAGGCATTTATTCTCCGGGCACATTGAGGATAGGAAGCCATTCAGTCTCATGATTCTCCAGTGACACTGAGCTGTGGCAGCAGGATCAGCCTGAGGTAGTGGTACAAGCTAGTGGCTGCTACTTTCCTTTTCTGACCTTCCCCTTGAAGTTTGAACCCCAATATCAATTTCTGGATCTTTCATATTTTGTGTTACACTCATGACTCAGCAAAATCAGACACTTGGTATTTAGCACTGAATTGCTCCTAGAACTATGTAGAACTATGAATGGTGTTTTTTGTTTGGTTGGTTGGTTGGTTGGTTGGTTGATTTTTTTTTTTTTTTTTTTTTTTTTTTTTTTTGGTCTGGTTGTTTGTTTTGAGGCAGGGTTTCCCTGTGCAACCCTGGCTTGACTGTTCTGGAACCCTCTGTATAGACTGGACTGGCTTCAAATTCAGGAATTCACCTGTTTCTGCCTCCTAAGTGCTGAGATTAAAGGTGTGTGCTGACATTGCCCAGCCTGGGAATGATTCTAGTTCTCCTCCTCCTTCTTGTTTGTTTTGTTTTATTTTTGAAACACAATGTCCCTGTGTAACAGTCCTGGCTGCCTGGAACTCAATCTATAGACCAGGCTGACTTTGAACTCAGAGTGATCCACCTGTCTCTGCCTCCGAGTGCTAGAAGGATTAAGGGCATGAACCACAACCACCTGCTTGAAATTGATTCTTATGCCTGACTTGAGTAGTGTCTTACTCAGGGAAACTGAGGGAAATTAAGCATCCTTCCTCACAAAGGTCGGAAGGGCAATCTCACAGGCACAGTGGGGTGAGGGGATGCTTTTCGTTTTGTGAGTGAGGTCAGAGGTCACCCAAGGGTGGTCAGCTTCCTTTTACCACCCTATTCCTCTTTAGGCAGGAAAGGTAACACTGCCAATGAAGGGCCTCCTCTTTGCAGGCCCAGTGGTAGCAGCATTGGAGTCTTCCTTCAGATTCAGAACCTCTTAGGCCTGGAAGCTGGCTCCACTCCTGTGCAAGTGGACCAAAGAGAATGCCAGAAAAGCCTCTAATGAAGTTCAACACACACATTCCCGATTTAAAAGAAAACAATGTACCTGGGGTTAGGATTATAGCTCAGTGGCTGAGTGCCTACCTAGTATAAGCAACCCAGGATTTGCTTACAAAAATAACTAAAAACAAACCTTAGCAAACCAAGAGAAAAAAAGCAGGGAGCTTCTCTACCTTAGTCCAAAGTATCTCTTAGAAACCTAAAACATAAAAATTAGAAAAAGTCAACACTTTTTCTAAGTGTTGGCTTTCACTATGACATTTTCATACAGGCATAATTTGTACTTTGCTATGCTATCATCTTGTCTCTTGGTCTCTCTTCCCTCTGGTCCCTTTCTTCTTCTAAATTCTCTATCTTATTTCATGGGTGTGTGTGTGTGTGTGTGTGTGTGTGTGTGTGTGTGTATGTGTGTGTGTGTTAAATATAGTTTTTTTTTACATAAAAAGTGACTTTTTTTCTGAGTCTGATTTATTTTACCCAATGTGTTTATCTCACGTCCATCAGTTAACCTTGCAGATGACATAATTCTGTTGCTCTTTGTGTTAGAGTACAACTCAATTTTGGGCATATGCCACAATTTCTTTGTCTATTTATTCATCTGTTGATGAACACTGAGGCTGATCCCATAATTTAGCTATTGTGAATATTTATACAATAGGTGTAGATATGCAAATATCAGGCATATATGCAGGAAAAATGTAACAATGAATTTTCAGTGGTCAAATATTAGAAGTTTTCCTAGGACACATTAGAAGAATATACTCATATATATGTTTGATATGCTCCAGTGGATGCCCCACATCCATGCACCCTTGACCAGCACTAAATGAAAATGAATTTAGTGGTTTAAGAAGAGGAGGAGGTTTTAAAAGAAGAGGAGGGGGGACATGAGGTTTAGAGGAAGATGTTTAGGGGAGACCAAGAATTGAAAGACAGAAATGAGGATGGGTGTGATCATATTTTATCATGTACACATATGAGATTCTAAAACTATATGTATGTATAAATCATATATGTAATTGCATATGTGAACAAGAAAAATACCATCATATGTAAATGCAATGATATATGTACAAAACATATAAGAGTCACCTGTATTGAAAGTACTAAGAAAAAGAATCTAATTATGCTTTCCCTGAAACCAGAAATATCTCACTAAAACTCTGTCCAAAAACAATATAGTAACAATAACAACTAATGGAATAAAAATTAGACCTCATAGGAAAGTCGAGCAATGTCAACTTTTAGAGCTTTAGACTGTTGGTCTATAAAACTGGGAATATATGTTTCTTTCCCTTGCTTTTTGAAGTCAGGAAACCTTCAACAGCTTTGAGTCCTAAGCACACAGAGAAGATGGATCAGATTAGCAGTTGATGTTCATGGTGCTGTAAGCAACATTGCTCCATCTGGCCTTGTCCTGGGCTTCCTTTTGTGCAAGAAAATACGGAAATGCAGGGCCAGTGTCAGAAGGTGGGAGCACAGGAGCTTTCTAGAGATGTGATGTATGGGTGCTGTCCCCTCAAGGAATAGTTACACCACCATAGACACCTGGAGTGTGGATCATGCTCCCGTTCCACATAGCTGATACTAGAGTGAGTCACATAATCCCTTTCTTGAGACTGGGAAGACTCACAGAAACCTGCAACTTGTATCCAACCTTTACCCCCAGCACATCAGAAACCATCCAGATGGCTGAAAAGTGATGGAAAAGATGGTGTCCCTTCCCACCATGGACCACATGGGCTCAGACCTAGAGATATCTTGACACCAGACATCAGCATTAATGTTGTGTTCATCCAGATAACTCTTTAGAGCCAATGCCCCTAATTTGGTTCCATAAAATCATGTAAAGATTAAATTATACATGATAAGAAATGCTATCAGTGATTGTCAAAGTACTTGGTATGCAGCTTGTGATCAACAATCTTTGCTGTAGTAATTGATATGGGTAATAATTTTGGTAGGTAGAGTACTTGTAATAATTACTTTATTTCCATCACATAGATGAAGAAATAAGCTCAAAGAAAACAGTTATTCGCAGGGCTCACCAGAAGACAACCTAGCATGTGGAACACAGTTGATTTTAACAAAATAGCTGATTGAGCTAATGAGGGGAGAAACAAATGCAGTTAGTGATGAGCATGCCTCAGTGATATGAAGTGGAGTGGGGCTGTGGCCATTAGCAGAAAATAACCAGAGTTAGGGTCTAGGGTGGAAGGGTGGTTCTCCTGGATGGCTGCAGTTAGATCGAGAGGCTAAACTGGCACCTCCAGATCCAAGGGATGGGGCTATACATTGTCAACAAGGGAAGGTGTGAAACACCAGTACTATGCTGTGGCACTCCCTGACTTCTGCAAGACCATGTTTGCCTTGAAAGCATGAGTGGAGATGACACTGAATGTAGCCTAGTTCCACTCACTAGACATTTCCTGGAAGTCCCCTATGTCTATCTTTATGTTTAACCTGGACTTCTAAATCTTGAGGCAGTGAAAAGGTGAGCCGCAGGGCAGGGGAGCAGGCACTTCTGTGTAATTTACAGGGTCCTTCCATGCTGAGACCTCATATACACCATTTATAAATGAAGAAACTAGGCAAGATGAGGAAAAAGGAAGTCTCCATCTCATAGTGAAGGGCAAGGTTGGCAGTGGCTGCCTTGAATGAATGCTCAGAAGGGACTCTAGGGGCTTTCGGGAGGTACTACTGTGTATGGAGAAGAGTTTAGGGCTCATATGGGAGATGGAATGACTAAGAATGGTGCTAATTCTAATAGTCACAAAGAAATTTGGTTGGAGGGAGTTGCAGCATCCTATAGATCAGATGAATCATCAGGATAGAGGATAAAGGACAATGTGTGATTTTATTTGTTTATCTAAGTGCTTGATCAAAATTCACAAATGGCCAGCCGGTACTGCAGGCAAGTCTTGTCATTCCACTGTCCATTTGTATACATTTCTACACACTTCTCTTTGCCTCTGCCCCTGGGCTCCCCTGGGTACCAGTTGGTGTAGTTCACAGAAGCCCCATCCAGGTATCGGAAGTCTCCAGGGGTCTGGTCTTCAACCATGCCCAAATAGGCATAGGTGTTGTGCTTATTCACGATACTTGAGATGGCCTTGTTCTCCTCTGGATTCCTTGGGACAGCAACGTTGCCACCTGCTCTGGTACACGTCTCTCTAATGGTATCAAAGTTGACTGATTGCCCATTGGTGGAAAAGACTTTCTCTCCCACTGACAACATGGATCCATGTAAGCTAAGGACTGAGCAGAGGAGCCTGGGTTAGGCCACTGTCATCTGATTGTCCATCCCCTCCATTGACTTAGGTTCTTGCCCTTAAGCTTTCTCCATAATCTCTCCATCCCTTCCTTCCTCTATGTTTGTCCTTCTTCGAGGCCTAGTTTCAAAATCCATCCCTGTGTTCTCATATACCAAACAAACACTTATTGCCTGAATCTGCAGTTTCATGCTTTCCAATAATTCTGAGAGCACATCCAAGCCCACTTCTGTGTCCTTGAGGTTATTTAAAGACAGGAGAAAAGTAAAGCACCCTTCCTTTCTCCAAAACTTACTTGTCAGACTTTTAGACTGTGGATTATGGTACCAGAGATTACAGGGAAACATTGAGAGGTCTGTGCTTGGTGACACCCCAAACAGTTCCCTTACCTCCCATGATTTGCAGAATCTTATGTCTGATCTCTTGGAGTTCAGTCTGAAGTTCCTCATCCAGGTAAGCTGGAAACCCTGTGGAGATCCCACACATCCAGAATGGGGCGAGCCAGCAAAGAGCTTCACTTGCTACCAAGCAGGTATTCTGCCAGCTACAAGACTGGAGTTTTGTCATCTAATGCTGTTCCCAGAGTCCAGGCCCTAGTTAAATGGTCCAGGACCAGAGCTTCCATACACCTACACACCCATTTCTTAATGTAGCCTTGAGGCTGCTCTACTTTCCTATATCCATTGGCTGCCCCTTCATGTCCATCTGTGTGGTTTTCTGACTTATGAGAACGACCCCATCCCATTCACTCTACCAAGACCAACAATGATGATCTCTGAACTCTCCTAATGGGTCACTGTATTGATCCGTACCCTTCTGTCAGCAAATGGGATTCCTGATCACACAATTTGCCAGATTGCAAGTCTACATTACCCTGCATACCTTGTAAGATGCCCCAGAACATTATCCCTTAAAGGACCCATAGGCCTCCCAGTGCTGCTCCCCTTCTCCTATAGGACACAATGTGTCTCTCTGTCTGCAGCCATGATGCTTAGCAGTCTCTGAAACATGTTATTCAAACCCCTATGGTTTCTCTCATCAGCTTCCTATTTTCTGACTTAGGTTGAGAAATATGCCTTGGACCCTTCCTACCATCCCTCATATAGCTGCCATGCTGTTCCACATCACCACTGACTACTGCCCCCACCTGGAAGACCCCTCTCTCCAGGCTCTCCTTTGTCTCCATGTTCTCCAGGCGCACCAGGAGCTCCAGGCAACCCATCACGTCCAGGAAGACCTGGCATGCCTCCAGGAGGGCCCATGGGACCTACAGAGTAAAAAGGACACAGATATATGGACCTGCATTAGTATGCGGGTGACTCACTTGCTTCTCCACCAGAACTTTTTAGATACGTGCTCTAGCCTAAGGACTCCAGAAAAGTCCCATCAGCTAGTGCCCTGGATAGAATGGCTCTCTTGAAAACAGGTTGCTATCTCCAAGCTAAGAGTGGGTTCTTCCATACTGTACCTGGAGGTCCAGGGTCTCCTTTAATACCATCTCTCCCATCTCTGCCGGGAAGGCCATGGATTCCAGGAGTGCCGGGGATACCAGGGCTTCCGGCACACATTTCTGTCCCATTGCACTTGATACCAGCAACAACAGTCAAGAAGAGGGTGAAGGCCAAAGGACAGAGTGACATGGCTACTGCACCAGCAGCTTCTCCTGCAGGAGGGAAGGGTTACCAGCCTGTCTGTAGTGTTAGCATGGCTTTTTTCTGCCTTCTGTCCCATTCTTGCTACATTTCCCAGGATCCAGGAACATGACAGACAGGAAAGTTCAGTCAAAAGTATCAAGAAGACCCAAACTATGCCCAGTCAGAAATCCCAGCACCATCCGATGTCTAACACAGTCTCACACTTCAGCCCTCCAGCTTCAGACAATCCCTGATAAGAGGAGGAGAGCTCAAGAGAATCAGAAACTTGAGTCTTCACAGAGAGCCTTTGCTGTTTGTTATAACCTCACTGTGTAGCCCTAACAGACTCCCTGTACCTTAGCTGACTCTGGTGTGCTCTATAGATAATCCTAATAAGGTTGTCTGCTAGAAAGTGTATGCAGAAGAAATAAACTCACCATTTTCCTCCATCTGTCCCTCAATAGTTTAAGTAACTCTATTGTGGGTTCTCATGAATCAGAGAGCCATGGATAAACAGAGATGAGCATGGTTCATGGTCCTGCTAAAATGTAAGCCGAAAGCAGTACCTTCCTGCCCAGTTAGCCCTTAATTAGGTATGTGAATCTTACCTCCAGAAACCCAAACACCACAGGATACCCAAGGGCTGGTGGCCTAGCTCAGCTCACTCGCACACAGAGCTTGCAGGTTGTGTGGATGTCTGCCTCCAACTCAGAGTGGACATGTCATCAGCATCACTTATAGCCCTGTGGACTGCAAGTTTTCCCCACCCTCTGTGCCCCTATCATAAGGGAGGGCCTGGCAGGAAGCAGCCATCTTGTTTACACAGCTCAGTTTCCTTCAGAGCACTTCACAAGAAAAGCACTTAGAACCCTTGAGGGGTACAGAATCTGCAGAAGTCAAACCGCAGTTGTGTAGGAGGGGAATCTTTCTCTTGTCAAAGTCACACTTTTATTCTGAGTTAACACTATTGGCTAACAATATAGAATGAAAGCCTTTACCCAGGTTCTGATGAAGATCCACAACCACTCAGAAAAGAAAAACATCAGCAGAACAAACCAGATACGGAAATATGAGAAAGTCTGGCCACTCTACCACCTGCCAATGACCACAGAAAAGAAAAGAGGAAAGTATGAAGTTGAAAATGAATAAAGGCATCAGGAATAAACAGCAAGGAGAGTAAATAAAGGAAGATCAGGGGAAAGAAAAATGAAGCCAGGTTAAATAAAAGAATGTGGGGCGGGGGGAGAAAGAAGAGGAGAGAAGAAGAAGGAAACAGATCAAGAAAAAAAAATCTATTTACAAAATGAAAGCCACACAAAATTACATAGAGGGAAGAAGGGGGATGAAAGAATTTAAAAATGTTTTTCCAGAATAAAATAAAGTGCAAAGCAGGGGCTGAAAGGTGTGGCTCAGTGGCTGAAGTGCTTGCTGTGCAAAGTGCAAGGGCCTGAGATTGCAGCCCCAGAACAGCACCAAGGAGGGCCCAGTGGCACTTTGTAGTCACAGCTCGTCCTCTGTCCAGATGGAAAGTGGATACAGGAGAAGCCGCTGAATCTCACTAGTCAGCTAGCCTGGGGTGCACAGTAGCAACCCAGACCCTGTATGAAACAAGGCAGAAGGCGAGGATTGACACTTGTGTTGTCCCCATACATGTGCAGCCCTACATGCATGTTCACATTCACACACATGCAAAGAAGATACAGAAACAGCTATTCACACATTAAAAGAGATTCTACACCTTGTCAAGCATAGAAATACAAGGTAATACTATAACAAGCAAAAAGAAACAGTGGTCTTGGAAGACACCTTGGCAGCTCCTCGGAATATTAAACAAGTAATTATTCTTATGCTGCAGCAATTCAATCCCTAGCTTAATGCCTAAAATAAATGGGAATAGCTATTCCAAAACTTGTACACAGCTGTTCCAATAAAAAGGTATAAACAGCCCCAGTATTTATTCATGACTCACTGATGAGCAAACAAAATGTGATGGCATATTATTTGGCCATAAGAAAGAATGGATGAAGGATATGTGCTATGATATGGATAAACCTTAAAAGCATTTTGCCAAATGAAAGGCACAAAAAACAATATATTGAATTATTCTAATTATATTAAATGTTGAAAGTAGGCAAATCATTGCTAGGAACAGAGAAACTGAGAGTGACTGTTTAATATAGGGTTTCTTTGGGGGAAAGACAAAAATGTTCTGGAATTAACTTTGGAAGTCAGTTTCTCAGAAAATTGGGAATCAATGTACCCCAAGACCCAGCTATACCACTCCTGGTTATATAGCCAAAGGATGCTCAACCATACCACAAGGGCACTTGCTGAACTATGTTCATAGCAGCTTTATTCATAAAAGCCAGTACTAGAAACAACCCCAGTGTCCCTCAGTTGAAGAATGGATAAAGAAAATGTGGTACATTTATACAATGGAGTACTACTCAGCTCTGAAAAATAATGGCATCATAAAATTTGAAGGCAAATGGATGGAACTAGAAAAAAATCATACTAAGCGAGGTAACCCAGACCCAGAAAGATAAACATAGAATATACTCACTGTATATTAGCTGTAAAGGATAACCAAGCTACAATTTATAAACCAAGTAAGGCTAGGTAACAAGGAGGGCCCAAAAAGGAACATATGGATGGCCTGGGAGAGGGTGACGATGGGAACATGAGGGATAGGGTTGGATGTGAGTGGAGGAAGGGAGTACTGAAAGAAATGACTGGAAAGGGGGAGGGGTTTCTCAGATTCAGATAGAAACCTGGTACAAGAGGAACTCACAGGAATCTGTAAGAGTGACCGCGGCTAAGACTCCTAGCTTGCTGCTGCTGTGTTCTTACTGTATTTGCCGTGGAGTGGTTACTCTGTGACAGGGTCCCATTGTGTCTAGTATAGTGCGATCGTTTCTTGAGAAAATCCCACTCCTCACTGTGCAGTTTACTCACAGATCATAATGAAGATGATTTTTATAGGAACAATGATGAGATCTATGATTTAACTGGACTTTCTGAGTTAGTCTACAAGTTACAGGTGGTTAGGGCAGTTAATAAAGATGATTAGGGACATGATTCAGGTTATTCTGCCAATTGTTCCAGTAAGAGATTTAAAAAAAAAAAAGGCAAAAAGAATAGACTAGAAGTTATCTTCCCTTTTGTTAGATATGAGTTTTGCAGAGGATGTAAAAGAAGATCAAGGAAGTTTCATGTATTATAGACCCATGGATTCTGCCTGTGGACAAATATGCTGACAATCAAAGAAAGCAATTATGTCCCTACACCCAAGGTTAGGCCCCAGTCCCTTGGCCATGTAACTTACAGAATTAATCAGAGGCCCCGGTATACACCTTGAAAAAAAAATAAATTCATAAAAGGAAATTCAATGATCCTGTCGTGAGTAAAGAAACATGGTGAACTGACCACTCATTGAAGTTTCTCTGAAGTAAAAAATAGAAATTGGTTACACTGAAATGGCAAATAGCTGACCACCGTTACCAAAGGAACTGGCTGAAATATACTTAGTTTGCTTAAAACTTTGCTAATCAAGTACAAAAGAATCATTGCTTTGGTGTGAAGACATTATGGTGGGAAAATTAATACAAAGAAAAATGTTCAACTACTTGTGGACTTCTGGGGAAAGCATGTGACTTGTAACCTAAATGTGATTTTTTTTTCCCCTGTGTAAAGATTTTAGTTTGCTTTTGGAAAATATGTAACTTGTGGTTATGAGGTAATCTTTTCGTGCTTACAAATCCTTGCTCTGGGTGGTATAAAAGGAATAAGAGAAAAATAAAAGGTTTAGTAAAAGGGATAAAATCAGATGTAGAAGGACTACAACTGCAAAGTAAAACAACAGGGCAAAAGAACAGAACAGAGTAGGAAGGACAACCCTCAGAGAGAAAAATAAAATGAAGAATTTAGCTTTAGCCCCCAGATAAATGTGTGTCTGTGCATCTATTCCAATAGTTCCCCTATCCACATCTCCTCTCCACTCTCGCTGACCTGCTGAGAGCCTGCTGAGACTAAGGGGTGGAGGCTGGGGCCCCTGGCTGCAGTAGCCTACCAATGACTGGTCCAATCTGAGATCCAAGCCAGGAGAGTGAGCCCACCACGGATGCTGCCTGGGGTACTAGGACCCAGAGGCTGTATGACCCAGAGAAATAAGATAGAACGAAGCACGATTGGAAAGAAAAAATGTCAGCACAATAATGCCTTATGACATTCTGCTATACTTATAGATTGGTGACTATCCAATTGTCATCAGAGAGCTTTCATCTAGTAACTGATGGAAACAGATGCAGAGACCCAGAGCCAAACATTAAGCCAAACTCAGGAAATCCTGCTGATCCCTGAAGACAGGGAAGAAGGATTATATAAGCTAAAGGGTTCAAAAACAATACAAGAAAAACCACAGAAACCACTAACCTGGGCCCATAGGAGCTCACAAAGACTGAACCAAAAACCAGGGAGCCTGCATGGATCTGATCTAGACTCTCTAATATATGTGGCACTTGTGTAGCTTGATCTAATTGTGGGATTCCTAACAGTGGGATCAGGGGTTGTCCCTAACACTTTGGCTGGCTTTTGGGAACCTATTCCTCATACTGGGTTGCCTTGCCCAGCCTCAGTACAAGGGAGGTGCTTTGTCTTACCACAACTTGATATGTCATTGGGTAGCCTGCCCTTTTTGAAACAGAAACAGACGAAGGGTGGATTGGAAGAGGGAGGTGGCAAGAGGGGATAGAGGGAGGAGGAAGGGAGGAGAAAATTGGGCCAGGGTGTAAAATACATAAATAAACAATAAAAAATATTCAGGAATTAGATAATGGTAGTGACACAAGTAGGACTTTAATTCCAAATGATGAAATTCATAAAAATGTATATTAATCCATTTTTGTTTCTATAAAAAAAAATATTTGATTCCAGATAATGCATTTAAAAAGATGTTTATTTGGTTAAGCAATATCTTACCTATTGTGGCAACTCATACATATAATCCTAGTGCCTGGAAGGCTGACACCTTAGCTCTATGGGAAGTTCAAGGGAAGCCCAGACTACAGAATAAGTTCCTGACTCAACAAGCAAGCAAGCATACAAAGAACCCACTAACAAAAATGTTTACTTATTAGCAGCCTCTTTAGATGTCAAAGGACTAAATATTTCTGTTAAAATAGATGTTGCCTGGCGGCACAGGCCTATAGCTCTAGTTACCTAGCTGTCTGAGACAGGGGGATTGCAAATTCAAAGTTTGCTTAGGCTACAGGGTGAGTTTCAAGACCACCCTAGACAACTTAGTGGGAGAGTACCTGGAAAAAATAGGAAAAGCGAAAAGAAGGGTGCTGAGTACATAAGTCTGGTGGGCACTTACCTGCGTGGCCACCTCCAGAGGAAGCAAGAACCCAGCACAGAGTCACTGTGTCCTTTGATGTCCTTCTCCGGGAGTAACACAATGGCACTGTTTCTATCATGGGGTCCCTGGCCACCCTCAAGTTGACTGTGGTCACGGTGGTCATGGCAGTGCTGGACTGGGGGTTATAAAGTTCTAGGATGCCACAGCATTTGCCACCAAGGGGATATGGGCTGGTATCCTTAAGCAGAAATACCCAGAGCCCCCATAAAGACTTGTTTTCAAAGTCTGTGGCTCTCTCCTACTTCAGACCCTAAAATAACTGTTCTAATATCAATAGATCCTAATGCCAGCTGCTATTTCTAACACTGGAGGGGTGGTAAGCCATCCTTCCCTCTCTGCTATCATAAGCACCAAGCTTTAGTACCCCAGAGCAGGCCAGGGGCAAGACACAAAGCACACACAGGGCTCTGTTACTTGTTTACCAACTCGAAACGGGCCTCAGTGATTACATTTGTAAAATGAATAATTACATTTGTAAAATTAATGATTGCATTTATAAACTATGTAGTTCTTAGCTGATCATTGCTGCAAGCATTGCATGAAATAACATTTTATCTTTGGTTCTCCTATTTAATAAAGGACTCTGTCAACAAAGGAGAAAACCAGACCATTAAAGGACAGGATGATTCTGGGGCACAGACACACTAAGGTCTACAAAAGCCCTGGGTGGATGGATAGGGGAAGTAAATACATCAGTTACAGAGGCTCACCCTCTCTCCCAATGAAGAGCTTTCAAGAGGGCCTTTCCACACGGTTGTGTGGGTCAGCTCTGCCCTCTGCTGGCTGCATTAAAAAACTACAACCAACTGAAGGGCTGTAGGTAAGAAAGACTTCAAGTTCCTCATCCACAGAGAGGTGCTTTGACTCAGGAGGCCTGACAAGGTTGGAGGTGGGGTTACTTCACTCAGGCCTCTAGTGAATTTCTCTCCCACCTACTATCCTTCGACCTAGTCTGAGAGGCAGAATCTTTGTTCTTGTGTGTCTCCCTCTGTCAAGGCTCTTCCAGCTGCCTGTCTATCCTTCTCTGTTCCCCTCAGAGGGCTGTGCACCTGGAGAAGCCTAAGGGAAACCACTATACACTCAAGTCTGCTTTTGAGGTACTGCGTACTAGATTCTAGAGAATACTAGATACTACACAGACCCTTTGTGTCAACATCCATGTCTAACTCACCTTCCACCAGGATCTCTTCATTTCCTGCAACACACAAGGAAACTGAGTCTCAGGAGAGTCCTATGACTTCCCAGAGATGGCACAGCTTTCATGTTCTGAAGTCTGGTTAACACTTCATCTGGCTTGGTCTCAGAAGTTCTATTGAGGTTCCCCAGGAGACTCCTGGCAAGCTCTGTCTGTCAACAGAAACCAAAGCCCTGAGGCAGGCTCAGATTGGCCTTTTTTTATGATAATATTTTTTATTTAAATTTGAAACAAGCTTATTTTACATGTCAATCCCAGTTCCCTCACCCTCCCCTCCTCCTCCCCTGTCTTCCCAACCCCCATCCCTTTTCTACTCCCCAGGGAGGGCCAGGCCTTCCAGGAGAAATCTTCAAATCTGTCATATCCTTTGGGACAGGGCCCTGCCCCATGTGTCTAGGCTGAGACAGTGTCCCTCTATGTGGAATCAACTCCCAAAGTGCATTCATGTACTAGGAAAAAATACTGATTGATCCACTACCAGAGGCCCCATGGACTTCCCAGTCCTCTTAACTAACACCTATGTTCAGGGGTTAAGATCGGTCCTATGCTGGTTTCCCAGCTATCAGACTGAGGTTCATGAGCTCCCCCTTGTTCGAGTCAGCTATTTCTGTGGATTTCTCCAGCATGGTCTTGACCCCTTTGCTCATTACTCCTCCCTTTCTGTAACTGAATTACAAGAGTTTGGCTAGTGTTTAGCTGTGGGTGTCTGCTTCTGCTTCCATCAGCTACTAGATGAAGGCTCTAGGTAGTCATCAATCTCATTAGCAGGGAAGGGCATTAAAGGTAGCCTCTCCACTATTGCTCAGATTGTTAGTTGGGTTCATCCTTATAGATCTCTGGGAATTTCTCTAGTGCCAGATTTCTCTTTAAATCTAAAATGGCTCCTTGTGTTATGGTATCTCTTTTCTTGTTCTCCTCTATTCTTTCCCTGTCTCAATCTTCCTGTTCCCTCATGCCTGCCTCTCCCCTCCTCTTTCTCCAAACTCCATCTCCCCTCCCTCCATGCTCCCAATTTGCACAGGAGATCTTATCCCTTTCCCCTTCTCCAGGGGACCATGTATGTCTCTCATCGGGTCTTCCTTGTTTCCTAACTTTTCTGGCCATGTCCTTTGGTCTATATATAAAATCCATATATGAGTGAGTACATACCATGTTTGTCTTTTTGTGACTGGGTTACCTCACTCAGTGTGGTTTCTTCTAGTTACATACAGTTGCCTGCGAATTTCAAGATTCCATTTTTTTGTTTTTCTGCTGAGTAGAACTCACAATTTTTCCATCCATTCTTCAGTTGAGGGGCATTCAGGTTGCTTCCAGGTTCTGGCTATTAAAAACAATACTGCTATTAACATAGTTGAACAGATGTCTTTGTTGTATGAATGTTCATCTCTTGGGTATGTGCCTAAGAGTAGCATTGCTGGATCTTGTACTAGACTGATTCCCATTTTCCTGAAGAAGCACCATACTGATTTTCAAAGTGGCTGTACAAGTTTGCATTCCCTCGAGCAATGGAGGAATGCACCTCTTTCTCCAAATCCTTTCCAACATAAACTGTCATTAGGGTTTTTAATTTTAGCCATTCTGACAAGAATAAGATGGACTCAGAGTTGTTTTGATTTGCATTTCCTTGATGGCTAAAGAAGTTGAGCACTTTCTTTGTCTTTCTTTGTCTTTCGGCAATTTTAGATTCCTCTATTGAGAATTCTCTATTTAGTTCTGTATCCCACTTTTTAATTAGATTATTTGCTGTTTTGGTAACTGGCTTGCTGGGTTCTTTGTATGTTTTGGAAATCATCCCTCTGTCAGATGTGGGGTTGGTGAAGATCTTTTCCCATTCTGTGGGCTGCCATTTTGTCTTGCTGTGTCCTTTATCATACAGAAGCTTTTCAATTTCAAGAGGTTCCACTATTAATTGTTGATCTCAGTGTCTGTGTTACTGGTGTTAACTTCAGAAAGTGGTTTCCTGTACCAATCCGTACCTCCTACTTTCTCTTCTAAGAGGTTCTGTGTGGCTGGATTATGTTGAGGTCTTTGATCCATTTTTGTGTATGTCGACAGATATGGATCTATCTGTGGTCTTCTTCAGATCAGCATCCAGTTATGCCAACATCATTTTGTTGAAGATGCTTTCATTTTTCCATTGTATAATTTTAGCTTCTTTGTCAAAAAGCAGGTGTTCATAGGTGTGTGGGTTACTATCAGGGTTTTCAATTTGATTCCGTTGCTCTACCTGTCTATTTTTGTGGTGATACCAAGCTGTTTTCAGGACTATAACTCTATAATAGAGCTTGAAGTCAGGGATGGTGATGCCTCCAGAAGTTCCTTTATTGTACAACGTTGTTTGGCTATCCTGGGGTTTTTTTGTTTGTTTGTTTGTTTTTGGTTTTTTTTTTTTTTTTTTGGTTTTTGTTTTGTTTTGTTTTCATATAAAGTTGAGTATTGCCCTTTCAAGGTCTATGAAGAATTGTGCTGGGATTTTGGTGGGGATTGCATTTAATTTGTAGACTGCTTTTGGCAAGATTGACATTTTTACTATGTTGATCATACCTATCCAAGAGCATGAGAGATACCATTTTCTGGTATCTTCTTTAATTTCTTTCTTTAAAGACTCAAAGTTCTTATATAGGTCTTTCATTTGTTTGGTTAGTGTTACCCTAAGATATTTTATGTTGTTTGTGTCTATCATAAAAGGTGATGTTTCTCTGATTTCTTTCTCAGGCCTTTTACAGTCAGTACATAGCAGGGCTACTGACTTTTTTAAGTTAATCTTGTATCCTGCCACTTTGCTGAAGAAGTTTATCAGCTGTAAGAGTTCCCTGGTAGAGTTTTTTGGGTCACTTAGGTAAACAATCATATATATATATATATCATCTGCAAATAGTGAAAGTTTGACTTCTCCCTTTATCCTTTTGTTGAATTATGCTCTAGCTAGAACTTCAAGTACAATATTGAAGAGATATGGAGTGGACAGCCTTGTCTTGTTCCTGATTTTAGAGAAATCACATCAACATTCTCTCCATCTAATTTTATGTTGTCTTTTGGTTTGCTGTATATTGCCTTTATTATGTTTAGCTATATTTCTGTTATCCCTGATCACTCTAAGACCTTAATCATGAAGGGGTGGTGGATTTTGTCAAAGGTTTTTTAGCATCCAGTGAGATGATCATGTGGTTTTTCTCTTTCAGTTTATTTATATGGTGGATTACATTGATGGATTTTCATATGTTGAACCATCCCTGCAACCCTGGGTTGAAGCCTACTTGGTCATGGTGGATGATTTCTTCGATGTATTCTTGTATTCAATTTGCCAGTGTTTTATTGAGTATTTTTCCATCAATATTCATGAGGGATATTGGCCTGTAGTTCTCTTTTTCAGTTGAGTCTTTGTGTGGCTTAGGTACTAAGGTGATTGTAACCTGGAAAAACAAGAGTTTGGCAATGACCTTTCTGTTTCTCAGATTGGCCTTTCAGTCTACAGGGTTGATCCCACCTAGGCCTCAGGACTCAAGACTGCCCACCATACCACTGTAGCATGAGTTCTAGTAGGTTTTAATAATAAAAGCCTGAAGTCAGATGCAGGGGTAAATCCTGAGAGATCAGAGAGACAAGGAGCAAGCCATAGCCACACCTTCCCTCACTAACAGTCGGAAAGAGACTAAGCTCCTGTCTCCTCCTGCCTTAACACTTCCTCTCTCTGCCCAGAAATATCACTTCCCTGTCTGCCTATACAGACTTTCAGACCTCTATGACTAGCTAGTAGCTAGCTCCACCCTCTGATCTTCAGGAATGCTTTGTTAGAATATAAATAAGACATCACTCCATATCACCTAGAAGCTCTGGCCTTATTCTTTGTCCATGTCCAAACAGCTCTGACATGCTTCACCTTGCCTCAGTTTCACTGGGCTACTGAGCTCAACAGCACTCATTTATAAATTTTGGTCCTGAGGTTGCAGACATCACAAACTCCTAACGGGCTAACCTGAAGCTCTCAGAATGTGACCATATGGATGGTGGTCATGTTGATGCTCTTGTGGCCCAGATGCTCTGATGAGGTGAAGAAGGGCTGAGGAACTCCAAATACTACTTTCTCCTTCCATGAAAAGCTGAGCTCAGCCCCAACCATGGACAGTATCCTGATGGCCATGGGATAACAACCCTGCTGAAGTCAGACCAGCAGGGCTCCCTGGGCCCTCATTCCATACACATATACTCCACAAAGTCAACCTGATCCAGTCATGATTGAATCAAATTACCGAAAGCTATAAAGAGCCTCTTGTGTTCTCTCCGCTAAGCCACATGAAAGCAGGAGCCTATAATGTTCTAGGAGGCTTAACTGCTCCAAGGTAGTGCTATCATATTTAGAAATGTCCATATTAACAGTCGCCTAATTAAAACTAATGATTCATATATTCTAGAAATCATAATGTGGATAAGTTAAATGGTCACAAATTATTAAGTTCTATAAACTTATAGTGCTGGGGTGCAATTTGAGGAAAATACTTTCCTTTTAGCTAATTAAAACTAGACTATTTTTAAGTAGTAACATATATTGATAATGCACAGAACATGTTTGAATGAAAGTATGACATTACACAGAGCCTCACATAGAGCCGTGATTTGGCCCAGTAAAACCTTCCTAAGCCTCAAGTTATCAAACTTATAGCGATATTTCTCATAGTATTGGCTTCCAAAGACAAGCCACCTCCTGGGTATTCTCTCAACCTCCTTCACTTCTTCTATAGTGCTGCTTGGATTTTCTGTTAACTTGACACAAACTAGGGTCCTCTGGGAAAAGGAAACCTCAGTTGGGGAAATGCCTCCATCTGATTGCTTATGGGCAAGCCTTTGGGTATTTTCTCAACAATTGTTGTGGGAGTGCCCAGCTCATAAATGGGGGTATCACTTCTGGGCTGTCCTGGTTTGTATGAGAAAGTAGGATGAGCCAGCTGCAAGGAACAAGCCAGTAAGCAATGTGCCTCCCTGGCTTCTGTTTCTTCCTTCTGACTTCCTTACAGGACAGATTACAACTGTAAGCTTTTCTCACTGAGTTGCTTTTGGTCGTAGTGTTTTATCATAATGATAGAAAACAGACATCCATATTTTGCTACAATAATGACTTTCGAGAGCTCCATAGCTCAAAAGTATATTCTCTTTCTTACTTCCTTTTTGCATGTGTTTCTGTGTGTGGTGTGCATGTGAACATGAATGACCTTATATAAATATGTGAGTGTGGGTGTGTGTGTGCATACGTGCACACACAAGCAGAGGCTGGCATTTGGGTTTCTTACACAACCACTTCTCAAGCTTATTTCTTCAGACAAGACCTCTCACTTGAACTCAGGGCTTGTTGGTAGAGTCTAGCCGGCCATCTTGCTCTTGGGGAATCCCCTGCCCCTACCTTCTGAGTGCAGGAATTATAGGTGGGCTGCCATCTATAACCTGGGTTCTGGGGATCTGTACCCCTGTTCTTATACTTGCTGCTTGCATAGCAAGCACATTAGTTATTGAGCCAACTTCCTAGCCCTTCTTCTTTTATTGTTTTAGAATGTCATGCATGCAACACTGTACCCCACCCTATTTTCTCCCAACTTCATGTGCTCAAAAAACAGATTCCACATAGTGTTGCCTGTATTTGTGTGGGTATAGGACCATCTACTGGAGCTTTTCAAGACTTGCATCCCTGATGACAACTGGCTCCAAGATTCCCAGCGTCACCAATTGCCAATTGCCAGCCTGGCAGGTGATAGAAGATGAAATTCTGAGCTCTTCACTCCTTTTAGTAGTGTTTTTCCATTTTCCATTCATAAACCTTCCTCCCATAAATAAGCATCCCCAGATGTTTTGTGGGGGGTAGGAGGAGTCTTGTAGCTCACAGAGATTCTTGCAGACTGTGTCACTTTTTCTGTGAGGTGGCTATCCCCTAGACTTTCGGACCTACAGACTGCTTTAGATACAGAGCCAGGCACATACAAGACCTGAGACCACCTAGCTTCAGCTGTTGCCTCTCCTCCTCTCCTCTCCTCTCCTCTCCTCAGTAGGCCTGGAACTTAGTTACACCCCAATCCTTCCAAGTACCCAGGTGATGGGAATGAAGAAAAATACAGACCTGCCCTCTCAGCCTGCATGAAAGTACATGTCCAAAAATTGACTACTTCCCCAACAACACCTGCTCCTAGGAAAATGAGTAAGTCCCAGCTCATTCAACACAGCCTCAGGTTTGATGGCTCCAGGAGGAATGACTAAGCATCTCTAACTCAGAGGGACATGCAGCATCTAACTCAGTGACAGCACAGGAGCCGTTTAGTGAGAAAACATTAGTTCCGGTTGGGGTAATAAGGTACCCAGGTTTTCTTAGAAGTGGGAGAGTCAGAAGTGCTTTGCAGTGAAGCAGTTCAGATTTTGCCAAAAAAAAAAAAAAAATGATAATGGGGCTGAGGAGGTCTCTTTGTGGAGAAGTACACTTGGAATACAAGCACAGGGACGTGAGTTCAAATCCTTAGCACTCATCTATAAAAGCTGTGTGTGGCCATGAACAGGTCTGTAACTCCAGCATGGTGATGGGGGTGAAGACAAGAGGATCACTAGGGCTTGCTGGCCACCAGCCTGGCTCCAGGTTTGGTGAGACACTCTATCTCAAAGGGATAAGGCAGAGTATGATGGAGCAGGCCACCCAGCATCCTCCCCTGGACATGCACATGCATGAATACACACACACACACACACACACACACACACACTGCAAGTACAGAAAGCACAGAGTCCTTGCTCCTTGAGTTTTTTATTCACCATACTATCAGGTAATAGTAACAAGTGTCGGCTTTGTTTTATACGAAACATTGAAAGAAGAGTCTCATTAGTATGAGGGTTAGGGGAAGTATATAATTCTGGATTTTTATTTAGATACAGCTAAAATTACAGGAACTCAGCCATCTGCACACTTATCCTTCCCTCTGCTATGAGGAACTTTGCTCCAGACAACCGAGAACCCCATGGAGAGACCCAAGCTTCTAAGCTACACACAGCTCCAGGAATTTTTGGCCATTTGAACTTTCCCCCTGCTATTCCTCACGTTGGTGGAAGGGGAAAAAACCGGGCTCTTTGTGGTCTAGTCAAAGCACAGATTAAAGGCATCTGCTCCTTGGTAAAGCTGCTGAGCCCTTCTCCCAGCAGAAACAGCACTGTGAGCCAGGTCCCTTCCTGAACCCATGTTCCTAGGAGCTAGCAGAGGGTCTGCTGTGGGGAGGCCCCAGCTAGGGAGAGGTTGGATAAGTGGTACTGATCATGATGGGACAGCATAGGAACATATAGCTTCCAGGACCCTGGTAGACAGACAGAGGCCACAAAAACTACCTGGTTAAAGCCAGCTCTTATGAGATCTTGGGTAACTTGTCCACTGCTTGGAGGCTGACTCTGCACCTGGAGCATTCACTTCCCAAGGAGCATTTAGACTGAGTAAGCATAAGGGTCCAGGGAAGAAGAGGTGGGCAGGGTCCCCTATCAGAGGTTGGTTGCCTGTGCTGCAACAAGCTATCGCCTCTCCTCTATGGAGAGGGAAACACATGGAGCTGTCTATGATTAGACACCATGCCTTTGAATGATGGGAGCTAGGACCATGAAGCTTTTTCTTAGTTCCAAACTCCAGCCCACCTTCCTAGGCCAAGATATCAAGCTTGCCTTGAACCCTCTTCTATGTTTCCATATTGACTTCCTGGGACACTGACCAGGGCTTACCAATAGACAATGGGTTCATCTCCTAATTCCCAGGACACATGGGCCTTAAATAAGAGGCTGCAGCCTCAAGTCAACCCACTTGGTCATCACTCGGACCAACATCTGGTTTGGGATGCAGATGTGACAGTTACAGAGTCAAAACCCCAAATCCACTTCTTTGCTCTGATACATGTGGCTGTGGGAACTTGTGAGAGCTCCATGGACTCTCTGTACCTCAGTTTCCTCATCTGTTAATATGGATAATAAAGATGCCACCTTATTGTGCTGTGGTGAAGAGTCCACAGCTCAGTCCCTCACACAGTGCAAACGTTCAGGGGACACTGACCATATTATATGTGGCAGATGCCCAGGAGGGAGGAAGAGATGGCCTAGTCAGGTTCAGACTACGGGAGGAGTTGAGGGGCAACTCCATACCTGACAGAGGTGACATTTTCACAAAATCAACACTGTCATTATCTGAGGGACAGACAGGGGGAACACTGATTATCTTTGCAAGGAGACCTGATAACCTCACACCAGATAGCCACTTTCTATGTCATCCATGAGATGTTTGCAAATTGCTAGATAGGAAAAATGAGAAGAAGCTGGCTTTGCCCTGAGAGAGAGAGAGGAAACAGAACTCTGAGAGAGGCTAGGAGACATGGGAGTTGAGATCCTGGACAAGAAGAGACTATGGAACAAAGCCAAACATCCCACCAGCTCTAGAACACAAGCTTCTTGGGGACCTCCCAGGGAAACTCCATCCTCCCAAAATGGCCATAGCACGCAGTCTTCTGGTAGATGGGCTTTTTCAGGTCCAAGTCCCTGCAGTCAGAGGAGGCAAGGATCATATTTAAGTAGGAAAAGGTAAGCTCAAGGGGTGGTCCTAGGAGAGCTTTCTCACCCACACCTGCACCCTATGTATACCACAGCCCTGTACTGTTCAGTTTAAGAAGTAAAGGTTCCAAGGTCACAGACAGCTGAACACTAACACAACACACAGGCCGAGGTAACTTTCTACTCCATGATTTTGCCTAGGCCAGTGCTCTCATAGCCCAGAACCTGAAAATGTGGATGCCATGAGAACCTGTAGAAAAGGACTTGCCTACTGGATTCCTAACCATCTGGCCTGAGAAGCCCCAGCTGCCCAAAGATGGCCACACCAGGGATAGTATCTGCAGGGCCTCCTTCCTCTGAAACCCAGATACCCCAAGTTTGGGTCATGGACTGTGCTATGGGGCCAGACACTCTGCTAAGGGGCCAGGACTTGAGACCCTCCTATTGTAAGAGACTTTGGAGCCCTCTGTGCTGGGTGCAGGAGTGGCAAGGTTCCGTGCAACAAGCAGCCTGATAGTACTTTTACCTAACAATAACACCGGGCCGGAGGTCGAAGTTCTTGTTCACCACCTCTAGCAGCTCCCGCTCGGTCTTCTTGGAGGTCCCATAGGTGAAGATGGAAATGGACAGCGGTTCTGCCACACCAATGGCATAGGACACCTTCCAGAAAGATCTGACTCAGGAACTGAGGCCCTCAGAGAGATTTCACAGAGCAGAGCAGCAGGGATCAAACTAACAAGACCCCCCTCCCCCATATCTCTCCTGCCTGACAGCTCTTCAGTCTTCAGTCATGCGCTCTCCTTCCCTAGTTTGCCACCCATAGCAGTCATGCAATACATGAAGAGTTGCAACCAATGGCAAAGAAGCCCACTGAGCCATTATCTCCTAGCTCCAGGCAGGATTGAGGTCTTTGGCAAAGAGGTGAAGGAAGGATCAGAGAGAACGGAGGCAACCTACCTGAACGAGTACTCTCCTGCACAGGCCAGCCTTCACCAGGGACTTGGCCACCCAGCGGGCAGCATAGGCTGCTGAGCGGTCCACCTTGGTGTAGTCCTTTCCTGAGAAGGCACCGCCACCATGAGCACCCCAGCCTCCGTATGTGTCCACAATAATCTTGCGGCCTGTGACACCTGCATCTCCCTGCAGAGGAAAACAAATGGTAAAGAAATGAGAACCAGTGAGCCTGAATGCTCGAGGGGGCAGAGAGAAGGCCCCTAAAAGGATGCCCTGAGTCACCTGTGGGCATTCTCCAGGGCCCCTTTTAATCAGGCAGAAATCCCAAGCGCTTGTCCCAGTCCTGGCACTAAGCAACTAAGAAAATCAGGGAACCTGTCAACGTCCTCATTGGAAAGTGCAGGAGACATGCCAGAAGCCATCTGGTAACAGGCCTTTGCTTTTGAGTTCATCACAAGAAGCAGTACTCCTGGTGGCAGGAATTGTGCTGTAATAAATACAACCTGGGGCTGCGGTGCTGGCCAGTGCCCTCTGCTGTTCACTTCATAAATGTGCTGTGTAGCAGCACTTCAGGAAATCACTTTGACGGGGGGATGAATTTAACAGTCTGGTGAGAATCCAGTTACTCAAGAAAACAAGCAATTCAACCTTCTTTCTGGCCAACACCAACACTGTTTGATCACAGAACCTATGGTGGACACTCAGCCTTGTGACAACACCCTCAGCTCTGCCAAGCCCTACCTTCCCAGTTCTGTGCACATGTAGGAGAAAGAGCAGCCGTTCTGCCAACTTTTATAAAACTCCAGCTCTGTTGTCCTTCCTATAATAGCTGCAGACCCCCAGAGCTCATATTTAGCAAGTGCTGCCTGGAAAGGTCAGTTATGAACACGCACTATGGAGAGGTGATGGGAGCTGTGTGTGAGCATGATAGCATTTGAAATGGCTAGGAGGTAGGGCTTACCCGCTCTAAGGGGAGACTCCTATAGACATGCCCCCCTTTTTATATTAACATATATACAGAGTGCCTTCCGTGTAGGTCAATGTTCACTGAGCACACTGAGTTCGTGGGCAGACATTACTACTACCTCTCATCATCAGTGTATTCTGAGACACAAGCAGTTTAGCCACCAGTACCCAGCAACAGGCCCTTACCTGGGGGCCTCCAATGACGAACCGCCCACTGGGTTGCAGGTGGTAGATGGTGTCTTCATCCAGGTACTTGGCTGGCACTACAGCTTTGATCACCTGTTCCTTCAGGGCTTCTCGCATGGCCTCCAGAGTTATGTCTTCATTGTGTTGCACGGAGATGACGATGGTGTGGATGCGCACAGGGATGACTGCACCATTATCCTGCATGTACTGAACTGTCACCTGTCCATTAGGGAAGATACTGTGAGGCCCACAGGCCTAAGCTAAGGCCACATGGTCGTTAGGCACAGATTCCCAGGAGACAGGCTGAGCTCCTGAGGGGCTGAGTGAGTTCCCTTGGAAAGTTAATATGGCACATGCTTACATTTGCTAATTTGTTTGGTGCTACAGATGACAGCATAATGCACACACATGTGGCATTTCGACTGATGAGCAGGCCTTCTTCTATCCCACAGACCGCTAGTGTCAACGGCCTTCTCTAGCCAAAACCTGCCTGCCACTCCCCACAGACTTTCCCCACTTCCATGAATGAACACAGGAATTCACAGTCTGCCTGTCATTGGCAGAGACAAGGGTACCTTGGTCCTAGAATGCAAAAGACCAAGAAAGATCTTTAACCAAGGTTATATTTGTTGGCATATACTGAGTTTTTGAGACAGAGAAGAGGAGCCTAGCAAGTGGCCCTCTACCCTCAGCGAAGGATCCTGGAAGTGCGCCAGGAAACTGCCAGCTCTCAGGACAGAATGAAAGAGTCTCTAGTCAGGACAGTTAAGCTAGAAGGGAAGCAAGCTCTGAATTCCCATTGTCTTGGTGCTTTGCCAAAGGAAGGTAAAGTGGTATCCCCTTGGGTGGGGGTCAGGATCCTGCTTACAGAGTCCTGGCAGGGAAAGCCATAGAAACCTCTCAAACATGCACCTCCACCATGTCTAGATCTAAGACGTCACAATGAGGAGGTGTTATGACCCCCCACCTCACAAATAAGATAAACTAAGAGATCAGAACTTGCCTGACATCACACAGCCAGTTTGTGAAATGCCCAAGAGCCAAACCTCGCAGAGGTTATACCAAAGCTTGTCACCCTCACTGTAGCACAGACAAAATGCCCTCTAGAGACCTCATGCTCTAATGACATGTCACTAGGCACAGAGCCCTATTAGGTGCCACATTAGGTGGCAAGGAAAAGCAGGTAGGACCCCCTGGGTCTTCAGAGTGCAAAGATTGTGGGGGGGGGGGTTGGGGAGCATCAGATGAGGATAATCAAGAAAGCAGCAATGGGTGAACAAGCTTTTCATGTTAAACGCCAAGCCAAAGATCTGTAGCCACTGTTGCCCCATTCTATAGACAAGAAAGCTTGGGTTCCAGAAGGCAAACACCTTGATCAAGATGGCACGTAAGACTGCTGAGGTGTGACCTGGGGATATATAGCCAGGGCTCTGTCTAGAAGAAAGTTAGCACTTAAAGCCATGAACCATATGCTGGGCTACAGGGTCCATGCTGCCTGGGACAATATGGACCCATCAGAGCAGTATCTACAGAGCTTAGGTGCGCAAGATGCTTGCAGAAGTTTGCCTGTGCCAATATGCCAAACACTGAAGTAGGGGTCTGGGTGACTGAGCAACAGGCATAGAATAGTTTTCCATCCTAGGGCCCAGTTAGAACCCTGCAGCAAGCATTGCCTTGCAGCGGCTCTGCTGTAGTAAGGTCTCTGCCTGCCCAAGGTACCTTAGACAGCCATCCAAATATATCTGTCACTTTTTAGTCTTTTGGCTAAGATCAAGTATAGCCAATGGGATACATATCAAACTTCTGCTCTGTGTTCTGCTGGTCCAAAAAAGCAACAGTGAGATCTAGAGGACGTGAGAAAAGCCCTGGTCACCTGCCATTTGACCCTAGTGAGATGGGCAAGAACACAATCATTAAGGAATCACCCTTAAATCCTGCACTATCCACACGTGGCAATTATCCACACATAGGGCTCCACAAGAGGGAGATGGGGGGGGGAGGGACTTGGATTCCCAAGGTGGAGACAGGTGGTAAGCTCCAGGGTCAGAGTTAACTCATGTAGCCTTGGCTGTTTTCAACTGAGACCTGATGGCTCCACCCCTGCTAAGCAAATAGGCAAATACTATGCTGCATCCTTGCAGAACTCCTAGAACAGGGTGGCAGAGCAAAGGGATTGAGCTCTGCTCTTATCTTGCCCTGTCAGCAGATATGAGGGAAAATACACTATGGAAAACGGAGCTCTGACCTGGTACAAAAATAGCCACTGGACTGCCACCCTGATTCTCAATATCAGCAGCAGAAATTTGTTCAGGTGGAAAGACTCATCCTGGCTGCAGTCAACCCAGGTGACAGTGGAAATCCTTTACAAAGTGGCTGTAGAGGAGGAGGCTGTTACCTTCTTCCCTGGCTCTGGGGTTGTCTTTTCTGTAGAGCTCCACATTTTGGAGTCCCCTATTTTTTGTTTGTTTGTTTGTTTGTTTGTTTGTGTTCCAGCACAGTCTACATGTTAGTTGTCCTGTCCCATACTCCAATGCTGGTGACCCCATCTCCACCTTGACTTGAGAATCACATGAATAGCACAGGAAGCCCCAGGAAAACATTCTATCTGTGCCACAAGCACACTCGCCTGCCTTAAGTGGAGTCAGTGTGAGACCTCTGCTCTGTGTGTTGCCCACCTCACCGAGAAGGGTGTACCTGGGTGGTTGGAGTGACTAGACACAGACATGTACCACACAGGATCGTAAAAGCTTGTACACCAATTACAAGTACGGGAAGGGGGAAGACTGCCTAGTGGGGGTCAGGAGTGGCATTCACAAGAATATGGGCTTTGCTGTCCCCAGAAAAGGAACCCAAATAAGATGAAGGATGCAAGCTCTATAATCAAAGGATAACTTGAGTGGAATGATGTCAGTAAAGTGCAGGGCTCAGAGACGGGTGCGGGCAGAGGAAAGTTATGCAGGAAATCCCATAAAGGTCTGAATGCTGGAATAGCAATGGATTCTGCCCTCATCTCACAAGAAGTAGAAACTCAGAGTGAATTCTGAAGAGATGGTGAAGAGGAAAAATTAACTGTAGTCCTTAAGCACGGAGAACCTTTTGGGAGCATAGAGTGCTGTTGCTGACTTCGGTGGAATGGGAACCACCCCAGGAAAGGCTTGGCTGCAGTGAGAAGAATTCTCATCTGAGGAAACATGGGATACCAGTACCATGGAGACTGATAACACCAAGCAGGAATGGGGGACATGCTCAGTCCTCAGCTGAGTTAAAGGCGATAGTGAGCAGCCCGTGGTAGGCACATGAGCTTGTAAAGTGAGGAAGAAATGGGGCTGCTGGTTTAGAGGGACCATGATGGAAAACTTATGAACTAAATGTGTGAAAAAAGGGAGAAAACATGAGGGAAGATGTACCGAGACCTGGGCCATCAAACTTTGGAACGCAGAAAAGGAGCCAGGGCAGGCAGCCATTGGCCAGAGACAATCAGGAGACTGGAAGAGTGAATGGGAGCTCCATGTATGCTCACATTTGCATCATCATTGTCCTTCAAATAGAAATAGATTTCACCATGACACAGAGGAGTAAGGTCAGGGCCCACAGGGCTAGAACTGGACACATCAAGGATAAAAACAAGGAAAGGGGCCACAGGGAGACAGTCTGCTCATGGTGGGGAGACTAGACCTGTGTGCACATAGAGGCAGGGTCTACACATCTGAACTTGGTGAATAAGTCTGTGGCAAAACCCAAAGAATCATCAGAGTCTACATATGCTTACAAAATAAAGCAAAATAAAAATAAAAACTATATTTTAAACTTGTCTAATTTTTAAAATATTTTTATAGTAAATTTTGATGAGGGTAAGGATGGGAAGTACATTTGCCCTGAGTTTCCAAATAATGATTCTTTTCCAAATGGAGTAGCTAGATAGACTATTTCCATCCTATAAATACTGTGACTGGGGCATAATCAGCTTTCTAATTAGATTTGAGGCTCCCTACACAGGAGCAAATTCATGACTAGTACTGTGACCTAGTCAAAAGCCCATGGTTGGGGAGAGCACAGGCCTGAATGTGGAGCCTACTACTGTTGCTTTACTAAGTAGATTTAATGTCAAGTCCCTTCTAAATATTTGGATTTATATTCTTAAACTTCTGATGAATCCGCCTTGGTCTGGTCCAAGTGCTGAGAATAAGTGATTGTTGAATGACTGTCCTGAATGGATATGAGTGCCTATCCTGAATGGGTATGAGTGCCTATCCTGAATGGACTGTCTCTATCATATAATTGAAAGTTCAGGGAACAACGTGGAAGAGGGGATGGTAAGAATGCAAGAAGAGCCAGGATGGGAAGGAGAGCTATGAAATGCTGCTTTCCAGATATGACATGGCATTGTACCCATGAATCCACAGCAGCTGTAGCTACCTGCATAATATCTGCACAGGGCTGGACCTATCAACGTAGCATTATGAATAGAAGATGGCTCATAACACCCACTCTCCCTGAGGAGCTATAGACAATAAATGGTAAGTAACCCCCTACTTATGATCCTGCAAGCAACTGCGATTAAGTACAATGGGTATACACACAAATAAAGACATAACAGTGGGAGGGAGGACTTGTTAGAGAAAGGAAGATGCTTAATGGAAGTGAGAGAGAAAGAAGAGAGGATAACAGGGCATATAAACAAGAGTATGTGTATATGTGTGTATGCATGCGTGTGTGCTTTGTGAGTGTGTGTGTGTGTGTGTGTGTGTGTTATGAAATCATAAATTAATGAATTAAAAACAAAATAGACATGGCCAGAACCAAAGTAATTTGGTGTACTTGAAGCTCCTGTAGTTAGGTCTGCAGGAGGTGATGGACGCAACTCACCTGAGTTTTAGAATCAGGTCTCAGCCAGGGAAGGACACCAGAGCGCCTTAGTTCTGCCATCCGGGTGTTAAGTTTGTGGGCCAGGACAATGGTGAGGGGCATACATTCTTCTGTCTCATCTGTGGCATAGCCAAACATCAGTCCCTGGAATAGAATACCTGCCTTAGAGCTCAGAGCAGTAACATTCTCCAAATCTCATATTTTGTTTGGTGCTTCAACCATTATGGTGTGGGGGGGTACCCCCTATAGAACAACATGTGCTGTGCATTTTAAAGAGGGAAGATACTACCTCTGACCACCCCAACAATCTGGAAAGAGGACACGAACCTACATCTGTCATTAGCAAGCACAGCCTTCTCCCACACAGCCTAACAGGGCTGCCAGGTAGCAAAGCAGTGCTCAGCATACTGCAGGTGAGATCCTTCCCAGATCTCTAGAGTGACAAGACCACCCATAGTATAATTAACCCAACTGCCTTCTCATGGATCATAGCTCAGTCCAAACAAACCACACTGCTCCACCCCTCACACAGTTTACATACCTGATCTCCTGCACCGACATCCTCTTCATTTCTATCTAGATGGACACATTGGGCAATATCTGGGGACTGTTGCTCCAGAGCCACTAGCACATTGCAGGTCTTGAAGTCGAAACCTGAACAGAAGCAAGCCATGGGGACACGTGTCAAGACAGGACTATAAGTTTCTTGGTGGACTTCTCAATCACTGATGTGGCATTTAGTGTTAGGGGAGGTAGCCTCTGGTTCACAGCTGAGGCCCAGGTTGGTGAAAGACCTTATATTTCCTTCCATGGTCTTGTAGAAAGAGAAGATTCTCAATGATATATTTTACTGTATCCAATTTATACTTGGGTTAAAAACAAAAAGTATACTGTACAGAGAAATGTGACAACCCATAACTGACAGCACCAAGGACACTCTGACAAGTAGGCGAGCAACTTATAGGCTTGCTTCTCTGAGTATCCCAGAGGAACCCTCCAGAATCTCATTTGAAAGTCATAGCACTAACAAGGCATGGTGGTGACTGTAATCCCAGCACCTCTGACGTGAAGGCAGGAGGCCATCTTGGCTGCATATGAAGTTTTGGGCAAGTCTTGGCTATATTAAGCCCTGTCTGAGAGAGAGGAAAGGAGAAGAAGAAAGAGGTGGAGGGATGGAGAGAGTGAAGGATGGGGAAGGAGAGGGGGGGAAGAGAGAATATCTCTGCACTGATTGAAAATCAAGGGTCTTTTCAATGTGCCTTACCCATATGTGTGTATGTGTGTATTTGCTATATACATACATCCTGAATAATAAGCACCATGTACATGAATCATCTAGAGAGACTCCTAGAGCTGGGGTCCTATAACAAATTAAAAAAGATCTAACTCTAATGCACAAACTGACTTTGTGGAGCCCATTCTATATAGAAAGATACCTTGCTCGGCCTAGGCATGGTGGGGCGGTAGCTTAGTCCTGCCTCAATGAGTTGATGAGACAGACTTAGACTTCCTAGGGGAGGCCTAGGGGAGGCTCCTCTCCAAGGAGCAGATGAAAGGTGGGGTGAGGGGAAGTGGGAAGAGCAGGAGAAGAAGAGGGAGGAGGAACTGGGATTGGAATGTAAAAAATAAATTCAGAAAAAAGTTAAACCTCAGAGGCCCAGGTTCCTTCTTCAATGCTGTAGCACAGAGTTGGGGGTATACCTCTAGCATTCTGGGTGCTAACTCAAGGAAGCCTCACTAACAGAAAGTCCTGTCATGCAATGGAACCAGGATGTATCCCTGGTGCACAAAAGGACTTTGGGAGCACATTCCCCATGGAGGGATACTCCCTTAACCTAGAGGCAGGAGAGAGGGCCTCCCCTACTCCAAATGACATGACAGATTTAGATGACCCCTCTTGGAAGGCATCACCCTACCTGTGGAGTGGGGGGGGGAGCATAGGAGGGTGGAAGAGAGGGAGGGAGGGAGGGACAGAGAGGGAACTGGGATAGATACGTAAAATAAGAAACATAAATAAAATTTAAAAGAAGAAGAAGAAGAAGAAGAAGAAGAAGAAGAAGAAGAAGAAGAAGAAGAAGAAGAAGAAGAAGAAGAAGAAGAAGAAGAAGAAGAAGAAGAAGGAAAGACTATCATGGAGCCAGAACTCTTTTAGACAACAAACTTAGGGATAGCCTTAAGCATTATGTACTTTTCCACCTCCCCTAGTACCTCTGGATAGAATGTTGTTCCTCTGGCTCCTCCCCACATACCCAAACTGGACTAGCTCCTAGTTAGCGTCCCTGGACATTTCACTCATGCAATTCTACTCCCTTATTGCATAAGATGAAAACAGATTCACATAGAACACCTCACACTGGGTCGTCTGAGGCCAAGAAGTCCCTCTTTGCCTTTGCGCTTTGCCTGCTCTTGTCCCCACCATCCCCCAGTGGATGTTTTTGTTGTAGAAATCAGTGACAAGTCATTAGAGAGGTGCCAAAGGGCTCTATCTGTTTATTAAGACTTTTTCCATTTGCCTAATCGAGTCTAAATAATGCATCTTCCTAGTGCTAACCAAGTACAATTCAGCCAGAGTTGAGTTCTTTCACTTAGCCCTTTCTAAAGAACATGCAAAGTTTCTTTATTATCTAATGCAAGGTTTGGTCTTGAATATTTCTTAGAGTATAATCGGAATATTTCTTAGAGTATAATGGTAACATCTCAAGATGCTGTCCTCTGGGACAATAAGGTTCTTCTATGAAGCCTTCACATCTTAGGTGGTAAAATTAACTTGCATGCATTCTTTCTCTTCCCAGCCATTCTAATACATCCCCAACCTCAAAGAAGTGGACTTTCTTGCTATTACTCAAGGTCACCATGTCTCTCACAGTGACCTCTGGGAATTGAGAGAGGTCAACAGAGACTCAAGGGACTTTTTCTTTAAATAAATAAATCTGAAAAAATTAAATGCAAATATATGAATACCTACCACTAGATGCTATAGTGGAACGTTTAAGAAGTCAGGTCAGAGCCCTATCCAGGAAGCTAGTATGGATAAAGGGCACTGGAAGCACTACCAAAATGTCTTTGCAAACAGGTGCTCATGTCCTGGGTCTTCTGATGCACTCCTGGGCTGGGTGGTTTCCTGGCCTGCCCAGACATTAAGCAGTGGCAGCTGCTGAGAAGCCTTCAGCTCTGCTTGCATTACCTGGTGCTTCCTGGTCCCCTTACTTCCTTGCCTGGCCTGTACCTCATCCCTGGGTCTCAGCTCCTACACCCCCTGGCATGGGTGTTAACCTGGGCTTCCCTGTCTCCTTTACCTGTGCTCAGGCCCAAGCCTCATTCTCTGCATCTGTAGCAAGATGCAGTGTAGCTCAGTAGAAAGTACAGAAGCACGTGCCCTGGTGGCATCCCACTGTATTTATGCTCTAAGTAAGGATACTCTACTTTACATAAGGAACACACCAGGGGTTCTGGAATGATGAAATCAGATGACATCTAAAGACACTAGCACCCGTGCTTGGCATAGAGCGTGTTGTCACTAGAGGGCAGCTCCCTTCTTTAGGAGCTCCAGTCAAAGCTTCTGCCAGCACCAGAAGGCCAGGCTTTAAATGGGCTTGTCAATAGTGGATGGGTACATGCTGGCCCCACCAGCTGCAGTCCTCCACAGAACCATATGAGTGATGGGCTGTTTGTCCTCTAGACAGACAGAATTTGTACTTCTATAAAACTGAAGGATGAGATTTGACTCCATTTGGGAGACAGAAGCATACAGTACAGACCTACATGCACACAGACACAACAAGTCCATCCTCACCCTTGGCAGAGTCGTCATAGCCGATGTACTTGATGGTGTCTCTCACCACCCGCTGGTAGTCGACCATGGCCACTGAGGTGATCTCCCCACACAGCAGCACCATACCTGTCTTGCACACTGTCTCTGGAAGGGAAAGAAGGCAGGTAACAGTCTTGGGCCATCAGACAGAAGCTCAAGAATCTAGTCTTTCAAAATGGAGACAAAAAGGCTGGGCGGGGCAGGGGGGGGAGGCTTCATGAGGAGTACTTTCTAAGAAAGAATAACTGTGCCAACAAAAAGAACACCTCCAACACTAACAACTGAGTGTCTTCAAGGGCTGTCAGAGAGTGAAGCTTTGGGAAGAATGAATTGTCTTTAAGTTTTGTGCAAAGTATTGACTACTTCTGTTGTCTTGGACAACATATTTAATATGTCTTGAGCAATGTGGCTTTCATAATGAGCATGAGGAATGCATGCCACACATAGATACACACACACACACACACACGCACACACACACACACACATACACATACACGATAGCAGAACTCTGCTATGATGTGTGGAATCTCATGATCCAATGATCAAAACAAACTGATTTTTTTCAAAAGGAACTTTTCTTTAAAAAAAAAAAAAAATTGCATGACTATCTACTGCCAGAAGTTCTCGTGCAAATTTTAAGAACTGGAGCAAGAGTTCTAGCCAAGAAGTTAGTGTGGATAGGCACTTCCAGAAAGTGCTATTGTTTGTTCCAAAGCTATCAGGATCTACGCTTCAAATAGCATGGGGATCTGATGTACATGACAAGGGCTGAGATACCTCTAGAGAAGGAAGGAAGGTCTGTGCAGAGGAGAGGACACAGCATGGAAACTGACAGTGAATTCTGGTCTCCACACTAGGGCTTCCTAACTTAACCCATAAGCTATTGCAAAGGTCCTAGTGCAGCCACCACTGTGGCCCCATTAATAAGGTCAGAAGTTGGACCTGGGCCTTCCAAGCTCTGAAGATAAAGGCTGTGTTGTGTGGCAAGGCCTTCTATCAGGCAAGGCTTTGGTGTTGGAGAACTTATTCCACAAACAGTAGAGGTGTTTTGCCTACATGGAGCTCCAGGAAACACTGGACACATGGTGTAAACAAGAACCTCAGTACTATTTTCAACCATGAGAACTCTCTGGAAAGCCATTGGTTTGGTTATGGACAGTTGATGGAACTGCTGTTCTTGATTGCTGGTAAATGGGATGAATAATTATTTTCACATTTGGGGCATACCACAAGCTAGGGAATAAAATCAGAGAAGAATCCAGACATATAGAGCCATCATAATGATCCTCTAGACAGCCTCAAGCATTTCAAGCTTTTTACTTCCTCTGGAAGATCATCTGAGAAATTTTAAAGGTTTCCTCACTCCTAATGAAAATAGTTATGGTGGTGATGACATCTCCTGCAGACAGGAGGTCATTTACTTTGAACTTGATGAGTATGACTCTATAGTCTTATGTCCACCATGAACTTCTCTGTCTGACACACTCAAGTCTCCAGCATAAAGGGTGCTTGTCTCTTACCACAGGCCACCTTGGCATTGGGGTCTTGCTTGAGATGGGCATCCAGCACCGCATCACTAATCTGGTCACAGATCTTATCTGAATAAGAACAAATACTAAGTGTAACAGATTATATCATTGTTAAGCATAGAAAAGTTAAATGCTAAAATAATTTGACATTTTTATCAGTCTGCCTATCAAATCTACCAATCAAAGATAAATATATTTTCTCAAATATCAGAAATAATAAATACTTTATCAGATGAGTCCTTGTAGATTTTGAAGGTTATACTTATTCTCTGACACTTTCATATGTGTATATTTTTTTCTTTTAGTTTTTCAAGACAGGATTTTTCTGTTGCTTTGGAGCCTGTCCTGGAACTCACTGTGTAGACCAGGCTGGCTTCCAACTCACTGAGATCTGCCTGCCTCTGCCTCCTGAGTGCTGGGAATAAAGGTGTGAGCCACCAATGACCGGCCATATGTGTGTATAATATATTTTGATTGTACCCTCTCTCATGCCCTTTCATTCCCTCTGAGCCTTTTCTTGGTTTCCCCCTCTACTTTGCTGTAGAGGTGACCCACTGTGTCTGCCTGGGGTTGCATACATGAGTGTGGGTGTGGTATTAGTTACCAAAGCATGACAGATTTGCCAATCACTTTCCCACAGAAGGAAAATGACCTCCCCTCCCTTAGCTGCCATTAGCTGCCAATATAATAGCTTTTGGGGTAGGAATGAGGCCTTATGAGCTCCAGAAATTAAGAATATTTTGAATTCTTAATTTCTTCTAATCCCTACATCATATTGGATGGCATGCATTACATAATATCATGGAATTCCTTAAAAGGAAAATACATTTCAAAACCAGCTCTTCTAAGAGTCTAAGTAATTTGCCAGGTGTTTGGTGGCACATTCCTTTAATCCCAGCACTTGTGAGGCAGACAGATCTCAATGAGTTTGAGGCTAGCCTGATCTACAAAGTGAGTTCTAGGAAATCCATAGCTGTTACACAGAAAACCCCTGTCTCAAACACCCCCCCAAAAAGGAGTCTAAGTAATTTAATTTATAATCACATTAAAGTCTTTCATTTATTCAGGAATAAAATCTATTCCTTATTTCTAACATCTAGAAAAGTTCTGGCTATAGTCTAAAGTCCTCCATAACATCAGTAATATTAGGTACTGAGTGGTGAGACCAGATAAATACCATACTGAAAGTTCCATAGATACAGTCAATCAGATGCAAAACACAACCCCAGGCAGAAGGTGCCACCGTGAGAACACCACAAGGGAACCCACGTGCATCACTGCTGTTCAGCAGAGCACTACTATAAGCTCTCAGTTCCTCCCACTGGTCACTTAACCTCCTGCAAGTCAGATGCCTGATAGCTGGGTTAAGATGGAACTGACAAAGATTCAGCAGGAGCTGGGAACTGATGTTAATCTGTTGTTTGCCTTAAAGGACTAGTGTGGTCTAACATGTAGATCACCAAGTGTCAGTATGCACAATTCTCTCCTGCTTTCCAGCTAAAGTGTGTCTATTAACAAATTAGGAATAAAAGAGAGTCCTATTTAATGAATATTGTCTTTCCTTATATATTCAAAATGCCCAGAGTCTGCTCTTTAAGGGTGCTTTGGAAAATATTTATTTTTAATTGTGTAATCTGTGTGGAAGAATGTGCACATGGGAGCACATGGAGTCTAGAAGAGGATGTTTGGTCCCCTGAAGCTGGAATGGACCAGTCTTCTGCCAAAGCAGTGAGTGCTCTTACCACTGATTGTCTCTCCTGCCCCAAGAGATAATCTTTGACAATTCAGATCCTAAGTCAAGAAGGTTAGCTCTCAAAAGTAGATACTAAGATACAAATTAATCTGCCATTAAAGGTAAATTTTCTCATCTTTCCTTCAGAAATGACTATGAAAAGCATGGTGGATTGTTCTATTCACTTCCTGTCAGTGGTAAATGCTGGTTTTAAATCCAGGTGCATATAAGTCCATAGCTTCTGCCACTCCTATCAGTAAAGGCCGCCTGACATCCTAAAATAAATTACATGGAGGCCAATATTGAACTGTCAAGATGCCTAGAAACTATTCATAGGTTAACTGCAGACAGACATCCACACATCCTGTTTATTTAAAGTACCAGCTCATACAGGTACCAGTATGTAGGGAATACAATCATAGGGAAAAGTTAAGAGTCCAGCAAGGTCATTAAGATACCTGATTTATAATTCCTACATCCCTGAGGGATCTCCTCTCTCTCCTCCCTCCCCCTTCTTTCTGGGATTTTTTGAGACACAGGGTCACACATGATGTTTGCATTGAACTTGCTATATAGCCAAGGATAATCTTGATATCTTAACCCCCCTTTCTCCAGCTTCCAAGTGTTGAGATTACAATTCAAATATTTTAATTTTTCTTGCTGGGGGTGAAGCCACTAAGTCTAGGGCCTTGAACATGCTACCCAAGCTCTATACCACTGAACTACATCCATTTCTGGAAGGGATCCTTTCTGAGAAGTCTGTTTAGGCTTCTAAGGTTTCCATCATTAGTAGGCGTAAGACAATAAATGGTAGCTCTCTTGGAAGATTAATAAGAAACATGAATTTTATCTTTCTGATCTGAGAGAATTCAGTAATGGAATAGTAAACAGATCATGAAGCATTAGAAGAAACCAACTTATTTGAACACTTAATTTACAGTAGAAAGTGAATGGCAAATGAGACAAACTGATAGTAAAACCACTAAGGAGTCAAGACAGTCAGTAGACTGGCAGAAGATTTCATGCTTTGTCCACTAAACACATTGCTGCTGTACACAATGGGCCACACTTGAAACAAGTATCCTCTGGGTGCCAAAGAACTCATTTCCTCTAAGCATAGTAAGTTTTTTTAACATATAGATGACTTTCAGAAACTACGGAGCTGACCAGTATGTGTCAGGTACTAGGATGTATCTAAAATTGACCTATAAAGAAATGTGATAAGAACAGCTATTTATATTTAATGAAGCCTCACATTAGATAATCTGATCCAAGGTTTTTCAACAGCCACATTGTTGACATTTTGCACCAAATAATTTTCTTATGTGCCATGTGATGTTTAGCTGCATGTCTGGCCCCACACACTCCAGGAGCATCTTGCCTCTAAGCCCTAGAATTTAACAATCAAAATTTTCCTAGACAAAACAAAATATTTCTGGAAGGAGGGGCTTAGAATTGCCTTCAGTTGGGGGCCAGGGGATAAGTACACAGGTGTAGTGTATTGAAACTTCCAAAGCCAAGTTTCAAGTTAAATTTCTTGGAGAAAGAAGGTGGGAAGAATTAGGCTAGGTGACAAGTCAACGCCTACTGTAAACACTCAAAATAAGTGTGAAGAAGTCCATAAGTCCTCAAATCAGTGTGCCTAATACCAGAATTCTCCTAGAACATTGGTTCTCAATGTGGTGTTCATATCCCAGCAGAGGCAGTACCTTCTAGAGCTGTTACAAATTAGAATTCTTAAGATTCTACCAAGACCTACCAAACTGGACACTAGGAATAAGTCCCAGACCTTGCCTTCATCGAGCCTTATATGATGATGCTTCTGTAATCCAAACCTTGACAACCTCCATCCTACCATCAGAACTTCTGACTCATGGTCCTGTGACTGAAAATTGCCTCTAGCTTCTCTACAACACAATCTATCCCCCTTTCCAGGACCAAAAATAATGCTTGAATGCTCCTCCACAGCAGTTGTTCTCAGCCTTTCTAATGCTGCAACACTTTACTACAGTTTCTCAAGGTGTGGTGACCCCCAAACATAAAGTATTCTCTTAGTCAGGCATGGTCGTGCATGCCTTTAATCCCAGCACTTGGGAGGCAGAGGTGGATCTCTGTGAGTTCAAAACCAGCCTTGTATACAGAGCAAGTTCCAGGACAGCCAAAGCTGTTACACAGAGAATTCCTGTCTTAAAAATCCAAAAGGAAAAAATTTTCTTTGCTACTTAATAACTGGAATTTTGCTATTGTTATAGGTTACAGTGTAAATATCTGTGTTTTGCAATGGTCTTAGGTGGTCCCTATGAAAGAGTCCTTTGACATGACCCACAGGATGAGAATCACTGCTCTTTAGGAAGTTTATACTTGTGTCAGAAAATCTCTCTGAGATCCTTGCTATCTGGAGCTCTGTCTCAACACCCATTAGAGTTCAGAGCTGTTTCTTTCCAATCTGTGCACAGTTTATGTGCAAAACTTGCTCTTGCTTGAGGACCACTCTCTTTTGACTTTAATAGGTCACTGGTAATAGATGAAAGCTTCACTCAAAAACATATTATTTTAATTTAGTTCTGTTAATACATATAGTATATAGCAACCAGCCCTTGCTGTTGAGAGGCAGCATCATGGATGTAGGCTTCAAGATATATGACAGATTTCCAACTAGCTCACACTCTTTCTGGAGAGACTCACTACAACAACTGGTGAACGTTGTTTTTAAGGTATCTAGTAAAAGTGACTTCCTGGGCATAGGCTGGGGATGCCAGGCGTGCCTCCGAGCTCAGGACAAACTACTTACCTGGATGCCCCTCTCCTACAGACTCTGATGTAAACATGAAGGCTCCTTCTTCATTTAGAGAATGGTCATACAAGCCATCCACAGGTCCATTCATTGTGCCACACTTTTCGACTTCACTTTTCCAAGATGACAATTTCAGTGCTGTAACTTTGCCTGCAGCTTCTTTTATTCTTTTTTTCCTCCCCCTACAAAACCAATAGGCTGGTCTTTGGCAGAGTCACAGGGATGACTTCTGCATAAGTGCCTATGAGCACGTGAGGAGAGGGTAAGGATGAGCAAAGAGGGAGAGAGTGGGTGGAATACAGATGTGTCACTCCCTTCAGCTGGTCAGTTTGCTCCCGGGTGACTCCTGTATATGGAAAAGTGAAAGTGCCTGAATAATCATGTAAGGACATTGGAGGAGTCCATTTCCTGAGAGGGGAGTCTTCTTACCTTGAGGAATTTCAGCCTTTGGTTCTGATATCTCAAATGGGAAGCCTGTGATCCATAAGACGTGAAGAAAGATTATAGACTCTCAGACAGGAAGTGCTTCTCAGACTTCCTTCAGCTCCCTACTTGATCTCTGAGTGGTTCTAGGGTTAACATCCCATTCTGGAGAGTTGGGGGTCTTGAGTTGCTCACAGAGACATAAAGGCAGCCAGAAACTCTCCCAGAGATTTGGTATGGGCTAGGTTGCAACACTGTGCAACTCTACTGTGGGTCTCCTCCTCCCCCACACCTGACTGGATTGGGCTCACCCCCTCTGCCTCCTCAGGGCAGAGCAGGAGCCAAGAGCATGCACCTGTACTCTGAACCAGCTGTAGCGTTACACAACAGATTTGTTTTAGTTAGAGGAAAAGCTTTGGAGCCTGCGTTTTTCTTCCACAAGAAATCACCTAAACCCTCTCTAAGAGGCCTGCAAACAAATTAGCTAGCAAGGTGGCTGTGGTGGAAGGTGGTCCAGGCAGCAAAGATCATTACTTCTTAACGTAGTTTTGAGAAACAGATCAATTATGTGGAAATTCAGGCTTGGTATCCCCCAATGTGATAAACTTCCATGTATTCAGTTCTGTTCCTCTCATAAAGACCCCGTTCCTATAACTTCCTCGTTCTTTTTGCTTTGACCAAGAAGAGGTGTAAGCAGGATTGAGGATACCATTAATTAGCTGTGTCATAAATAACAGTGTCTGTACCCAGCTTTTTCCCCATTCTCAGACCTACAATCTTTGAAAAAAAAATGGAATTGAAATCACAAAGAATGGTGCAAAACCAGTTCCTTCTAGAAAGCAATAAACAGTAACCAACCAAAACTTTGTGCATGCAAGGTGGACTGTGGAAAGCACAAAGTAGGAGGAAGTAATGCCCCCTCAATGTAATCTTAGTGACTAAAACCTTCTCCTCTGCACTATAAAGGCTCTTAAAACATGTGTTTCTGACACAAACTCTAGTGTTCCAAACCTTGAGGTTACTTAGTGAACACAGTTGCTCTAGGGAATTAAAACTATATTAAATCGATATGGAATGCAAGGAGACAGCTTGTGTATACACAGCTATCAAAAGCATTAACAAAGAGTGAACTGACTTGCTCAGGCACATGACTGCTAAAAGTTGGGAGTGAAAGGAGCCACTGGGAAGGAACAAACAAATGAATCAGAGTGGGATTTTAGATGAAATGGCTTTGTCATTGCAAGCACAGAACTTTCCTGTTTGTACTTAAAATGTTTCAACATCATTGTCTCTTTGTATATTTCTTTGGGCACATTAGTTTCAACCCTAGACACAGTACAAGCTAATGTTTAATTTGGACTGTAGACCTAGGTTATCCTAGCAGCTACAACTGTAATAATTATGTTACAAATTTGCTTCAAGAGTGACTTGAAGTCTAAATCAAGAATTTACCAAAGTTCTTAAAGCCAGCAAGAAGACAGAAAACAAGCTAACTCTCTTTTGAATTCCAAAATGGTAATAGCATCATGGGGCAGAGGGTGGCAGTTAGAAGATGTCCTCTATAGAGAAGTAAAGCTTTCATGAGTGTTGCAGGAGGTTTCTGAAGCCTGGACATTTATTCGAAATGAAGGAAGGATCTTGAAAGTAGCTTATTCAGCCTAGCTCATGTGTGAGCTGCATACAACATGGCCACTAAGTACAAGGATGCCCCATGTTCATACAGAGGACAAATGATAAGAAATCACATCACAGGTTACGGCAGCTGGAATTGTGGGCTTCTGAGCTGGAATCTCGTTTGTTTTCTAATATGTTATGCAGACCAGAGTGGGCCTCCAGAGTTCTGCAGCAGGTAAAATAATTACCTGCTTTACAGAATTACTGTAAGAATGAGATTAGACCATTTAGACATGATGAGTCTTTAACTTACTGCTAGAAAGCAATATGAAGTTATAAATATTAACAAATATAATTAAACAAGCTATGCATGCATAGTGTTCTGTATATGTGCATATGTTTGAACACATACATATATTTGCATTTGGCTCTTTTCCATATCATATATATAGTCATCTTTTCATATTCTACATATAGGTAACTATTTCTCTTAGCACCTGCGTTGTTTGTTTATGATCTGGAATATTTGTTTAATGATGCAAAGAGATGTTTGATTAAATAAAATTCACCTGCAGTCAGGAGGCTGCATGAACAACTAGCTGACAGGAAATTGTCAGGAGGAGGCAGGTGGAGAAGGGTTTATAAGGAGAAAACACACAAGGACTTCTTGGGAGATAGGAAGAGGTGAGCTGCTTGCTTGCTATTCAGCCTCTCTTGGAAGCAGGATTCCACCTCAGTCTTTGAATCGAGTTCTTTAGTGGGACAGATTTAAATAAAAGATATCCTTAGTAGCTTTGAAAGAATTGGTGCCTGAGCAAACAGATTCCCTCAGGCTTTCACTCTTGCAGCCTAGCTGTTGTTGCTGGTAGCGATGGATGCCCATTTATTTTTTAATTGTTGCTGCCTTTTAAGCTAGCCTATTCAGCAACTGCCACTCCACCGCTTATGATGAATGTATTTGTGGCAGTATCATTGAGATGTTACTAGAAAAGTAAAAAATATTTAACCATCAGGAAATGAACAGCCAAATAATATACAGTACATTCCTACTGTGGGATACTGTTCAGGTATGTGGTAGAATATTGTTTTAAGGTGTGTGACTTTTGTTTATGCTGCATTTCTTTAACTCTGTGAAGCTGTGATTCTTTGCATGTCTAAAACAGCCAGTGGTCTAATAAAAAGCTAAATAGCCAATAGTGAGGCAGGAGCAAGAATAGGCAGGGCTGACAGGAAGAGAACAAAACCGGAGGAGAAAACAAGGAAGAAGGAATAACAAAAGAACAAGGAGAAGAGAACATCAGGGGCCAGCCACCCAGTCAGCCACAGAGTAAAAAGGAAAGAAAGATATCCAAAGGAAAGATAAAAGCCCAGAGGGAAAAGGTAGATGGGTTAATTTAAGATAAGAAAAAGCCAGGCATTCATAAGCAATAATAAGCCTCCATGTGTGTGATTTATTTGGGAGCTGGGTATCAGGCTTCCCCCAAAAGCCAAAAGAGTAAAAAACATCACACTGTTAATCCTTTGTAAAGTTAAATAAGACAAGCAACCAAATAAAGGGAAAAGATACTCAAGTTAATAAAGTTTAAAACCAAAGATGATGCTAAAGCAGATCGATACCACTGAATTCAAGAAGAACAGCAGAGAATATTTTTGAGAACTTATGTTCTAATAAACTGGAAAATCTAGAAGAAATGAACAACTTCCTAGATGTATACTAACTACTGTAATGGTTAAGGTTGGTTGTGAACTCAATGGGATGTTCAGTAACCATAGCAACCTCTGAATATGTCTATGAGGAAGTTTCTTCACTATGTTACTCAAGGTGGAGAAATTTCACCCTAAATGTGGGTTGTACTATTCCACGTGCTGAAGTCCTGAATTAGATAAAAAGTTGAAAATAAAGGTGAGTCTCAGGCCAGCATTCATTGTTTTTGCTTCATGCCTACAAATGTAATCTAACCAGCAACTTCAAGCTCTTGTTACCATGTCTTCTCTGCTATGCTGGATTATTACATTTTCTAACTGTGAGCCAATATAAACAGTTCTTTTCTGAAGTTGCTCTTGTCAGGTGTTTTATCATAGAAACAAAGAAAGCAACTAATGCAAAATATTTAGTACCAGTAGTGGGGCCATTGCTGTGATAAATTTGGCTGTGTGGTCATAGGTCTTTGGAACATATTTTCAAGAGGAATGTAGACAAATTTGGAACTTTAAGCCAGAAAAACTCTAGCATGCTCTAAGCAGATATTAGTAGGCCACTATAATGGGAGTTTGAGAGACCAGAATACTAATGAATACAAGGTCCTTGGAGGCTTGGCTTATAAAGTTTTGGAGTAGAACAAGGAATCTACTGGGAAAACAACTGTCTAGGAAAGTGTTTTCCCAAACTCAGAACAGAGACTCAAAGACACTACTGCAACACAAGTCCTAGGAGGTCAGGCTCCATACTTGGAAGCATTGTCCAAGCGTGAAGATGCAAACTGAGGTGGTCCTGGATCTTAAGTCATAATTTCAGAGAGCTGCTGAGGCAACAAAATGTGTCAATCTTGCAATGAGACCCTCAGGAGCCACTTGTGAAGTTGTAAAGGTAAAGCCTAAGTTACAATGATGATTCCAGAATGTTGTAGATTCCAGAATCAAGGGATACACTTGTTTAATGTTGCATGGTGTGACACTGCCTCAAGGGAGAGGCTATGTAGGCAGCAAGGCTAGAAAAAAAGGCTACCCAAGCCCTTTGGAACGCAGATGATTCTGTTATTAGCCCTCAATACTGAAGGTGAAACTACATGATTTGATGTTTTGGGAATTTGTTTTGCTTTTGTCTTATCTGTCTTTGATGTTCCCCCTCCTCTTCCCTTTTAAAATGGAATACTTGTTTGCTCTATACCATTGTATGTTGAAAGTATATAATTTGTTTCTTGTTTGGTGATTTTTGTAAGTAGATAATAGTTAGGAAATTGGCAAGATTTTAGAAGAAAAAAAAAAAGCTCTGCATGTAAAGCTTAAATTTTGAGGCTGTGGGGACTTAAGTTAGACCGAGTTCATTTTGTGTTATGAGATGTTCATGTGCCTGTGGGGACAATGAGTAGAAGGTTATGGATTAAAGTAATGTGTTTAAGTATAAAGTTGACAAGAGATAGAGCCATTGTTAATCTTAATTGTCAACCTGATGTAATTTAGAATCATCATGGGAACAAACCTCTGGGAATGCCTGTTAGTGCTGTTTCTAGGTTAAGTTAATTAGGATGGTAGGGACCTGTGGGTGGCACCATGTCATGAAGTCCTGGTATAACATGGCCAGCTGTCTCATGCTCCTTCTGCTATTATTATTATTCAGTGAGAAGTGAAACAAAGAATACTATGTGATGATTAGGCCATAGAAAAAAAATCATTAACTTTTTTCAAAATAAGAATTGCCTTCCTGAGTCTTTCATATAGAGAAAGCCTTGGAGGAAAGCTAAAGTTCAGTACTACATAACCTGGCAATGTGACTACCAATGAGATTGATTTTGAAGAGGAACAAAATGAAATTAATTCAGGTTCTCTAGGAGGAGACCCATCCTCACAATCCTAATAACTATTATTCTAAGTCTAGGGTTCTGTCAGAAAGCCAGGCCAGCTCTTAGCCTTTCTAAGCCAGATCAGCACTGGGGGTCAAGATTCAAATATAAATCAACCTGTGTTACTAGAAGCCTGTCTCTGAAATGGCCATTTAGACATCCATTCATCCTCCATCCTTCTGTTCTAGTCATTCTCTAAATGTGAATTAAACACCTACCATAGACCAACCCTATGGTAGGCTCTCTACAATAAAAGGACCTGATACAACAGGAAGAAAAGGTAGTATGTCCAGAAAACTGAAATGCATGGAATATTTGGGATGCTTCCAGTGTGCTGTGAACCTGAGAAATGGAATGTGATCTATTAAACAGCCAGAGAGAGTATCAGAGGAGAGGAGGCAGAAGCCATACCACAAAGAACTTTCTAAGTCCTATAAGAAGTTTAGACTTCATCTTGATGACAGAGAGGAATGCATGAAGCATATCAAACAAATTATGTCAGTATGAATGGAATGTAATCAGATTTAGCTGTTTGTAGAAATGTTGTGGGTTACAGCTCAACACTACCCAGGAAGAGCTAATTGACTTGGTACAGAACTGAATGGAGAATTCTCAATAGAGAATCCAAAATGGCTGAAAGACACTGAAGAAAGTGCTCAACATCCTTAGCCATCAGAGAAATGCAAATCAAAACAAATATGAGATACCATCTTACTCCTGCCAGAATGGCTAAAATTAGAAACACCAATGACAACTTATGCTGGAGAGGAGGTGGAGAAAAGGGAACACTCCTCCCATTGCTGGTGGGAGTACAAACTCGTACAGCCATTTTAGAGATCAGTATGGTGGTTCCTCAGGAAAATGGGAATTAGTCTACCACAGAATCCAGCAATTCTACTCTTAAGCATATATATCCAAATGATCCACATCCATGCAACAAAGACATCTGTTCAACTACATTCATAGCAGCATTATTTGTAATAGCAAGAACCAGGAAGCAACCTAGATGCCCCTCAATTGAAGAATGGAAAAAGAAGATGTGGCACATTTACACAATGGAATACTACTCAGCGGAAAAACACAATGGAGTCTTGAAATTCTCAGGCACATAGATGGAACTTGAAGAAACCATCCTGAGTGAGATAACCTAGTCACAAAAAGAGGAACATGGTATGTACTCACTCATATATGGGTTTTAGACATAAAGAAAAGTATCACCAGCCTATAATTCACACCGCCAGAGAAACTAGGATACAACGAGAATTCTAAGGGATTTATATAAGGTCCCTCACAGAAGGGGAAAGGGACAAGATCTCTTGAGCATATTGGGGGGGGGGGGCAATGAGTAGAGAGAGAGTTAGGAGAAAGAGAAGGGGAGAGGAGGAGAAAATGTGGGACCAGGAAGATTGGGTCAGGGGATGAATAGACAAGAGTGAAAAAAAAAATGAGATACCATAATAGAAGGAGCCATTATAGATTTGAAGAGAAGACTGACTCTAAATAAATGCCCAGAGACCTACAAGGATGACCCCAACTAACCATCTGAGCAACAGTGAAACGGCTACCTTATATGCCCTTCCCTGATAATGAGATTGATAACTAACTTATATGCCATCATATAGTGTTCATCTAGTAACTGATGGAAACAGAAACAGACACCCACAGCTAAACACTGAGCCTAACTGGAATCCAGATGCAGAAAGGGAGAAATGATAAGAAAATGGAGTCAAGACCAGGGTCAAGAGACAGGTGACCTGAATAAGGGGGAGCTCATGGCCCCCCTCCCAGACTGATAGCTGGGAAACCAGCATCGGACTGACTCAGACCTCCTGAACATGGGTCACAGTTAGAAGGCCTGGGCAATCTAAGGGTCTCCTCTTAAAGAATCTGTTATCAAGGTATGTTAAAAATATTCTGAAGCATGTTAGTATTGCCATGTCAGCAATACTCATCTTACATAAGAAAACACACTCACTAAGATAAATATTCCACCTATCTCAAAACCAAAATGAGCTTCGGTGTGTTAAGAATCAGCCAATAGTTGCAGAGGAAAAAAAAAACACAAAATTGGGTGGGATGGAAGAGCAGGATAGGATTGGCCAGTCATCTCCCAACCAAGGTGACCATAGGGAGGGGAGGAAGAAGGAAGTCAATGTGTGCCCAGTGTGGGCGTATCAGGAATTATGAGTGCAACAAAGCACTTTGTTCAGCTAACAGAACTTTACTCTAGAAGGGTTTCTAATGTTTTCAAGGATAAAAGTTACTAGGTCAAGAAACTTACAGCAATCCATTTATTAAATGCTAGGCTAGGTGAATCAGATGTCACCTCTAAATTCTAAACCTTTCTACTTATAGTATTGCTCTGATGTGTTGAGAATTCCACTACCATCTGGAAGCATCATGAAGCCATTTTGCAATAAGATCATCTAAGATCATCGTGGCCACAGCTACCAAATATAAAATGGTCTTATTTTCAAAATTGAAGATAGTCTTACCCAACCTTATTTAATTCATAGAAATTTAAAGTATGTCCTGTCTAAGTCAACTCATCAAACTTCAACAACAATGATAGGAAAGCTACACAGTGCCAAAAAACCTAATGACCTCAGTTTTCAATTCCCTAGCTGATATTAAGTCATCAGCCTACAGCTGTGTAATATTACCAACAGCTGTGGCAAAGTCATTTCTTCCAGGACAACTTCTCTACTAAACAAAACAGGGACTTACAACATTTCAAAGACAAAGATTATGGGGTAAAGAAAATGATAGATCTTTGTATTATATTATCTTTTTTGCTCTATAAAAATCTTAGATTTATCTTATTTTTACTTGTGTGTCTGTAGGGGTGGTGCCAATGAAGATGACAAACCCCTAAAGTTGGAGTAACAGCTGAAAACCAAAGTTTGAGGGAATAGCAAGTGTTCTTATCCACTGAGCCATCTCTCCAGCCCCTTAGACTCACTCTCTGTCTCTCTGTGTGTCTTTCTCTGTCTCTCTGTGTTTTTATCTGTCTATGTCTCTGTGTGTTTGTATGTGTATACACATGTATTATGATTGTATTCTAATATGTCTACATGCAAGTGGAGAGCAGAGGACTTCCTGGAATTTCATTTCTCAGTAGTCCTGAACTTTGTTTTATATGTCACATATGGGTTCTGTTACTGGTCTGACTGGGGCTTGCTGCCCAGCAGACCAGCAAGACCCAAAGATCATCCTGTCTCTGTCTCCTTGGTCCTGGAATTAAAAGTGTGTGCCACCATGGCCAATCTTCTACATTTGTTCTGGGAATCAAACTCAAGTCCTTGTACTTGCAAAGCAAGCACTTTAGTGACTGAGCCTTCTCCTCAGCTAGCTCCCTAGGAATATGATATATATTGTACTATTAGAGTATAAATATTTTGGGGGGTTATTATTAGTATCATCATCATCATCATCATTATTTGTTTTACTCTGTATTGGTTTGGAACATGTCCTGGAACTAGCTCTGTAGACCCGGTTGGATGCAAACTCACAGAGATCCACCTACCTCTGCTTCCTGAGTGCTGGGACTAAAGGCATGTGCCACCAACACCCAGCTAAGTCTAAATATTTTAAATGAATAAGAAGCTAAAACACTTTGGTCATTTATGTTTAAGTCAACCTGTCTCTCCCACTCAAACTTTCATTAAAAAACAAAAACAAACAAAAAACTACACAAGACTTGGCTCCAAACTGTTTCATATCTGGAAATGTCTGTAGAGTTTTCTCACTGGGGAGTTAAGAGCAGAGATTGAAAACATTTATGTGGAAAGCAGCTGCCCACTCATCTTCTCTGCTAACAAATTTTCCTATCAACAATTATATCTTGAAGCATAAAAAAAAATCCTGCATACGTTGGCTCATTTGGCTCTCACAATGTCCGTGATCCCATCAGTTCTGACCCCATTCAATGGAGGAGAAAGCTCAGGGCCACAGAGATTAGGTGATTTATTTGTGTTGTATGATCAGTAAGTGGCACAACATTCAAAGTCAGCTCTTCCCATTCCAAGTTATTGTTTCACTGCTCTGTACTGTTCACCTAACAGGCTTCAATTCCTCCTTCCTGATTAATTCGAGAGAATAAAAAACAGCTCCCTACTGACTCGGACCCCCCTGAATATGGGTCTCAGCCAGAAGGTCTGAGCATTCTAAGAGACCTCAGACAGTGGAGCCAGGATGTATCCCTGGTGCACAAAAGGACCTTGCGAACATATCCCCCATGGAGGGATAACTGCCTTATTCTAGAGATAGGAGAGAAGCCCTAGTCCCTACTTCACAGGACCTGTCAGATCTACATGGCCCCAACTGGATGGCATTCCCCTGCATATGGTATTGTGGTGGGGGGTTGGGAGGGGAGGGTGTTTAGAGTGCATGTGAGAGGGCAGAGAGGGTAAAAGGGAGGGAAGGAGGGAGGGAGGGCTGGAGGGGAGGGAGGGAGGGAGAGGGAACTGGGATCGACATGTAAAATAATAAATTTAAAAAAAAAAAAAAAAAAAAACGCTTTGACTCCAAAATTTAAGTTGAAGAACAAGTTACTGGGGAAAAGGATTTCTATTTTTGTTTCCACAGAAAATGAAAAGATGTGGATTCCTTCCAGACTAATGTGGTTTGATCACGCCAGACCGCCTGAAACAGAGTACAAGCTGATCCTACATTCCAAACAGTTGGACAAAACAGCCCTACAGACTACAGCTAGGATATCTGAATCTTCTTCGAATCCCCCAAGACAGCGCCCCTTACCAGCAGGAAGTAATTTGGAAAGAACGATGCCCAAATTCCCAAATATTGTGTATAAATGTTTGTTTTCATTTAATTGGACTTTGTTATATAAAATTAAATAAAAAAATTATATAAAAAAACAGCTCCCTATCTATAAATAATGACTACCTATTGTGGCTACTTACACGAAGTGGTTGATTATTTAGCTGTTACCCAAAATTCTATTGCTTTTCTTTGGTGAGTTTTCTTGGTTATAACTACTGATGCCTTGACTTTGAACCTTCTAGAATTATACACAAAGAATCTTTGAAAGATAATGCAAGTGCATCTCTAATTCTGCTGTTCATATGATGTGCTTCCACTGGCTTAAATTTTCTATTCCAGAGAGGGTGGGTAGGCATGGCAAGGTGCTGTGTGGAAGTCAGAGGATAGCTTAGAGCAATGGTTTTCAGCCATCCTAATGCTGTGACCCTTTAATACAGTCCCTCATTTGTGGTGACCCCCAACCATAAATTACTTTCATTGCTACTTTATAACTATAGTTTTTGCTGCTGTTAGGAATCTTAATGTAAATATCTGGTATACAGGATACCTGATATGCAACCCTTCTGAAATGGTTGTTCAATCCCCAGGTTGAGAATCACAGGATTAGATGAACAAGTTGTGCACTTCATTATATAAGTTCAGAAGATCAAATTTGCCCATTAGACTTGGCAGCCAATACCTTTACTGCTTCGTCATCCTGCCACCCAACCTCTTTTTCCTCACAGATATCTTATGCACCTGAGGCCCCAAACACCTACATAGCCAAAGATGACCTTGAACTCCTAGTTCTCTTGTGTTTGTCTCCTAAGTATTGAGATTTATACTAGACACTTTTAATTTATAGTGATCACTTGAAACAAAGGATTGAGTATAGAATTATCAGACATCAGAAAGGATAAAGTAACTGGATAAGAACCCAGATTCTGTCAACTGTGTCCTTTGCCTTATAGAAGCTTCTCAGTTTGAGGAGGTCGCATTTATTAATTGCTGATCTCAGTGTCTGTGCTATCGGAGTTATGTTCAGGAAGCGGTCTCCTGTACCAATTTGTTCAAGGGTACCTCCCACTTTCTCTTCTAAGAGGTTTAGTGTGGCTGGATTTATGTTGAGGCCTTTGATCCATTTGGACTTGAGTTTTGTGCATGGTGATAGACATGGGTCTATCTGCAGTCTTCTACACACCCTCATCCAATTGTGCCAGCACCATTTGTTGAAGATGCTTTCCTCCTCCCATTGTATACTTTTAGCTGTTTTGTCAAAAATCAGGTGTTTGTAGGTGTGTGGGTTAATATCAGGATTTTCTATTCGATTCCATTGGTCTACTTGTCTATATTTGTGCCAATACCAGGCTGTTTTCAGGACTATAGCTCTGGAGTAGAGCTTAAAGTCGGGGATGGTGATGCCTCTTAAAGTTCCTTTATTACACAGGGTTGTTTTGGCTATCCTGGGTCTTTTGTTTTTCCATATAAAGTTACTTATTATCCTTTCAAGGTCAGTGAAGAATTGTGCTGGGATTGAAACACATAGAGACAGCTGACCTGAACAAGGAGGAGCTAACTGGCCCCCAGACTGATAGCTGGGAATCCAGCATGAGACTGACTCAGACCCCCTGAATGAGTCTCAGCTAGAAGGCCTGAGCAGTCTAAGGGACCTCAGATGGTGGAGCCAGGATGTATTCCTGTGCAAAAAGGACTTTGGGGGCACATTCCCCTTGGAGGGACACTGCCTTAACCTAGAGACAGGAGAGAAGTCCTAGTCCCTACTTCAAATGACTTGACAGATTTAGATGACCCCTCCTGTAGGGCATCACCCTACATGTGGAGTGGGGGGAATGGGAGGGAGGCATGAGAGGGTGGGAGAGAGGGAAAGATGGAGGGAGGGAGGGGGAACTGGAATCAATATGTAAAATAAAAATTTTTTAAAATTAATATTAATAAAAAAGAACCCAGAGGCTGTGGGTTCTACCTACTTTTCCCTGAGAGGCAGCCCTTCTGTGCCTTCCTCTGGGGAGCTGCTCTACCCTCAGATTTCTCCAGCATGCATGTCTGTCAAACCCCTTTCCTTTTCTCTCCAGCCGGTGCTGTTTGAACTTGCACTTCTGCCTCTAGGAAACACAGACACTATTTAAATGCACTCCAGATAATGTAGAGTCTTGCATCATGCCTAGATCATAGTAGGTGACTTCTTTCTTTTATGAATGAGCCATAATGTCAGAGGTAACTGAATTTCAAGATAGGACTGATGAAAACAAACACATAGTTGGGAAGAATGGTCATGTGGGAGGCATTCCAGAGCATGTGAACATTTCTTGTAACTCAAAAGGTCTATCCACTAATCAGTCTCACAGCCTGGGAAGTCATTCAGTGTACCTCTCAGATGTGTAGCCTCCCACACTAACCTGAAAGAAAGGAAATTAAAGCAATGAAAATAATGGCAAGGCTGGAAGTAGTGGGCATGTTTGTGCTGGAGCAAACACACTCAGCTTCGGCACCTCAATGCCATTTGCCATCATTCAAGTCCTGAGACATAATTCTTACTATCGAGTACAACTGCTAAAAGTGCCCTTTGCCATAGCTTTAAATTGTAAGTTTGATTACTGGCCAGCTTGGAAGAGAATTAACTTGATAAGAATTATCCTTTGGCCAAGTGACCTATCCTAGAAGATTTGAAAATAGTTCGTTGATTAATGAAACTGAAGACATGAATGAGATATTTAAATAAAATAAAGCTGAACAATTTTACCAAGCAATAAGCTTGGTAAAACAGGTGAAGTCCACTTACCACCTGAGCAGTTTCCCAACACATATAATCAACAAAGAAAATCAATAAGAGAGAGACAAACAAATCAATACAGTGTGCAAGCAAATACTGAGCATGCGGTTCCCAGATGGGCAAATCAATTGGCAGTAAACACAAAAAGAGACTTCATCTCACTAGCAATAGAAGAAGCAGCAAATTATACCACAAAGGCACTACAAAGTGTGCTCTTTATGGTAGGGGATGGTGGAAGTGAGACATCCCCAGTACCTGAAAGAATGATCACAATAGGGAGCTGAGGACAGTGGGAGTTCTTATGAAGACTTTGCAAGGCAATGTTATCTAGGATCTTGAGAATGGACACAACCTGTACCCAGGGCTTTCTTTTACAAGTGTGCCTTGTGTACCCTAAAACGCCACTGCTGGCTATCAAACTGCTGAAGCTGGATACTTGGTAGCGATACTAATTCTCAACCAAGATGTGATAGTGGAGGCAAGAGAATTGGAAGTTCAAGGCTACCTGGAACTCTTCCTAAATAAACAAGTGAAATAAAGGAAAAGCAGAAAGGAGTATAAGTTTTTCTGCCCCAGCCCTGGCTTGCTTATTCGGAGTTGGATCATCACAGTTGTCCAAAGCGTTGATCCAGAAGGATGAGCAAGCTGCATGGGTTGCTGTGGTTGAGAAGAATCTGGAAAAACAACTACTTAACATTGATGAAATAATCCTATCTTGGAAGGATGAAGCCTATGAATTTAAAGACTGTGAGATGCTGCTTTTGGGTGGAGATGTTATGGGGTTCAAATGAAAGTCCTCCTACAGCTAAAGAAGCTCGGGACATGCAAGAATGTAAGCAAGCAGACATTCCCCATTTATTATTACCAGAACAAGAGAACCTCAGTAACACCAGCATTTACTGAAGACTGGTTTTTGAACTGTTTTATTCTTTTTTTTTTTTTTTCTTATTTTACATATTGATCCCAGTTCCCTCTCCCTCCCTATCTGCCTTACTCTCCCTCCCTCCCTCCCATGTCCCCCAACCACCCTACCATGCCACCCCCCAACTCCACAGGGAGGGTGGTGCCTTCCAGAAGAGGTCAACAAAATCTCTCAAGTCATTTGGAGTAGGAACTAGGCCCTCTCTCCTGCCTCTAGGTTAAGCGAATATCCTCCATGGGATATTCTTTTGTACACCAGGGATACATCCTGGTTCCACTTTCAGAGGTCCCTTAGACTGCCCAGGCCTTCTAACTGAGACCCATGTTCAGGGGGTCTGAGTCTGTCCAATGCTGGTTTCCCAGCTATCAATCTGGGTGCCCATTGCCTCCTCCTTGTTCAGGTCAGCCATCTCTGGGTTTCTGTAGCCTGGTCTTGTCCTCCCTCTCTGCATCTGGATTCCATTGAACTGTTTTATTCTATAGATAAGAGTTCCTTAAACAAAAGTAGCATTTTATTGAATAGTCCTGGGGCCTGGCGGGTATCCACAGCACATGGGCACCATCCACACTAATGTAAAGGCTGTGTGTTTACTATTAACTGTAACTGCATTTACTCAACCAATGGACCAGTGTGCGAGAGCTTTGTTCAAAGCATCCCGTTTGCAGTAAAGGGTTGCTTAGGCTATTGGAGTCATCAAATATGGATGAAAAAAAATTAATAGTATTAATGTTATACTTGCTGAAATGCTGCAGAAGCATGGGGAGAGGTCACACTAGACACACCATAGGCATTTGGAAGGACAATTTAAAAACATACTCAAAGGTTAGGGTTGTCTGCAATGCAAGAGATTTATTAGCACATTAGCAAGCAGTATGGCAGGAATCTGATGTAATAAGCTTCAGTCACAGCTTTGTCTGGAAAGATGTCTACTTGTAAAGGTTTCAGAGGAGAGAAGAGGAGAGAGAGTGAGGGGAGGGGAGGGGAGGGGAGATGAGAAGGGAGGGGAGGGCATAGAGTAGGGGAGAGGAGATGGGAGGGGAGGATAGGGGAGGAGAGTAGGGAAGGGGAGAGGAGATGGGAGGAAAGGAGAGGGGAAGAGAGTAGAAGAGAGGAGAGGGGGAGGGGATGGGAGGGGGAGAGGAGAGGAGAGGGGGAGGGGACAGGAGAGAGGGGAGGGGAAGGGAGAGGACAGGAGAGGAGAGGAAAGGAGAGGAGAGGCAAGGAGAAGCGAGGAGAGGAGAGGAGAGGAGAAGCGAGGAGAGGAGAGGAGAAACAAGGAGAGGAGAGGGGAGAGGAGAGGAGAGGAGAGGAGAGGAGAGGAGAGGAGAGGAGAGGAGAGGAGAGGAGAGGAGAGGAGAAACAAGGAGAGGAGAGGAGAGGAGAAACAAGGAGAGGAGAGGAGAGGAGAGGAGAAACAAGGAGAGGAGAGAAGCGAGGAGAGGAGAGGAAAGGAAAGGAAAGGAGAAGCAAGGAGAGGAGAGGTGAGGAGAAGCAAGGAGAGGAGAGGGGAGGGGAGGGGAGGGGAAGAGAGGAGAGGAAAGGGGTTCTTCCACTGTGAGGAATTAGTATGTGACTGTGTCATATAACAGAGAATGTGTGACATAGTCTAACAGTTAGCTGGGAAACACCCAGAATTGGAAACTGATAGATTTTCACAAGCCCCTTAGCATAGAGACTAAAGAGCTTTCCAACGATGAACTGGATGAAAACAAAAACCACGAAATGGAAGAAGTTAATCCCAAGGCACCAAGGCATAGCAAAGACACTGGCAGAGGTACAGGACTCTCAGCAAAGGGGACAAAAGTCAGATGAGGTGGACAGCACAGGTTCACAAGATCAGACAGGCAGATACAGGATGTTGTTGCTTACCACGAAAAAACAACATCAAAAGAAGAAACAAATGGAGCAGCCAACTCTTGGCATCTTCCTAAAGATACTGCACCAGCTCAACCAGCAGTTGTCAACCTTTGAACCTTCTGCCCTCTGTTTTTGAGTCTTATCGGAAAAGAGAGAAATTGATGATTACATCATCACAGCTACCAGCAAGTGGTTTTGGTGAAATAATTTAAACACTCCCAAGACCACATGTACCTTCAGCTGTGTGGGCTAATGCTAGGAACCTGTTCGACAATTGGGTTTTTTTTTTGTTTGTTTTGTTTTTTTCACTTTTCCACGCTGCATGCAAGAAGCCTCACGAGTATGAAACAGTTTATTGTAACATTGGGTTTAAATGTTTTTTTCTAACTATAGGCTTAAAGTAAGTGTCCCAGCATGACTTGGGCTAGGCTGAAGTATAATGGCCAGCACGATGACCATATTAAACATGGATTTAATGAGCTGTACAACACTGTTAGGCAAGGAGCGGCTCTGGTACATAAATTGAATCTTTGTGACTTCTAGTAATGACAAAAAGTGTTTCAACTTGAAACACAATCAGAAACAAGAATAGGTTAGTGAATTCTTAATATCTGGATTCCTGGATTTTTCAAAAATTTCTTCTTGCACTTTTTCCTTGCTGCTTCCTGTCATCTGTATCTTGGTCTTTTCAATGGATACAACACTGATAGGATTTCCTTGGACACATGAATCGTGGATCAGCTGCCAGGCTCCTAGCAAATGTAACTATGATGTCAGTTCCAATGTTCCCACACAGGCGTCTCCTGCCCCATTCTCTAGGTCAGAGAGAGCAATAGGAAGGCAATTTGAGGTTCCAATGGTGTGCTAGGAACTGAACTTGAGTCCTCTGCAAGGGCAATCTGTATACCCCACAGTTTTAAAATATTGGTCCTGGAGAAATGGTTCAGTGTGTGGAGTGCTTGCTGTACGACTATGAAGACCTGCATTTGGATATGTAACACCCACCTAAAAGTCAAATGTGAAAGCGTATATCTGTAGCCCCAATGGATGTTGAAGGCTCACTGACTGACCAGCCAGTCTAGCAAGAGGTGAATTTTGGGTTCACTGAAGATAACTGTCTCAAAAAATAAAAAGTAGAGAGCAAGAGAGGAAGAGCCCAAAAGCCAACCCTTAACCTCTACAAGAACACAAGCATACACACCATACCACCACAACCTCCATCATCATTGTAGCATAAATTAAAAATATCAGATCAGTTAAATACCCTGAATTCATAGAAATGAGCATGGATTAAAAGAAAACCTGAGTAAGTGAGAAGGCTCAGTGGATAAAAGTGCTTGTTATACAAGCCTGATAATTTGAGTTTGACCTTGAACTTCTATAAATTAAAAAAAAGAAAGGGCTGGATATGGTGGCATGTGTCTCACAACACTCCCAGTACTGTGAGGTGGGAGGTGAAGACAGATGTATTACCTAGAAGCCCATGAGCCAGCATCTTGTTCTGACCTCTCTGCATGCATCACAGAGCACATGCATCTTCCCTTGCATGAGCGAACACACACAGTCACACAGACACACAGACACACAGACACACAGACACACAGACACACACACACACACACACACACACACACACACACACACGGGTTAAATAAGATTTTAAAAATAAATCCAAAAATAATAAAATCTCTACCTACTTTAACCTTAATAATTAACAAAAAATTAAACATTTTATTTCCACAGAGGAATTGTAGTTTAGAGTCATACAAATTTCTCATTGCTCATGGTGAGTCTGAAGATTTCTAGGCACAAAAATAAAGTGAATATAAAAAAAGTTTTAGATGTAGTTCATATAGCCCAACACCCACATGGCATCTCATAGCCATGTGTAACTCCAGCTTCAAAAACTCTCATGCCCTTTTCTGACCTCACAGGTGCAAACAGATTTATGGGTAAAACACCACAACATGAGGACCAAGCAGGAGAAGGACAGCTGCCACACTCCCCCCTGGGGCCGACTGCCTTAGGAGGATGGAAGTGCCCTGCACCTTGGCGGTGTATGGGAGAGAGAGGAAGTAGGGGACAGAATGGTTCACATCCTGTGGAGAGAGGCAGATTGAAGATGAGAACTGGTGAGGAACAGGATGATTTGGTGGCCTGCTTGCCACCTGGGGCCATTGTGACATCTGGTCCTAGGCTTCAGCCAAGGGCTATGTCTGGGTACATGGCCCTGCCAAAGCCACAGTTGATTTCTGTGGCTCCCATTACCACTGAAGGCCATGAGGATGCTTGGGGGTCTGGCTGACCCATGTGTCCAAGGGTCATGCCACCACAGGTGCCATCCCAATCTGAGTTGTCTGCACTGCCACCAGGGCCATGGAGATGCCCCAGCCTGAGCTGCAGCCAAAGGCCATGTCTGCATCTGTGGCCCTACTTCAGCCAGAGTCTATGTTGATATCTGTAGCTCCTGTTACCATTAAAAGTTGTGTGACTGTCTGGGGTGTGGGCTGCCACCTAGGGCCATGTTGGAGGCTGAGAACACACTACTGCTGGGCCCATGCCCATCTGAGAGGTTTGTGCCGCTGCTACCCATGGGCCCAGGTGACATCTGGGCCCATGCTGTAGCTGCCGGCCATCTCTGGGTCCCTTGTTCTGCTGCAACTGAGATCTGTATGGATGTCCATTGGCCATGTTGGCACAGGTGCCCATGCAAATAATGTGTTGAACCATATGTAGAACAAGGGCAGTGCCGAGCTGTTCTCATCCCAACTAGCCCTAGGACAGAGAACCCCAATGACCCCAGCACAGGAGAGCTGGCCCCACTCCTTACAGGAAAGCTGCCCCCCACAACCATTCACACTTGGAAAATCTGGCCCCACCCCTCACCTAGTGTGGGAAAGCTGGCTCCGCCCTCACCTGAAACAGAGTAGTTTCAGCAGCCCAGACTGACCAACTCAGCTGCCACCTAGATACACGTCCAGGGCATTGAGTTGGCACACCTCAACATCTACCCCAACTGTGACTGCAGAACCATTGCCACAGGATTTCCATGACTTGGGACAACAACAGGATATCCAAGAGGAGTTTCGGTGAAGGTCCAGTATTGATGGTGTACCAGAAGCCAGAGGCCTTGAAATTGACCAACAACACATTACACAATGAGCACTTGCAAGTAAAGCTCTTTGGACAAAAGGGCATACTGCATGATAGGCAGAAGCTTCCAAAGACACTGACATGAATGAAGAGGCAATAGAGAGGTGGGAAAGATGGAGGTATAAAATGGGTTTAATTGCCCCCCATGAGGGGGGCAATACAAGTGAAGGGCACATAAAGAGGAACTGGGAAATGAATGGGATTGGGGTGCATGATATGAAATTCTCAAAGAACCAATACAAAATTCTATTTAAAAAAATAAAGACCAACATTTCTTATCTCTCTCTCTCTCTCTCTCTCTCTCTCTCTGTGTGTGTGTGTGTGTGTGTGTGTGTGTGTGTGTGTGTGTGTGTGTGTGTGGTCATCAAGGCAAGGTTTCTTTGTGTAGCTTTGGCTATTCTGGGACTCAAATTGTAGACAAGGCTGGCCTCAAACTCTCAAGGACACTTGCTCAACTATGTTCATAGAAGCTTTATGGGTAATAGCCAGAAACTGGCAACAACTTAGATGCCCTTAAACTGAAGAAAGGATAAAGAAAATGTGGATCATTTGCACAATGGGATATTATTCAGTTGTTCAAAACAATTATATCAGGAAATTTGATATAAAAACAACTATATCAGGAAAAGATCATCCTGAATGAGGTAACCTAGATCTAGAAAGACAAACATGGTATGTACTTACTTGCTCATAATAGGGCAGGTATTAGCCCTAAAGTAAAGGATCACCAGGTTACAATCCACTGACCCAGAGAAGTTAAGTAATAAGGAGAGTTCAAGGGCTGGGGGATACATGAATCCCACTGTGAAGAGAAAATAGAATGGACACTGTCAGTAGATGGTAGGAGTGGGCTGGAAGTGGAGTGTGTGGATAGTAACCAGAGAGATTAGGTGGGGAAGGATGGAAGGAAAGAGTACTGGGAGAGACAGCTGGAATCTGGGGTCATCTCTGGGATAACCTAGAAACCCACAGCAATAGAAACTCCCAGTAATCTATGAGGGTGCCCCTAGCTAAGACTCCTAGCAATCAAAATACAAATCTGAACCAGCCATCCCCTGTAACCAGGTAAGACTTCCAGTGAAGGGACTGGGACAGCAACACAACCACAAACCCTTTGACCTAGAATTTGTCCCATCTACAAGATATGCTGGGGTAAAGATGGTGCAGGAATATGTTAGTAACCAACTAATGACTGGAGCCCCATACATTGAGTGGGAACACACCTCTGAGGGACAGGGCCAAGGGGCGGGATACCCCAGAGATGGAGTATAGAATCAAACAAAACTGGCAAAAAAAAAAAAAAAAAAGTCAAAGAAATGATTCCTAATGATATTCTGATTGATACACTAATACATTGGTGCCTAGCCCAACTGTTGTCAGAGAGGCTTCACCCAGCAACTGATGAAAACAGATTCAGAGACCCATAGCCAAACATTGGGTGAAGCTTGGGGAATCCTGAATCCTGTGGAAGACGGAGAGGAAGGATTATAGGGGCCAGTGAGGCCAAGGACATCACAAGAAAACCCATAGAATCAACTAACTCAGGTTCATAATTGCTCACCAAGACGGGACCTACAACCAGGGAGTCTGAATGAGACCGACCTAGGCCCTCTGCATATGTGTTACAACTGTGTAACTTGGTATTCTTGTGAGACTCCTAACAGTAAGAGCAGGGACTGTTTCTGAATCTGTTGCCTGCTTTTAGGACATGTTCCTCCTATAGGATTAGCTCATCCAGCCCTAATAGAGAAGGAGGTGTCTAATCTCACTGCAACTTGACATACTATGACCAGCTGGTATCCATGGGAGACCAGCCCATATCTGAAGGGAAACAGGAAGAAGAGTGCATTGGGGTGGGGAGGGGGAGGTGGTGGAAAGGGAGGGACTGGGAGAAGAGGAGGGAGGAGAAACTTTGGTTCAGTTATAAAAATCAAAAAATAAAAACACGCCAAAAATAAAGAATAAGACATTTACAAAAAAGGAAATCAGAGAAGATTGAGTATCTGTAATATCAAACAAACTAATATGAAATATGCAAGAAAAAGCATTGTAGAGAAATAAAGTACCCCTGTAGTGGTTGAATAAGATATGCCTATGGTGTGTGTGTGTGTGTGTGTGTGTGTGTGTGTGTGTGTGTGTGTGTGTGTGTTTGGTGTTTAGTCATCAGGGCTGCACTACTTCAGAAAGATTAGAAGATTAGGAGATATGGTCTTTTTGGAGTAGGTAGGTGTTCCTTGTAAGAAGTGTGTCATTCATTAGTACAAAAGAAGACTTTCTGAAAAGAACACCATTAGCACAGGCACTGAGGTCAACAAGAAATGAAATTGTAAGGTTTCTGTAAGGCAAAAAAAAAAAAAAAAAAAAAAAAAACATCATTTAGAAAAAGAGGCAGCCTACAGAATGGGCAAGGATTGTTACCAACTACACATTTGACAGAAGAGTAATATTACATATATGTGTGTATGTGTGTGTGTGTATAGATAGATATAGATATATAGATATAAGGATGTGTGTGTGCATATATAATCCTTAAAAAACCAAATATCAAAAAAAATAATTTAATTTAAAACTGGGGTACAGATCTAAACAGAATTGTCAACAGAGGAAATACAAATGACCGAGAAACAAAGAAATGTTCAACATCCTTAGCTATCAGGAAAATGTAAAACAAAATTACTTAAACCTGTCAGAATGGCTAAGATAAATAACACAAGTGGCAGCTGATACTGTCAAGGAGGTAGACTAAAGGGAACACTTGGACAGTCACCATGGCATCAGTATGACAGTTGCTCAGAATGATGGGAATCGGTCTATCTCAAGATCCAGTTATATATAACACTCTTGGACATAAACCCAAGGGATATTTCAACTACCAGTGGACACTTGCTCAGCCATGTGCACTGATGCTCTATTCAGAATAGCCAGAAATTGGAAACAACCCAGATGCCCCTCCACAGAAGAATAAATAAAGAAAATGTGTTACATTTATACAATGGAGTATTATTCAGCTATTTTTTAAAAATGACAGCATGAAATTTGTAAACAAATTGGTAGAATTAGAAAAAAAATCATCCTGAATGGGATAGCTCAGACCCAGAAAGATAAATATAGTATATGCTCACTTACATGTGGATATTAGCTGTTAAAATGAGAACCAAGCTACAGTAAATGATAACCAACCCAGAGGAAGGGTCTAGGAGGGACACATGGATCTCCCTGGGAGGGGGAAATAGAATAGATTTTTAAGGGTAGGGTAGGATTGGGGGTATGGAAATGGGAGGATATGGTAGGGAGGAGGAGGAAAGACGAAGTTGAGGGAAGGAATAAGGAGAGACACCAAGTATGTTGCAGTCCCTCCAAAACTTTCCCACTCTACTGCCTCAGTGTAAATATTCATTTCAACAACCCTACTATCACAAACCCTGAAGGGAAAACAGGACCTGGATATCCAACTTCATAGAGAGTAAAGAAAGGGGAAGCCCAAATCTATTCTTGAGTTCCCTTCGAATCTGGCTACATTGTGGATGTTTGATTAAGTGTTCCTATGGGGCTTCACCCTTCCAGCAACCTGGAAAATGCTTTCCAGTTCATTCCTAAAGGAGAGGCAATGTCTGAGATTTGTTGAACACTTGAGTCCTCCATCCTTTGTATAGCAGTAGTTTCTTTTCTAGAACTTTCCTTCCAAGCCATCTTGTTCATTGTAGAGATATACATTCTTTTGGCTCATCCCTTGCCTCTTTTTGTTGCTTCAGTAAATTCTGTCCTACCTCCACAATAGACCACACAAGTGCCCAGATGTACTGAGAAATCTAAACTGTATTTAAGGATACCTTTGAATCCCATTTATAAAGTTAGTGAGTGGGAGAGGGGAGTAGAGTTCAAGTTTGGAGGGGGAAAATACATATTAGGGTCCTTGTGATTTGAAGTTTGAAACAGGTAGAAAATAATTCTTCACAGTTGGTTGGCCCTACAAATCTTGATCAATGTTTAATGCAACCTAAAAGAAAACACAAAGTAAATAAACTTTAGTACAAAGAAAAGAAAATAGAGCTTAAGTAACATTAATGTGATCCAGTAAAGGACGTTTTTTGAGTTTCGGATAATTTTAGAGGAGTACCCAAGTAGTATAAAATTATAAATAACGTTCCCAAATAAAGTCTTATCCTTGTTGTCTTTCTCATCCATCCTAAGAGGTACACCCTTTCCAGAGCCACATCCATTAGGAACAGAACCCTTGTCCTATTGCTTGTAAGCCTTAGCCTTTAAGGGTGTGGTCATCTCTCTAGTCCAGGCACCTCTTATGGGAATTCCTAGTGTTTCCTTCACGGACAGGTATTAGGCCTTCACACACTGCATCCACTCAACACCATGCTCCCTCCCCTAGCTCAGTTAACACACATACCCTTGGCTGCTGAATTTGAATCTTCTGCATGGCCCTCTTGTCCCTACCAAACCTATACCATATATAAAGTGGGGTTTGGTCATGTGCATGTCTCAGTCTCCTGAAATTCAACATCTTCATGACTAAAGCCTCCTTGTTCAAAAACCCTTCTTCCTTTTCTTATGTTCACCAACTCATTCAAGGATAACATTCACAGCTGTGCTCAAGGCAAAAGGCTAGGAATGATTCTTAGCCCCCTTTTCCCCTCTCTTGAGCCAAATTCAAGTCCATTGTGATCACATCTATACTTTCTAGCCCCAGTTATCTTGCATGCAGATAACTGTAACGACCCCATGTGGTCTGCCTTTTAAATACTTGTACTGCTCTAACTCTCCACCCAATAAAAACCCTTACTTAACCCTTCTGTTCCTAAGTCCCATCTACCTAAGCGACATGCACATGTGATCTGGCTTTTCCAGCTCCCTGCCTTTAAGTCTCACCACTCTGCAAGCTCTGTGAAGCCCAGCTGGAACACTGGGCTGTTGGCAACTTCTTGCCTTCTCTAGCTCCAAATCTCCTTTCTCGGTCACTTATAGGCCCTTCACAATGGCCCATGGGCCCAAAGGAATGGAACTGTTTATTGGTTGTGGCTCCCTGCTTTCTTACACCAGGTATTCTAGCCCAGCTTTATGAATAGTTCTTGTAAACACCTAAATTATTCTTTCCTTCTACTTCCAAGAGCCACCATTAAATAGTGCAATTCCATGTCCCCACCCCACCCCCACGCCACCCGTACCTCCACCTGCAGGTCTTCTCACTCTGCACACTCTCCTCAACACCTTGCTCCCTCCCTTAGCTCAGTTAGTATCTGTACTCTTTCTGGATTACTACCAAAACCTAGTTGATTTACTCACACCTACTTCCCCATTCTCCTCTCCCACTGTAGCCAGATGCTATTTCTAAAGTGCAGCTCTACGACATAGGTCTCCACTATTTGCAAGAAAATGTCTGAGACCCAGAGCAGGAATTCTGAGTCCTTTCAGGGTCTAGCCCCTGCTCTCTCCTGACCTCAAATCCTCATTGCCCTATGCATCACTATTTTCTCTCTCCTATGATTTCTGCCTGGAATTCTTTCCTCACCAAGGTTCCTTCATCCTGGTCATATCCCACCCTCTTGGTGCCCACAGAATGAAGTAACAAGATGTGACAATTCTAGTTTGCTTTATCTCTGTTGCTGTGGTCAACACCATGGCCAAAGCAACTTGGAGGGAGGGGTGTTTGGCTTACAGCTAAAGATCACGGCTCATCACTGAGGGAAGTTGGAGCAAGAACTGAAGCAGAAGTCATGCAAGACTAGACTGGGCCAGACCACTACTTACTGGCTCATTCCCTCACTTCCCTTATTTCTCATTCAGCCCAAGCCCACAGTAGACTGTGCCCTTCTACATCAAGTAGCAATCAAGAAAATGCCCCCTCAGGCGTGCTCACTGGCTAATCTGAGAAAAGCAATTCCAACTCATTTCCAGGTATATCAAGCTATTGACCAAGATGAGCCACGCATTACCTTCCTGGCAGGGCGGTCCCCCTGTTGACCTGAGTCAGTTATTCATAGACTCTTCATTCAGTCATAAACTACATGGTATGGGCAATAAATTTCCTGGTCCTTCAAATGATAAGCACCAAACCCTGCTCTGATTATGTTTCTCCTTTAGACAACAAACTCCATGAGGTGAAAACTCCCTTGTTGCCCACTGCCTCTGGCACAATGCCTTACACACAGACATCACAATTTGCTTGTTAAATAAACACATATTTACATACTATAAAGCCCTTCGTTTACATAAAACTGTTTATGTGTTTCCATAAAACTGTTTATGTGTTTCCAGGGCTTGCTCCAGAGAACCAAAAAGGTTCATTCTCTATCAAATTTAAGGACTGTTTATTTCACAAAATTATTTTACACATCTACTTTTAAGAGGTTTTGATGTTTTCAAAATCTAACTGTAAAATACATGGATACAGATGAATAGAAATAGAAGCATGGACAGATATGAAGCTATATGAAGACAGACAGGGCTATACCAGTGATGCCTCACTCACAGGCAGAGCACCAGTTAAGAATTTGGTTAGTGGGTCTGATCAAGTGGCTCAGCCGTCAAGAGCACTGGCTTTTCTCCTAGTGAATCTGAGCTCGAATCCTAGCATCTATATGGCATCTTCACAAACTTCTATAACTCCAGTCCTGAGGGATCAGGCACCCTCTTCCAGCATCCACTGGCTCTACACATATATGGCACATTGACATACATGCAGTCAAAATATTCATACACGTAACATAAAGCTAAGATTGTTAAGAAATTGGTTAGCACCTACACACTTGGTGTTCTTTGCATGAAGAAAAAGTATCACTTGTCAGTGCACCTCATATATTCTACACTTTATCAACATGAAAACTTCTGGGATGACATACTTTGATACTCACATCAGATAACATTGGTTCATCAAGCTCTTCCACTCTGCTCAAGTTAGGTGCCCCATAGCGATCACTGATTTCAGCTAGGGTTTTGCCTGAGTCTGTTGCTGATTCCTACAGTCATAAAGTCAGGTTTTACTTTTGCATGCCTTCAAAATGAAGCTGTCCTTTTTCTTGCAATTTGATATAAAATTTCTGAATTAAGCACCCAAACTCAACATTGTTAATTAGTAGAATTCATCAATGGCTATTAATGATAACAGAATTCTAGTAAGAAGAACTAAAAATTATCTTTAAATGCATTTGGAATTTCAAAATGCATTTGTAAGTAATTCTATGTGCAACATAACATGACATTGTGTCTTCAAAATATACAAGTACATGTTGCATTCCAAATTTTATCCACTTTGAGGTTTATTTCAAAGCACCAAACAACTGACTTATCATTAGGATAACAGTTTTAACTATCACTTTTATAGGGCCTTTGGCTTTGCTTTTGTTTGTTAAAACAGGATCTCACTATGTAGCTTTACTTAAGCCAAGAATCACCACTCTCCAGCCTCAGGCACTGTGATCACATGTGTGCACCACCACGCCCAAGCCGTATCACCACTTTTGACAATGTTCTTATTAAAACTTTAGCCATGGATATTTAAAACTAAGGTTTCTACTCTAAGATATGTACTCAGTTCATGTAACACATGGTAGCTATTTCTTCTCACCTCTGACTGTATGGTCTCCTCACCCCTAACCATGTTGTCCGCGCTCATCTCCTAGAAAAAAAATTAAGACAACACTGAATATTGTTTTTTCTATTCCATGTTTAGATTTTAAGAATTTTTATTTTTTGCTGGGTGGTTGTGGCACAAGCCTTTAGTCCCAGCACTTGGGAGGCAGAGGCAGGCGGATCTCGATCTCTGTGAGTTCGAGGACAGCCTGGTCTACAAGAGCTAGTTCCAGGACAGCTTCCAAAGCCACAGAGAAACCCTGTCTCGAAAAACCAAAAAAAAAAAAATTTTTTTAATATTTTTATAAAGTGCTATGATAAGTTTAATAGCAAAAGCCATGTCACTTTCCAAGGAGTAATCAGAATACAGGCAGAGCACACACGCACCAAAGGAAAAAAAGAAAAAAAAAAAAAAAGGATCACAGTTTCATTTATTACTATACACTAATAAGAAATAATGGTTTATAATTAAATAAAATTCTTTCAAAAATGAGCTGGCCAGAAGTGAAGGGTAAATCTCAATTGCTGAAGGCATCATGCATTTCAGATACAGAGCCCTGAGCTGAAACTGACCTGGGTGCCTTTTTCCCTGGGGACAAGCTTTCCTGATAACCAGAAGGTGCCATGAGAGCTTCCAAAAGAAAGAAGCAACCAACAAACAGTCCTAGCCAGTTGTAATGTCTATGAACCACAAGACCAACATGGCACAATAACCCTAAGGATGCAGTAGCAGCACACATACCTTAGTGGTTTAACAAGAGTGGCATCCTACTTGATACTGGAAACCTAGCTAACTACTCAGGGCAAGGGAATTCCTGGATCCTGAGGGAAAACTTAGAACCACTCTACTAAGCCAGCATAATCCCTAACAACACTCTAACCGTTTGTCCTAGCCATAGATAGATGCAGCCTTCACCCCACATTAAAGAAACTTCTCTTTGCAACAACAGAGACCATTACAGAAAACCACATCAAATTAAAATAAGACCACATTCAAACACAATTAAAATGTAGAGTTATGGGGTCTAGTTCCAGTGTATGTACATCTACAAAATAACTTCTTCACCTAAGGCTCAGGGGACATGGAAGACGGTGGAAAGATTGGAAGATCCAGGGGGTCAGAGGGGCTGTAACAGCAGAAGCTATGTTATAGCTATAACTGTAACCATGACTGCATAAACATGTGCTGGACAAGGACAATAACAGACATGTCAAAGTGGACAGGGGAAAGCCCATGAGACCTCAACTAAGGAATGCTGAGAGTGGGAGAAATCAACCCCCAGGGGAAAGCACACTAATGGGTTGTCTGACGCCAAATGGTCAGCCCTAAAAACATACAGAAAAGGAGCATTATACAGACAGAACAGGTTATATTTAGGAATATGCATACATGTTCATATATATATATATATACATATATGTATACATATATACATATGTATACATATGTATATATGTATACATATATGTATATATATATATATATATGCGTGTGTGTGTGTAACAAAAATTAATGAAAAAAGATGCTATGAATTTGAAAGAGAGCAAGAAGAAGAATGTGGAAGGGTTTAGTGGGAGGAAAGGAAATAGAGAAATGATACAATTATGATCTCAAAAATAAAGGAAAAGTTATAAAATTGTCTAAGACTTAATAAAATATTAGGGATTTTAAAAAAATGGACTGAATGAGATGTTAAAATTGAAGCAAAAGTTCTAGCAACTATGAAAAGCAACATTAATGTCTTAGATTAAGAGATTTTTTAAGAGATCTTGAGGTTGGGCTTTATATACAGGAAGAAATGAGTGCATATTTCTAAGTGAATTAACCATGTCCAAGTTACTGTTCAATGCCCAAATGTTCTCCAGAGGACCTTAGCAACACTCATATGCTGTAGGAAAAATGCTCAACCCAGCATGGAAAGCTACTCCTGAATGAGAAGGTGTTCTTCTAAACAAGCCAACCTTCTATGACCTCCATCTTTTCATCAGTATGACAGTGCAAAAAAAGTCACATGACTCATACTGGGATGAAGCATTTTGGCAGTTGGAAGATTACTCATCTTGTGACTGTCCATATGGCCACACTAATTATAGGGATAAAACATAGTATATGGTACTATTTCACAAAGATGACTTCATTTTTTTCTAGGAAGTTCTTTTATTTATGTTTTGCTTTTTGAGACAGGATTTCTATATGCAGTCCTGGCTGTCCTAAAGCTGGCTGTAAGAACCAAGCTGGGCTTGAACTCACAGAGATTCCCCTGTCTCTGCCTTGAGATTTCTGGAGTCAAAAGTGTGACCACTATATCAGCTTTTCTAGGAAGTTCTTATCCTAAATCCACACCATAGCCCCAGGACCACCACCCTAAACCATAAGGATGAACATTTCACACTAATCTTTCCCCTAGTTCTTTTAACTAAAACCAGAAAATAAATCTGTTCCTCTGCAAAGGTGGGAGCTACAACATGTGACAAGCAAAAGCACCAGTAGTGGGAGGGGGAACTGAAATGAGTATCCGACAGCATCAGGGAAGACATTCCTGATAGCTCTTGACTCTTGCTCCCAAGGGTCTGAGGCCAACATCCCAGAGTCCACCCCTATTCAACTCAGGATTCCTTAACTATACCTGAGAATAATAGTTTATACTGTGTGACTGCACTATACACAGGCTTGCTATCTGGAGACATTGGTGTGACCTTCTGTTGTGTTAATAAGTGTGTGAGTTTATGCACATAACCAACAAATGCTCCTTTTGCACAAACTAACGTTCAGTATCTGGATATTAAAACTGTGCACATATAATTGAATTTGCCCTTCGATATCTCACTTTTTTATTCAATTCACCATCCCATATGTTTTTAAAGAAATATCTTTAATCCTAGCACTCAGGAGGCAGAGGTAGGTTGACCTCTGAGTTCTAGGCCAGCCTGGTCTAGAGAATGAGTTCCTGGACAGACACAGGTACGCAGAGAAACCTTGTCTCAGGAAAAAGAAAAAGGAAATATTTCAAATGATTTTTTCTCATCTAATCCATTAATAAACACATTAAATATATTTGCTTCTGATTTTAGTTTTAGTTATAGGTTCAATAAAGGGTGCTGCATTGGGTGGGGAAGACAGTAGCCATAAATATAGTCATTGAAAAGTTGCATCTATATGCACACGTTTTCAGCATATCAGAAGTTATTGGATAAACCACAGATTTGACTCTATGTATTGCCAATGAAAATGGAACTTTTTAAAACTTAGCCACTGCACCATTTATTTTCATAAGAGACATGAAAATCAATGTAAGAACAAGTTTTTAAAATGTAAATGATTTTCTTGGTATATCTAACATGAAGAAAAGTGACAGGCTGCTATCTCATCCATCAGATACCTTAAATTAGCCAACATAATTAAAAACAGCTGCTTCCTGACAAAACCATTGACAGTGTCCCTCTAGAGGCCTTTGTGGCTTACAAAGGCACACACGGGACTCCTTGCTTGATGCCTATGGTGCTGAGATGCTACACTATTGTAAAACGGGAGAGCAGACACAAGGGCTGAGTCTTGAAGTCCCACAGCTGAGAGGGAGCAGGTGTCTGGGTTCTGCATCGTATAGTCTTTTTGCTGGCATGGCTGGAATGAACAGCCTGAAGAGTCTAGAAGCTTCCAAGGAATGGACACTTAACAACATTTCAAATTACCTTGTTTAACTGTTCTTGAGCTTTCTGGAGTTCTTCTGTCTTCTGTTTCTCTTTTTCTTGCATTTCCAACTCCAGCTGGAATGCCAGCTGCTGCTGAACAGTTACAAATATTTAAATCACAGCAGTCATAAAAAAGCAATAGTTAGGCATCAACTCCACCACCCTGTTGTGTGTTGTTTCTTTGTTTGTCTGTTTGTTTTAGACAGGTCTTACCTATGTAGCCCAGACTGGATTCTAACTCCTAACAGTCCTCTTGCCTGTACCTCTCCTGTGCTGACATTACTGGAACTACCACACCTGCTTATGTGTCACTTTTAAGTCCCCAGCTAAATTTCAGTAAATTAGAAAAATGATTATATTCAAATAATACTCAACTTCTACAATGATTCATTTCTTTAAGCATAAAAAAAAAAGAGAATTTCAGCTGGATGTTGGTGGCATATGCCTTTAGTCCCAGCACTAAAGGCAGAGGCAGGCAGATCTTTGTGAGCTCAAGGCCAGCCTAGTCTATGGAGCTAGTTTCAGGACAGGCTCCAAAGCCATACAGAGAAACCTGTCTGGAAAAACAAAACAAAAACAAACAAGACATTTCTTTCATTGCCAAAGATAGGAAATAGTGTATACAAAGTCAAGTTATGACTCTTTTGTTCTTAAAACTACAAATAAGACTAATGTGAACTTTTCTGAAATAAGGTCTTTATAAGTTTGGCTAGGAGAGAACCAAATCTTGTATGCAAAAAGTGAGAACATGATGACCATGACAGTGTCTATCTGTAAACATGGCTGATTAACAGTGTTATTGATCCTAATGCAGCATGCATGTCACACTGGAACAGATGTCAGCAATAAAGCCTGTGGACCAAATGTGATGCAGCTCCTGTCTGGGTACAGATCAGAAGCCAAGAATTTAATGTACATTCTGCAATGGTTGAGGAAAAATTAAATCAAAAGAATAATGACATAGGAAAGTTATAGAACATCCAAGTTCCAGGATCTGTAAATAAAGCTTTGTTGCAATGCAGCTAAGCTCATTCAATTGTGAATTGTCTATGTCTGCTTTTCACTGGCAACAAAAGAGCAAAGCAGTCATTACAAAGGTCACATGTGGTACCATTGTGGCACTACAAATCAAATAACACTGCACATGATATCACTGTGCTGTGGCATTTAGAAAACTGATATCATCATGACAACAAAGGAGCTGGATGCAGTGACCCACACTGTAGTATGGAGAGTCAAGATGTAGGGACTTAAGAAAAGAGATCTATACCCTCTCTCTGGTAAGATAAGACCGCATAGAAATACTTAGATTGATAGTAATGGGTTAATATTTAAGACAGAGCTAGTCAATAAGAAACACTAGTAACTGGCCAACAGCTTTATATCTAATACAGTGTTTCTGTGTGTTACTTGTGGCTGACAGGGCTGTGGGACCAGGCTGGCAGGGGAACTGCCCATAACACACTAGCTGTCCCAGCTTTTAATAATTAAGACAGGAGAATCTAAAATTGGAGGCTGATTTGAACAAATATAATGAGACCGTGTCTCAAAGAAACAATAATAAAATAAGACATGGATGTTGAATGACACGCTTTGAAGACACAATGGGGCATGGATTGTTTCTTACCTTAATAGCAAAATATAATTTTGTTTTGTTTAATATGATGACACTGAACTAAAAAGAATGCAACAAACAGCATTCACAGATGATGTAGGTATCACAATAGTCTTAACGCATATGAAAACAAAGGTCAAGGTCATCAGATAGCTAAGTGGGTAAAAGCACTGTCAGTATGCCTTAGTTCAATCCCCATAACATAGTAAAAGCAGAAGAGAACCCATGGGTCATCCGTGCACATGTTCTGCTCACACCCCTGTGTAAACCATATACACATATTTTGTTTTGAAAAAGAAAGCAAATGTTCAAAATAGAAAATTTAAGATTGATTCCTCTTAACACTTCAGAATTTCTTCATAAAAACTAAAAGAAGCTTACAAAAAAAAATTAAGCAACTACGTAAAAGCAAGGAATAAGACTTGCCAGTGTGAGATAATTTAAATAGTGTTGATTTACATGCTCAAAGAAATGTGTCACCCTGCAAAATTAATTTGTTTAGATTCTTGGACTATTAGGAAAAAAAATGGGATATTAGGTCTCAAACCTGGGACAATGGCTAACATATCAAAGTGGACCTGGCCACCACATTATCCCAGCATCCCTCAGTCTCTAACTGTTACAGGATATGGCTGACATACCCCACCCCCTATTCTAAACTTTTCCAGCCCAGGGGCTGGGGGCCCTTCCCCCAGCTGCCCTTGCCTATATTACCCAGACACATTGGTTACCACACTTTTTGTTTACGCTTTACTCTCCCAGCTCTCCCTGTCTTCATGTGCACCAGCTCAGGGTCACGTTCACTCTAGACTCTGACTGATGTACCTGCCTCTGGCTATACTCTCCCTATAAACTTTCTCCTCCACTATACCTAGGAACAGTCATGGCCTTCCTTTTTTTTTTTTTCTTTTTGTTTGATTGTTTTCAGTCACTGATCAATTTGTTGACATTAGAAACAATATCAGCTGTCAACTAAAAACAAGTCAAATGCTTTTAAGCAGTTTCTCTCAGCTTTTGTTGATTTTTGTTTGCTTGCTCCATTTTATTTTTGACAGTTTCACTATGTAACCCAGGCTAGCCCAGAATTTAAGATTCTCCACCCTCTCCCTTCCGAGAGCAGGGATTATAAGTGTGTACCACTTGCCCTGTTTTTAGTCTGGCTTTTGTTTAGGAGAGGATGCTGCAAAGGTGTCCAGGAGTTACCCATTAAAACTTTCAGTGCTGAGGCTCAAGGAAGAAGCCAAATCCTCAGCCTCCAACTCAAACACTTCAGGGAGCAAGAGAAAAAGAATGATCTGCTACTTCTCATCTCAACCTACTCCCTGTTAAGCCCTTTTCTGTTCTCCCATCTACTTATGCCCACCAATCCAGTTATCTCTTGTAAAAGGTTATCCTGCATTCCACACCCCCTGCAAATGAAATGTTTTGGGTTCAACACACTGCAGATTAGCTTTGCTGTCTAACACAACTAGGAAAATGTTTAATTTCTAGTACATCTAAAATTTTATTCCAGTAGGATGAAGTAGACATATCAAAGATTGTGAAGTATATTCCCATAGTGAATTCATCATCTCTGGAAAGAATAACAGCTGAGACTTCCTGCTTCTCTTCAGTAGAGAAGGACAGGTCCAAGTGGACAGCACTATGATGAATGCTTGGTCTCCAAATACTACATCATACCATCTTGTTTCAGAAATGCTTAGGACTGTAATAAGATGCCTCAGGTATAACACCCAAGACAATTCAGTTATATTTTATCTTCTACCATAAAGTAATCACACACCATATTTTAATACTTTTTATGTAAAACAAAGTTTAACAATGTGAAATTTTCTACTCCTTGACACCATGTAAGCACACAAAAAGTTTCATATTTGGAAATATTTTTGTTTTTGTTTTAGGTCAGTGATGTACAACCCATCTTTCTATCCTCCTAAGGTATTATTTCAGACCCTCATCATTCTTTCTAGTCCTCCTACCTCATCACTTGATTCTTAAGTGTATGGTCCTGGTTGATTCTTACTTCATAAAGAAGATAGAAACTGTCACACCAGGTCAGCTTTTAACTTTGTGTCACAAGCCAATGCATCCACCTATACCTAGGCCATCTATGCTTTATCTCTGAGCTACAATAAAAGAGGGGTTCATTCACTTGTTTTCCAGGACCATTGCCTCTTATTACTGTGGATAAAAGAATCTAGATCTTTTTTTTCTATTTTTCTAATGTCATTCATTGTGTTCAATGTCTTTCTAAATCAAAACAAAACCCATTGTCCTTCCCTTCACCAGCCCCGTTAAAGTATAATGCTCACTCACCATCCCCTTCTTACCTGCAACACCCCACCCTCACCACTGTTCCTGGAGAGACTGTCTGGGCTGTAAATGAGCACCAACCAGCTCAGCAGTGGTGTGGTTGGCTACTCTCTAGATTGTCCTGTTACCTCATGATACTGTCTCTTCACCAAAAATGGATGGGGATACTAGGGAATGATGTCTAAATGACCAGAGCCTGGGAGTATTTCCGGCTGTGGTTGTAGTACACCAAGGGTGTGCTTGTCTTACCTGCTGAAATAAGAGTTCCTCGGCTTTCAGTCGCTCCAGCATTTCCTGCTCCATCAGTGCTAACTCTCTCTCATGCTCCAATTCAATCATCTCTTTCTGTCTCTAGCCATTGGTAAAAACAACAGCATACAACATATTAGAGACCAATTTGTCAACACAATCTCAGAGGCATCTCAAACACCAGCAATAGAAGAAGGGCTAAGAACACCATGCCATATTCATTTGGAAACTATACAACAATTTGGGAGATTTTTATAATTTAGCCAAACAAAAAATGCACAATTAAGATTATACATTGAGTATAAAGAAAAAAAAAAACGTTGAAAAAGGAAACCAATCTATAGACAAACATGTCAGAAAAAGAAACTACTGAGTTGAAAATACTTAAAATCAAAACAGAAGCTTTCTTTCTGGTTTTTTCCACTCTCTGCATTCACATACTATCCAAAGTTTTCATATAATAAACATTATTGTAATGGAAAAATAATATTGAACATAAAAACATAAAAATAAAGACAGGATGAACCAATTATCATGCTCTTCAAATTTCCTGAAAGAAGATCCATATTTACCAATTGCTCCATGTTCACATTTTCCTTGTACTTATAAATCCACAAGGCTAAATATTCTATTGGATCCAATGGGCGAACTCTTGCCACTTCAGCGAGACCTTGAGTTAGGCATGTCCCCAGGCACTTTTGAAGATATGTTGACTCCATTTTTGACTCCTAAATAAAACCACCTACAAAAGTTTTTCATTAGAGCCAAAAGTGTTCTGAGTAGGCACAGTTAAGAGTAAAGTCAAGCTAAGCAGTGATGGCACTCCCTAGACTCTGGAGGCAAGCAGAAGAAGGCATATCTCTGAATTTAAGATCTACAGAGAGAGTTTCAGGTCTCCATAGAGTACCCAGAAAAACCCTGTCCCACATAACAAACAAACAAACAAAAAGAATGTAAACTCAGCTACCTAACATTCCACTTTGTCACTAGTCATGGGTATTTCTTATAACATAAGCAAGCTAGTCCCAGGAAACTCCAAATGGTCTACAAAGGGTCTCTGCAGAAGTCATAGTAAAAATAGCTTCTACATCCTGACAGTTCTTTTTTAGCCCCAAAGTCAGAACTGAACACTAGCATTATTCACCACATTGTGGCAAGTAATGCCTGTGCCAGTGAATGCCCACAACATCTCAGGCACCAGGCAGATAGGAAGCCAAACTCAAAGAGCTTCAGTGAACAGCCCAGAGCACTTGGCTGGCAGGGGAATGTAGGACCTTAGAGCCTTAAGGCTATTGACTCTAAGATGCTTTTCTGCTAAGCACTTCAATAAAGCATCACAAATAGTCCATCTCTTCTGAAAAACCATATATTGTCAAAGCCAAACAATACAAATTCAGATTCCAATAAACAACATGAGGTTACTCATAGTCTAGCCATAAATTTTAGGCTCACCCCAAGCACCTGCCTGTCATTATACATCCTCTTACTCCACCAAATATCCTGACATTCTACATACCACACCCTGAAGTTTCCAAATCCATGATCCTCCCTCTATTGCTGGACCATAGCTCCTCACCTTCAAGGTACACACCAGCTATAGCGCTCAAGAGTTTTTTCAACCAGGACAAGGGGGTTCCTCCTGCTTCAAGTAGTTCATACAGCCCTCGTCATGCTGCCTGAGATGGGGAAGAGAGAGAAAGAGAGAGAGGAGAGAGAAAGAGAGAAAGATGCTTATGGGCATACCATGCATCTGTAACTGTCTTTCTTCCAGAAGACAGACCCCCTCTAGGTTCCCAAGGATTATTTTGGTCACAGGATAACACCACTGTCTCTTCATGAACAAGTCTGTGCTCACTCCAAGCTGTTTCCCAGTGTATTAAGATATGAACACTGCTGCATGGCTTTTTCTAGGTTGACTATTTCTATTTACCCCAGATGGACAAGAGACTGAACAAATGATTCTATTCAAGCTCAGAATTGTGACCCAGTGTGTTTATTGGGGTTGCCCACAGAAGCTATGGTGAGAATATATGTTCTAGCGGGAAGGCTACTAATATTGCTTCATTAAACATATGTGATGTGTCTGTCGGTTACCTTCAAAACATCTGCATTTGGACCTACAGATGACCTCTGACATCATATGGCATGGAGATGAGTAGAGGAGAAGAATATCAATGACAAATCAGTCAATACAAAGTTAAAACTGAAATGTGTTCTCTTAAGAGCAGACAACAGGGGCTCTGATAAGCCAGGGAAGCCAAAAAAATCTTCTGTGAAAAGTTGATATTTGAGCTAAGCTCAAGTTTGCTAAAGAAACAGTGAAATTCACAAGACAAAAGAGAGAATTCTAGCAGCCAGAAGAGACAGGGAGCCACTGTGTCAAGAACTGCCTCTGGACCAAGGCACTTTTGCTTCTTGTAAACACCGACCTGGCCTGCAATAGTGTTGGGAGAGCCCAACTGACATAGTTGAGGTAACATTCAGAAATATCACAATATGTTCACCATTGCAGTTCTTGACCCCATCGCAAAGGTTCAGTCTCAGGACTGTGAGACAACATGTGAACACAGCGTTTGCACCATTATTACCACAGTCAGATAGGAATACCATCTGAATGTCCAAGCGTAGGGTCAATTAAGTACAATACGGTGGAATCTTGTGACAATATAAGGGAACAGAAATGCTTTCTAAAATAAGGACTGGTTCCCCAGGGATTCACAATGCAGGAGGGGAAGCATGGTGCAGAAATTGCTTCTGCCACCAAAGGAATGTATGTATGTATGCAGAAGTGTAGCCCTAAGAACTGATGAGCTGATCTCCTACCAAGTTGCCATGGGTGTCCTAACCACATGGAGAAAAGTATTATGGCAACTGACTGGACTGTGCTCTCCATTGTGCTTCTTCAGTGGGAAATCCTCCAGAGATAAAATCATCACATGGACCTCTCAATGCCATTTGAAATTGGGTTACAGAAAACACGGAAGATACCCCTACTGCTCCAGAAAACATAGAACTTGGGAAAGGGACAATGGTCATCAAGGGGAAAACTCTAATTGAGGAGTGGGCTAGGGTCTATCTGGGGCTTCTGGCAGGTGCTTAGCATTCTCTGTGGGGCTTGTATGAGGTCCCTGGGTCTTCTCTGTGTTTCCCGGCCATGTGAGGAAATAGCCATTGCTTCTACTCTGAGAAATGTTACTTCCCAACAAATACCAGTATGAACCCAGCTCCTAAGAAGAAAGTCCCTTCTCACAGAAACAGCTCCCTCCAGCCTGAAGTAGCTGCTCTGAGACACTAAAGGAGGTCCTCTGCCAGGGCCTGGGGAGAGAGGGGACCTGGGCAACACCTCTGGATTTGGTACTTAAAACTACAGCAGGCCCAGTTCAATCTGAATTTCAGAGAAACGACGAATAATTGTCATATGCTATATTTGTGCTACAAAGTAACCAGTTTACCTGAAAATAAAATTCAATCAGGCGGCCACCAACCTTGACACTTACCTTAGTTTTCCTGTTGTATGGATAGAGGGCGGGGAAGGGGGAGGAGAAAGAGAAGGAGGAGGAGCCGGAAGAGAGGAAGGAGGAGGAGGAGGAGTCACCCAGGCCCACAGGCTCCTTCCAGAGAACTAAGACTCCCTCAGCCTCCGGGGTGAGACCCACGAAACTCGCAAGGTGTAATTTTGAGTATTGCTTCTGCAGAGACACTAGGGGATCAGTTCTAAGGAAACCGCTCCAGCCTCCTTGGTGCGTGCGACTGACGCGCGTTCCTGCCACCTACCAGTGAGTCGCGTACCGTTGCCTGGCAACGAGTGCAAGCTCGTGGGTAGAGTTAGGGTTCCACCCGGACTGAGGCAGTGAGGCAGAGGAAAATGGAATGGGAAGGCATGCACCAGGGGAGAGGGCGCACTCACGAAGGGGCCAGGAACGCGCGCCCTAGGGGAAGGGACACGCAGATAGGAGAACCATATATGCACAGAGGAAGCACTGAGCAGGAGCATTAGCACAAAGCTATGAAACCTGGCAGGCAGCAAAAGACAGAGCCTGAGGGGCAGGGACCCTTAGATAGGAGCTCTGGGGACCTGCAGGTCTTTGGAAGTTAGGGTAGACCCCTTTGATCGCTGGGGGGACAGTCGCTCGGTAGTTTTAACTCTCCTTTCAGAACCAACTCAAGCACAGGCAAGTCCAGGTTGCCCAAAGATACCTGCCACCCTAGTATGCACTCTGCCCTGATTCTGCTGGTTAGTTTCTATCAATGTGATAAACCTAGATATAGCTGGGAAGAGGAAATCTCAAATCAAGACTTGCCTCCCTCAGACTGGCCTGTGGGCATATCTGTGAGGCATTTTCTTGATTGCTAAATATGTTGGAAGACCCATACTCCTATGGACATTGCCTGATCCGGGGTGGGCTTGGCTGTATAATAAAGGTAGCTGAGTCAGCCTTGAAAAGCAAACCAGTAAGCAGCATTCTCTTCGTGGTTACTACTTCATGTTCTTTGCATTGAGCTCCTGCCTTGGCTTCCCTTGATGGACTGACTTGTAACCTGTGAGCTGAGCCCCCCCTGGCTACCCCTCCCCCACCCCCTCCCCCACACGCACCCAAATTTGCTTTTGGTCATAGTGTCTATCAAAGCAACAAAAAACAAACTAGGACACAGGGCTAGTGGTGTGTGTACCATATTCTGGGTGGGTGGACAAGATTCCCCATGTTCTCTTCTCTTGCTCACTGATAGTCTCTTAGGCTAATGCCTAAGAAACACAAACAGGAGACTCAGTGCCCACGTGGATTTTATTGAGAGAGGGGAGAGAGAGAGAGGTAGCTTGTGGCCAACTGAAAGCAGGAGAGAGAGAGAGAGAGAGAGCAAGAGGGGGGGCAGAGAGAGAGAGGCCAGAAAGGGAGAGCAAGAGGGGGAGCAAGAGAGAGAGCAAGAGAGAGACCAGAGAGAACCGCACGCTTTAAAAGGGGGACTTGCACATGCATGTGTAACTGAGTCCTCTGGCAGCCAGGAAAAGCTTGAGCTGCCAGGTAAGGCTGATGTAGCGAAGACATGGCATGAGCATCCCGCCCATCGTTGGGGGGGGGGGGTCAGCTGGCTACTAGTTTCTAACAGGTTCCATAAATGCAAGAAGAGACACTGATGGATCAACAAAGAATGAGCCCTTCCTTTGGCCCACCCCACCCAGCATCAGAACCCTCAGACAGATTTACTGAGTACTTATTGTGGGCTAAACATCAGGGATATTGTCTTCATAGGGCTTGTCTCTTTCAGTGACTAGGGATTGCATTGAAGGTTTTATCCAGATACATATGTCTTGAATCTGAGATGTTGGAAGTTGTATTTCACCAAGCCCATCAAACATTTGTCATCCAATCACAGAGCAGTAGGGGTTTGGAAGACTATTTATCTACCTTGGCACAAAGAGAGAATGACTTGCCCCAATCCCCCAGCCCCCACACCTACCCCAAGCTTGTGGCTTTAAATCCAAATGTATACATGTTGCATTTCCTTGTCTTCTGGATTCTAGAAGCTATCTTTGGCCAGTAATCTTGAGTAGTATGCTGCTTCTTTCTTCTGGCCTTACTGATGACCCTGGCCTTTACAGCAGTGCCTGTGAGGTGGTTTCAATGACAATGGTCCCCATAGGTCATATCTTTGAATGCTTGGCCCCCAGTTGGTGTGACTGTTTTGAAAGTCTGGCCTTGTTTGAGGAGGTATGTCTCTGGAGGTGGGCTTTGAGGTATCAGAAGTCCACAGCAGGCCTAGTCTGTCTGTCTGTCTGTCTGCCTCTCTCTCTCTATCTCTCTGACACACACACACACACACACACACACACACACACCTCCAACTTACATGTAAGAAGTAAGCTCTTAGTTGCTGCTGTACTGCTCCAGCACCATTCCTTGCTGCCTGCTACCATGTTCCTCATCCTCATGGTGGTCTTCACTCACCCTCTGAAACTGTGAAGCCCCCAAATTAAATGCTTTCTTTTATAAGTTGTCTTGGTCATGGTGTCTCTTCATATCCATAGAAAAGTAACTAAGTTGGCCTGCTTGTGTAATACTCTCCCTATCTATCTGCTGATCCCTAACCTTAACTGCAGAGCTCCTTTTATTGCATAAGGTAACATTCACAGGTTCCGGGTTTGAGAGTATGGGTACTGCTGGGAGCAAGCCTCCCAAATGGTGTCTGCATCCACACATGTTTAACTGTTAAGAGTTTTCTTACTTTCTGTCATGATAACTGTCTCTGGATTGTTTCTTTGCCTCAACCCTGGAACCAACCTCTTCTTTAAGGGGTCTCTGGTCCCTTACATAATGAGCATTTGATTCTGGGTGTGGTGGAACGCACCTCTCTCATCCATTGCTGGGGAGGCTTAGGCAGAAGCACAAGTTCAAAGCCACCCCAGACTACCTAGGGAGTTGCAGGCTAGCCTATGTATGCATGGTGAGATTCTGTCTCACTTTTAAAAGGAGAGAGAGAAATAGATACAAGTATGTTCAGAGTGTGCACTGCCTCTGGAATGTTTGGCTTCATATATGTTTTCTATACCAATTCATCTTTGTATCTCTCCTTAAACTGAAAGAAAATTGTGAATATGGAGGCTAGGTACTAAGGACGTATGTTGACAAAGTCTTGTTCCATAATGGCTCATGTTTATTAAATTCTTGCTCTGTGCCAGGTTGGGTGCTTTTCATGTAGCTCAATTTGTCCTTTCAATATTATGAGGAATGTGTTTTATTTCTGTTTTCCAAAGGACACCGAGACTCTGAGACACCAAGCAACTTGCTGAAGATCACACAGCTGCTAAGTGGTGACACCAGGCCTGGTGCAGGTGTTTGTGCTGCTGTGGCTCAGTGCTGCCCCTAATGTGGCATTACCTGCCACTCTTGACACCTATTGGGAAATCTAGGCACATCTGCTTCACCTAGAGTTATGCTATGGGGAAGTGTGTGTGCAGTGGCTTGACTGACCCATCACTTTCTTTCTTTTCTCTCCCTGTAAAGTACATGAGCCTCTGTTGTCTATGTCATAGACTGGCTTCCAACCTCACAATAGCACAGCTTGCTATTTACCCAGGGTTTCTCTGTACTTAGGGCATATGTGTGGGTTAGTTAACTAATCACGTGCCAAGCCCTCTCAAGAATGATGAGCACAAAGACTCATGGTCTGACATATTCCAGCTGGACAGCCATAGGGAAGAAGTCCACTTGACTGTAACAGCTGTTGGCAAGTGTGATTTGATTGGGTCTTCTCAGAAAGGTAGCGTTATAATTGGATCTTAAATGACCTCCCCCCCCCACTCCCCAAAAAAGCCATGTGCTGATGAAGTCTTGTATGCTGGTCTGTAGTGTTAGATCCAAATGAAACTCCAATTCCCCAAACTCCAAAAGGCAACCAAATATTCAGAAATGGGTTCAACTTGGACTACAGATGGATTTCTGATGGTTAGATAAAAGCTAGCAGCATTGCTTAGGAACTTGTGAAGCCAAAGCTTCCCTCCACACGTCCAGTCTCACTGGCAGAAGGGACAAAAAGCTACCTGTGGTGTCTTATTAGCATACCAAAGTGGATGCTGGCCCCCAGGCTCCCTCAGTACCACAGGTACCCCTTTCAAAGTAGTTCTCACATCCTCCCCTCCTTGCAGCTGTGGGCTGGCCTCCCCCAGCCTCTCCTACTTCTTACAACCCAGCTACTTTCAAAATGCTTTCTGTCATTGCCCCTCCTCCTGCCATGCTCCTCCCCCTCTCCCCTTCTCTGCCCCTGCTGCTGTCCAGGTCAGGTGCAGTCTGCTAGCCCTGTTCAGTCTGCTTCCTTCTCCCCTGTCCTTCTCCATCCCCTTCACTCTGGGCTCTTCCAGATGTGTCTGGCTGTTCTCTCTGTCACATTTACAATAAAACCCTTCCCCTTAACAGGACCATGAAGCAGTCGTGTGGTCAGTATATATGTGGAGCATTGTTGGAGGCTGGTGGACTCTTTAATGGGTAGGGCTTATAGGAGGAAGGTGCATCTCTGCAGGCATGCTCTTGAAGGGAACTATGGGGCTCTGTCCCCTCCCTTCCACTCTCCTTACTTTCATGAGGTGAGCAGCTTTTTCTGGTATGTTGCTCCCTACCCTGAGGTTCTCTCTGCCTTTCCAGGAGCCCAAAACCAATGAAGTCAAGGGACTATGACCTAAGATGTCTGAAGCCATGGGCAAAAATAAGCCCTGCCTCCTTCAGTGGATTATCTGGGTCTTTTGTTATAGCAACAGAGTTTACTGGTACAGAGATTGGCACCAAGAAATTAGACTCATTGATTTGATTATTTGATAATGTGCTTCTTTGGACTTTGTGGAAGGAATTTCGGAATATTTGGGAAGCAGGCCCACAGTGCTATAAGCAGAACCTGATGGGCTCAGAAGACCAGAGTACCAATAAGTACATAAACTGATGATATGACTACTTGATGGTATGGCTAAGAGGAGTCTTTTTTGTAGGAAGAGAATAGCTGAGGCATCTGGAGAGTCCAGAGCAGAGAGAGAAAGAAATAGTCTGAACATGGTCAGGGTACTGGACCTGGTCATGAAAGAAGCAGGGGCAGAGAGGAGAAAGGGAAACAAGGTGGGGTGAGGGAGAGACAGAGGGAGAACCTGAGAGATGGGGAGGAGGAGACAGAAAGAACACATAGCTGAAATAGCAAGATTATAAGAAGAATGAGTACTTGGGGGAGGGAAGCCTGTGAACTGGGGGAGTTTGGTGAAGGAGAGGGCATGAGAAGGGTTTGGATGCTAGCTAGGATGGATTTTGAAACAGGTCCTTGTGATACTGAGGGAGCCTGGAGGCCAGCAGGCACTTTGGTATGCTAATAGACACTACAGGTAGCCATTTGTCCCTTCTGCCTTCTGGAATTTGGAGCAAATAGAGTTTCCTTTGGACTTGACAATAAGAATGTGGAGCATAAGGACAGATGTGGAACATAAGTGTTGTTCTTTTGCTGCAGCTAATGCCTAAGAAACACAAACACAAGACTCAGCGCCCACGTGGAGTTTATTGAGAGAGGGGAGAGAAAGAGGGGGTAGCTGGTGGCCAACCAAAAGCAGGGGAGAGAGAGAGAGAGCGAGCAAAGAAGCAGAGAGAGGCAGAGAGAGAGAAGCACTTGGCGCGCTTGCTTTAAAAGAGGCTTGCTTGCGCATGCGTAACTGAATCCTCTGGCCGCCAGGTAAAGCTGATGTAGGGATGACATGGCCAATAGCGTCCCGCCCATCGTTGGGGCAGGGGTCAGCTGGCTGCTAGTTCCTAACATTCCCACCTCTTATTGTTATTAAAAAGGTGGGGGTTGGGCGTGGCAGGTTAGGGAATAAGGACGTTGAGTTCCAGAGACTGCTTCCTGCTGAATTGGGGGCGTAGATAGTCTTTGGGGGATCCGAGAAAGCTGGGGTGCTGCCATGTCCTGGTAGCTGGTTGTTTCATCACCGCTCTGACAGTATGGGGCTCTGGCGTCTCTTTGAGACCTGGCAAGATGTTAGCAGAACAGAGGACAAGGTTAGGTTTTCTTTTCTTAGGTCATAGTACTTAATGGGAGAAGTGTGAGGTGGGGGAGGGGCTCCCAAGGGGGTCCCAGGACAAGGGAAGGAAGTCCCCAGGCCAGGAAAAAGGTGATTTATTTGGAGTAAATCTGGCCTGTAAATGGATCCAATTCTGCTCCCTGGACTTAAAAGAATCCTTTGAGTTTGTGAAAACATAAATATTGAGACACATTAGCAGCAAACTCATGTTAGAAATGATTTGGCTGAAAGAATTAACACATGCAGCTGGCAGATTCTTAGCACAATGAAAAGCACCTTAATTGTAAGGTCATAGTTACAGATGTGATCATATAGTGGCATAGTATGGTGTTAACACTGTTAAAACTTTATTGATTAATGTTAAGACTATAAACAGTAGCAACCTTAAAATACCCATTTTTGAAATCTGTTTTGAAACAATTGGAGCCTTGGCTGCTGCTTTAAGCTGACAAAGCTACCAGTCGTCAAAAGCATCAGAGTTCTTGAGAAGGATAAAATTTTACCTGAGTGATTAGAGAGTAACAGAGGCTTACTAGCTGGCAGCATGGACAGCCACCCCAGGTCCTATGGCCAGAACAGGTGTGGGCCATAGGACAGGTATGGAGCTTAAAGACCGGTGTGGGGCTTAAAAACAGGTGTGGAGCATTAAAAACAGGCTCATGAAGTGTCTGATAGAGATAAAGACGCTATTGAAAACTGACTAGAAGCCCTTTGTGTTAGATTCTGGCAAACTACTTGTCTGCAATTTGTCCATACCCTGAGATTTTATGTGAGATTGGATTTAAAGGTAGGAATAACCTGGCAGAAGAAACTTCTAGACAGTATAACAATCAGGTTAAGTATTGGTGGCTGCTTTTCACCAAATTTAACATGATATGTGGGAGTAAAAAGTAGAGTAGAAGGGTTTGAGAAACTTGCAATTTGAGAAGTATCTCTATAATCACAGACAAGGAGGAGGTAATTACCAAAGATAGTCATGTCATTAATGTGATGGGGCATGTCTTTAATTCTAGCATTCAGGAGGGTAAGACAGGTGGATCTCTAATAAGAGTTTGAGGCCAGCTTTGTCTACATAGAGGTCATCTCAACTGCCCTCTACCCCGCCCAAAGGAAAAGAAGGCATAATCAGGTACCTCACATCCACACAATTGAACAAATCCCGGAAAGGGCATCTCAAGAGACAACTGGTCCCTATCCATCACAGACTTAAAGATTTGATTGACAAGAGGACCCAGAGGACTCTGGGAGCTCAGAAATGCTCAGGGAATGGCTTCCTCAGGACTCAGATCCCTATATTTAGTTTTCCGTGCATTCAGAAACTTCTGCAGCTGTGGTCCAAGTGAACCCAACTACTGCTCATGCTGGAGACATTGTGTTGTTGTTCATGGCATGATGTCCTTTCAGGCACACAGAACAGATCAACTGTAGTGTCATGAAAGTTTCTGCTTAATTCTCAAAGGAGAACCTAAAGGATCAGGCAGTGTGTGGCAGGGACAGAATCCCTGCAGGCAGCTCCTGAGAAGATATAGTCTTGCAATATCTGAAGTTATGACAATGAAACCAAAGCTCAGGGAGGGCCCAGAAAGTTAGAGATGCTGGAAATGTGGCCAGCAGAGCTAGTCTGGAGCAAGGGCTATGTGGACTGCTGCTACTAGCCAGGCATAGGAAAGAGTCTGTCCAGCACTTACAGCTCATACAATGCTACTAAGCTAGCAGACAAGGAGTTACAGGATTTAATGTCTGCCCTTCTGGCCTTTGGTCTTGCTGTAGTCTTACTCCTCCTTTTCCTAATTTACATTCAGGAAGAGAAAGGTTTTCCTGTTCCGCTGCCTCTACCTCTTCCCCTTTCCCTCCTCCTCTTGCTCTTTTTGTAGTATTGATAACTAAACCCAGGGCCTTGTGTGTGCTAGACAAGAACTCTACACTGACTTATACCCCTAACCCTCTAAGAATGGTTTAGTTTGAAGCAGGGTCTCACTAACATACCAAGGGACTTGAACTTGGTCTGCCACCTAGAAGGCCTTGAACTTTGATCCTCTCTCCCTAGACTCCTAAGTAACTAGAATTTTAGGTCTTCGCCATTGTTTCTTAAAAATATGCAGGAGTAACTTGTTCTTTTTTTTTTTTTTTTTTTTTTTTTTAGGTAGTGTCACATTACATTGCCCAACCTGCCTTCAAATTGTTTTTAATAGCACATCATTTATTTATTCATTCACAATTTCACACATCTAGTCAATGCATTTTGATCATATCCAGCCCAGATTCCTCCTCCCACATGCCTCTAATATCATGTTTTCCTCTCTCCTCTCCTCTCACAGTTTGACTGATAACCTACTGACCCTAATTAGTGCTGCCTGATGAAATGGCAGCTGTTTGTACTAATTTGATCTTGTATAGGTAGCTATAGCTGCAGTGAGTTCATGCCATTTCATAGAATAGCATTTCACAGCACTGGGACCAGCTAAGAGCTGTATTAACCACTGTAGGGAGAAGCTTCTCTGTTGCCTCTAATGCTTGATCCTCTTGCCTCAGCCTCTTGAGGGCCAAGATTACGGACATGTATCACCTGACCCATTTCTTTTGATTTCCACAGAGGCTCATCTCTCAGAGTTTTCCCTGAGTCTTACAGGAGACTTAGGACTTTGACTTTTGCATTGACTATTAAAGACTTCAGTGCAAGGCATGGTTGTGCATGCCTGTAGTTCCATCACTCAGAGTACAGAGACAAGAGAACGGTAAGTTCAAGGCCAGCTCAGGCCACAATACAGGAACCAGCTGCAAAAAACAAAAGCCAAGTCAACAACAAAAGACTTGAGTGACTCTTGAAGATATTCCAAATATAGTTTTCTTTTCTTTATTTCTTTCTTGCTTTTTTTTTTTTTTTTTTTTTTCAGGGTTTCTCTGTACTGCTTTGGAGCCTGTCCTGGAACTCACTCTGTAGACCAGGCTGGCCTCAAACTCACAAAGATCTGCCTGCCTCTGCCTCCTGAGTCCTGGGACTAAAGGCATGTGCCACCAACGCCCAGCCCAAATATATTTTTCATGGTGAGGTGAGTACTCACCTTTGGGAATCAGGGACAGAGTGTTGTGATTCAGATCTTGAACATTCCTCCCCCCACCCATCCAGCAAAAATCATATGCTAATGGCTTTTTTTGTGGGGCTGTGGCAATATTGGGAAATGGCAGTCTGTAAGAGGTGGAGTCCAGTGGAAGGAATTTAGGTCATTGGGGTCACAACCTTAGAAAGGTCTCTCTCTCTCTCTCTCTCTCTCTCTCTCTCTCTCATGTGTGAGGTGAGTATGTGTCCCTTGCTGGGTGGTGGTGGCACAAGCCTTAAGTCCTAAGTCCTAGCACTCAGGAGGTAGCCAAGTGAGTTCAAGGCCAGCCTGGTCTACAGAGGGAGTGCCAGGACAGGGTCCAAAGCTACTCAGAGAAACCCTGTCTTGAAAAAGAGAGAGAGAGAGAGAGAGAGAGAGAGAATGTGTTCCTCTCCTCCCTCCCTTCTTCTTTTCCTCCTTCCTCCCTTCCTTCCTCTTCCTGAAGTGAGTTGCTCCTACCCACCATGTACCCTCTCTTACAATGTTTGGCCTCATTATAGGCCCAGAGTGATTGAATCAAATGGCTGGCCATACAGCCAAAATACCCCTTTCATCCTTTAGTTAATGATCTCAAGTATTATGTCATCGTACTGGAAAACTACCATAAGTGTGATTCAGAAGTACCTCATATTTGTCATATTTGTTAGAATGGGTCCATTTCAAAAGATAGATGCATTTATAAAATGGAGTATCTGATTTGGTGTTCCCAGGTCCCCAGCATGGAAACTGCCTACCTGAAGGAATGCTTTGGAAACAGCCTGACCCAGGCACTGGCAGAGGTGGCAAGAGTGCGGCCCAGTGACCCAATCGAGTACTTGGCTCATTTGCTTTACCATTATAGAGACGTGAAGAACGCTAAAGGAAAGGTGTGCTTGTATACTGGGCCCGCTTAGGGAGCGAGTGGCTTGCTCAGAACCGCATGAAATTCAAGGCAGAGTCCTGAGCTGGCTGGAGAGTTAATTGGCTCATCCACCTTGTGAGGACTGCTTAGTCTCAGCTATATCTGACATAGGAGGACTCTGAGGGGTAAGGAAGGAGTCTAGCTCAGAGGGTTTTAGAGTTGGATTTGCAGCTACTGGCTAGCTAACCCTTACAGCCAGAAGAGCTCAGTGGGCCTGGCAGGTGAGGGAGGAGGGTTTCTGTTTAAGACATGTAACCTGATTGACTCTATCATATTACCACAGAAAGAGCAAGAATTGCTACAGCTAAAGGAAGAGCATGACAGAAGCCTCAAGGAAGAGAAAACAACCCAAGTACTGAAACAAGAGAAAAATCAGATTCAACAGAAGTGTGAGAAGTGCCACCAGGTAGAAAGGAAAGAAGAATGGGAAACGGAGCTCAGCTGCTGTCAGGTCAGGCACGGCTCACCGAGGCTACCCTTGGCCTGCTTGTCCCTCACAGCTGCACTGCAGGCATAAGCCAGTCTCACTGACATCTTGTCCATAAAATACTTGACAGTAGAAAAATGAAATGTAAAATGGCAAATTTATTTTAGATTTCAGAAAATGTCATTAATATGATTGGCTTTAAACACTTCGGATTTTAAATAATTTCTTCTTTCAAATCCCTTGGAGCCCTTTAAAAACATTATTCCATATTTTTCAGAAACAAAATATAATTCTCAATGCATATATTAGATATAGTATTCTACTTAGCATTTTGTCTTTAGATTATAGTTATTTATGTGTCAAGCATCAGGCCTGCCCTCTATGATATAAGAGAAACATCAGTTATCAACTCCAAGCAGTTCAAAGCAACACTGTCTATCCTGGTTTGGCAAGCAAAACTTTAGTCTCTCACAGTCTTTTCTTTCTTTCTTTTTTTAATTAGTTAATTTATTTATTTATTTATTTATTTTATATAACCAAGTCCATTTAAATGAAAACAAACATTTATAGACAATCTTTGGGAATTTGGGCGTCATTCTTTCCAAACTACTTCCTGCTGGTAAGGGGCACTGTCATGGGGGATTCTAAGAAGATGCAGAAATCCTGGCTGTAGTCTGGAAGGCTGCTTTGTCCAGCTGTTTTGAATGTAGGATCAGCTTGTACTCTCAGGCAGTCTGGCTTGATCAAACCACATTAGTCTGGAAGGAATCCACAGCTTTTCATTTTCTGTGGAAACAAAAATAGAAATCCTTTTCCCCAGTAACTTGTCCTTGAACTTAAATTTTGGAGTCAAAGCATTTTTTTTTAATTTAATTTATTATTTTACATGTCGATCCCAGTTCCCTCTCCCTCCCTCCATCCATCCTTCCCTCCCTCCCTTTTACCCTCTCTGCCCTCTCACATGCACCCTAACCACCCTCCCCTCCCATCCCCCCACCCCAATTCCATATGTAGGGGAATGCCATTCAGTTGGGGTCATGTAGACCTGACAGGTCATGTGAAGTAGAGACTAGGGCTTCTCTCCTGTCTCTAGATTAAGGCAGTTATCCCTCCATGGGGGATGTGTTCGCAAGGTCCTTTTGTGCACCAGGGATACATCCTGGCTCCACTGTCTGAGGTCCCTTAGACTTCTCAGTCCTTCTGGCTGAGACCCATATTCAGGGGGTCCTGAGTCAGTCCCATGCTGGCTTCCCAGCTATCAGTCTGGTGGTCCGTTAGCTCCTCCTTGTTCAGGTAAACTGTTTCTATGAGTTTCTGCCACCTGGTCTTGTCCTCTCCATCTGCATCTGGGTTCTACTTCAACTCAGTGTTTATGTATGGGTGTTTGCTCCTGTTTCCAACAGGCATTAGTTGAGGGCTCCATGGATAAGTTAGTTGTTGATCTCACTCTCCAGGAAGGGCATTTATGGTAGCCTTTACACGGAAGCTCAAATTGTTAGTTGGCAGCAGTCTTGTAGTTCTCCAGACCTTTCTTTGTGTTCAATTTTATCTTCAAACCAATATTGGCTCCCTCTCTCTCTCTCTCTCTCTCTCTCTCTCTCTCTCTCTCTCTCTCTCTCTCTCTCTCTCCTGTCATCTATTCCTAACCAGGCTAAATCTTCCTGGTCACACATTTTCCTTTCCTCCCCCTTGTTTTCTCCTACTTCTCTCTCCATTTGCTGCCCCTCCACTTCCCCTGTGCTCTGGGGGACTTGTTCCTTCCCGGTTCTGTGAGGGACTATATATGAATCTCTTAGAATACACCTTGTATCCTAGTTCCTCTTTTGGTGTGAATTATAGGCTGGTGATCCTTTGATCTAGGTCTAAAATCCATATATGAGTGAGTACATACTATGTTCCTCTTTTTGTGACTGGGTTACCTCATTCAGGATGGTTTCTTCAAGTGCCATCCACTTGCCTGCGAATTTCAAGATACCATTATTTTTTTTTTTCTGCAGAGTAGTATTCCATTGTGTAGATGTGCCACATCTTCATTATCCATTCTTCAATTGAGGGACATCTAGGTTGCTTCCAGGTTCTTGCTATTACAAATAGTGCTGCTATGAATATAGTTGAACAGATGTCTTTGTTGCATGAATGTCTCACAGTCTTTTCTACAACTCCTAAAAATCGGGTCTTTCTATACAGCACCTGGTTAGAGAACTCTCTCAGCTGTAATATTGGGATTGACACCAGAAATCATCTTAATCATCAATATGTACTTAGACATCATCATTTTTGTCCTCAGTGATGTCCAGCTTTGCTATCCCAAAGCCAACTTGGAAAACACTGTGCCTGTTTACATTTGATGCTAAGATACTCAGCAATAATACTCTTACAACCAGTAGGCTTATTTGTAAGGCTGAATGTCTTGTCAATAAATTAAAAGGAAGACACACCAGATTTAGAAGCCTGGGTCACATGGTAAGTTCAAAGCCAGCCTGGGCAAATAAAAAATCTTAAAGGGCTGAGACCATAACACTTAGTGTTAGAGAGTCAGTTAGTATGTACATGCTAGGTTCAATCCTCTAGAGTGGAGAGAGACAGAGAGACAGAGACAGAGAAAGATTTACTACATAGCCCAGGAACTTACTGAGATCTTCTTGCCTCAGCCTCCCAAGTACTAAGAATTAGAATAACAAGCTACCACACCCTTCAGGAAGTTAGTTTGATAGTACTTTTTGATAATCCCATGAGGCCAATCTATGCACTCCAAGGTAACTATGAATACAAGTGAATGTATTTCAATATAATTTTGTGTAACCCCATTGGGTAGATCTGAAACTTGAATTTTGCAATTGGCTACATTTTGCAATATTAAAGGTTGGACATTCATGAAAGAGAACTCTTCCTCCAGGGTTTGAACAACTGAGATGGAAAAGATGAGGTACATTAAGCAAAGTCCTTATTACTTGTCCATGTTAATCATTTCCCAATACTATTTGTGAATAGAAAGAGATATGGAAGGTAAGACATGACTCCCCACACCACTGTGTTTTATGCTGCATTATAGTAGAAAGCTTTGCTTACACTAATAGTGTGAATTGGCCCTTTGTGTTTCACTCACAAGGTTTTTGCACTCTGTGGCTTTAGATAGATCAAAGTATCCCATTATTTCCCCAAGTGTGAAAGGACACCCTTGTAAGGGATGGAGGGAAAGGAAAGCCGGTGATGCCCTGACTACACAAGCTCTTTCTTTGGAAAGTGTTTATAAGCAAGTTGTAGTCACAAACATTGATTCCCTTTGTTAGAAAGAATGAGGACAACCTGAGACTGAACCAAACTGAATGGATCACTTACCTGTCCTCTTGACTCAGGCATCAGTCCAAATCAAATTTGAAGAGATTAGGCAAAGAGGTAGAAAGGCAGCAAATAAGACAATTTACAAGTTCTGGCTCCTGGATGACTTAGTGTGGATTTCTGATAACTTTGTGTCACTAGTAGAGGGAAACTTGCCCTCAAATAGGCCTGGAATAAGTTTGGTACTATTTCAGCTGGCCTGTGGTTTATTGGATACCTTACATGCACTTTCTTGCAAGATTTTCCTTCATATCTTTTGTTTTGCTTTTGTTTGGTTTCCATTATTTGTTTTGGGTTGGGGGGAGGGTGTTTGTGCTTGTTTGTTTTGTTTTTGGAATGTTTTACAGATAGTTTTGAGCCACCATGTGGTTGCTGGGAATTGAACTCAGGACCTCTGGAAGAGCAGAGCCGTCTTAACCACTGAGCCATCTCTCCAGCCCCTGTTTTTGGAAGTTTTGAGACAGGGCCCTGTTGTTTAGCCCTGGCTAGCTCAGAACTCTCCAGGATGGCCCTAAGCTCATAAAAATCCTCCAGCCTTGCCTCTTTAGTGCTGGACGGTCAGGCATGAAACACGGTGTCCAGCTGTCTCTCTTAAAACTCTCTGTGTGTGGATCTGAGACTTTGAGTTCCCCTTATAGGATGGTGCTGGAAGAAGTAAATGTGTCCAAAGAGGAACAGAAACTGGGTGCCAAATGTGATAGGAATCATATCCAAATTGGAATCAAGGAGAACATCATAGAGGTGGTAGCTCATGAGTTCAGCCTAGGAGGGAGTTTATAAACATGGTCATCAGTTGGTTTTCATTTATTGAGCAGAGGGACTCTAAGACGGCACCCCCTAAGACACAAAGCATGTCTAATATTTGTAAAGATGTGTACCACACAAATGTCTTAGGAAACATTTTTTGGACTCAACACAAGTGTTTATTGCATAGACTCAGCACTCTGAAGTTAGAAAGGTCTCAGAGATCATGTGGGGAGATGCTTCACAGGGCTCTCTGCTATGACCTACAGGGTCTGCACTGTAGATTGGACTTCTGGAGCTTCTGTGCAGTAGCCCATCAAGCTTCAGTTCCAAGGGTTCTTACCTCAGCCAGGGACTGCAGTCACATGGACGTTAGACTCTTGGACATTATCCCGTACATCCATCACAGGGGCTTTGGTTTCCTTGGGTTTTGCAGGTGTTGTATTTGTGTACTTTCATGTTTTTGTGTGTATGTGCAATATGTTGGTGTGTGGTATGTGTTTGTACACATGAGTGTGGAAATCTGAAGCTGATGTCAGTCTTCCTCAGTTGCTCTTCACCTTAGTCATCAAGGCAGGAATGCCCAGGTGAACTCAGAGCTTGCTGACATGGCTAGTCTAACTAGTTAGCTTGTTCTTGGCACTGGTGCTTTTCCCACCAAACCAGCTCCCCCACCTTCCCATTACTTTTTTCTAGGCATGCCATGCCCAGAAGACAGTGTTCTACAATGTTCCGCCCCTTCTTTCTGATCTTACGTTCTTTCTACCCAGTTTGCTGCCTTGGCGAAAGTGATACAGGTGTACCTTTTAAGTTTGAGCATTAAACAATCAAGTCACTTATTCTTGGCAGCTTTTGTCTCAGCCTCAGCTTGGATCATTTCTATAGATCTGCTGTCACATTTAAGCCTTTCTTCTGCCATAGTCAGAATCCTAGTTAGGAATTTCCATTATTATTTTATTTGTCTTTTTTTTTAATATAAGTATCTATGTATGTGTGCATACATGCGGATGTCAGGGGTCAGTCTGGGGTCAGGCTCTGGTGTCATCCATCTTGTCTTTTGGGTTTTTTTAAGGTTTATTTATATTTACTTTATATATAAAAATGTATACATGTGTATAAGTGTGCCATGTGCATACAGGACAAATAGAGGCCATAAGAGGTCATTGGATCCCCTGGAATTAAAGTTACAGATAGTTCTGAATGTCCATGTGGTGCTGGGAACCAAACCTAGGTCCCCTGCAAGAGCAGCAAGTTCTCTTAACTACTGAATCATCTTTCTAGCCCCCATCTTGTTTTTTGAGTCAGGGCCTCTCACTGCCCTAAAGCTTAATTATTGTATTGGGCTAAGCTGACTGGCCAGTGAGCCCCAGGGATTTGCCTATGTTGGTTTCCCCAGAACTAGGATTACAAGCACAGGCCACCATGCCTCTTTTTGTTTTGTTTTTTATTGATTATTTCATTTGGGGGGATCAAAGAGGTCCTCCTGCTTTCACAGAAGGCTCTCTATAGGTTGAGTCATCTACCAACCCCTCTATGATTTTTTTTTTTTTTAGTGCAGATATACTTTTTGTCTCTTGGGTTTCTCTGTTTCCATCTTCTTGACTACCTACCTTAATTTCTACTTATTATGACCATGTTTCTCCTTTACAGTTTTGAAAATATTAAGTGACTCTTTTAAGTCCCTGTCTGCTACTCCCATCATCTGTGACATTCTGAAGTTAACAGCTCATGTTTTCCTCCTTCATCTATCTGGTAATTTCTACATGTGTGCTGAACATTGCCGTTGATCTTTTGTAGAGTCTAGAGTGCACTGTATGAGGTTTTATCCCTGCAGGCTGCATGGTCCCTGGTGCACCACTCTGATCCCAGCAGGATTGATATCACATTTCTTTGCAGTAGACTGATTTCAGCTTTGTTCTTTGTTGGTGTCCGGCAAAAAAAAAAAAAAAAAAAAAAAAAAAAAAACAGCAGTTGTGTGTGTGTTCTTGCTATTCCCATGTTTAATCTCTAGAAACATTTTCTCTCCTTCATGTTTTCTCTTTAGGAACTGCACCCAAAAGCTGTTTCCTCAAGCAAGACACCATCCCTACAGGAAGACACAACACCCCTTGAGGAGACACTCAGCCAGGTGTCTCCAGGGTGGTTGCAGAAATGCATCAACAGGTTTTTACCTCTTAAGAAAATGACCTGCAAAGGGAGCTTTCACCTCAGCTATGATTGTAGAGTCTGAGGAGGCAAGCAGGCATGCACAGATAGATGCTCTGGTCTACTAACCATGAATACCTTTAATCATGTGAAGTTTTAGCTGTTGGACAAAAATGGATTCAAACAAGAATTAAATACAGTAAGTCATCAAACTGACCAGATCTTTTCCTCCTACATTATAGGGTCAAAACATGCCCCTCCCCAGTATTCTTCTTAACTTTGTCTGTGCTTTGCAGGCAGGGCTCTGGGAATCCTTACAGGTGTCATAGAGGCTGCCCACAGCTCTAGTGACAGGTGTTTCTCTTCACTGTATGTCACCAGTTTAAAAATGTTTCCTTTTTTATTGTGATAAAGCACATGCATAAAATTTATATAGTTTGGTGACCTTAACACATTCATATTGTACAACTATCTCTAACAACCAGCTCCCAAACTCTTCCTTCACCTTGTAGGTCTGAAGCTTCGTCCCATTAAATAATAACCCTATTTTTTCCCCTATGCCAAGCCCTGGAGACCACCATTCTACTTTGTCTGGGTTGTTTTGACTATTGCAAGTACCTCATATAACTGGAATCATATAGCAATAGGTGAGGGGCACTGTAGTCATCCTCAGTGTTCTAGTGGCTAGGATTTAGTACTGTTATTGGGCATACTATATCCTCAGGGTTCACTCACCCTGTAACAGGGATCAGAATTTCCTTCCTTCTGAAAGTTGATCAATATTCTATCTTAATATGGAATGCATAGACTGTAAGCATTTCTGCATTTAATCATGCATTGTGGCAGCTTGTGCATATGAGAAACATTTAAGAAGGAAACGTAAGGGAATTCATTTGCTGATAGGAGAAGAGACTGGGGATATGGGTCATCCAAGACTGTTGCTAGGTTCTTTGTTTGGGTCCCTTGGATGAATGGAGGTGGTTTTTCCTTCAGCATAGGACAGAAGAAAAGTGTGCCATGCTAAATATGTGGTGCCTGTGAAAAGGACAGGCATGGAAACACCACAAAAGAGAGCAGCCCTGAAATACTGTCCCTACCCCAACCCCAACAAAAGCCAAAGATCCCAGAACATCTCTGACTTCTTACTGTCCAGCTGAAGGGGCCTCAAGATTCTCTCTCTCTCTCTCTCTCTCTCTCTCTCTCTCTCTCTCTCTCTCTCTCTCTCTCCCTCCCTCCCTCCCTCCCTCTCTCTCCCTCTCCCCCTCTCAATTTTATCTATATAATATAAACATAAATATATGTATGTATTTAGTGCTTTTGTGTATGTGTGTGAATACATGTGACACAGCACATGTGGGAGTCAGAGGACAATTTTGAGGGGTCATCTGTCCCCTTTTACCTTGTGGGTTCTTCAGATGGAACCTAGGTCCTTAGGTTGTCTTGGGAAGCAGTTTTACCCTACTAAGCCATCTCATGGATCCATTCTTACATATGTTTAAACCTATATGAAAATGTCTGCTAAATATTACTTGTAATTGTATAATGGAATTTTGATCAAAGTGCAGCATATTTTTGCAAATAATTACAAACCATATATATATTTTATTTCAAAGTAATCATTTCCATTGACCACTGTTTTCTATGGCCCTTACCCTTGCAAATGATAAAGTACTGTGAGGTTATCCTAGAAAAACATTAAATTTTGTGTTTTAGTTTTACTGTGAATGTAAATTAAAACAAAAGAAAACAAAATGGTACTTCTTGGTGGTAGTGCAAAGCTAACTTTAAGTTAGAATGCTGTTATGGATATTCCTCAAAAAGATTTCCAAGCCTTGTCTTCTGTGCTTGATAGCCCTATGTCAACTTCACACAAGCTAGAGTTATTTGAAAGGAAGGGACTTCAATTGACAAAATCCCTCCTTAATATCCAGCTGTAGGGTAATTTCTTAATTAGTGATTGATGGGGAGTGCCCAGCCCATTATGGATGGTGCCATCCCTGGACTTGTCATTCTGGGTTCTATAAGAAAGAAGATGAACCAAGCCATGAGGAACATCTTCCTTCCATGGCCTCTGCATCAGCTCCTGCCTCCATTTTCTGCACTGCTTGAGATTCTGTCCTGACTTCCTTCAGTGATATAGAAGTATAAGCTAAGCTGGGTGGTGTCTCAGAGAAGGAGGAGGAGGAGGAGGAGGAGGAGGAGGAGGAGGAGGAGGAGGAGGAGGAAGAAGAAGAAGAAGAAGAAGAAGAAGAAGAAGAAGAAGAAGAAGAAGAAGAAGAAGAAGAAGAAGAAACAAAATACATATATCCCTCCCTGGCTTGCTGCTTTGGTCATGCTGTTTCATCAGAACAATAGAAACCCTAACTAAAATATTGTCCATTAGACAGCAAGCTCCCTATAGTATATCCAACCTCTAGAGATAAGACCAGAGACACATCAGACTATCCAAGATTTAGAACAGGTCTTCCATCTTAATATTGAATACCAGGTATATTTACTTTCACGACTAACAAATACTACCACCTAACCACTTAGAACTACACCCGTTGGAGTTTTTTATGACAGAGGACCAAGCAGCTTATGGAATCTTGAGGTAGAACCATAGTATTGTCCATGGCAACCATCTTATCAGAGATTTGAGGTTCCCCTTTTCACACCTATGGGAATATCTCTTGCTGGCAGCTTCTGGGGTCTGTTTGTCACTCCCTATGCTGAGTTCTTTCCAGAGCATGCTGTTTGATCCTTTATGGCCAGAGGAAAATCTCTTTTATTCCCTTTAAGGATTCATCTGATTAGATTAGATTCACCCATAATAGTTCCTACATTTAAATTTTTCTTTTTCAATTTTTTTTCTTTGTGAGATAGAATCTGACATATCCCAGGATAGACTTGAACTCAATGTGTAAAGAGAACAATCTTAAAATTTTTATGCTCTTGCTGCCACCTCCTGAATAATTTAATTACAGACATTTACCATCATAACCAGCTTTTTTAGTGTTGAGGAATCAAGCCTAGAACTTCATGCTCACTAAACAAACACTCTACCAACTGAGATACATTCAGAGACCAGCAATTTCACTTTTTTAATTAACTCAAAGTAAATTGATTTTAGCTTAGTTATGGTCATGATATCCCATGCTGTTCACCAGCTCTACACACACACACACACACACACACACACACACACACACACACACATACACACACACTAAATACAGACATACATCATCAAGAAGTAAGTATTCCAAGGCCATCTCAGAGTCATGCACTAAACAATAAGCTTTTCAAAAAGCAAAGGGCTGTGGGTATCCATGTAAAATAGTACATGAGGAATTTAGTGACCAGAGTCAATGAGGCTCTTGCACCAGAGGAGTCTTCACTGAGCAGTGATGATCAAAGAACCAGTAGGCTGAAGTATGAATGGATGAAGAAGGGAAATTGGACTAGCAGAGTACCCTGGGGAAATTGACCACAATCAAAGAGCAAATAGATATATACAATTTCCTGAGTGCCCAAGCCACACAAAGACACAACTAAGAAAGAGAACTACAGACCAATATCCCTAATGGACATTAATGCCAAAATATTCAATAAAATACTGACAAATCAAATCCAAGAACATATCAAGGAATCATCCACCATGACCAAGAAGGCTTCTTCCCAGGAATGCAGGAATGGTTCAACATATGAAAATCCATCCGTGTAATCCACCATATAAACAAACTGAAAAAGAAAAACTACATGATGCTGGAAGAAGCCTTTTACAAAATCCAAAACCCCTTCGTGATTAAGGTATTAGAGAGATCAGGGATAACAGGAACATGCCTAAACATAATAAAAGCAATATACAGCAAACCAATAGCCAACATCAAACTGAATGGAGAGAAGCTTAAGGAGATTCCTCTAAAATCAGGAACAAGACAAGGCTGCCCACTCTCTCCATATCTCTTCAATATTGTATTGAAGTACTAACTAGAGCAATAAGACAAAAGGAGATCAGGGGGATACAAATTGGAAAGAAAGAAGTCAAAATTTCACTGTTGCAGATAATATCATTGTTTACATAAGTGACCCAAAAAACTCTACAAGAGAACTCCTTCAGCTGATAAACACCTTCAGCAAAGTGGCAGGATACAAGATTAACTCAAAAAAATCATTAGCCCTACTATATACAGACAATAAAGGGGCTGAGAAAAATATCAGACAAACATCACCTTTTATAATAGCCACAAGAAACATAAAATATCTTGGGGTAATGCTAACCAAGCAAGTGAAAGATCTATATTGTAAGGATTCAAGCATTACGCTGGCCTGCCCCTGTCACCTGGCAGAATGCACTCAGGCAATACTCTGGTCAGCCCATGAGTACTAGTCTGCAGGCAGGTATAAAGGGCCCCTTTAAAAGTCAGACCCTGCCCATTTATGTTCTCTTCCTCTTCCTTTCTCTCTCTCTCTTTCCTCTCTCTCTCTCTCTCTCTCTCTCTCTCTCTTCTTCTGTTCCTAGTGCTTCTATGTCTCTTCCCTCCCTCACTCCACTTTCTACATAAACTCCTTAATTAAGCTCCATCTGCCTGCCTGACCTGTTATTCTCTCCACCTCGGTCACCTTCACCTGCTATGGAACCTGCTATGCTCTCCCACATGGTCCCTTATCTTGGGACCCCACTCACTTGGGACCCTCACTCAGGACTGACCCCTCACCCCTTCTCCATCTTCTATTCTTATAATTAACAAAAGAACAAAATATATAAGCACTTTGAGTCTTTAAAGAAAGAAATTAAAGATACCAAAAGTTGGAGAGATCTCTCATGCTCTTGGATAGGTAAGATCAACATAGGAAAACTGGCAATCTTGCCAAAAGCAATATACAGATTCAATGAATCCCCATCATAATCCCAGTACAATTCTTCACAGTCCTTGAAAGGACAATACTCAAATTTACATAGAAAAACCAAAGACCCAGGATAGCCAAAACAACCCCATACAATAAAGGAACTTCCAGAGGCATCACTATCCCTGACTTCAAGATATATTATAGAGCTATAGTCCTGAAAACACCTTGGTATTGGCACAAAAAAATAGACAGGTAGACCAATGGAATCAAATTGAAAACCCTAATATTAATCCACAAACCTATGAACACCTGGTTTTTGGCAAAGAAGCTAAAATTGTACAATGGAAAAAAGAAAGCATCTTCAACAAATGGTGCTGGTATAACTGGATGCTGACCTGTAGAAGACTGCGATAGATATCTATCAACATGCACAAAACTTAAGTCCAAATGGATCAAAGACCTCAACATAAATCCAGCCACTCTGAATCTCTTAGAAGAGAAAGTGGGAGGTACCCTTGAATGAATTGGTACAGGAGACCACTTCCTGAGAAAAACACCAGTAGCCCTGACACTGAGATCATCAATAAATGGGACCTCCAGATATTGAAAAGCTTCTGTAAGGCAAAGGACACAGTCAACAAGACAAAACAGCAGCCCACAGAATGGGAAAAGGTCTTCACCAACCCCACATCTGACAGAGGGCTGATTTCCAAAATATACAAAGAACTCAAGAAGCTAGTTACCAAAACACCAAATAATCCAATTAAAAAGTGGGGTATAGAACTAAATGGAGAATTCTCAATTGAGGAATCTAAAATGTCTGAAAGATACTTATGAAAGTGCTCAACATCCTTAGCCAACAGGGAAATGCAAATCAAAACAACACTGAGATACCCCCTTACTCCTATCAGAATGGCTAAAATCAAAAGCACCAAAGACAGTTTATGCTGGAAAGAATATGGAGAAAGAGGAACACTCCTCCTCTGCTGGTGGGAATGCAAACTTGTACAGCCACTTTAGAAATCACTATGACCATTACTCATGAAAATGGGAATCAGTCTAACACAAGACCCAGTAATTCCACTCTTAGGCATATACCCAAAAGATGCACATCCATACAACAAAGACATCTGTTCAACTATGTTCATAGCAGCATTATTTGTAATAGCCAGAATCTGGAAGCAACCTAGATGCCCCTCAACTGAAGAATGGATGGAGAAAATGTGGTACATTTATACAATGGAGTTACTACTCAGTGGAGGAAAAAAAAAACCAATGGAATCTTGAAATTGGCAGGCAAATGGACAGAACTAGAAGAAACCATACTGAGTAAGGTAACCCAGTCACAAAAAAACAAACATGGTATGTACTCACTCATATATGGATTTTAGACATAGAGCAAAGGGTTATCAGCCTACAATCCACACAGCCAGAGAAGCAGTGAAACAAGAGACATACATGGTCCCCTGGAGAAGGGGAAAGGGACAAGATATCCCAAGCAAATTGGGAGCATGGGGGAAGGGGAGGGGAGAAAGAGAAGGGGAGAAGAGGAGAGGAGGACATGAGGGAGCAGGAAGATTCAATCGGGAAGAATAGAGGAAAACAAGGAAAGAGATGCCATATTAGAGGGAGCCATTATAGGTATAAAGAGAAATTTGTCACTAGGGAAATGTCCAAAGATCTACAAAGATGATGCCAAATAACAATCTAAGCAATAGTGGAGAGGCTATCTGAAATGCCATTCCTTGATAATGAGTTTGATGACAACCTTATATGTCATCCTAGAGCCTGCATTCAATAGCTGATGGAAACAGAAGCAGACACCCACAGCTAAACACTGAGACAAACCTCTGGAAACCATTTGCAGAGAGGGAGGAGAGATGAGCAAAGGGGTCAAGACCTGGCTGGAGAAACCCACAAGAAACAGCTGACCTGAATAAAGGGGAGTTCATAGACCCCAGTCTGATAGCTGGGAAACCAGCATAGGACTGACTCAGACCCCCTGAATGTGGGTGTTAGGCAGTCTATGGGACCTCTGGTAGTTGATCAGTATTTATCCCTAGTATACAAATGGACTTTGGGAGCCCATTCCACATAAAGGGATATTCTGTCAGCCTAGACACATGGGGGTAAGGAGGGCCTAGGCCCTGCTCCAAATGATATGACAGACTTTGAAGATCTCCCATGGAAGGCCTCACCCTCCCTGGGGAGCAAAAAGGGGGTGGGATGGGGGTGGCAGAGGGGACAGGGGAGGAGAGGAGAGGGAGGGAACTGGGATTGACATGTAAACAAGCTTGTGGCAAATTTAAATAATAAAAAAATCTCAAAATTTCATAGATTCAGTACAATTAAATAAAAATACAGGAAATGAGTCTATATCAGTAAAGTGGCTCTAAGATACGTATGGAGAAGCCAATGTCCCCCAAAAGCTTACACAATCCCAAAGAACAGTGTCGTAAATAGATCCTGTTCAATGTTGTCTTACAATAAAGCTACTGCAGTTAAGATTTTATACACAAGGTGAAATCATAGAAAAGTAAATAATTGTAACATAATAAAGGGCCCAGGAAAAACCCACATAAGCATAATCAGTTGACAAAGGAACAAAGGCCAGCCTCGAAGCTGAGATCCTCCTGCCTCATCTGAATAACTTGGATTACAGGCCTGCACAATCAGTCTCAGGTTAAAATAGTTTTCTTTCTGGTGCTGGGTATTGAACTCATGGTCTTGCACATGCTAGGCAAGTGCTCTGACAACAGAGCTAGATCCTCAGCTTTCAAAATAATAATAAAAAAAATAACAGAAAAGTACATGGATAGGAATATACCAAAAGAAGGGCTTGGAGAGATGGGTCAGTAGTTAAGAGTGCCTGTTGCTCTTACAGAGGACCCAAGTTCAGTTCCCAGCTCCCATGTCAGATTATAGCTCCAGTCAGGAATCAAACACCCTCTTCTGGCCTCCATGAGCACATGTACAAACTCACACACAGACATAATGAACCTTTTTTTTTTTTTTTAAGAAAGTTTTGTCTTTGCATTTTAATCTAAGCATTGCCATAAAAGAACCAATAATTTTTATGACATCTATAAAATCAAAAGTTATATTAAACTAGGTTTACTATGGAAAAAAAAACCAACCCTAATGTAGCTTTCATGTAGCGATATGTAATGCCTACAGTAACACCACAGCCATGTCGTAGGTCATTAAGGCCAGTGAGTACTCACTCTCTGAAACTACCAAAAGCAATGCCCAGGCTTGCAGGCTCCCTTGATGGGAAAAGTCCTGTATTGGTATACCAGCTTTTCATCTTCTATAACATGTTTTTATTGTAATGCTCTGTGTTTAAAGATGTTTAGATATTTTTAAAAATGATTGTGCTATGACAATTCATAGCATGGAGCAGTAGGCTGGTCACATGGTTTGAGCATATACAGTTAGGTATTCCTTCTAGGTTTGTGGGTATGCATTCAGATGTTTATACAATGATAAAATTGCCCAGCAATAGACTTCTCAAAATATAAACCCTCCATCAAACAATGCATAATCATTTCCACTAAAAGCCACCAAAAACATGGATCTCTCAGCTGCTTCAATATCACCCAGGCTAAAGGCCAGAAATAGGATGTTTCTTCATGTCTTATCTCCAATTTCTTATGTTCGGTGGACACATGCCTTGGCAACCATTGATTTACATGTGCTGGCCATGACAACCATACAAATTGTAATAGTCACAGTTTTACTTGCCCAGGGACTAAACACTGTAAAGTAATATGGCCAAGCTCCTTGCCTCTTTCAGACAGTGCTTAGAAGTCATTGTCAATGTCCCAAATGAAAGGCATACTCTTCCAAGAGGGGGTGAATCCCTTCATTGAGGCAGCCTCCCCGCCCCCCCCCACTGGATGATACCATTATGCATTTTAATTCCAGCCAAGCTGACCAGCACTTACAAGTAAGTTTAAAAGACTTGTTTTCCTCACTCCCTTGATCTTGTAGCTCTCAACCTATACTATTTCCCTCTCAAGGTTACTGTGACAGAGAAATGAGGGATTTCCTCCTGAGCATGCAGGAGGTGTCCGATGACTACTGCAAGTTTCCTGGTGCAAGGAACAGATGGCATAAACAGGCAGGTGGGACACACCACATCTCAGACCAGGACCAAGCCACATGCAAGAGCATGAGGGCAGGAGTAAGCACTCACTTGTACGGTGTGCTTAGAGGAACTGTCCAAGAGGCTAAGGAACACATAGGAAGTCTGGATTTGAGAAGACTACAAAGACAGACCCAACAGTGGGGGGTGGTGCTAAATGACTCCCATCTTCCATTTATCAGGTACAAATGAAGATTTGAGAAGTTTATTCCCAAACAATGCCCATTTTTCAAGTGATGAAGGCCATTCCCAAAGAGTCAAGACCCCAAAGAACATGTTCATTTGCTGTCTCACTCGGGGACACAGTTTACAAGCCTTAGTTTTCCATGATAATAGATGAATTACTTGATGTGTTTAACCTGTGTTGGACAGGGGCTAAGCCTCCATGCACTATCTCATTCAATTCTCACAGCTCCAAGTGATGGGTGCTTGCAAAACCCTCATATTACAGATGAAGAAACAACTAAGATACAGCCAGGCTAATGAGCAAAGGCCATGCTCAGATAGTTGAAAAGTGATTCTCGCATCTGTCTCAGGAACCAGTTCCTCTCCAGGTATCCCCGACAGTATAATGGAGGAAGTCAAACAACCCTGACCATGAGCAGGATCCTGGATACGTCCATTTGCTCCAAGTTAATTACAGTCTTGTTCCCATCCTTTGATGAAAGGAAGCCTTCAGAGAAATTTCAAATGACCGGTTTTATTCAGAATCATTTAAGCTCACTCACCCCCCCCCTTTTTTTTTATTACCAGCTAACATTAACCATTAACTCTCCAAACATTTATAATCCCAAACAGGAAGTTTTAAAAATTCATGTTCGGTCCTTTAACAAATCAACGTTCTTCCAGTGAGAGAATATCATCGTCTAGTGAAAACATCTTTCTGACTAATAAACATTGATTAGTCTCACTCTTATATTTTTATGTAGATTGTAATATTTTCTCAAAAGGTTGAATCATATCCTATAGCAGTAGTTCTCAGCCTTCCTAATGCTGTGACTCTTTAATACAATTCCTCATGTTATGGTAATCCCCAATCACAGAATTATCTTCAATGATACTTCATAACGTAATTTTGCTACTGTTATGAATCATAGCATAAATATCTGATGTGGAGGATATCTGATACACAACCCCTATGAAAGGGCCATTTGACCCCCCCACACACACAAGGGTCAAGACCCATAGGTTGAGAACTACTGTCCTATGGGAAAGTATGATTTCTTTTTCTGCCTGTGGGCAAATTATTTTGGAAGTAAAACATGTAAAATTTGTGATAGCAGATATTTTTAGAATGTGAGAATGAAATAAGGGCTGCTGGTAACTCAGTTGGTGGAGTGCTTGCCAATCGTGCACAGATACCTTTGCTTGGAGCCCACTCCTCTACAACCCGGGCAGAGTGGCCCACAGCTGCAATCCCAGCACTCAGGAGCGGGAGACAGGAGACTCCAATGCAGTGTGCCACCTTTGCTACAAAGCAAGTCAGGGACAAAGCCAGCCTGGACTACAAAGCCAGCCTGTCATAAAACATGAAAGGAGAGAGAGAGAAAATAGAATGGTTTAAAGCAATTAAAAGTGTGGGTATTGGAAGAGGCCTGTCATTGAAGCAAGGCTGATGTGTGACATTTCCAGGCAGTGTTAGAATCTATAATTTATGTATGAAGAAGGTCAGCTCTCTGAACCCTCAGTTCCTACTGCATGGCTGGCTGCCAAGTCACAGCACAGGCCATATGCGAGTAAAGGAAAATTCCAGATCTCTCTCAGATCTCTCTGCTTTCCTATTGGAGTCCATTTGTCAGGGGGAAAAAAAAAAGTTCCTCTAATGTCTTTGAACAAAAGGCAAATGTCACAGAGGAAGGAAAGTCCCTGGAAGATAGTCCCCAGAGACCCAGGAACAAACGTCAGGAGTTCTCCTGAAGATCTCCTGGGTCTGATGTCCTCTAGGGTCCTGGTCAAAACACACTAATAGCAAAAAATAAAATTGCTAGAACATTTTAACATTTTTTTACTCATCTTCAAAAGGATCATCTCCATGAAGAAAATGACAGGGCCCAAACCTCTCAGTGCCTGAACAACTCCCTCTTGTAGGAAAGTTTAGCCAAAGTATGGTAGGACAATCAAAATAATCAGAGGGCTGGTGCTCGGTGGCACAGCGCTTAGCAACATGTGCTCTGCTGGCGGGGGCCAAACTCCAGCGGAGCAGGCCTCAAAGGGCATCCATGGAGTCGGAGTTGTCAGCCTGTGACTTGTATACCTGGGAGTAAGGAGAAACACACTCACACACTCTCTTGATGGTTTTCTTCAGACCTCTTTTTTATTCCTCTTTTGTATTTTCTCTTTCTGTGTTCCATATTCTCTTTACTCATCTCCATTCAGAAATGTTTCTTCTGCCCCTTTTGATTTTTTTTCCTTCTAACTTTATGCTTTTTATACTCTCATTCTTGATGTTTTCCTTCTCTCACTCTCTTTTTTCCCTTACAGCTTATATCCCCCAGCAAAATCATTCAAGCAGTATAAAAATTACAATGTGGTTACATTCTGTTTTTCAAGTCAATGATTCCAATAAATACAAGAAAAAAACAGCATGTTTTCCATATCCCTTAACATGATTAAACATTATATATAATATTGAATATATATATATGTAAATATAGGTATAGATACAGATTAGATAGATACAGATATAGATGTAGATATAGATATAGATATAGATTACAAGTGAAAAGTGAAAAACAAATGATCCCAAGCCACTTGTTATAGATTATCAGTATAGGTAAGCAAGGTACCTTTTACTGTCAGGCTGAGTTTTGTTGCTACAAAGAAAGGACCAATCACTTTTCACTTTATTACTTATCTTGAAAGGTAATCTTATAAGGATCACAAACCTAAACTTTTATACATGAAAAACATCATTCAGCTCTACTTCAAATCTTTAGGGTGTGTACCCACTCATCAATAGTTTTTTGTTTTTTGTTTTTTTTAATATATATCAGGAGATTAAGGGCAGGGATGGGTATAAGGAATTAACCATCACCTTTGGTCATCAACCAATCCTAGCAAGAAAGGCACTTCAGCTAATGATAATTGTGATGCTTTGTTCTTGTTCCTTGACCTTAAAGAGTTCCTTACTCAACTGTGTGCCTTTCTAAAACTTCAGCTTATCCTCTTGGGTTTTTTACCTCAAAGCTATTTATCAAAAACACCTTAAGCTAACTCTAAGTTATTCTCAAAGCTTTGTTTTAGTTATGATGCACTCTGAAACCTGTGAACACATCTCTGAAGATTAAAAGAATTTAAGCTACCTGGGCTACTGGGATTCAATTGTTTTTCTTAGTCATTAGCCTAAGCCACAGTCCTCAATAGAAATGCATGTGTTCTAGCTGTGTGACACTTCCGTGCATTTATTTTTAACCATCAAAGCTCTATGTAAACTAATATTATTAGTATCAAGTACAGCTTAGGAAGAAATCATCTTCATAATAATCCACAGGTAAAAATGCCCAGTAGAATGGGATGTTTCCGTGAGATACACACACTACATTACAGGCAGTGGGGAATCTCTCCACACCCATTCACACATCAGATTCCAGAGAAAAATGGCAGCAGCAAACATGTAAAGAAAGGCACAGCAGAAGCAAAAGACATTCTGGAGTCTGTGGTCTCCGGACCTTGCCTATTTGAGATCCACGCATCAGAGGTTTTCTCCTGGTGGGCTGACTCCTTGAACTTCAATTGCTTTCTGCTGCTCCTCTGACATGGCCACTGACACACATATGAGACCCTGGAGGCTGGATCTTCATCACTGGAAAGAAATCAGAAAATGTACAGTTTGCAGGTTTATTGGGGGGAAAATTGTTTCATAAATGACACCAGAAAAGAGGGGGCTGCAGAGTCAGCTCAGAGGTTTAAAATGCATACTGATGTTTCAGGGGATCTTAGTTCAGTTCTGGGTACCTACATTAGGAAGCTGACAAATGCTTATGACTCTAACTCCAAGGAAGCCAACATCCCTGGTATCCACAGGCACCTGTATTCATATGTCCATGCTTACTCAGACATATGTACATATATATAATTTAATTTTTAATATTGTTTTAAGACACTAGAGAAGACTCTGCATACAATGTCCAGAACATGCAAACTAATGGACAGCCATTGGCCCTAATGATGCCGCTAATCCGCCAAACTCAAATTATCCCAACAATAACAAAAAAAAGTCACAACCTTATATTCTATATTCTATATAGTCTAAGGTCCTAGTGGGCCAGGATGAAACACATCCAGATCACTGAGGAAATGAAGTACATGGTTACATTTAGATTAAATTGAGGCTATTCAAGAGCTATCACCTAAGGAGACAAGTTCTATAGATGGGCTCAGCCAATGAAAAGCCTCAGAAATAATACTGTTTTGGCTCTTGTGTGTTGCTGTAACAATATGTCTGAGACCAGGGAATTTATACAGAGTAATCATGCATTGCTTATAGTTTTTCAGGCTTATAGTTTTACTGGCATATTTAGTGTCTGGTATGTGTATTCTTTATGGATGGTGCCGTCTGTGTGCCAAAGGACACTTGCATTCCCCATGTCCTTTGAAAAGGCAACTGTTTTCTGCTTTAATGAGGACGGAACCCTCGTGATCAAATTACCTTCTGAAGGCTCAATCTCTTACTATTGTATTGAGAATTGAGTTTCAACATTTGAATGGGGGGAGGGGTGGATATTCAGATTGTAGAAATGGCTAATAGGAATCAATTTCCTGAAAAAAAAATGAGAAATTCCCTACAGTCATTTGTGTTGTGAACAATGCATAAAAATGTGTTTATGAAACCTCTCAAAAAATACACTTGCTGCAAAATGAATTAACCACAAAATAATTAAGTTTGGAGACCTGAGATCCTTATACAAAAAAAACTGAACACCCAAGTCAGAAATGCATGTTATGTATGTGCATGTACATGAGTGTGTATGTGTGTGTGTGATCTGAAAGGTTGTTTGCAGGTATATTTCCTTAAGTGATGTCAACGAGTATGTCATCAATATAAAAATATAACTAGGACTCAATTCTGCAAGCAGCAACTTCCCTGAAGGTCACCATATTGAAAAGATGTTGACAAAAATACAATGTCTCATTAGTATTTCTCAGAATATTAGAGCGAAGTTCATAGATATATCTAGAGGGGGAAAACATCCCAAAATTCTGATTTGGATAAAAACATGTATTTCCAATGCCACAAATATAATTAATTTAAAGATTGACAACTGAGTCTGGGGGCACAGATCTATAATTGTAGCTACATGAGAGGCTGAGGTATAAAGATCAGAAGTTCAAGTCCACCCTGGGTTTCAGAATACAAAACCAGGCTGGGGAACTTAGTGAGTCTTCTTCCTCAAGTCTCAAGAAAAAAATAAAATAAATAAAATAAAATAAAAAACGGGCTAAAGTTTTCACTGTCTGATAGAGTGGTTGCCAAACATACATGCTCAGGATTCAGTTCCAACTATAGAAGGAAGAAAAGGAGAGAAACCTTCACCAACAGGGTTATCCAGAACAGAATATATTCAGATAGTATGTGTCACACGTGTGCATGCACACACACACACACACACATACATATACATACATACACACACACACACACACACACACACACACACACACACACACACATATATATATATATATAGAGAGAGAGAGAGAGAGAGAGATTGCCTATGTGGAGGTTAGGGTTATACAGAGAGAAATTCATCTGTAAGTTCTGTTACTCTAGAGAACCCAGACTAACACTAATGCATCAAAATAAAGGCACAGCATCATTCACCAAAATAATCCCAGACATGGGCCATCGAGATAATTCAAATGTCTATCAGGAGCTGAAATGGGGTACTGCTAAAGAACCATATGCTGTGTGTGGGTATGGAGGGGGACAGAGGTGGCCGGTAGTGGAAGAAAAAACGGGTTGGGTTCTCCTCATTCTTGGAAACTTTATTTCATAAGACTCGGCATTTCGATAAAGCCCTGTTGTATAACAGTATCCTCCTAGAATGAAACCAGGAAGAGGTTTCCACCAACTAAGGAACCTGGAAAGGACACTCTCCAACCTGTTGAGCTGCCTGTGCTTTAGGTTCCCAATTTGGGAGCTGTTGCCCATGCTGAGGTGGGGTGTGGTGTGATGATTCAGCTGTCTTTGAGTCACTTTTGATCCTGTCAATAACCTCTCATCCATCTCCTGTAGGTAAAACTAACAAAACTCATTGGTTCACCTAGAAGTGCTTTGATGGTATCTGTACTTGGGTCTGTTGTGGGATCCCTGTGGTAGTTTGAATGTAATTGTCCCCCCCCCCCATAATCTCTCAGGGTTTGGCACTAATTAGGAGGCGTGGCTTTGTTAGAGTATTTATGGCCTTGTTGGAGGAAGAGTGTCACTGTGGGAGTGTGGGCCTTGGGATTTCCTATACTCAGGATACTTCCCAGTGAGTCAGTCAACCTCCTGTTTCCTGTAAGCTAAGATGTAGCCAGCAACACATCTGCCTGCATGCCACCATGCTCCCACCACGATGATAATGACCTGAACCTCTGAAAATGTAAGCAAACTACCTCAGTTAGTTTTCCTTATGAGTTGCCAAGGTCATGGTGTCTCTTCGCAGCAATACCCAAGGTAGAAGGAAAAGACAAACAATTGGTGGTTGCCAGCGGCATCTTTGGCTGCCTCTCTCCACCATGTGGGGGCAGTCTAGAGCCAGGAGGGGCAAGTGAAGAAAGTGATTCTTACCTGATGACCATACCCTACAGCATTTCAGGTTTCAGAACTAGTGAATTGAACCCCAGAATCAGATTCTGACCTGTCTAGAATCTAGCCTTTTCTTAAAAGATATGAACAAGCAAAAGTGTACAAATATAGACTGAACAGTTAGAGATTGAATTATCTAAAAAATAGTTTGATAGCTGGGCGGTGGTGGTGGTGCATGCCTTTATTCCCAGCACACAGGATGCAGAGGCAGGAAGATCTCTGTGAGTTCGAGGCCAGCCTGGTATACAGAGTGAATGCTCCAAAGCTACACAGAGAAACACTGTCTCTGAAAAAAAAAATGTTTTACACGGTACTTAATTTTCTTAAATATGTTAGGCATATAAGTAGATGGAACAGAAACCCACTATAGGAGTTATGTAGCTGAGAGAATGATAACGTAGAAACTTACTTGTCATAGCAAATGCATTATCTAAGGGCACAGAGAACTGTCTAGAAAGATGGCCATTTGAGTAATAGGATTACTACAAAATTTGTGTTTTATTAGGCTTTTACGTGTCACCCCAAGTTCACTGTCATGATTCTAAGTCCTTCATAAAGCTCAAAATATATACACAAATATTTCATTTGCAGAAAATAAGTTTAAGCAAACCTTGTTAATATGAGAATTAACAACTTTGTGTCTTCATTTTCACCAGTGTGAAATCCCCCATTTGTAGCTTAGCTTCGTTGTGACTCTGAGATCATGTGGTAGTTTGGATGCAAATGGTCCCCATGTGGTCATATATTTGAATGCTTGGTCCCCTGTTGGTGGAATCATTTAGGAAAGGTTTGAAGGTGTGGCCTTGCTGAAGGAAGTATATCACTAACTGGAATCACTGAAATGTCCCCATCCCTACATTCTCTCTGGCACTTAAATAAGTTATTCTGTGATGAACACATAGAAGGACATGCCTGTGAAGAAACCATCTCGAGGGAGTTAACCCAGTCACAAAAAGGAACATGGCATGTACTCACTCATATATGAATTTTAGACCTAAAGTAAAGGATCACCAGCCTACAATTCATACCACCAGAGAAACTAGGACACAAGGAGGACCCTAAGAGATTCATACAAGATCCCTCACAGAAGGGGAAAGGAACAAGATCGCCTGAGTATATTGGGAGTGAGCGGGAGCAGTGAGTGGAGAGGGAGTTAGGAGAAAAAGAAGGGGAAGAGAGGAGAACATGTGGGACCAGGAAGATTGAGTCAGGCGGTCAGGGGACGAATAGTGGAGAGCAAGAAAAGAGATATCATAATAGAGGGAGCCATTATAGGTTTTAAGAGAAAACTGACTATAGATAAATGTCCAGAGACCTACAAGGATGATCCCAACTAACAATCTGAGCAACAGTGGAGAGGCTACCTTAAATGCCCTTTCCTGATAATGAGATTGATAACTAATTTATATGCCATCCTAGAACCTTCATGTAGTTCTGTTGGAAACAGAAGTAGACACCCACAGCTAAACACTGAGCCCAACTCCTGGAATCCAGTTGCAGAGAGGGAGGAGTGATAAGAAAAGAAGTCAAGACCAGGCTACAGAAACCCACAGAGACAGCTGACCTGAACAAGTGGGAGCTCATGGATACCAGTTCTATAGTTGGAAAACCAGCATTAAACTTACTTAGATCCCTCTGAACATGGGTCTCAGTTAAGCCTGGGTAGTCTACAGGACCTCTGACAGTGGAACCAGGATGTATCCCTGGTACACAAAAGCACTTTGGGAGCACATTCCCCATGGAGAGATACTACCTTAATCTAGAAGCAGGAGGGAGGACCTAGTCCCTACTCCAAATTTTGATGACCCTTCCTGGAAGATCTCACCCTCTCTGTGGAGTGGATTGGGAATGGGATGGAAGAAGGGGTAAGGGAGGCATGGGAGGGAGGGAGAGAGAAGGAACTGGGATTGATATGTAAAATAAGAAAAAATAATAAATAATTTAAAAAAAGAAGGACATGCCTGGATCATCAAGAAGTCCCCCAGATGCTGGTGATGCCATGATTATTACCATCATTGTTATTGTGCTGGACTCACATCATTTTAAGCCAGTTCTTATTGCTGCATGTAATCAATTCAGCTGCCCTCCCACCCCTTCCAGGGATAAAAGCCCAGGTGATTTTCACTTTGTAGCCACAGGGTGGCAGCAGTACTTCATAACTTTAACTTTTCTCTGACCCACCCCCCCCCCTGCTAAATTTATTTTGTTGTTAGTGGTGTTTTGTTGCTTTTTTGTTTTGTTTTGGGGTGTTCGTTTAACAAAAATTATATACATATGTATGATCTGAAATATGTATACGTTGTGGAATGGCTAAAGGGAGATAATAAACACATGTAATACTTGCTATTGTTTTTTAATGAGCTCAATTAAATTCTAGTTCCTTAGTGATTTTCTTTTTTTGGTTTTTGTTTGTTTTGTTTGTTTGCTTGGTTGGATGGTTTTTCAAAACAGGGTTTCTCTGTAGCTTTGGTGCCTGTCCTGGAACTGAATCTGTAGACCGGCCTGCTTCAAACTCACAGACTGGAATTAAACGCAAACTTTGCCTTGCTCTTAGTGATTTTTTTTTTTTTTTTATACTCAATACCTGATTAACTATAGTCTCCATGCTGACCAACAGATCTCTTGAACTTATTCTTTCTGGAAATTTATCTTTTGACCAACTCCCCAATCTCCTACCTAACCTGGAACTCTGGTAACTATTCTTTGAAATGGCTAGTTCTTAGTTCCAGAGGCTCATCAAAGGCAAGCCTCCTAGAGCCAGTTCCATCAGCTTGGACAGAGTCAGAAGACAATGAAATCCTTCATGAACTTCAAAGAGTGAATAATTGTCTGTGGACTGCTCAGTTACAAATAAGACATCTACAAAACACACACACACACACACACACACACACACACACACACACGGATTATTGCAGAAGAGAGGGCAGAAAGCTTGTGAGAGCCAAAAGTCGAGGAGAATCCACGTGTTCTGAACACAACAGGATGAATGCATTTTATGAGTTCACAACTGTGGTTGCCTACACAAGATTAAGCCAGCTTCCATTCCAGCATGGAGGAGGAAGAGGCTCATGAGCCCCTACCCCTAGCTAAGTGAGTACTATTGATAGTCATAGGAAAGAGAGTCAAACTTCTTTAAAGGCAAAGCCCTGGTAAGATGGCCCCATGCTCTGGTGGATGGCCCCACACCCATGAGTATATGGGTAGCACAAACTGGGATCAGTGGATTATTAAAACACAACACGACAGAAATATATAATATGGTGAGTATAGGACTGGGAGGTGTTAGGGGAGGGGTGGAAGGCAAATATAGTCAAAATATATTATGTATATGTATGAAATCTCAGAGAATCAATAAAGTACTTTGGGGGGGTGGTTGTTTTGAGACAGGGTTTCTCTGTGTAGTAGCCCTAGCTGTACTAGAGTTCACTCTGTAGACAGGCTGGTCTTGAACTCACAGAGATCTGCCTGCCTCTGCCTCCCAAGTGCTGGGTTTAAAGGTGGGTATCACCATGCCTGGCTTAAAATACTTTTAAAAGGTTAAAGGGGAGGTTTCCTTTTATGTTTATTTTCATGGAAATTTAATTTGTTCACGGTTTTGTGGGGGGAAAAAATGACCTGCTTTGGCTTCTGTAGGTCTCAGTAATTAGCAAGATGGTAAACCAAGAAACAACTCAAAATACGTGATTGTTTATTGCACTCCTGCCAAATTCAACCACCCCTGCAGTGTACTTTCCTCATTACTGTTAAGAAATATAATGAGAGTATAAGTACTATATTGGAAATAGAGGGCCAAGAGGAAGAAGCCATATTACTTTATGCTTAGTCCTGTCTGAATCCCTTTTCTATTTCTATAATAAAAATGCTTCCATAATTTATGAAAAGAGAGGGGGTTTGGGGTGGTGATGGTGATTTCTTTGTTTTTGGTTAGTTGGAGATTTTATTGTTGTTGGAGGTGGGGGAAGCTTGTCTATTGATCTTGGAGACAGAGAAGTAATTGCAATAGTATGACGTGTCCCTGGCTTCTGATACTGCCTTACAACATGGCTGGAAAGTAAAGGGAGAAGCCAGCATGTGCAAAGAGGAAGTCTGTGAACCTGAGAAAGGACAGAGGACAGTGAATTATTTTGACCTAACCAGCTGTTGTATAGCACTGTCCTGTGTGCAAGCTATTGCCGTCTTGATGAGTTCATCTGTGACTGCTTGCAAAAGACAAAGCTAGCCTTGTAAACTGTTGACTATCCTTCACAGAAGAAGAGATTGGAAGAGTCATTTGAGCTTCACTTGAGTGTCCATCCAGACATTCCACCAAGTCATTTGTATGCAATTCTGCCCTAATTGCATATGGCCTCTGGGTCTTTGGGGGAGAGGCTGGAATATATTGTTTGGGAGGGACTTCAGAAAGAGAGCTCCATCTAAGAGGTTTTGGGAAGCCATTGTTCATGCAGGATGAAGATTTTCCAGTGTGTCTGCCTTGTAGTAACTACACTCCTGACAGTAAACCATCACCCATGCTCCTTAAATAAGCCCAATAAACCCATTGGTTCCCCAGGAGGAAGTTGGTGGAATCCTACTATGATTTGTCTTTTGGACCTTAGAAGGAAAGAATGTAGACATAGCCTAGCCTAGTGTCCCAACAAAGAGATTTCACAACACCAGCTCTCTTGGTTACCAACCCATTCCCTAGAGACAGACACTAATTGACCCTTTCCAGGGTAGTGATCTCGTGACCCTTACCACCTCCTACCGCTGTTACATGGAGGACCAAGCTTTCAGAACATAATTCATGGGGCAACTAACTACATCCAGTCTGTGGCCAAGCTTAGGATTCATTTTTCATTAACTTTTGTAGGAGGTTCAAGGTGTATATCTAGAGTCATTTTTATTTCATATATTCTTCTGATTGTTCTAGCACAATTCATTGGAAAGACTGTCCTTTCTCCTCTGACCACCTTTCTGCATTTACCAAAGATTAGTTGTCTGCATTTGCCTGACTCTGTTTCTATATTGTCTTCTTATCCACTGGACTGTCCATACGTACAGCTGCTGTGCTCAGTCTTAAACAATGCAACTGTCTAGGAAGTTTTGAGATGGGGTAGTGAGAATACATGAACACTTACTAAATTAGTTATCCTAAATTCTTTGCATTTCATATAAACTTTAAATTCAACTTGTTGATCTCTATTAATTACCTTACTAGAGTTTTACTGAGATTTCATTGACTCTATAGTTCAAGTTGGAAGCAGTTGGCATATTAGCCAAGTTGCATCTTTTAACCCATCAGCATGGAATAGCTGATGTCCGATTCGCTGAAAAAGCAGGCTGCTGGAGTGCCTAACTTAACAACAATGACTGCACCAGAGTTAGGCACCAGATGAATGGGAAAAAGAAATAAAAAAAAAAAAAAAAAAGGAAAGGACTTGACTCTCCCAAGTGTGGTGGAGGAGACAGGTTATTGTAGATAAAAAAGAAGAGCATAGCCAGAAGCATCTGGAAGAGATCAGAGTGGATATAACCCAATTGAGCCGGGACACGAGGAGAGGTGGGAGGGAATGTGGAAGAGAAGAAAGGAGCTGTCAACCAAGAGGAACAGCCTGGACCAAGAGACTGGCATAGTCAAAACGACTGAATTATATAGGGAAGGGCAGTCCAGCACCTAGATTAGAGACAGGGTAGGGGCTAGGGTATGCCACTCAAGAGGGCCCTGTAACAGGCAGAAACTGAAGGATACTGGGAGAACTTGGAGGCCAGCATCTACTTTGATATCTTAAATAGGTACCTCTGCTGTTTGTCTTGGATTTGAGACCTAACACTTGCTTGCATCTGATAAGGCCCTTCTTGCTGCTTCATGCCCTGGTGGAAAATAGAAGGGTAAGAAAATGGAGAAGGGCATTCTTTCATCAGAGCCTACTCCTGCGATGAGGAAGTTACTTGAAGCTGTCTTGATCACAGCATTCATTCATGAGAATGGAGCCTTCCTAATCATATCCTGTCTTAAAGGTCTCATCTAAGGAATACATACCAATAGGCATGCTAGTGTGGATGGAGGAAAGCTCAGGAGGTTCTAACCCTGTGCAAAGACCTGCAGGCCGCTAAGCAGTGCTGAGAACCAGAGAACTAGTCATACCCAGGGAAAACTGTTGGCCAATACCAAATGGCCGTTCCTGAAGACATAGACATGCAAGTAACATTATACCGATTAAGCAGGCTGTATTTATGTATTTAGTGAAATCTCTCTCACACACAAATAAACACACCACACAGTTATATGTAATCCAATTAAATAAAAAGTGACCATGAGCAAAGTGTGGGGGGGTGGGCAGGGTTCGCGGGAGGGTTTTAGAGGGAGAAAAGTGAAGGGGGGGATAATTTATAATTATATTTTCAAAAGATTAAAAGTTATTTAAAATATTTTTAAATGTCTCATCTAGCAACAGTGTTGGTTTATGTCTGTGTTCCCAACATGAATTTGGGGGAGAACCTTGAAACATCAACTTTCAGCTCTTGTCCTCCAACTCATGCCTTCTCGTGTGTTCTTATTGGAAGAATTCAGAGTTCCTCAGGAGGAAAAGTGACTAAGCTGAAGGTTACAGGGCCCCAGCATATTTCAGACAGCCACGGGCAGGAGGTAATGCCAGGAAAACCTGCCGACTCACACGCACTAATGTTAAGATACGAATGTGGAACTTTGGTGGATTCCATGGCAGGTAAGGATGATGGAGGCGGGGGACAAACATGCAAGCTGACAGAGCTTAGTGAGAAGCTTTATGAAAAAGGGAAGGGGGGAGGAAAGAAAAAAAGAGAAAGAGAGACACAGAGACAAAGAGATAGAGGACAGAAGAGAAATGGGAGACAGGAAAAATCCTAACTGCCCCGGGGAACAGCAGGAAAGAGAAAGAAAAGGTAAATGGGTGGGGGGGTCTTTCTTTTAAAAGGCCCTCTGCACTTGCATTCAGACTAGTAGTATAAGAACCCTGGGCTGACCAGGGTACTGCCTGAGTGTATTGGGCCAGGTGGCAGGGGCAGGCCAGCATGATGCCTGAATCTTTACACTTATTCTATATAAACACAAAGTCTAAACTTCTACAGCCACCTGAGTACTTCAAAGTGCAAAGTTTCACCTGAACGAGCTCTGGGAGACTAAGGTGACATCTTTCAGAAAAGTCCTCTCCAGATCGGAGCTGATGACATAATCAAACTAGACAGTGTGGCGGCACACTCTGTAACCCCCGCACTCAAGACAGACAGAAGATCATGAGCGCCAGGCCAGCCTGGGCTAAGTACTGAGACCCCTGTCTCAAAAAAATAAAAAGTCAGAAAAACAAGGAGGAAGGAGGCAAGGGGGCAAAGAAGGGGAAGAGAAACCGAAGGGAGGGAAGTAAAGAGAAGAGGAAGGAGACGGGGGAGATGGGAGAAAGAAGAGAAGGGATTAACAAATGGCTTTCTTCTAGAACATGTCAACAGAGCAGTTATATAGTTGACATCCCATCCCTTAAAAGAAGAAATAACCAAGAAGAAATGGTTACTGGCCTCAAACAAATGTAAAATTGAAAGAAAGGAAGAAAGAAAGAGAGAAAGAAAGAAAGAAAGAAAGAAAGGAGAAAGAAAGAAAGAAAGAAAGAAAGAAAGAAAGAAAGAAAGAAAAGGGATCAGAGAAAACAACAGTAGCCTTAAGGCTTGAGAATAGTCCTCTGAGTCTGGCCCATCCTGGTCACTCCTGGGTACATCTGGAGAGCCCAAGGCCTCAGGCAGCCCTGCTGTAGGCAGATGTTTCTTTCTTTTACCTGCTGGTTCCCAAATAACCAACAAATGCTCTGCCAATAGCTCAGGCGTGTTACTAGCTAACTCTTACATTTAAATTAACCCATATTTCTTATCCATGCTTTGCCACATGGTTTGGTACCTTTTTCTCAGTATGGTATTCCCATCTTGCTTCCTCTGCATCTCTCTCAACTCCTCTGACTCCATGCTTCTTCCCAGAACTTTCTCTGCATCTAGCTTTTTATTAAACCAATCTGAGTGACAAAAGGATTATTCCACAGCACCCTGCCATTCTGGTTTCATGAGGCTTGGGCTCACTAAAAGCTCACTGGGGCTGGAGTTACAAGAATTTTCCCAGACTAATGATGCAGACCATTAAGGAGTGTTGCTCCACTCCTTAATGGGGCTGTCTGTGGTGGTGCACTTCTATTTAGATACTTTTTGGCATTTTTCACTTCTGTTTGCATGACCTAGCAGTGCTTATATTTGTTCATTATTTTTCTCCATTCAGGTCTGCAGCACCTCAATCATAGTTATGTTGGAGTCCCCGTCTATTCTAACATCTGTGTCACATCTGCTTCATCTTTTCAAACTCTGTTTTTGCTTACCACATAGCAGCTATTGTGACTTTTACTGTATCTTATGTCAGGCAAATGGAAGCTGATCTAAGTAGACTTTGATATGAGGTGTCCTTGTCTGGAGGAGTTGAATGTGTTTGGTGTGTGCTGGTACCACAGGCAACTATCTCCAAGTCCACATTTCCATCTGCCCTTTTAACTTTGGGTTTCCCTATATGACCCTCCTCAGAAAGAGTCTGTGTCTTCCCTCTATAGTCCATGGTTATTACACAGTAGTCCTTTTCAGTGGTAGGTGTGTGTGTGTGTGTGTGTGTGTGTGTGTGTGTGTGTGTTATAGGATGGCTATAAATGCGTAAAGAGGCAAGGCATTTCAAAGAGGCCTGAGAGGCCAAAGCTGAGAAAATAACTAGGAAGTGAGAGTCAGCAGGATTGAGATGAATGAACCAGCTGGATTTCTCTGGAGAGCTACTGCTGGAGCTATCACCTCTACTATTGCCTTTGTCACCAGTAGTCACAGCTGCAGAGCTCAGACCAACAGCAGCGAGGGAGGTTTCTGATCCAAGGAGCAGGTGGAGGATTGACAGTAGAGGACAATTTAAGCAACCCCCATCAGCAGCCAGGACCAATCTGAGCTGAAGTCCCTGTCTCAATGAGAATTCTCTGCCTGTTTGCCTCTTGACACCCTCCAGATAGATGGGGCCCACTGACATTGAGGTGCTAGTTGTCCACCTCTTTATGGGGTCCAGGTAAGGGACTTATACTCTCTCCTTGTCTGCTGTGCCCAGTAACATCTTGGGCCTGGTTTTTTTTGATATAATTTCCACATGTCTGTGTGTCCTTACACCCAATTCAATTCACCCAGATAAAATTTCTACTCCAAGGATTACCTCTTTTGTCAGTCTGTGGCACATGAAGGTGACAGACAGGTGGTACCATTCACGTGTACACTGGGTGCAGTAGTATCCTCCTTCCTCAAAACAGGGCCAAAGGCTACTTACAAAATGGAGTTTGTCACAGGAAGGCAGTGTCTGAAAGTCCACGGTTTTATACAATATGGAGTAACTGAGAGCAGAGTACAGCATGATCTCAACATTAACCTGAGGTAGAGTACATAAAAGTGATCAGCATCGTGCCAAACAGATCACAAGCATGTGGTAATTTGCAGTTATCATTATTATTCAAATAATCACATCAACCCAAAGCTGTTGAGAGCCTAAGTAGTGCTGGGCTATGGTGGCAAATACCTTTAATCCTAGCACTCAGGAGGCAGAGGCAGGCAGATCTCTGAGTCTGAGGCCAGCCTGGTCTACAGCCTAAGTTCCAAGACAGACAGAGAAACCCTGTCTCCAGGGGAAAAAAAAAACAAAAAACATAACCAGTGAGTACCAAAGCATGAGCCAAGTATGCTTGATGGCTCACACCAAAGAGAAGTTGGAGCCAAACATGATAACATACATCTGTAATTCTAGCACTTTGGAAGCTGAGATAAGTGGATCGCAGTTTAAGACAGGCACTTTCTATGGAAACAGAAAAGAAAGAGAGCTTGAGCTAGGTGTGGTGGTTTAATTCTGTATGCCCAGCTCTCAGGAGGCAGAGCAAGGGGTATTGCTGCAAGCCAAGACCCACCCAGTCTGCATATACATTTCCAGGCCAGCCAGTGAGATCCCAAAACAAAAACAAAGAAGAAGAAAGAAACAAAAGGAAATCAGTGCAACATCCTTCTCATCTAGAAGAGGAACAATAACCACACATGGTGGGGTGACTCCATACTTCAAGACAGGCACCACAGTCCTGGAAGCATTTGAGTCAGGAACACTGGTTTTGGAGGGCATGGGAAAAGTGGATTGTCCTGGACTTTGAGATATAACACAGGCAGGAAGTGTAGTGACAGAGGTCAGACCCATGGACTCAAGAGGGAAATTATCTAAACAGCCCATCAGACGAATCCAGGCGATATTCTTCAGGGAGCCTTTTTAAGTCCTGTTTTTTATTTTTTTTTATTTTTTTTTATTTTTTTTCTCTGCCAAGGCTTAAACTGGCCAGCAACATTCCTGGATCATAAAGGAAATACCCTGGGGTTTCTTAGACTTGCTCTAAAGAAAGGAAATGTGATATCTACACAGAGAATATCCTAACACACTTAGAAAGGCCATAAGCACTACTTGGTGCCTCCTACATTGCACAAGCACCACTAAGGGAACTTAGTAAGACCTACCCATTCACAGCAATTTCCTTACAGCTACATTACAGTCCAGAGATGTGACCATTTCCTAGAGACTATAAATCAACCCAGGTGCTTCTTCCTATAGGGGTGGGTCAAAGCCTTCAGGAAGAAAATGGTATCTATCTGGGCCTTCATGGAAAGATGTTTGTTTTGGGCAGAACAGAGGCAGAGGCTGGGACTAAGATCATGTCTCAATCTAGGAAATAAGTCGGCTCCTCATTCAGTTTGTGTTTTAGGCACTTTAAGGAGTGCCCTTGTACAGGATTCTGGGGCTAAGACCTGGAATGCAATGTCTCATCAGCCTTCTCTACAAATAGATACTGTTACCTTGCTTCCTTCTCAGAAAGCACAGACTTACTGAGATAAACAACCATCTGTGCTTACAAAGATAAAGGCTTTTATGTACAGAGTTCAACCCTGACTCCATGACTGAAATTTAATAGCTATGCAATGTTGATTTCTAAAGAGATAGGACTGAAAATGTAAATTAGAATTGAGGCAAGGAGGCAATCCAAGAGTTTGGTATTCAGTGATACCACCTACTCTGCCTGCAGAGCAGTTTCAGGAACTCAGATAAGAGAGTCTCTAAAAACAGGAATTTATAGCTTCATCCGGCCCAACTAGGAGGCCTAGAAAGCTGCTCAGAGGTAGGGTGGTGCAGGGACTGTGTGTGCTCGTTCTGCCATTCTTTGGCAGACACGCTGGGCTTCCGCTGGGCTTCTGCCATCTTCAGAGCCCAAGGCACTACTTATTCAGTGTGTGTGTGTGTGTGTGTGTGTGTGTGTGTTTTCCAGTAAAGTAAGAAACTCAATATCACAGTAAAGAAAAGAAAACTCTAAGACTAATGAGGATGTAGAGGTTTACAGGTGTGTGTGTGCATGTGTGTGTGTGTGTGTGTGTGTGTGTGTGTGTGTGTGTGTAATGTTATGTCTGTGAGTGTTGGGGAAGATATTTGCAGGTCCATGTATATTTATCTACTATGTGGGGGGGCACAGAGATCAGAAGGGAACTCATAATCACAACACTTGTGAGTCTGTTGATGTGTGTGGGTGCTGGGATCTGAACTCTGGTTTCCTGGCAGAGCATTAAGTGTTCTTCCTCCCACTCCTCCAAGTTCTAGCTGTCCTGGAACTTGCTCTGTAGACCAATCTAGTCTCAAAATCAGAGATCTGCCTGTCTCTGCCTTCCAAGTACTAGGATTAAACTCTGAGCCGCTTCTCCACCCTGAGTTTTGTTTACTTGCATTTGCTTGTTGTGATTTGTAGAAGCAGACCACTGGATTTTCCATTTACATTTACACAGTTCGGTACATTAGTATGTTTACATTGGTACACAAGACTTCCAGAAGCAGTTTGTCTTAGAGACTGAAACCCAATCCTCATCAAATGATTCCTTGTTTTTCATCTTAACTCTGCTTTTTGTCTGTGAATTTGACCTGATATTATACATACTTCATAAAAGTAGAATACTGTAGTTATGGTTACCCTAAATATCTCAAGATATTCCACTTTTAAGATGATTGGAATTAATTACTGGCTTGGGATTTTGCTTAGTGATAGAAAAGTTGCCCTATGGGCAAGACCCTGACTTCAATTCCCAGGACCATGAGAACAACAAGACAGTTATAATCATAGGAAATATAAATATTTAATTTAGTATGTACCAAGGACTGTTCTAAGTCTATCTATGTGATATTCAATTAATTCCTTGTAACAGCCTCTGTAAGCATGGTTACTTATTCTACAGACAGGGAAATTGTTCAGGAATAATAATTTGCCTGAGCCATTGTCATATTTTGTTTTTTGGCTTTTTTGTTTTGTTTTGGAGTTTTTTGTTTTTGTTTGTTTGTTTTTGTCAACTTAATACAAGCTATAGTTTTTTGGAAAGAGGAGCCTCAACTAAGATTGTCTATAGGCAAGTCTGTGGGACATTTTCATGCTTAATGATTGATGTGGAAGAGTTCTCACTCACTGGGGACAGTACTATCACTCGGCTCTGGGGTATATAATAAAGCAGGCTAAGCAAGCCATGGGGAGCAAGCCAATAAGCAACATTCCTCTATGGTCTTTGTTTCTGTTTGTCTCCCAGGTTCCTGCCTTGATTTTCTTTCTTGGATTCCCTTGATGTAAGATGAAAAAAAAAATCTTTATTCCTCCATTTGTTTTGGTCATATTATTTTGTCACATTTGGAAACCCAAATGCAGACATTCACACAGATAAATATTGATTGGAGATTATATTATATTTCAGGATGCTAGGTGTTGTGAAGTACCTCCCATCGTGGAGTACTATAGAAAGGTGGCAGAGCATGAGGGAATTGTGCCTATAAGTATCGGTAAATACTGGAAAAGGATTCCATTCGCCATTTGTACAAACACTCTAAAATATTTATGTGGATTTATATTGAACCAGATATGAAAAATTATATTAAGGAAAACCAAATATTATTAAAACTTTTAAAACAGGATAAAAACAGTGATGCATATCAGTTCTCTATGAAAAACTTGAATATTATGAAAATATTAAGCCTTTTAAATGAATTTCTCTAATGTGTTTTAAAATATAAGCTTTTTTTTTTAAAGAATAGATTAGTCTTCAAAGTAAAAATATGAAAGTCACTGCTGTCCACTTGGCTATTGTTCCCATAGTTTCTTTTGAACAGAACCACAGTCAGGTTCAGCAGTGTGTAGATAGGATTTATTTTCAAGGAAGGTGGACTCCTATCCCATTCTCATGAATTATGACAACTTGCTGCAACTATCATGCACTCTCTCATCTTTGCTAGTGATTTGTCCAAGAATGGGTATGTCACACTGAGCTAGAGAGATGGCTCAGTGGTTTAGAGTATGCACTGTTTGTACAGGGGATTCAAGTTTGGTTCCCAGTGTCCATTTTGGGTGGCTCACAATTGCCTGTAATTACAGATTCACAGAATCCAGGTCTCTAGGGGCATCTGCATTCTCATGTACATCCCCACACAAAGACACAAACATATAATTTTAAAATAAAACATACCATTTGAAAAGGGGTATGGGTGGCCAGAGATATGGACCAGTGGTAAGAACACTTGCTTCTATTGCAGGGGATCCAAGATTCTGTTCCCAGCACCACACGGAAGCTCACAACTATTTATAATTCCAGTTCCAGGAGGCCCTCTTGTGGCCTCCAGTGGAACTGCATGCACACAGTGTACATACATACACATAGGGAGAACACATACATATAACATTAATTTTTTGAAAAAGAAAGCTTTATAAGGGGAAGAAAGATTCCTGCCTTTGGATATACTTGTTGTGTTCAGATCTATACAGTCATGTAATGACAATGAGGACAGTGAGGCCACAAACAGCACGTTATCAAGAAGCTGAGAGTGGGGAGGCAGAAGGAGTCTTTATTTTTACTCTAACCTTGGAAAGCTACAGTAAAAATTTGTGTTGTTTAAACCAACATCAGGCAGTTTTCTGTTACTTGTATGTAAATGGGATGTAACTAATAGAACTTTAAATTTTTAGAAACATGAATGCCAGGGAGTATCATCACCATTCCCACCAGCAGTGGTTGAGATTTCCAGTTGACATTCTTGCCAACATTCAATAAGTCAATCTTTCTGTGTGTATTCTGTATGGACCCGTAAAGATACTTAATGGTTTAGTACACTGGTCCTATAGTGGTTTGAATGAGAAATATTCCCCCACGGGCTCATATATTGGAATACTTGGTTACCAGTTGGTAGCACTATTTGGGGAAATTACAGACCTTTATAACATGTAGGCTTGCTGGAAGAAGTATATCATTAGGGGTGTGCTTGATGGTTTATAGACACACCCTGTTGCTTTCTGATCAAGATGTAGCCAGCCCCATGTCTGCTTGCATGTTGCGATGTCCTCCTATGATGACAATGGCATATACACCTCTGAAAATGTAAGCCACCCAATGAAATGTATTTCCTTTGTAAAAGTTGCCGTGGTCATGGTGTCTCTTCACAGCAGCAGAAACCCTAACTAAGACACACCCCAATTCCAAAGTTCTTGCTTTCTCTGTTTCAGTGTTAGAGATGAAAGATGTGATCAGCTGGCTTGCTGCCACCTGCTGCCATGGCCTCTCTGCCAAGTGGACTCTAATGTACCATGTGGCACTATAGGCTGGAACTATATGCTGATTAAATGGACTTTCTTCCTTAGGTTGCTTCTGGCCATGGTATTTTTAGTGTGGCCTCCTGCCTTCTCTTTCCTGGACTTCTCTATCATTGTGTCTCTCAAGAGCTGAGTTCCAACGCTTTCAGTGATATTGAATGTGTTTAACATTCCCTGGTATCCTTCCTGCACCCTTCAGGTGCTACCTGGGCTGGAGACTTAACTCACAACAAGCAGACCATTAACAGTGAGGGGGTTAGGTTATTAACCGTTCACATCTCAGGCAAGAAAATTGTGACTCTTAGGAAAAAACAATGACTTGGTTCTTTTCATAGTGTAACTTCACTTGCAAGAGAGAAGATTTGAGAAATGTCATCTGCCAAAAAGAGTGTTACCCTTCACAAGATGTACCAAAAATCTAACAGGTTAAGATAGCTCATAAAAATGTCTCTGATGTGAACTAGAAGAAATTTCTTCAGTTTTGATGATTTCATCTCTCCCAGCTCCTGCACCCCCACCTTGCTCCTATTTTAGTGATTTTTAATTATAGGAACTATTTATTGTGTGTGCTGCATGTGTGAGCCTTGGTACACTCTTATCACAGCATGTACATGTGGAGGTCTGGGGACAATCTTAGGACTCAGTCCTCTCCTTCCACCATGGCTTCCAAAGATCAAATTCATATCATCAGGCATGGATGCAAGACTTTTACCTGCTGAATCATCTTGCTGGCCTTGGTTTTTATGCTTCTTTAAGAATAACTGTTTGCTGGATTGGGCAGTGCTGGCACACACCTTTAATCCCAGCACTCAGGAGGTAGAGGAAAACAGATCTCTGTGAATTGGAGGCCAGCCTGGTCTATAGAGTGAGTGCCACGACAGGCCCCAAAGCTACACAGAAAAACCCTGTCTCAAAGAAACAAAAACAACAAAAGAACAACTGTTTGCTTTTGTATTTGGTGTGAACCAATGTACACAACCATATCCTTGAGAACCCCCTACAAAGAAGAAGCCACACTGAATATATAATCTACTAAAGCAGAAGAATAGGATGAAATCTCCCATAGAAAACATAATTTATAGATATTAGTTACTACTGACAGAAGAAAATACAGGGGGCAGAAGGGTCGCTTAAGAGCATTTTTATATTCTGTATTAAAGTGCAATGGTCACTTCATGCTGTAAGAAGGAATATTTGCATGAATCAATAGTTTAATTAACAGTAGTATGTTCTGAGTCATCACTCTACACCTTAGATGGCCCTAGAGAAGTATCCAGAAAATGTTATGGAGGATAATAATGAGAGAGGCATGACATCTCATGTGTCTGATCACCTGACCAGAAAGACAAGAGTAAACTATAGAATTAATTGACTGCTTTCATTTGCCAACCCCTATATAATCTGCTAGCTGGAGATGACATTATTTCAGGGACTGTTTTATTTCAGGGAACTCATTTGCTGCCTTCTCAGACTGTGGACTCACTGAAGCATCACTTAAAGATTTAATTCTTGACTCTGCATATTGGTGTTTGTCATGACAGGCAACACAAATTCTGTTATTCCAGTTAAAATGTCATTCAAATGGAGGGGGCTTTAGATTATGGGCATGAACATAGAAAGTGTCTGTGGACCAACTCAAGTTTTTCTATAGTTCCTTCTAAAGACAGTTCTGTGCTTAGTGATTAGTACCTTTGGTACTTCAATCAAAAGAGACGCCTACACTCAAATATCAGTCATCTTAATCATCTAATAGTCCACACCACCCCACTGAGTCACCATGCTGGAGAGGCAGCTTCCAGTATTTAGGAACATGTTTTCAAGCCTAATCTTGGAACAGACCTTTCAACCTTTCCCAGGAAGGGAAACTAAATCTTTCTTTCTCCAGACAATATATAGATTCTAAATCTTTTTGTTTTCCCCTAGAGGACCACATGCACAGGTGCATTTGGAGAATACTTTCTGCACACGTGGCAAGTCATCTACAACATTTCCATCAAATCAATCCATGGCTTATCCAGCAAATTATTTATATTGATAGTGTCTTAAGTAGGGTTTTCATTGCTGTGGAGAGACACTGTGACTATGGCAACTCTTATAAAGGAAACATTTCATTGGGTGGCTTGCTTACATTTTTCAGAGGTCCAGTCCTTTATCATCATGATGGGGAGCATGGTGGCATGTAGGCAGATGTGGTGCTGGAGCTGACAGTCTTTACAGTTTGATTCAGAGGCAATAGAAAGCTGACTGACTGTCACATTGAGTGAAGCTTGAAGCGAAGACCTCAAAGCCAGCTCCCATAGTGACATGCTTCCTCCAACAAGGCCACACCTCCTAATAGTGCCATTCCCTTTGGGGGCCATTTTCTCTCAAACCACCACAGGTAGACAGCTATTATCATCATAAAAGGATTTGTTCATTGTGACCAAAGCTGTAATTGTGTCACATAATGCTGGGCTGCCTTTCTAAGGGTCAACTCTAACTCCTTTTGCTTGTATAGCATTAGGAGTTTCAGGTGTGCCAAGACTTAGCAGGAATACAGTCATGCCATTAGCAAAAAGAGGTAGTCTCTCCCCCCCCCCCAAGTGTACACTGATTATTTGCTTTATTTGCATTTGTTTATCCTCCACTACGGATGCACAGAACTAGCTCATTAAAATTGGTATCATTTGTGATATTTGTTTTTCAGTCCTGGTAAAGAACCTATTTTTAGGACCAGAGAATATAACTCAATTGCATAAAGCCCTAGGTTTGAACCCCAGCTGATGGGAGATGCCATTATGTATATACGTTTCTCATACTGGTTAATAATAAAGCACTGTTGGCCAATAGGAAAGGAAGATAGGAGGGGCTAGGAGACAAGGAGGAAATAGGAAGTAGTAAGGAGGAGTCAAGATGGAGAGTCTGAAGAAAGCAGTATGCCGCCGGCTCCCCGGTAAGAGAAATACATAGATCAGCAGAAATGGGTTAATAATTAAGGCAGAGCTAGCCGATAAGAAACAAGTAACCGGGCCAACAGTATTGTATCAAATACAGAGTCTCAGTGTGTTATTTGGGGCTGGTACGGCAGCAGGACAAGACCAGCGGCGGCAGGCGGAAAAACAGTACACGTTACAAATGGCGCCCAACGTGGCTAAGAACTTATACTTAAAATTTAACAAAAGCTTAAAAAAAGGATTTTAGAAACAAAAGAACAGAGACAAGCAAGGTTTCTTGGTATCAGCATTTTTCTCTGTTGGACTCTGCTTTGCAAGAGACAAGCAGATATTTGTGCGGCTCCTTTAAGGGAAGATTCCTGACTCAGCTTAAGCGGCAAAAAACCGCACAGCTTTTAAATAACTCTGCTAACAATTTATTGTTGTGTATGAGAGATGGCAATGGCAGTGACCACATCTCCAAGCCGGCAGCATGCTTTCTGGGTGGCAGCGCAGACCAAGGCGGTGAGCACAGCTTTCCATGCTGGCCGGTAAAAGTACCCGCCACCATCTTTGGTAAACCGCGGCAGAAACAAAGACTTTCATCTTAACAATGTTGTTGTTTAACAGATAAAGACTCATGGCCAGAAAAAGATAAAGATTTACAGTAGAGACAGATTCACATTAAGAAAAGGTGCTAAAAGTTTACAGTGTGTTTTAAAAAAAAAAAATACATAGGCTTGGGAGAGAAAAATAAAATGGTTTTAAATAGACAAAGAGGAACTGGGTGTTGTAGCACACGCCTTTAATCCCAGCACTCAGGAGACAGAGGCAAGCAGATCTCTGTGATTTGCAAAGTAAACCTGGTATGCAGAGCAAATTCCAGGACAGATAAGAGTTACACAGTGAAACCCTATGTCAAGAAATAAAAAATAAAAGTAAAATAAACAGAGTAATAATAAAGCCACGTAAAGATGAAAAGCTCAGAGAGAATCTGGTTACTGTATGCTATAGTGTTGTCTCTGCATTGTTTGACTGCTGAGAAAATAACAACTGATAAAGGAAATGCTGCTGAATTAATTCAATTTATATATTTTAAAAATGCTTTGACTCAAACATTTAAGTTCAAGGACAAGTTACTGGGGAAAAGGATTTCTATTTTTGTTTCCACAGAAAATAAAAAGCTGTGGATTCCTTCCAGACTAATGTGGTTTGAGCAAGCCAGACCGCCTGAAACAGAGTTCCTGATGATCCAACATTCAAAACAGCTTGAACAAGGCAGACTTGCAGACTACAGCCAGGATTTCTGCATCTTCTTAGGATCCCCATGACAGCGCCCCCTATCAGCAGGAAGTAGTTTGGAAAGAACAACGCCCAAATTCCCAAATATTGTTTATAAATGTTTGGTTTCATTTAAATGGACTTGGTTATAAATGGTTAATGATCACAGCCAGTTCTTTTTAAAGGTAAAAAGGGAATTATGGTATAGATATGAATACTTTGTTTTGGAATGGATTTTCATTTATTGATACAATTTAAGGTCAATTTTGTCATATGTATATTTCTCCTCTTGTTTGTATAGCTCATTTAGAAATGTAATGTATAATGTAGTACAAATTATAGATAATTACCTATGATAGTCAAAGCTTAGAGTTTAGTTAGGGTTTTCAAGATACACAGAGATGTATTTAAGATAGATAGGAATTCTTCAAACCTTTCAAAGACCTACGGAATATGGCATTTAAAATGGTTTAGGGTTTTCGTGACAGTGAGACATAATTGCTCTTGACAATACCACCTGCACCAGAAAGGAAGATGGAATATGGACATCGAAGAAATACATTATGGAGTTTGCCTCCAATATGGCAAGACTAGCCATTTGGACAGGATACTGCTCTTGTCTGGACTGTTTGACTTTATGCTGTATAAACTGGACATGCAGGACCCACAGGAAAGTGACTGCTGATTCAAGATGGACATTGCTACAGAGTTCCTGCTTCATGGAAGAGTCTGCGAGACAGTATGCAGGACACAGAGAAAAGTGACTGATAAACTGCCAATACAAGAAGACAGTTTAAAGTTTCCTGCATTGCTGAAGAGTCTGCCAGACACACTATGGCCTATGGGCTGAAGATGGAAGATTACAAAAGAACTTTGGGTGACCAGGCAGTGAGTTGTCTCTGTCATTTCTAGGGCTTATATATTATCCTTCTGTGGTCTTTGAAGGAGTTGAAGACAGGTAGCTATGGTTATAGTTTTCATTAGTTAGGATTAAAGATTTGTTACTTAGACTTTAGACACACAAAGATAGAATAGAAGATGAAATATTTTCTTCAAATCTTGCTAAATGTTAATGGACTAAATATTGTTAACTGTGAGTCTTACTTGATAACTGTTGTATAATATATTTTGCTATGTTAAGGTTAAAACCCTTCTTTTTATTTAAACAGAAAAGAGGAGATGATGGGAGATGCCATTATGTATATACGTTTCTCATACTGGTTAATAATAAAGCACTGTTGGCCAATAGGAAAGGAAGATAGGAGGGGCTAGGAGACAAGGAGGAAATAGGAAGTAGTAAGGAGGAGTCAAGATGGAGAGTCTGAAGAAAGCAGTATGCCGCCGGCTCCCCGGTAAGAGAAATACATAGATCAGCAGAAATGGGTTAATAATTAAGGCAGAGCTAGCCGATAAGAAACAAGTAACCGGGCCAACAGTATTGTATCAAATACAGAGTCTCAGTGTGTTATTTGGGGCTGGTACGGCAGCAGGACAAGACCAGCGGCGGCAGGCGGAAAAACAGTACACGTTACACCCAGCAGCATACAAACCTGGTGTAGTAGTACATGCCTGTAATCACAAAACTTGAAAGGTAGAGGCAAGAGGATCAGAAGTTCAAGATCATCCTTGGCTATTCAATGAGATACAAGATGCATTCTCAAAAACAACGTCTTCATTTATTTGAATTGTTTTTATTCTTGTTTATTTAGGGATGCTATTGGGAAAGGTGATTTTTTTTTCTAAGTCCCTTTTGGCATGATAAAAGAGGATTTGTTACATTTAATGTGTCCATATAGACTGATAGATCTACTGATATCATCATGGTTTGCATTCTTACCCTGACAAAAGCAACTTAAGGAAGGAAGGAAGGACTTACCTGTCTCACAATTCTAGGAGACACACGGTCCATCGTTTGACCTAAGTTAAAGCGGCAGGAACTTGAAACAGCTTGTCATATCTAAAGTAGAGAACAAAGAAAGAGGAATTGGACACATGCTGTGGTGGTCTGAAAGAAAATGCCCTGCAAAGGGAATGGAACTCTTAGGAGGTGTGGTTTGCTGGAGCAAGTGTGTCAGTGTGTGGGTGGGCTTTGAGATTTCTTTTTTGAAAGCTTCTGTCAGTGTGACAGGAAGTCAACTGACTTCCTGCTTCCTGCAAAATAAATGCAGCACTCTCAGCTCTAGCACCATATCAGCCTGCATTCTCTATGGTCATAACGAATGGAACCTCAATTCAATTTTCTTTGTAAAAGTTGCCGTGGTCATGGTGTCTCTTAACAGTAATAAAAAACCTAAAGAAGGTACATGCTTAGTCTTAACCCAGCTCAAACCCAGGACAATCCTGCAGACATGCTCACAGGCCAACCTAACCGAGACAGCTTTTATTAAGATTACTTCCCTTCCCGGAGAGTGAGATCAACAACTAACTTCTCCATGGAGCCCTCAACTAATGCCTGTTGAAAATAGGAGCAAACACCCATACATAAACACTGAGTCGAACTAGAACCCAGAAGCAGATGGAGAGGACAAGACCATGCGGTAGAAGTACATAGAGACAGCTTACCTGAACAAGGAGGAGCTAAGGCCCACTAGACTGATAGCTGGGAAGCCAGCAGGGGACTGACTCAGGCCCCCCTGAATATGGGTCTCAGCCAGAAGGTCTGAGCAGTCTAAGAGACCTCAGACAGTGGAGCCAGGATGTATCCCTGGTGCACAAAAGGACTTTGCAAACATATCCCCCATGGAGGGATAACTGCCTTATTCTAGAGATAGGAGAGAAGCCCTAGTCCCTACTTCACAGGACCTGTCAGATCTACATGACCCCAACTGGATGGCATTCCCCTACATATGGAATTGGGGTGGGGGATGGGAGGGGAGGGTGTTTAGAGTGCATGTGAGAGGGCAGAGAGGGTAAAAGGAAGGGAAGGAGGGAGGGAGGGCTGGAGGGGAGGGAGGGAGGGAGGGAGAGGGAACTGGGATCGACATGTAAAATAATAAATTAAAAAAAAAAAAAAAAAAAAAAAACGCTTTGACTCCAAAATTTAAGTTGAAGAACAAGTTACTGGGGAAAAGGATTTCTATTTTTGTTTCCACAGAAAATTAAAAGATGTGGATTCCTTCCAGACTAATGCGGTTTGATCACGCCAGACCGCCTGAAACAGAGTACAAGCTGATCCTACATTCAAAACAGCTGGACAAAACAGCCCTACAGACTACAGCTAGGATATCTGAATCTTCTTCGAATCCCCCAAGACAGTGCCCCTTACCAGCAGGAAGTAGTTTGGAAAGAACGACGCCCAAATTCCCAAATATTGTGTATAAATGTTTGTTTTCATTTAATTGGACTTTGTTATATAAAATTAAATTAAAAATTATATATAAAAAAAAGACTACTTCCCAGGGAGGTGTGGAAAGATGCTAAGGGCCAGAGGTGATGGATAACTCCAAGGAAACAGTGTCTTCCAGAATACACAATAGGACTGATGTTCAAATGAACTCAGAGTCTGTGGTAGCACAAGATCTACACAAGTTTAAGCCAGATCAGGTCTCAGCACTGAGAGGGAAAATGGACCTGGAGCCCCACCACTAACATTGAAGCCATTAGCAATTGATACCTGGTGGCAAAGGTAAATCTGTTTCCTAGAGCAGGGTGGCAACCATACTCCAGGGCAGGCTCAATGCCCAGGAGTGTTGGCTAGCACAAAATGAACTCCATGTTTTTATCGTTCTTGATTTTGCTGTTTTGTTAGGCTTTTTGTTTTGGCATTTTTAAATCTTATTAATATTTGTGTTTTATGGGGTTTTTTAGAGAGAAAAGGAAAAGGAGGGAAATAGAAATTAATAGAGGGAAAGAAAGAGAGAGAGAACATTAGTTGGGTGGGCAGGGAGTTAGGAGAGATCTGGGAAGAGCTGGGAAAGGGGGAAACATGATAAAAATATATTGTATGAAAAAAAATTTAAATTGAAAAAAATGAAAATGGAAAGACTCTCTTCCCAGGTGACTCTAGATTGTGTCACAGTGACAATTAAAATAAATTGTCATGGCTCCCTATGGAAGGCCTCACCCTCCAGGGGAGCAGAAAGGGGATGGGATGTTGGTTGGCAGGGGAAACGGGGGACAGGAGGGTGCAGGAACTGGGATTGACATGTAAAACAAGGTTGTTTCAAATTTAAATTAAAAATTTCATAAAAAATAAAAATAAATTGTCATGAAAGCTTAAGTTATTATATTGTTGCTGAAACACTTCATTATCCGGAATGTAGGGGTGGACATATTAAAAACAAAAACAAAAACAAAAAAACTAATTGCCATTGTTAGAGAATCACCAAGTTTTCTGTTTCTAATTTTCACACCTCTGAAGTCATGTCATGTATTTCAACCAATGCTGTCCTACAATTACTACTGGATGAACAACAGGTATGACCTTGTTTCCGTGGCCCAAACACCTGCCAGTGTGATCATAACTGCTCAGATCATGGACCCCTTATTTGAATTATATGCATTTTGGGTTTTTTTTTAATTATATGTCTGTGGGTGGCAGGAGTGGAGGTGGCTGGAGAATGCACATTATGTACTTGCAGGTGCTATCGAGTCCAGGAGACGACATCAGCTCCCATGGAGCTATAGTTGCAGGTAGGTGCTAGAAACTGAACCCAGGACCTCTACAGAAGCAGTACACACACTTAACCACAGAGTCCTTTCCCCGACCCCTATGTACATTATTCATACTGTATAAATTACATTTCATTACTTTGTAAATATGAGAAGGCCCTTCAACATGCATGGAATCTGAGCAAGGAGACATAAATTTAATAAGAATAAATTGTCATCAAAGCTGATGTACTTTCCTTACATTCTTGCAAAACATCTGAAAGACTTAGGGTATGAAGGAAGAAAGAAACAAAGCACATAAAGAGAATCTTTTATCTTCATCCTGTTTTGGGCATTGAGACACATAGAAAAGAACTGTAGCATACTGTCAATGTTGCTGTATCTCTTAAAATGTATAAATACAATGAATATGTATGTGTTTTGCTTTTCATGTGTTTGTTAGTTTTAGCTTTTATTTTAAGATACTCTCAATAAGCCCACGTCAGTCTTGAACTCCTTTTTTTCTCAGCACTTCCCCCCAGTGAAGTGCTGGGATTCCTGGCAGGCACCACCACACTTAATTGTCTCACATGTTTTGAAAGACTGTCATTAAGACAGTCTTGAAGAGAGTTCTAGGACAGCCAGGGATGTGACACAGATAAACTCTGTCTCTGGGAAACAAAAACAAACAAACAAAAAAAGACATGACACCTGTCTTCCTCTCCTAACAATTCTAGGATAACTTTGAACAGGATGTCATCCACAGTGAGGGATCTTTTAAGTGATCAACTGGGCTGGTGCTGGCTGGTTGAGGCTATGACACTCAGGAAGCAGAAGCAGAAGAACCAGGTTTCAAGCCAGCCTGGGCTATATAGTGCTCAAAAGAGCAAACAAGCAAAACACATGCTCACACACAAAGAAAGAAGAGGGCATGCTGGGTAACTACATTTCTGATGGCCAACTGATAATATTGTGTGCAAACCCAGACTTCAGTGACTGAGTCTAAAAGTAGCAAAAAAAGAAAAAATTTTGGTTACAAAGAAATGTAAGGAATGCCTTAGCAAGTTTATTTTATTTGTGTTTTTCTTCTAGATCTGAGGTGATACTTATTGAGACCAATCAGATTACAACTTTATTCAGGCCATAGGACTAGACCTTACAGCAAAGCTCCAGTTCATTTATTTAAATGTGTAGTTGCCCTTCCTCCCTATGCTGGATCCTAGGAGCCATTCCAGAATGATCACAGAGGAATCCACCTTAAGCATGAAGCCAACATGTGGCTAACAGAGCAGGGAAACAAATCTGGGTTACTTGCACAAAATTTGAGATTTTTTTCTATAACTTGTAAATAAAACCTTTAATAAATAAATTATAAAACCTTTAATAAATAAATCCTAACTGAAGACAGTCTTAGTTAATAGGATAATAGAAAGTACACCTTAACAGCCTTCTTTCTTTAATATTGGGAAAGTGTTCCCATAACTCAGCCTTCATTTTGTCTTTGGTTCACTTGATAATCCACTGAGAAGTCTCTAGAAAAAGGGCTCAGCTGACTTTGCTGTGAGGCATACCATGGACGTACAGCCTCCTTGTGCTTCAAAATAGTAGGAAAAAAAAAAAACAGGTATGATGATGCACTGGCAACCTCAGCACTAGCAGATGCAGGCAGGACCACAAGAATGTGAGAACAAAAGAGTTGAATTAAGAATATTGACAAGTCAGGAAGGTGTGTGCAGCTGATCAGTACTCACTTGTTTTTGTGGTTCATAGAAAATTCTTGGTCTTAATTTGACTTTGCACAAGACAGAATATGGACGTGCAGCAATAAAATCAGGCAACATTTTTTTTTCCTTTTTTGCATTCAATGCTACCTGCTTCTTGAACTCTTCCCCCTTGAGCCCAAATGCTGCAGGGCCATCACCTTAGAGAAATGTGTCATGGATGCCTGCCTGGGTCACTGTTGAGCAAGCAGATGAAACCAGCTGAGTCCAAAGATGCTGAGCTCCGAGTGACAAGTCTGTATAAAGACTGTTATCTAAGATGCCACAGGCTTCTAGTCAGCTTTAACATTTACCTCCTTAGGTTTAAATCCTAAGGCTAGTCAGGCATGGTATAAATGGTATAATCCCAGCACGCAGGAAACTGAGGCAAGAAAATTGGAAATTTAAGGCAGCATGGGCAACATAGCAACACCCTGCTTCAAAACAAACAAATCTATTTTGTGATCTTTACATGTCTAGAATTACATTTCTCTTTAAATCTTTCAGGTTATGCAAAGTTTGGAGGGATTGTTTCTGGTTTGGGGTTTTTTTGTTTGTTTGTTTTGTTTTGTTTGCTTTTTTGTTTCATTTTGAGATAGAATCTCAGGTTGGCTTTGTATCACTATAGATTAGTTTGAACTTCTGGATCTGCTTCTGTTAAGTTCCAATTTCTGGAATTACACACATGTACTACTTACAAAGTTGATCCTGTGCTGGGAATCGAACCTGAACCCAAAACTTAGTGTAAGCTCTCTACCAACTGAGCTACATGCCCAGCCTATTATTCAAGGGTTTTGTTTGGATCCTTCCAAAATTGCTGAGCTTTACAAATAAGTTGTTGTAAGCCTGTGTTGGCTTTCCCATAACTTATTTTTCTAGTCTGCTGGAAGTTTAATGAGTTCAGCCTGTGATTTCTTGAACAAAAAGGGAACTTGGGATAGTGGTTGCATGATAATAAGCTCTCAGATCTTTATTTGAGATCCAGAGATTTGGGCTCTTAAAGAATCATAAATATTATCTTGGCAGTTTACATTGAGTAGTATGTATATCACAACAGGCTCTTAGTACTACCACCCTAGAATTCTACTCTTTTTAAACAGCATGGTACTACCAAGTTCTGAGTATTCATGTGTCAAGGAAACAGCTTTCTGTTTTATTCACAGTAGCTTCCCCTGGGGATCTTCCTCGCCTTTGCCCCAAGTTTGTAAGATTGTGGAGCTTTTTAAGTTTGTAAAACTTTTTATGTGATATCAATATTAATGTGTGATCTTGGGGAGGAAAAAGAAAAGAAAGATTGTGGCTTAATAGTGATATATTTGTATGTCAAGCTGACAAGGAGTCAGTTGTGCTAGCTAGCTTTATCTCAATTTGGCACAAGCTAGAGTCATTAGAGGGAGGGAGTCTCAACTGAGAAAATGCCTCTATATAAGATCAAGTTGTAAGCAAGTCACTAAACAGCACCCCTCCATGGTTTCTGCAGCAGCTCCTTCCTTCAGGTTTCTGTCTTGTTTGAATTCTTGCCCTAACTTCCTTCAATGATGGACTGTGATGTGGATGTGTAAAACAAATAAACCCTTACCTCCCCAACTTGCTTTTGGTCTTGGTATTTCATCACAACAACAGCAACCCTAACTAGGATAGTAACTGACAGAGCTACATTATCAGGAAAGCAGGGCAGGGACTCCAGCTCCAAGGGAATGGGGAACTTCGGGTGGGGGTTATGCCAGACGAGTGGGAAAGATTGTAACTCCCCAAAGTACCCACCTCATGGGGAAGAGAGGGCAAGACTATTTACAATTAGGACTGTAAAAACCACTGCTTTATACCAAATTGACAGGCAAACGATTCTTATATTTGCCTACAGTAACACCCGATTCTACAGGATAAAATAAAAACTGTCTGTCTGCCTGTCCAGCTGCTTCAACATTTCTTTGAAAACTGCTGTGACATCTCACTGCCTCTGTCTCCCCCAGCCCCGTTTTTTAACTCTTCTGTGTCAGTTAATCCTGTCTCTGAAACTGTATGGACACTTATTACAGAAGTGAGAAAAAGGGGTGAAAACCAGGTAAGGCAGTGCACGCCTGTGATCCCAACACCTGAGAGACAGTGGCAGGAAGACAAACAATTCCAGACCAGTCTGAGCCACATTAAATAAACAAACACAAATGCGTGAAAGACAAACCGGCCCCAGGGTAGCTCAGAAGCTGAGAGGAACTGGCTTTATCCTTAGAGCCAGTTCTCGGTTGCTTTTCTTTACTCGGATAACCAGCATTTGGGGGTGAAGAGGAATATGGGGTGAGGCTGCACGCCAGCAATTCTAAGGCTGCTACACACACACACACACACACACACACACACACACACACACACACACACACACGCCGGCAATTCTAAGGCTGCTACACACACACACACACACACACACACACACACACACACACACACACACACATTCACACACACACAGGTGCCTCTGGATATGACAGCACAGTGCCTCCACAGAGGTCTCTGTTCACTAAACAGGAGCGAAAAAAACTAGCAGCCCTGAAGCGACCCCAGTTCTACTGAATCCCGGGTCCCGACGGGGCGGGGCAGGGGCGTGTCTGTCACGTGGAAGTGGCGTGGTGGCGTAGGCGTTGGCTGCGCAGGCGCGGGGACCTCCTGGTCCCTTGTTTCTCGTTGCTCAGCTGCCACAGAGTAGAAGGCGGGCGGGAGGCACCTGCGTCCGCTGGCACAGCTCAGCCAGGCTCGTGACGTCCACGGAGGCGGGGACCTCGGGGCTCAGGTGAGAATCCAGGCAGGCCTGGGACCGCGGAGAGTGGATGCCTGATGGAGGATGCGGCTCCAACCTCCGCTCTCCGATGTGCCCTTCGCCCACCCCAGTCATCGGGACAAACCCCACGCTTGAGGCCCATAGACCCGGTCCCGGACTAGCGCTGGTGGTGTCACCCAACTGTCTGAATTGATGGAACAGAGGACTGGGGAAAACGCTTGTCCAACCTCGCGGGGAGGGGTTCTGGGGGCTGCCCAGAGATGGCAGTGGCTGTCCTGTCTCTGTGCTTGAGTGTCCTGTGAGGAAGTCTCAGAAGCACCTGTTCTCTGTCTCTTCCAAAGGTTACAAACCTTTGACTTAGAAAGCCCAGTTATGAATTCAAAACACCGCTGGGGTGTGATAAAGAGAAGCACCATGGCAGCCCATTCTCCGGGGTGTTTGTTAGGTGCTAAAGGAGTTAGTGGAAATGGTTTAAGGGAGAGCAAAGAAAGTTCAGGTGCCCCCTGGCAGGTTATGTGGAGGGAAATACTCAAGAATCCTGCTGGCACCATGCCTCCTGTCTTCACAGCCCAGTTACCCAGATATCACCTTATTTTTTTGGGGGGGGGTTCATTTTCCTTGGAGCCGAGTCGATGGTTTATTTGAAAAGAAAGCAATCACTTGGGCTTAATTTTGAAAAGCATTGTCGTAAAGTCTGCTAGTGGAGTCTTATATTCTCCTGCTGTGGCCCAGCCCTGGAGAAAAATCTGAAGTCCCCCTCAGAAGATATTCATCAGAAAATGTTCCCTTTAGTGTATTTGGGAAAACCATTGACTAATCCAGAAATGAGTATTAAACATCTTTAGCAGTCTTTGTAAAGAGCTTATAGTATCTTCCATATCTTTAATCCTCATTCATCTCTGTAGGTGATGCAGAAATTGTTCCCATTTTACTGATGCAAAACAGTGCCTGGTCCAGGTTCAGGTTCATACATTTTGCAGGAACTGGACCTAGATGTCCCATCTACTTGGGACCCTTTGTGTTGTTCCCACTGGGGAACAAAACATGCATATTCTCTCTCTCTCTCTCTCTCTCTCTCTCTCTCTCTCTCTCTCTCTCTCTCTCTCTCTCCCTCCCTCCCTCCCTCCTTCCTCCCTTCCTCCCTCCCTCCCTCCCTCTTCTTTCTTCAAGACAGGGTCTTCTTACGTAGTTCAGGGTGGCTTTGGATTTTTCAGAAGCTGTCTTTGGATTTGAACTCTTTCTCTCTCAGCCTCCTGAGTGCTGGAATTGCAGTCTTGGTTTCTAATGACTGTCTCAAACTTTTATAGCACCAGGTTTGGTTAGTTCTAAAATTCTAAGGCTCATGCCCAGGCTTTGTTAGTATCTCAAGTTAAAGGTAATTCTCCTGCTGGTTGACTGTGTCTCTGTGAAATGTTAAGCTCCTAGTCTGCTTTGATGGAGGCTTGTGTGTCAGGAACTGTCCTGGGGTGCTTTAGAAGGAGCCGTTCTCACCTTTGAGCTTAGTGGGCCCTGCCAAGGGAGATTGCAGCTAAGCATTGCCCTTTGCCTTTGGCAGGGCCAGTGCAAAAGGCAGTGTCGGGAGCCAGAGTTAACTCCAAGTGTGTGCTGTGGAGAATGTAGACACAAGGCAGGATTCCCCTAGACCTAGAACTTCCTTCCACCTAGGAAGCAGACTTGTAGTGACATAGCTGGAGAAGTTGTTCCGTGTTTGGTATCTGTTTTGCCCTCCTAGAACAGTGAGTGGATCGAACCCTACAAAAGACAGAGACAAAGACAATACTAAACCCAGTGGGGTGGTACTTGCCTAAAATCTCAGCACTGAGGAGCTGAGGTAGGAGGATGGCAAGTTCTAGGCCACCCTGAACTATATATCAAGACCTCGTCTTAAAAAAAAAAAAAAAAAACATAATGATGCCTTTTCAGTTTTCTAGAGTGCTAGAGTGCTGCTGTGCTTCTTGTTGTTTTCGAACATTCCTTCAAAATGTCCTCCCTCACCTTTCCTGAACTCAACCACAGTGGTCACCCTGCCTTAGTCTTAGACATTCGCCACCAGGGCACTCAGCTTGTTTTCCAGAAGATCCTAAGGTGATGAGGGATAAAACACCCTCTTGGGGCCAGAATGAGAGTTAGGATTTGGTTGCTGGAACCCAATGTATTTTGGTGGTTTGTCTTCATCTTCCTCTCCATATTCATGGAACTTGAGAGAGCAGGTCTTCTAAGCCTAGGCAAGAGGCCAAAACATCAGCTGCATGACCAGACCTTTGTGGGAAATCGCTTCTCAGAGAAAAGGACTTTCCCAGTCAGCTATATCCCTTACTCTTTATTGTGACTCAGTTTCCCCATTGCTGATTGTATTATCTTTTTCTCCTAGCACCTGTTCACAGTTCTGACTCTAGAGTCTCAGAGAAGGGCTGGGATAGAGCTAGGCGTTTGCAGCCCCTCCCACCACCACCATGAACAGAGTGACAGCTCCCTGCAAGTGGCCAGTTCCACAGGTGCTTGTGAGGGCTCTCCTGTGGCTCACTGTGTTCTTATACTCCTAAGCGGCCATTTACGATGACATCTAGAAATAGCATGGCCTTGTTACTGTGTATAGGCAAAAATGCAAAACAACTTCTCAGTAGAGAATGGGCAGTATGATCCTTAAGAAAACATTTGGCATTGGTTTGTAAGCTGCTTGCCAAGGTTTGGGCTTGGGAGAGACTGGGGTTCTCTCCAGACACCAGGCCCCATGCAAGAGGAGTATTGCTCTCAGCTTGCTCAAGGCCAATGATCCACTTTCAGCACTGGCTGGACTTGACTCTGATATATGTGTATGCTATTCTAGCTTTAGGGGCCTGGTTCATAGCTGGCTGTGTGGAACCTTGGGAATCCAAAGCAGGGTGAGCTGGCATGGGTTGGGAGTTGGGAGACCCAGACCTGAGTCCTAACTTTGGCACTAAAGCCGTTCTTACCCATGTGACTTTGGGCTAGCCAACTCCTCATTTACTCAATAAAGGAGCTGCTGAATAGAGCTTTAAGAGCTAAGGACAGTGGAGGAGAAGAGAGCTGGGAAACATCTTTCCAGTCTGTTCACTGAAGGCCTGAGACAAGGAAGCCATGCCTCTTCCTTCCCCTGTTTTCCATCACTTTCCTTTCTTCATTCCCCTGGGTCTGCCTCAGGCCAGCTTTTTCTGAGGTGGGAAGAGTCCCTGGGTGAGGCTGGGCAGGGCAGGTGTTTAGAATTTCTTGCTGTCTCTACATGTTTCAGACATGAGTTAACCCACCCAATGCTGAAGCTCTGTTTTGTTAAGACTTTATCGGTTCCTGCCCAGAGGCAGCTCTTTGAACCTGCAGAAGAAAATGAGAATGTGCTCACAAAGCAAGGCTCAGTAGTGCTGGGGTGCCCTCAAGGCTCTCTCTGTAGTAGTCATCGGGTGCTACCGAGCGGGGGCAGAGGATTTCTAGTTCCTTCTGTCTATTCAGTGACTAAACCCTGGGCTCCGCTGTGTCAGCTTCCCTTGCCAGTGAGCAGCAGAGATGGGACTCCCAAGTCATATAAGTGCCAAGCTTGAGTGTTTTCTCTAATGCCAGGCTAGCAGTCTCCAGAATTACCTTCCATGCAGGGGTAAAATTGGGCAGCAACAAACTAGTTCCAACTTTGCTCCACTGTGAAATTTCAAGAGTAAAATTCAAATCCCTTCATTAGGGGTTTGGTACATTACATATACTTTGCATTATCTATATTACATATAGCAGATCCTTGGTAAGTGCTGTTGATGCAGTAGTGAAATCAAGACAGATAACCAAAACACAACACATGAAACCCCTTCTTCACAGTGTGCAGAGGTGTGCATATGTTAACACATGTGTGGGCCCTGTAATCAGATAGAGCATTCAGTTGGCAGTGCCTTCCGGAAAGGGTTTTAGCAGAAAGTAGTATTTATGTTGGGTTTTACTAACAAGTAGGCATTCATCTAGTTGCTATGCAAGGTGAGGGAATGCTCAGTAAAGGAACGACTTGAGTAGTAAATAGTGTGGTCTTGCAAGCAGAGTAGTTTGGTGAGGGTGCTGTGGTGGCCAGGGATGAGACCAGAATGGTGGGCTGAAGTTAGACCCTGTCAGCTCTGGTTAGACACTCACTGTATGAGAAGCTGAAATGGAGGGTAGGGAGTGATAATATCATTCTAACTAGGGACTGGAGAGGTGGCTCAGCAGTTAAGAACATTGGGCTGGGCTTCCAGAGAGCCCGGGTTTGAATTCCAGTGCCTACAATTGTACCTCACAACCATCTGAAACTTTAGTCCCAAGGGATTTGAAATCCTCTTGTAGCCTCTCTGGCACCAGGCATGTATGCACATACATGCAGGCAAAACACCCATACATATAAATAAAATAATAAATAAGGAAGACTACTCTAGCTATGGCATAGAGAGTGAAGAGTAGAGAATCAAAGTAGAGCCTGGCCAAGTAAGTGCATTCAGTTCTGGGCAGTTTAGAGTATTGGGGGTTTGGGCTTAGACTATGGCAGTGAGGTAAGAAAGGACTAACAGACACATATGGGATGGACAGAACTCTGATCAAGTGTAGACAGTGAGAGCCAAAGCAAGGAAAATTGTCTCTAGGTGTCTGGCTTGAGCCCTTGGCTGGAGACTTGTGTCATTCCCTGAGTAGGGAGCTCTGGAAGAGAAGTCAATAGTGATGGAGGTCACTTTTGAATATACCGAAACAGATCCATATAAAACCCCCTCCCTGGAAACTTTGAGTCGGTAACAGAAATGGGGGGGTTGGAGGCATTGCCGAGCTAGTGGGTGGGGTGCTGGCCTTAGGTGAGGTCACCCAGGAAGAGTGTAGGCGTTCAGAGAAGCCACTTAAATGGCAGGGAAAGAAGGAAAAGAGAGGTGACGAATAGATACCAGGCAAGGTCCTTGGCAGTCCAGTTGACATCCTGAATGTATAAGAAGCGGGTACAGAGCAGGCTGCACAAAGGGCCATGGACAAAAGGACCTGTCCCTTTGGTGCTGTGAATATGACATGTGGACTGTGTTAAGACCTGGCTTCGTCCGCAGCCATAGCAGAGGGGAGTCTGCTGGCACTTAAGAAATGTTACAGTCTGCATGACTGCAAATGACTCAAGTCTTTGCTCAGTTTTTTGAAGGGCTAGGGGGCCTTGGCAGCTGGCCACTTCGATGCTTTCTGGAGATTAACCATTGGCAGCTGAAGGAGCCCCAGGGTTTCTGTGTGGCCCAGTCCTGCCTGTGGAGTGGCTAAGCTTAGGGGCTAGGCAAGACTCCAAAGCCCCACCTCCAGCCCTCCCTGAGCCTGCTCACCCTGCCTGCACACCCTGTGGGCCAGAATCTCTTGTCAGCAGCAGCAGGGGCGTGGGCACCGTGCATGGTAAGTTCCCAGGCTTGGCCTACTGAAAGATGGATATAGGAAAGGGGGCACCAAGCTGGATGGAGCATGAATGGGCAGCTGGGCCAAGGTGGGGTTAACAAAGAACAAGAATGTTGGGGCTCCACAGTGAGCTGTTTGTGTTGATATCAGAGGATGTCCCTGAAGTCTGAGGAGCCGCATCTCTCTCCTTCATTTTGGAGTTAAGATGATGGACCTGGGGATGATGGCAGCAGTTTGGCTTGGGGAATCCAGCTGGGTTCCCTCTACCTACCCTCAAGTCTCCCTGGACCCAAGCTGCCACTCTGAGCTCTTACAGCTGCTGTTTACTTGCCTCTTACCCAGCTTCACCTTCTGGGAGACAAGGGGATCAGATAACCCCCACGGGGTGGGGGTGAGTAGTATAGCTGTCAGGTGGGGCCTGCTCCTTTGTAAACAACTTTGCAGTCTCTCATTCAGAGAAACTGACCCTATCCTTAAGAAAGGGAGCGGGGGGGGGGGTGGGGGGGGCGGGGGGGGGAGAGAAGGGACAGCTGCTGTATGGTAAATTTCCTTTGCAGCAGGCGTCATGGGACAGTGTTTGATGGCTGCAAACAATAAACTGCCATTTGAAATTCTGCTAAAGATGGAGGCTCATGCCCTTGACCTCCCCCCGCCCCCCACACACACAGAGACCTACTTCTGAGTGTGTGGAGAGTCCAGGTGTGACAACAGGAGGCCTGTAAGCTTTGGAGCGCTTCTCCTGCTTACTTCAGATGGCAGAATTGCTACCCACTAGCCCTGTGGCGGTAGGGAGATGACTGAACTCGGAACCTTAGTGTTGCCCCTGCAAAGAGAATATTCTCTGCTTCGCAAGACAACTGGGAGAATAAACTGAAGCGAAGTTATGTCAAGTGACATTTAGAAAATTCGGGGTTACTGACCTCCCTGCTTCTCTGCCCAGTGGTCTTGGAGGCACATGTGGAAAAGCAGAAAGGTCCATCTAGGAATTAAAACCTCTCTCCCCATCCTCCCTGTGGCAGCAAGCGATCCAGGGTGCCCTAAGGACGCCAAGGGAGTTGTCATGGTAGGAGTGAGGTTGCTTTGAGCTCTGGAAGCTAGGCACTTCTGGCGATCAGTTTTCACTGCTTATCACCAGCCGAAGAGCCACCTGCTAGTGTGGGAGCATCAAGAGCCTGTTTGCAGAGAAATCTGCCCCCCCCCACACACACACAGGTACTGACGATAAAGCCTTTAATGCAGAGCCTGGACAGGGTGCTCTCCCCAGAGGAATGACTCTGATTACAGTAGGGGTGGGGCTATGGGTGGGTAAGAAGAAAAACCATTCCTGGGTAGCTTTAACATCCACATCTTGAATTCAAGTTGAGGTAGAGAGAGGAGAGTCTCTGGGGCATGCGCTTTGCATTCTTAGATGGCTGCCAGCACACAATCAAATCCTGCATGGGGGAGTTGAGTTTATTAGGTGGGTCCTTCCTACCCTAGACCTATCCCCAGGAATGGAAGCTCACAGAATGAAGTGAGGTCTTAGGGAGGCCTGAGAAGAAATGAGGTCCTAGGATGGCCGGAGAGCCACATGGAAACACAGGTGTTTCATGTGGCTCTCAGAAGGTGGGCTGGATGATGCTGTGACAGGGGTGGGCCATTTCTGGATTTCCTCTCTGCCTCCTGTTCCCAGTCAGTCTTCCAGTCTAGGTTCCATCATTCCTGGCCCAGACAACCTTTCACATTGTGAACTGTTGAATTCCACACCAATTTCAAAGCCACTTCCTCTGTTTCTGTGGCTGCCCAGACTGGCTTCTCTTCCTTGTGGCACCACAACCCAAGCGTTCCAACTCTGCCACGCTGCCTAACCTTCCTACTGACTTTTCCATTTCTCTGTGAACTGAGCCTATGCCTCCTTAAGGATCGCATCAGCAGGTCCATATTAAATAAATCTTGAAAATAAATGTCCAGTCTAGTTGAGTTGAATTCTCTTGATGTGATTCTTGAGCAAACAAGCCAAATGTTTGTCACTGGGTGGTGGGGAAATGGAACCTGGTGGCCTCCAATCGTTAAGTGGTGTTGCATTGGTAGGATTCCAGCTCCCTGGACTCCCTGCATTCACTGCTGGGTTCCAGGATTCCATTTGTAGATGTAAGCTGGCCTGTGCATCTTCTTACATAAATGCTTACACATCTGTGACCAGATAATAGCACTCATGTGCCCCTCAATTATGTACACCTGCCTGTAGTCCAAAACGGTTGTAGAGGTCCCAGCATTTCTTCAGGATACACGGGACTCCCTGTTTACAGCAGGTGTCTAGGAGCTATGATTTCCCTCCTAATTGTTTTGTGAACTGTAATCCAGTAATGTGTAACTTTGCCAAAGAAAAATTGGAAGCAGGCCTGTGGAACATTCTTTCCTGCTTCGACCAAGAACTTGATTGTATGTAAGTCATGTTCATCACTCAACTGTATTGAATCCATTTCAGTACTTGTTTGCAGTAAGCCATTGACCATGGATCATGCTTTGTGTGGTTCTAAGGAAGCCTTCCCTCCCAGCTGAAATCCCTTATGTCAGTGATACAGTAGCAGCCAGTTACTCCTTCAAACACCCACACTGGTCCCCTATTAATTTCCTTTTTTCCAGTGTATCAGTATCAGATTCCTCTTTCTTTAAGGTCATATTCATTCCACCATCCCTTACCTGAAGTGTTTTTTTTTTTAAATAATTGATTGATTGATTGATTTAATTTTAATGATTTTGATGATTAAACCTAGGATCTTGTTCACCCTAGGTATTTTCTAACAAGAGCTGGCACTATCCTCTTTTGCTTTGAGACAGTGACTTAATAAATTTCCCAGAATGACCTTGAACTGGATAGGATCCTCCTGTCTCATCCTGCTGTACAGCTGAGACACAGGCCTGTGCCACTAGATAGACCCGGCCTTGCTATTATTTCACAACTCAAATCTGAACTTCTGAAGCTGGCTTCAGCACTGGTTTGGTTTACCCTTTGCTTCCCAAAGTCACCACGTGGTTCACTACCTCCCTCCTTAAAATCCCCTCTCATTGCAGAGATGTGGATTTCCCAGTCTCTCCATCCTTAAAACACCCTCTCATTGCAGGGATATGGATTTCCCAGCCTTTGCTTGGCCTTTGGAGAATTTTCCAGGACAAATCCTGCAGGGTAGAATTAAATGTGGTGGGTGGGCGGTCCCTGTCCTCCTGTCCCCATTCATCTGAGCATACCGAGTCAAGCTGGGAGAAGTACTTGGAGAAGTACCAGGATGAGTGTGACCTTAGGGTAGTGTGAGAGTCAGCACATGCACTGGGTTTGCCAGGAGAAGGCGACTTAATGGAATACTGCCTTTTGGGGGTGGTATGTGTAGTCATGTTTTTCTTTGGATTAACCAGCTCACAAATAACACCATGAAGACTTATTAATTATAAACTCTTGGCCTTAGCTTAGGCTTGTCCCACTAGCTTTTATAACTTAAATTAACCTGCTTTTGTTAATCTACATTTTACCATGTGGCCCTTTTTAACCTTTCTTTCATTCTGTATGTCTGACTCCCTCTGTTTCTTGTTGGTGTCTCCTCTGTGCCTTGACTATCTCCTCCTACTTCCTCTGTCTCTGCCTGGAAGTCCTGCCTATACCTCCTGCTCAGCTATTGGCCATTCAGCTCTTTATAAAGCCAATCATAGCAAGCAATATATCTTCACAGTGTACACATATCCCATAACAGGGGTGATTCTGGATTTGCCACCTAGGACAAGGACACCCTGAAGCAGGGAGCCTTACTAGTGAGGTGACCAGGCTAGATTCCATAGGGCCTCCTTCCCTATGTAGACACCTTTGGCTCAGCCTCTTCTAAAGTATTTTTTTCTTTCTGACATGACCAGCCTCTACTCTCTGCCCTGCCATACATTCAAATATCAGTGCAGTTATGTTCTCTCGTGTGTGTGTGTGTGTGTGTGTGTGTGTGTGTGTGTGTGTACGTGCATTCGAGTGCTTGTGGCTTGGGAGGTTGGGCTGTGGAAGGAATGTCCTCTTAGATACTGGTGTTCTTAACAGTAGCCACTCTAGGTGATAAGCTTCAGAGAATATTGGCTTTCTTGTCAGCTGGTTTTATGCACTGGCCCAGTTGAAACTGTTTTTTTGTTTTGTTTTGTTTTTAACAGAAGCCTATTTCTATAATGAGTGAGAAAGCTATTCTCAGCTGGGTGAAATTGGCTGAGATTATCAGTCTACCCTGAGTGAGGCCCTGCTGGGCAGTGACTGGGGCTTTGATGAATAGAATGCCTCCCTTGTTTCTGGGAAATTCTTAAACTCAGGAGGAAGACAGGGTACCAAAACGAGTATCTTCTGATCGCAGATGAGAAAGCAGTCCCTACCCAGGGAGGTGATAGCTGAGCCACTTGTCACCCGTCGTGCATAGAAGGAAATGAGGTTTGTTGAGGAGAGGGATACATACACAGGACAGGACAGGCTCAGCAGCAGGTCACAGGGAGGCAGAGATGCAAGAGAAGCCCCTAGAAGGATGTCATTTCTCTAATTACTCTTGCTACCCTAGTGAGCTTCTTGAGATACAAACCTTTGTGTGTCTGTGCTTTTCCCACACTATCACAGTGAGGCTGAGATAAGAGGCTGAGCAGCTCCAATCAGTCTTGTCTTCCTCCTTCAGGCCCTCCTCCCCTGGCCCCCTGGCTGGTTGCCTTGGGTAGGAAAGAGGTCAGATTCCAGCTGCCTGTGGGAACAGTAACATCTTCCTTCTTCTCATTCTCCAGACATGTCTTTCCTCCAGGACCCAAGTTTCTTCACCATGGGTATGTGGTCCATTGGTGCCGGAGCCCTGGGGGCCGCTGCTCTGGCACTGCTCCTGGCCAACACAGACGTATTTCTGTCCAAGCCCCGGAAAGCAGAGCTGGAATATTTGGAAGACATAGACCTGAAAACACTGGAGAAAGGTAAGGAGTGACTGCCAGCCTCAGTATTTTTCCAGGGTGCTAGGATGCATATTTAACTTCTTTAGCTTTCTTCTCCAAATTGTTCCTTTTTCTTGAAGCAATATTAGAGAGAAATCTAATAACAATTTTTAAATTGCCAATAGTTATACCATCCCAACGCAATCATTTTTACTTTGCTATATTCCTTTCTATGCTTACATATAGTCACATAAATGTGATCTTGCTATTATTGTCTAATTTCTCTTTTTCTTATCAAAGTCATTTTTTATTCTCTATTACTGTTGCCTTAACTGCAATGATAAATTGCTCCATAATATCTAGTAATATTGTATCATCACTTAATAAGCCAGCTATTCCAGAGAGTATTGTAAGGAATTCCAAGTCTTTTGATAATGTCATAAAGAATAAGATATAATAAATAGAATTGTCTGAGTTGAATAAGCTCAAGAAACACTACTTATCCAATTCTGTGTTCCTGATGCTTAGTATAGGGCCTGGTGCACAATAAACATACGCATGTTGTAAATAGGGAGTCTGGGGGAGCTGTAGACACTTCAAGGTTATCCTGCCTGTGATAAAGCTGCAGCAAGCGAGCCGAATTTTAGGACACAGGAGCCCATGTGCCTGTCCTCAGGGCCCCACCTGGAATCCATGGCAGGAGCTGTGAGTCTCAGCCATGCCAGCTCTACCCTGGCCAAGTGCATTCCACACGGAGTTGAGGCTCAGTGGGGTTCAGCTGCATCCAGCTGTGGCAGGAGTTTCTTGGTAGACATGAAGGCTCACTGATTAGGTGGTCCTCTGGCCACTGTCCCCAGAGAGAATCCATCCTCATACTTTCAGTAGGTGAGGGAGTGTGGTAGCTCTGACTCATGACAGGGAGAGAGAGCTGCCAAGCTTTGTTCAGCTTTGTTCATCTTTAAAAGCCTCATAAGAGCCTAGTCTCTACTCCAAATGACTTGACAGATTTTGTTGATCCCTCCTGGAAGGCATCACCTTCCCTGTGGAGTGGGGGGGGGGGGAGTGGGAAGGGGTGACCAGAGGGCATGGGAGGTAGAGGAAACTGGAATCGATATGTAAAATAAGAAAATAATAATAATAATAAAAGCCTCATGTGACTCCAGCCTCTCCTCTCCCCTGTTTTGTTCACACTGCATCTCACAGGTACTTGGATACTGTGGGAAATACTAAAATAATTAAGGTCCATTCATGAGTTCTCACTAACTCTCCCTAGCATCTCCTTATTGAGTGTCTTCCACTTTATTCTGTTTATAACAATGCAAGCATTGCAGTTAACGTATTTTGACTAATTAAAAAAAAAACTGTTGATTTCACTGGACAGCCATTGCTCATACTTTTAATACCAGCACTCAGGAGGCAAAGGCAGGCCAGTCTCTTAAGTTTGAGGCTAGTCTGGTCTACAGAGTGAGTTCCAGGACAGCTGGGTCAACACAGAGAAACCCTTTCTAGAAAAAAAAAAATACCAAGAAAAACAAATTTTTAATTGTTCATCCTTTTGAATATGCCTTTAAGGATGTTTTTGGGAGGGGTGTCAAATATAAAATTTAGTGTGGATTCCACAGTATTATACAGTGTCCAGTGTTGCTAGCCATAAATAGAATTGCCATTTTGCTTGAAATTATTGCATTTTGCATGTTCTTGTTGAAAGTTGATTTTCATGGGATAGGAACCTTTGGAGTGCACGTTGGGATCTTACTTGGGAAGATGAGTCTTCCCTGTCTGTGCTTGCCATCTTCTCCTGGACTCATCCTGGTCCGCTCCTAGGCTGGGTTCTTGCCTGAGCTTGTCTCAGTGTAGTTCAGGAGCATTCCAGTGATTGGTGAAGGACTGGGCAGGCCTAGAAGGAGATAGTACCTCTGTATTTCTTCTCTTTCAGAACCAAGGACATTCAAAGCAAAGGAGCTATGGGCGAAGAATGGGGCTGTGATTATGGCTGTGCGAAGGCCAGGCTGTTTCCTCTGTCGAGCCGTGAGTGCCTTTGAGGATCTGTTGGAAGGAAAGCATTCTGACAGTGGGGTCTGGAGTATTTTCAACCAGGACCAAGGGCTTATGTGTTCTCTTGAGCCTTCTGTCAGTTCTGGATGCTTCTGTTATTTGCTCTATGCATTTATTTTGACATTGGCCCTAATCCTGTTTTTAACAACTTTATATATATATATCCTGGTGTTGTTAGTAACAAATCTGCTTTCACTGTCCTTCAGACCTTTTGCCCAATATGGTATCAGCCATGTCCTGCACAGCCTTTTCATTTAATCCAGGACAGCAACAGCAAAAGGAGGAAATTCTGAGTTCCTGTTGGTCAACATAGATGCTCACTTGTTGAAATAATGGTCTGGAGAGATAAGGAAACCTCACTGTCAACCATTAGGTGTTATGTGATGAAGCTGCAGCATTCAGAGGCCTCCCCCAAGGAGGCACTTCAGAGCATTTGTGTGTGTGTGCTTCTTGGGACCCACTGGAGTCCATTTCCACTGTAGATCATGGCAGCTCTTCGCTGAGCAGGATTTTAGTCATACCACTAATGTGCATGCGTTTGGTTTGTAAGCGTGGGTGAAGTTGAGGCTCACTTGCAGGGTGGTTCCTGGTTGGCCACTCCAATGGAAGCCATTCCAGTAATGGAAAACACATTATCAAGGCAGGAACTACGATAATCTAGAGACAAAATACTAGTGCAACAAGGAGTTTTGCAGTGGCCTGCGCCTGGCCTTGTCACTCTATAAATGAGTAAAAAGAGAGACAGGGTAGTTTTTAGGCCCGCCCCAAATTCTGAGATAACTCCTTTGACTAGGAGAAAATAGACTAGGATTCTCTTGCCATTGAAACCACTTGGCTCCTCAAGCAGTCCCCTTGGCCCTGTCAAGATCATCACTCTCATTTTTCTGGAAGCCTGGTCCAACATTAAGAGATTTCTTTCTGCTTATGATAAAGAATCCACTGATAATGCTGAGTGAGTACGTGCACAGATATACACACACACACATTTTGCAACACCTTACCATCAAGGCACCTCTTTTTTTTTTACTTTTTTTTTTTTTTAAGATAGGATCTCATGTGGCCCAGACTGACCTCACTTGCTAAGTAGCCCTTGAATTTCTGGTCTTCCCATCTCTACCTCCTGAGTACTGGGACTGTGAACATGCATTGTCATGTCCATTTTTCATGACATTAAACCCAGGGTTTCATGTATCCTAGACAAACATTCTACCAACTGGGCTACGTCCCCTGCCTGTGCAGGGCTTCTCAAGGTTATCTTGGAGACACAACCTGTTGTCACCATTCTTATTTTACACCATTCTTATTTTACAGAGGAGACAGTGGGTACAGAGGTTCCACAAAGCCAAGATGCCTGCTTATTGTGTGTTCACTTATTGCTGCTGTAGCAAAATGCCACACATATGGTGGCTTTAACAGCTGTTATCTTACAGGCTGGAGGTCAGAGTTCTTAAGTGGAGTCTGGTTGCATTCCCCTGGAAGCTGTAGTAAGAAGTCCAGAAATGCCTTTTCCACCCTTCCAAAGCCCACCAATTTTCTTCGCTTGTGGTTTCTCCCTCTGTTTCTGAAGTCAGCAATAGCTGCTCAAGTCATTGTCACGACACATACTTACAACACTGACTTTCTTCCTCTCTTACATTTAAGACCCCAGTGATGACGTTGGACACATCCAATTAACACAAGATCTTCCTACTTTAAGGTCAGGTGTTGTGAAGCTAAGTGCCCTGTTAGTCTCCCTGGTCATGTGACAGGTCACAGGCATTCAGAGTTGGTCATCTTTAGGGTTTCATCATTTTCTTTCATCTTGGAGGTGGAGGGTAAAGCTAGGGCTTTTAATTCCAACTCTGACATGCCTCCAGACACCAGCAGAGAAGCTGTTCTGGCTTCTGTTGAAGCCAGTAACACAGAGGGGGTTCCAGGATCAACAACTCTTGGTAATTGCAGCCTGTTTTCCGGTGTTCTTCTCTGTGCCCTGGAACAACATTTTGTGGAAACTTACAGTGTCTAGAAAGGTGGGTGGGTAGAAATGAATGACTCAACAGCCGCGTGGGCAGGGGTTATATGACTCTGTTTCCTCTCAATGGCTTTACATAGAGACATACCCAGGGGAAGAGGCCCAGGAAAGCAGTGAACCACATCGCCAACAGGTGGTCTTCAACCGTATCAGAGCCTGTCCCTTTTGCTCCAGTCAAACTTTGCTACTCAGTAGAGTTCTTGATAAATATGTTGTAATCAATTCTGTTTTGTCTAGCTATGCTTTTGTTTCTTTTTTCTTATTATAGAAAACATAGCTCTCTTGTCACACTGAACTTATATCAGAGGTGGGCAGGCTACATTTAAAAAAACTTCCTGGTGATTCTTTAATTACAACATCTAATGTGAAAAGGGAGGTGATTCTTTGGGTTGAAGACTTCCCATGACTTATGCAGTATTGTTTATTCTTCCAGTACATGGTTCGCAGGGGTCAAAGATGTCTGTATCAACTCAACTCTGCCACATCCTCTTCTCTGTCCATCTTTAGCTCTTTCTACCAAGTATTCAGTACCTCCAAACATCCAGCCGTCTTCTAGGCACTGAGGTGTCTATGAAACAAAAGACAGGATTTCTAACAGCAAGACATACTTAGGAATCTAAGTGACAGTGCCTGATGATGACATGAAGGCTTAGCATAAAAAAAAAAAAAAAAAAAAAACACAAGCAGATAGCAGAGAACATGCTTGCAATGTAGGACAGGTCCAGGAGGTCTTTCTAAAACAAGGATACCTTTCCAGTAAGTTAGATTAGAGCTGGAAAGAGAAGGAAGTTTCTAGCAGAGTTATGGGGTGGGGCTTGCACAGAAACCTGGTGGAGGCCACAGTCACATGGCCAGCATGCATGTGTCTGATGGACCCTTGGGTGGTTTGGTCTCGTGCAGGAATGAGCTGGAAGATGAGGTCACAAAACTTGTCCTGGTTGAGTACATTGGGAGCAGCCACTGTTCTAAAGGCTCCCTGGGCATAGCTCTCTTTCCCACTTTGAGAAAATAAGAAACCTGGAACTCCACATGAAACCCTGTCCCAAGGTCTAGTGCCTAACTAGGACAGAGACATGCTGGGCTACAAGGCCTGAGTTGTTTCTGGTATTTTTGTCACCTTTATTTCTCTGCTTAGTATCAGCCATGCCCTGGGCCATGATTTGTTTTGTTTTTAACAGCACAGCTCCAAGTGCTCATGTCCCTGAACCTTCTTGTTTTCTATAGGAGGCAGCAGATCTGTCCTCCCTGAAGCCCAAGTTGGATGAACTAGGTGTCCCTCTCTATGCCGTGGTGAAGGAGCAGGTTAAAGCAGAAGTGAAGGACTTCCAGCCTTACTTCAAAGGGGACATCTTCCTGGATGAAAAAGTGAGTGTGTTATGGCTGCGGGATGCCTCAGTGCTTAAGAGTGCTTCCTGTTCTATCAGAGGACCCTCACTCGGTTTCTAGCACCCATCTTGAGTGTAATGCCTGTAATGCCAGCTCCTAGGGATCCAACGCCCTCTTCTGGCCTCTGTGAACACTTCACTTACATGTATAGACTCGCACAATGTTGTAAGGAGAGTGAGAAAGTGAAAGCAGAGTTTCCTCAGATTGGAACTACCTTGAGACCTGAAGTTGATCTCAGTGGCAGAGTGCTTCCATAACATGGGCAAGGCCCTAGGTTCAATCTCTCATCACAAAAATAACATCAAATAATAAAATACAGTCTTTTTCGTCTTTCTTTTTTCCTTTTACTTTCCTTCTTTCTTTCTTTCTTCCTTTTTTTTTTTTTTTTTTTTTTTTTTTTAAGAAGTTAGTGCTGGCAGATTTTTATTTCCCTAGGCAGTTGACTGTGACCCTGAGTGGAGTGATGTTTTAGGCTAGAGAAAGAACATGAAGTAGCAGGCTCTGGGGCTTTGGGCTTTTGGCACCCTTCCCGGGGATGAAAGACATGCAGACTGCTCACCCAAGATCTTCTTTGCTCCATAGAAAAAATTCTATGGTCCAGAGAGGAGGAAGATGATGTTCATGGGCCTCATCCGTTTGGGTGTGTGGTACAACTCCTTCCGGGCCTGGAATGGAGGCTTCTCTGGAAACCTGGAAGGTGAAGGCTTCATCCTCGGAGGGGTTTTTGTGATAGGATCTGGAAAACAGGTAAGATCTGTGCTTACCACTGACCTGTGGGTTTCTGGAATTGAGGCTGCAGACAGGGGCTGACATTAGGGCAGGGATCTCCTGTTTAGAGTCAGCCAACCTTTCTCCCAGCAGTTGTCACTGATCACACATCTGCTGTACGCTTACATCTCACACACACACTTTATAGTCATGTCAGGAGACAGTCACACTGCTCACACTGCAGATGGTGAACTCTACTGAGAGGCGGCAAGCAGCTATATCAATTAGCTTGGTCCAGGGTGGCACTGCAGGGGCCTGAGTCCAGGCCTTCTCAACCAGATACCTCGCTTTTATCCTATTTGTGAATATACTCAATTGGCACTTCCCAAACCATCAAGGATGGATATGGACAAAAGAGAAGAGGAGAGGGGGGGGAAAGCAGCCTGATGAGTAAGAGCTGGCGAGAAGGAATCAGAAAGACCATGCTTTTCCTGTGAAGATCTTGGTGTGAGGGCTGTGCCTGGAGAGAGAACCAATTCCACTATGAATAGGGTGTTAGGAGTCCTGGCAGTGAGGACCCAGAATCAATGTGGGGGCCCTGAGGAAGAATATGGAAAAGAGAGGCATATAGCAGGCATGGGTCACAGAAGGAAGACCTGGAGACAAGCCTGACTGGAAGCCTTGGTTATGACAAGCACATGTGTAGGGAGTGGTTAGATTTCTGTTGTTTTGTTTTGTTTCTGTAGAAAAGCAGCCTTTGTCTACATTGTTGGACCTCACAACATAGGAGAAATAAGAATGAGGCTAGACATCTTTGAGTGTTAATCTTTATTTCTAATCTTTAAAAAAAAAAAACGCCACAGGGTATTGTTCTTAGCTATTGGTATTAGAATTTAGCATTAAATGGTGTCTAATTTGACATAGTTCTGTTTGTTTATTTCTAGTAAATATATCAAAGTGTCTTAATGGGAATGGCTGCCAAGCACCATATATGTATGTATGTATGTATGTATGTATGTATGTATGTATGTGTGTATATATGTATGTGTATACACACACACACACACACAAATATATATGGTTTTGTGTCTTCCATATGACCAGTCTTAGATGTTAGTTTTTCTCCTTCCCATCTCCATGTAAGCAAGTGGGCCTAGAGTTGGGAAGCCAGTCAGCCAGAGGCAAGGCTGGCAAACAGCACAAGAAAAACTAAGTTCAGGAACCAGAAAGTTACCGCCTCACTGCATCTGCACATTGTCCCCAGAAGTGGTTCTCGGTGACCTGGTCCAGATGACCCTACATGGTGCCCCTCTTCTTCCTACTCTGGCCCCGGTGGGTCTCATTGTCTTACCTCTGCCTCCTGTGATGGCCGTTAGGGCAGGGTTTGGCACACCTGCCAGCCTTTTCCTGCCTGGTGTTGACTCACTTGGTATTCATGGCTGGGCTAGCACATTCCTGGTGTTGTTAGGTGTGGTGTTTGTTGGTTCTCTGTGGAGTTTCTGGGAAGGTGGAGGGTGAACTGAAATGACTGGGCATCAGGACTCACCTGCGTTCCTGGTGGAGATGTTCCTGCACCCATAATGTCAAGTTCCTCTAGGTGTGAATAATGATTGTGAAGCCTAGTTACTTTAAAGAAATGCATATGCCACACAGAGATTCTAAAAAGAACCAAATAGTGGAAGGTGGGTGGCTTCCTGTCAGGTACTAAAGACAACCAACTGGGACAGAGCTGAGGGCAGTTGGCTTGCTTGCTTTCTCAGCTGTGATCCTGACCATTTCCCATGCCATTGTACATTCTTCACTGCCTGCATTTGGATTACTGAGCAAGTAATTGCAGTTTCCTCATTCACTTCCCGATAGTCAGCACAGTATGGTGGGCTTTTAATTAAAATGTGTGTGTGTGTGTGTGTGTGTGTGTGTATGTATGTATGTATGCATACATATACAATGTGTGTGTGGAGGTCAAAGGACAACTATCAGGAGTTCTTTCTCTCTTACCTCCCTATGCAAGATCCAGGGATTGAATTCAGGTTTTTAGCCCTGTATATTGCAAGTGCCTCTACTGACAAGTCATAAGCCATCTTGTCTACCTGACTCCTCCTCCTCTTCCTTCTCTCTCTCTCTCTCTCTCTCTCTCTCTCTCTCTTGGTCTTTATAATGATAGAACACAGATCGTAGATCACACATTACAGATCGTAGATCATTTAAAATTTAAGGCTAGTGTCCAGATAAAGTGAGTTAGAGAATTTTGATGGTTCCTGATGATATCATTTTACTACTTCAGAGTAACTGGAATATCCTGTGTCTTAGTGCATTTTCTTCATAGTATTGGAAGTGTGACCCCAGTTTCTTAAGAGGATTAAAGGAAGGAGCCATCATTCCTCAGATGGTCATTTAGCATCCATCAAAGTGCCCTCTGAGCTCTACTTCATAGGGTTTTTTCTGTTTGCATTCTCTTCTCTCCATATAGAATGTACTTTTATCTGCCTGTCACCAAGGAAGCCTTCCACCCACCCTTTTTGTAATTAACCATGCCTGTCTTCATGTGTGCCAAGTACTGGGATGTTGCTTCCTCAGTCCCCTTCCTCAAAAGACTGGACTCCTCAAGGGCAGGTGCTGGGTTTGGTTCAGATCTGGGTTCTTGGCTGCCCAAGCACAGAGCTTGATGGACAGCTGGTGCTCAGAGTCTGTTTTGTGAGTAAAAACTGACAGCCCTTCCTGTTTCTGCTTTAGGGCATTCTTCTTGAGCACCGAGAAAAAGAATTTGGAGACAAAGTGAACCCACTCTCTGTTCTGGAGGCTGTAAAGAAGATCAAGCCACAGACTCCAGCCTCAGGGAAAAGCTGATCATGTATAACAGTTGGCTGGGAGAGAATGGGGCCTTCACGTGTATTCACCAGACGAGCTGTGTATCCATCATGACCCCAAGACCTAGGAGCCATTGCACCATATTCACTGGGGTTTGGTGATAGATTAATAATGTCTTCTGTGTAGGTCCAGCAGGGCAAATAGGTCCCAGATGAAACTGATTAAAATCTAGCAAATCAGTGAGAGTTATTTGAGAAAGACCTAGAAAATCCAAGGCTTAAAGTTGACTGCTATATCTCCTTTCAAATGAATATAGCCTGGGTTCTGGTATTTGAGGTGAATTTCATTTTCATATATAAGAAAAAAATCTAAAATCTAGGAAAAGTGGAGCTAAGAAACTGCTCAGTGGTAGAACATTAATCTAACATGCACACAGCCCTGGGTTGGACACCAATACACACACATACACACACACACACACACACACACACACACACACAACACACTTCTAAGAAAAATTGATAACTGACTTGACAATTCCAGAATATAAGGCGTTTTGCTTGGTGTGCTTTCTGTTAACAACTTGTTATGTAATGTCACAGGACCTCATATAGCAATTGCTGTGTTCCAGGACAGTTTGATAAAGGTGAATTACAAAGTGAAGTTTCTTGTGGTCTTCCATTCTGATCTCAGAGATTGTTTCATTGGAAAAAGCTGTCACCCCTGGCTCTAATAAAAATATGCATCAGAAATCACCTCTGTACACAAGTTTTTCTTTTCCTTGTTCCTCTTACTTCAGCTTCTTAAGTTCAGGACCTACAGAAATGAGCCACCACACCTAGCAAGACACAAGGTTTTCTGTTTATGAGCAACAAAAAAAGAGTAACCATATTGTTGGATAAAAGTGGAATATCTATAGTCTCCTGGCATATGCAGCAAGGAAGGACAGCTCTAGTGACTGAGATCTAAGGGGGTTGAAAATGATCAGAAAAATATGCATTCCATCATGCTTGTTAGTAACTTTGCTGTCCTCTCTGGAGGAACAGTCTCTGCATTTAAATTTAGCAACTACTTTCATGTTGTTCTTATGGCCTAATCTGGTACACCAGAAAAAGAAGGTCATGCCGAAGATGAATTAGAACTCCATCCATTTGCTATGTTTGAATTTTGTCTTAGAAGTATAGTGTCAGAGCCTGGCAGTAGTGGCTCATGCCTTTAATCCCAGCACTTGGAGGTACAGGCAATCGAATATCTGTGATTTCGAGGCCAACCTAATCTACAGAGTGAGTTCCAAGCCAGGGCTACAGAGAGAAACCCTGTCTTGGGAAAAAAAAGAGTTTAAGATGGGCAGAACCCTCAGAAGAGTTTCCCTGCCTTCCTCTACCAAGTGGGTCAATGGTAGAGAGGTGGGTGTGGGAATCAGAAGATCAGGCTAGAATCTGCCCTCTAGGAAAACAGGAGAAGACAGGCTGGCAGTCAAACAGGAAAGGAGACAAAATAAGGGCTAAATATGCAGAGTGAATGGAAGAGCGTGGCTTAGGACCAAGAATAACATGGGTCTGACTTTGGGTGGGGATGGCTCTGTGGAATATGCACAGCCCCTGCTGTGCTGGATTCTGTAGTCTTTGAGGCAATATTCTTCTGGTACTCACAGGGTTGATATGACTTCTTTCCCTGAAACTGTACTCCCTGGGACTCTAGTACCCAATGTCTAGTATTCTGGCTGCTTGCCATATAAGCTGGAAAGCAGAGAGACCACTGGCAAATTGGGTTGGGATCCAGAGGACAGATAAGAGTAGCAGGAACAACACAGACAATGCTGGCATTGAAAACTGTCAGAAGCCAAGTGGATTGAAAGCACAGCCAAGAGGATCCTGGACGAGGGATGTGAGATCAAGGAATCAAGGTTGACCCCACTGTTTTTCCTCAACAGCTAACTTCTTGTATGATTTGTAACAAGGAAGAGCAGAAGACGATAGAGCAGTGGAAAAATTTGATTTGCTGACACGGTGATAAGAAATGAGTTAGAGGAGTAAGTATCAGCTTGTTCACACCGTAACTGTGCTCAGAAGACTGGTGGCTAGTAGAATTCCACTCACACACATGTTTAAGACATGCCAACAGTATGTTTCAGGGCTCCATGCAAACACAGTAAAGTGTCAAAACAAGCACAGAATGACAACTACAGTAGGCAACATTGAGTCCCATCCAGGAGCTTGGTACTTTAAAATTCCATGTCTGGGGAGTGAAGAGATGGCTCATGGGTAATGGTGCTTGCTATGCATGCATGAGGACTTGAGTTCAGATCTCTAGTCCCACATAAAATTCAGGCATAATTGTGTACACTTATAAACTTAGCACTAGAGGGTGAAGATGGGAGAGACAGAGGATCATTGGGGGTTGCTGGACAGGCAGCCTAGTCAAAGAAACAGCAAATGTTAAGTTCACAGACAGATCATCAAAAGCAGATAAGACAGAGTGGCAGAGCCATAAATCCTACACACACACACACACACACACACACACACACACACACACACACACCCTGTTTTTCAGACAAAACCCTAGTCCAGTTAAATAAGTAACTTGGGATAGATGTGGGCATCTGTATTTATATGTAGGCAAGGTGGAAAACCACTGCTCTAAATTGAGAAACAATTGTGAAATCTTTGACAAACAAAGGAATTTTCCCCTTTGTAGCAAAGCCTTTGTCACTGTCTGTTTTGGATTTAGGCAATAGATGCCCATATCCTAAATTCCATGATGTTCGTCCAGGAAATCTGGGTAAACTTTGCTGGAGGCAGCTGAGCCCAGGCTGTGGCTTTGCAGTATCAGTCCCCACAAAAAAAGGAACTCCTTGGGGAGGTGGCTGAGAGCTGATTACCAAAGAAGTGTGCCTTATCAAATGTCAGACTCTCCAATACCCCGAGGGTTATGGAAGGAATAGACTCCACAGGTTCTCACATGGCGAAGACTGAATGATTAGATCACCAATTAAAATAACTGTGATATGGATGGTGCTAAACACAGAAGCTCATGACTAAAAAGTCAGTGTTAGTGAACTTCATCTATACCATACATATTACTTCTCCCCCAGGGTCCAGGAACCATCAGGGAACAGGGAATTAAAAAGATTGCTAGATCCAAAAGTTGGGGAGGAACAAAACAAAACAGGGGCTATTGCACTCACAAACTCACAGCAGCTGTGGTTTTCCACGCAAGATCAAGCCAGTTAACATTCTAGCATGAGGTTCCAGAGAGGTGCCCACGAGCCATCATCCCTAACCAAATTGCTGTGAACAGTTGATGGTTTCTGGAGACCATCAGTTTTATTTAAGGGTGTGTCTCCTGGTAGATCAACCATGTTCCAGTAGATATCCCACTCCTAGGGGTATGAGCAGCACAAATCCAGCTGAATGAGGACTACTGGACCACAAATCAAACCTATCTGCTAGACTTTTAGAGCAGGTGGGAGGAATGTGTGATACTGTTAACCTCTGTACAGCTTCTGCATAAACACCTGGGGTACCACAGAGGTAAAACAGGAGGAGACACAGGCAGGTGGACCACAGTGGAAACCCCACAAGATTCTTTGCTTCCTTGGCAGTGAGTTCTCTGAATTACTGATGGAACTGGGTCACCATGTGAACAGGGTGTTCTATGGTTGTGATCTTCCTGGACTTAGTGAGGTGTATTATGCCTTCCTGTCTTCCACTGAGATTATATCAAGATGTGACAAATCAAGTGACACTAATTTCTGCCTCCACATCCTGAGAGCCTGGTGTGCCTATGAAACAGACTAGTGGGCTAGAGACATGGATCAGTGGGTAAACAACTCACTGCGCAAATGTGAGGACCTGAGTTTGCATCACTAGAACTCATCTAACACTGAGAATGGTAGCACACACCTCAATGTCAGTTCTCCCCCAGAAAGGTATCATTCCAGGGAGCAGCTAGCCTGGCTTATATGAGCAGCCAACAACAAAAGAAATGGGGTCTCAAACAATAGGGAGGACCAGGACTGACAGTGAAGTTGAGCCTCTGGCCTACACACACACACACACTGGCCCCACTTAGGCAGCCCATGCATGTGCACATGCACATGCATGATTTCAAAAGATTTTTTTTCTATGATGGGTTATTTGGGTCAAGGAAAGAGGCTATAGGACCATGCTCCACGTGACTTAGAACATTCAGTTTTCTACTCTTTGTTTCTTTGGACCTGCTGAGCATCTTGAGATCTTGAAATAAGGAGGAACTGGGAAGAACAGATGGGGGCTCTTTTCCTACCACACCTGCAAAAGGGATATTAATTCTCTAGCCCAATTAGTCAGCCACTTTGCTTTTAGGCATAATCCCCAGGGTTGAGTTGGCTGCAATGCAGGGGAGGCACCAAGAGGCAAAACACTACCCAACCTTAGCCTTGCCAAGCCTTGTAGGACCTGCTCATAATGAATCCCAGTCTTCCATTGTTTCTTACTACTTCTCTGTAAATAATAAACTTGATTCATGGACTTTGTTTTGTGTGTTTTGTGTCAGGCAAGTTAATGAGCAGGTCACAATGAACCTGCTTCCCACAGAAGGAATAAACCATTTAAACCTGCTGGAATTTTATCAAAGCCTATCTGACAAGGTGGGGAGTAAAATGCCCAGATCCAACCCATTTTAGCAAACATGTCCCACCAAAGGAGGAAGGAAAAGAAAACAAAAACCCTTGTGAAGGTCACATTCCAGAAGTTCACGCTTCCTGAAACATTAAGGATTAGTCATAGGATTAAGAATGCCTCCTCTTCCTCCTCCTACTAAACGTTATCACTATATCACAAAAGAGCAATTTATAGGCGCCCTTTTTCTCTGGTACATCATGCCCAACTATCAAAAAAAAAAAAAAAAACCCACGAGGCATAGTAAAGGTCCAAACCAGTTTGAGCACACAGAGCAAGCATCACCACCAGATTCAGACATGAGGGGGTGCTGATGTGATCAGACTGAGAATTGGGGCTGGATGTGACTCACTTAATAGAGCACTTGCTTAGCACACATGAAGCCCTAGGTTTGATCCCCAGCACCACATAAACTAGAAATGTCTGAAATCCCAGGACTCAGGAGGTAGAGGTAGGAGAATCAATGTTCATAGCCATCCTTGAGTAGGCAAGGTTTAAGGGCAGCTAGGCATGAATGATAGATAGGTCTAGATAGACAGGCAGTTTAGTAGGAAGGAGATAAATATTTAGATAGAGAAATGATAGATAGATAGATAGATAGATAGATAGATAGATAGATAGATAGATGGCAGAGTAAATCAGTAAATTAAATAAAAAGTCATTAATATGCTAACGTTCAGTGGCTAAAGTAGACATAGAAATTCTAAGAAGGAATGAAAGATGTGCTAGTGATGGGAAACTTTAGAAAGGTAATGAAACATCATCATCTCTGAAAGGAACTCTTCCTAGCAACCCTTTTTATAATGCACTCACGGATACAAACTGTATGTAGCATTTGTAGCTTCCTAATACTCCATTCATCTTGCGATTCAACTTCTGAGGGTTCTAAAAAACTAATGATTTGAGTAATTTAATATTCACAAAGTCATATCTAACATTGATGGGACTATATATGTCAGATATATATTTAAATGTATATTGACATGAGACTGTATAATTTAAAAATGTGTTCAACTATGTGTCATGTTTAGGTACACTAGTTTCTACTAGTAAGTGAATATTTATTGCAATGTACTTTTACAGTATGGTAAAAATGCTGCTAATTTGGTAATAGTTGTAGGTGAAATATGTGTTATAGGCTGCCTTGTCTTTTACTTTTTTAGTAAATGTTTTAAAGATCAAGACAATAGAAGTTGTCTGTGAAGTTGACTTTTATCAAAATAAAGCTTACTTTAAAAGCCATGGCTTCTGCTGGATAGGGTCCATACCTATAACCCCAGTAATTGAGCAGCAAAGGCAGGAGTATGGCCACAATTTAGAAGCAAGGCTGGTGTACAGGAAGTTCCAGGCCAGCAAGGACTTCATAGATATGTTCCAAAATAGCAACAACATAGCAAAGAAAATTTCGGACTTCCTACAGAGTGACAGATATGTTAATTAGGTTGATTATTTCTACAAGAAGGAAATAGTTCAAACATTACATACATCCTGTTAATATACATGGTTATCAATTTATGAATGTTGTAAAAAGAATTTCAGTCTGAAATACACTAATAACTCCTAAAGCACTATCATAGCCAAATGAGTGTGTATTTTTATATGCATGTATTTTAAAATACTTTGTGTGGATATGTGCATGCAGGTATGAATATGTGTTTGTGTGGACACCTGAGGGAATCATCCTTGGGAACATCACCCATCTCTTTTGAGACAGGGTTTCTTATTGACTTGGGGCTCATTGCATTGGTGGTTTTTATCTGCCAATGGAGGGCCATGGATTGTTACAAACCTAGGCACAGGACATCAATAACAGGGGAAGCTGTGCAGGAATGAGGTTGGGGTACATAGAGAAGTCTGTCCCTTCTACTCAGTTTTATTGTGAACCTAACACTGCTTTAAAACACAAAAGTTTGGGGTTTTGCTTTGTCGTGGTTGCTTTGTTTTGGTTTTGGCTAACAACTCAAACCAACAGGGCAGAGATATGAACAGAACCTAAGGAAACAGGATATAAAATTAGATCTTAAGTTTATAAGACTACCCAATTGCATTCATAATTATTACATGTTAATAAATTAGTCAATATATATAATATATATATGTACAAATTATATCCCTATTGGCACTAATATCCACTGATGTCAAATAACATATAGCAATCATTAAAAGCAGTTTTTGTTTGTTTGTTGTTTGTTTTGTTTTGAAAGAGGGTCTCTCCATATAACCCTGGGTGTCCTGGAACTCACTATGTAAGCTAGGCTATCCTCAAACTCACAGAGATCTGCCTACCTCTGCTTCCCATGTGCTGGGATTAAAGGCATATTCCACCATGCTCGGTAAATATATCATGTATCAACATATTTGGGTGTGTTTTGGGTATGTCTTGCTCCGTTGCTCAAGTTGTCCATGAACTCTTGGGCACAGGTAATCCTCCTGCCTCAGTTTCCAAATAGCTGGGACTATAGGCATATGCCACCATATCTGGTCTATAAGGTGTTTGCAGTACTAACTATGTTGACAAGTCCAATTGGTATATTAAAAACTGAAGTGTACAGAATTCCATGTAATTTGTCTAGATCTACCTATATATTGTTAGCTAGGGTTAAACAAGATTGGTATTTACTTCTCTTGTATGTAATAATCTGTATGTAGCAACTCAGGCTGAGAAGGCCAGGGACTAGTTTTGTCTGTACTGTTACTACACCATCCTTAGTTCATATTTTCTGTTTGAAAGATCCCCATAGTTCACCAGAGCTGATGTAGAGGCAGTACTTTTTCCCCTTAAGGCCCAATTGGAAATTGCACACCTCACTTTTGCTCACAGCCTACTGGACAAGACTCAGGGATGTAGTTAACTGCAAGAATAGCAAGAAAATCCACCCTTCCTTCTTCCCTCCGTTCCTTCCTCTTTCCTTCCTTTGCCCCACCCTTGTGAATCTCTCTCTGGAGTCAGGGTCTCTAAGCTTCACCTCTACCCCCATAAATGTAGTCTTTCTCATAAATGGCTTTGGCCTTGTATACTTCGGTGGTTATAGCTTATCACTTCTCTCCCCTCCTTCCTCCCAAAAGAATGAATTTCAAGTGAAACCAACTGTGTGTGCCCTAATATATGTACAGAAAAAAAAAAAAAAACTACATGAAAACCCGGTAATAGCATTTGTCTCTAGGACATGGATGGGAGAAGAATGTTCCACTTAATATTCTTTTGTACATTTATAACTTGTTCCATATGGATATATTAATTAGCTACACATTTTGAACAAAGCTAGAACAAATACTAGCAAATTATGTGTTCAGTAAACCTTCTGCCTGGTTCACTGACAAGGAGTTTGCTTGTTTTCCTTCAGCCCCCTCAGAGAGGGTTATAGATAGATGTGCTGTGAAACGCAGGCCACATGAACTGCAGAAAATCCATATGGTTTGAGGATCCTGAACAACCCTGTGGGCAGCATGAGCAGAGGTCTGGAAAAGAACACAAATCCAGATAAGGGTCTGGGAGCGCCAGGCTTCCTGAGTCAGCGGACCCAGGTGGCCCTGGCCATTCTTCCAGACCATGCTTAGCTTTAGTTTGTTAGAGAGATCGGAGGATGTTCTGCTGCCAGGAGCCTGCCTCCAGTACAGCTCAAACAGAACAGAAGTCGGGGACACTGGAGTTCTTCAGGCAGAGTGGGGCACCGAGAGACGGACCTGGAAACCAAGGTATACCTAGAGGGAGGGACTGGAAACTGAGGCACAGCCAGCTCTAAGGTAGGCCACTTGCCCTTTGAGTTGGGAGCTTTTGAAGTCTCTGCCAGGCAGAGGCCAGACTCCCCTTGTCTGACTCTTGCTTCCTTTCCAGCTTTTGTGGCTCATGAGAGCCTTGGGGCAAACTACTAGGGTGCATGGGGCAGGGCCTAAAAGGCCCAAGCGCAGGAAGACATCCCTTCCCCTGCCCCACTGAGCTGTGCAGAGATCACAGGACCTACCTCCCATCTCCCCAGGGCAGAATGCTCAGGACTGCTTGCTGGCTTGGTTCCCAGCACCTTCTGTGGGGTTCTGTGCACATTGAGTGACATCGCAAACTCCACATTTTACCTAACCTCCAATGAAGCAAAAACAGAAATAATTCACAGCCCTCCAACATTCACGTATGACTTCTACAGTTAATACATCGGGGTTTTATAATTTTAACTCAGTGGACTTCCCCAAACACTTAAACATTAAATGTAATTGTCTTCTTGATTCATTAATGTTCTAAGCGCCTTTAAATATCGAAAACAACAGCATCATCATTGCAAGACTGCATCGGTGTACCCATTAAACATGCACACAAATGCTTGAATGCACACCCACACCAGCGCTCTTATGTCTTGGTGTCAGCAGTCTTAGGAGCAGGAGGGACAAACTGTATATTCTCTCATGCTGCTCATCACTGCCCCCTCCCGGGAACACAGCTATACCACACCCATTTAGAGTGCCCATGTTCTTCTATGTCAGGGCTTCTTCCCACTTGCAGCTCCTTTTACCTGAAAATATTCTATCAGACCCTGTAAGGATTCAGGCATTATGCTGGCCAGCCCCTGTGACCTGGCAGAATGTACTCAGGCAGTACCCTGGCCAGCCCTATATCACTACACAGTCTGCATGCAGGTGCAAAGGACCCTTTATAAGAAAACCCCGCCCCCACCCCTGCCCACTTGGGCTCTTTCTAGCTGTTCCCCTTGGGCAAACCGGGCTTTTCCTGTTTCTCTCTTTTGTTCTATCCTCTCGCCTCTGCCCTACTCCCCCTCCCGTTCTGCCTCCCCCTCCCCAATGTCTGCATCTCTTTTCCTCTTTTCTCTTTCCTTCTCCCCTCCCCCCTTCCTTTCTAATAAAACTTCTCATTTAAGCCCTGTCTGTCTGGCATGTTTGTCCATAAACCCAACACCCCCATCCCCTACCCCACCATTCCCTACCCACCCATCCACAGTGTCACCCTCGCCTGCCTTGGAATCCACCAAGGTTCCCCACGTGTTTGCACTTTATCATAACTGATCCCAGGTAGATTGCTATATAAAAATCAAATTGGGAGCTGACTAGATGGTTTAGGGTAAAAGTATTTTCCATATGTCCTACTTAGGGTTTCTATTGCTGTGAAAGAGACACCATGACTACAACAACTCTTATAAAGGAAAACATTTAATTGAGATGGCAGCTTACAGTTTTGGTGATTAGTTCATTATTGTCATGGTGGGGAGCGTGGCCGTGTGCACACAGACCTGGTGCTGGAGAAGTGGCTGAGACTCCTGCATCTTGCAGGCAACAGGAAGGGGTCTGAGTGTCACACTGAGCCTGAACATAGGACATCTCAAAGCCCACCCCCACACTGACACACTTCCTCCAACAAGGCCACACCTACTCGAGCAAGGCCTTATCTCCTAATAGTGCCTCCTCTATTTGGGGGTCATTTTGTCTCAAATCACCACACCATTCAAGCATGACAACATGAGTTTGATTCCCAGAGCCCACATGAAAAGCCTATACAATAATGCTGCACATCGTTTCAGGCAGTTTTCCTGCCAGCCTGGTCTTACAGCTGCGTCAGACCTAATTAACACACAGAGACACTGTATTAGATATAAGGCTGTTGGCCTGTTACTAACGTTTCTTATTGGCTAAATCTGTCTTAAATATTACCCCATTCTATTAATCTAAGTATTTCCATGTGGTCTTATCTTACTAGAGAGAGGGGTCGGACCTTCTCAAATTCCTATATCTTGAATCTACGAGAATCATCCTTGTCTCCTAGTCTTGCCTACCTTGCCTTCCTATTTGCCAACAGTGCTTTATTCATTGACCAATAAGAGAAAGATATTTACAGAATGACATCTCCCATCACACATGGTTTCTGTGGCTTTGGAGGCTGTCCTGGAACTACGCTTGTAGACCAGGCTGATCTTGAACTCACAGAGATCTATCTGCCTGTCTCTACCTCCCAAGTTCTGGGAGGTGTGTGCCACCAACACTGGTCAATAATGCACACCTTAACCCAGCACTCCAACAGCAAGATGGGAGGTGAAGACAGGAAAACCTCCCAGAGCTCATGGGTTAACTAGCCTAGAGTACCCAGTATGGTAAAAACAAGAAAGACCCTGCTCCAACAGGGCAGATGTTAAAAATAAACTCCTGAAAAGGTGTCCTCCAGACACCACACACGCACCCATGTCTACATGTACACAGCAATACCACATTTTAAATAGCAAGAAACAACTCTTAAAATCAAACACTGAATGTCCCCCAGCCACAGGGTAACTCCATTTAAACTTTTTATTTATGCGTATGTTTCTATTTTCGGAACCTTTTACAGTAGTGTGTTTTCATGCTGATGTTAATTAGCCTTCTCTGTATGCCCTTCTCTTCCCTGCCCTTCCTTTCCGTTGTTCTCATTTTCCTCATTATATCACTGCATGTTGTCTCATGTCCCCTAAAAGACACCCTCAAGACCCCTCACTAGCTTCCTAAACTCTGTGTATTCCAAATAAAACATGAACATCTAAAAATTCAAATCAGCATCCATATATGATTTTTTAAAAACCATGCAATATTTGTCTTTCTGGGTCTGATTTACCTTACTCAGGATGATTCCTTTGAGTTCCATCCATTTAGCTGCAAACTTCATGTTTTCATTTTTCTTGTTTCTTTCATAACTTTAATTTTTTGAGAATTTAATATACTTATTTTGAATATATTCACCCCCAAACTTCTCTTGTTAGTTCCTTCCAGTTTCCCTACTCCCCCAGTTTTGAACACTATTTTATAGAGTTAATAAGCTACTTCTTTTACTACTTCAGGCTAGTGAATAAAAAGTCCAGTGCCATGAATTACTCACTTCCTTTAAAGTTGTTGGTCAGTGACCTCCCAAAAACACGCCCATTCATTATACACTATTGCCATTGCTTCTGTTGACCCTCCAGAACATGACAGTAAGACCCATTTGCTGAAGACACCATATACTTGAGTCATAGAACATGGAGAAACCAAGCTGGTAGTGACCTGGGTGCTTCATCCCTACTACCTCACATCCATGGTGCAGGAAGATACAATACACACTTCCAGAGGAGAGAAGTAATCATCAATCCTACCTAACAGTTAACCTTGTGGCCACAGTGATGATGACTGACCTACTGTTGCACAGGTATTGTGGGGGGCAATCAAATACTTTTTGATTGGCTTTAAGGCCCAGTCTACAATATGGATCCCTATACTTAACATTGGTATCAGGGCCAAGAGCCTGTGGCTAGATAGTTTTTAAGCCCTAGGGGAGAATCTACTATGACATACTTCCTCCAGCAAGGCCACACCTCTTCACCTACCCAAACAGCAGGACCAACTGAAGAATAAGAGTTCAAAAACTGAAGACTATGGAGTACATCTCCTTCAAACCACCTTGTACCCCTCCTTCCAGAAAAAGTTGACAGCAATTGAGGAAGATGTTGAACATTGACCTCTAGCCTAGACACACACACACACACACACACACACACACACACACACACACACACACCCTAAGTTCCATGTTCTCCTCTCAGGTTACAGAGACTGGAATTGTGATGGGCCTTGAACCTCATATCAGGTGCTTACAGGCTAGCCAGTTACTTTCAAGACCTACACAAAAAGGTCTTGAAGTGGGAGTAGAGGCTCCTGCCAGTAATCTAACCATAGTACTTGGGTCTCTGAGGCAATGGATTGCGGCAAGTTTGAGGACAGCATGGTGTACAATTTTATCCTCACCCCTCACCCCCAACAAAGAATAGTTTGTCCAAGAAAGAATACAAATGCTTCAGGCTTATGAGAGGATCACAACTTGTTTTAAGATGGCAAAGAACAGGGAGAAGAGATCAAAGACCCTCGGAGGATGTAATGGGCTAAGTGTGGCATGATCTCAAAGGAGAACATGGCCAGAAGCTGCTGGAGTGGTGAAAACAAAGACTAACAATGTCAGAGCAACAATGGGGCTTGGGTGACATGGGACAGCATTAGACCTGATCCTTCCAAGCTTGCTCATCAAGGGCCTTGCTATGGGGTTGTTCCACAAGGCTTTCTACCTCCCCAACTCCTAAGCAGAGGGAAGAGGGTAAGCTGACAGTGTGTACACAATGGCCAAACATACAGGAAACAGGCTGCTCCAGAGGTGTGTGTGTGTGTGTAGGAAGGAAGAGAGGTAGGACTGGGTGGGTAAATAATGGAACTCTGAGGCCTCACTGACCCCATGAGCTGATGGGAAGTGTATCAATGAGGCTTTGTAATGTTATCTCAGCAGCCAATGAGCTGGTATGGCTCAGTGGCAGTGGGGACTGGAGCAGAGACTTGGGTGGAGTGCTTCCTCTTCCCACCATAATTCCCAGTGAATGACCAAATTCAAACTTTAGTTCTTTCTGTGCAGCCACTACCTAGGAGCTGTTGGCCCTGGATTATAGAATGTGAGGGAGACTTGTAGTCAGAATGTGCAACCCATTCTGAGGTCAGGTCTGGCCAGCATTTGTAGAACACAGGAAGATGTTCATATTCAGTAAGAGAGAGAGGTGATCAGGTTTTTGTTCTAAAGATGGAGGAGGAGGATTGTAGATGGTGGGAAAGAGATCAAGTCTGCCAATAGAAGATACAGCCTGGTCAGGTTCATAGAAGTTATCTAAGTATACAGAAACCTGAGAGCATAGCTTGTGGAGATGGAGTGGTGCATCTGGGAAGAGTAGCATGCCCAGGGACAGGTAGGAATTGTGGTCCTGAGTGGTTAAGCAGAACAGAAATCCAGAAAGTGGGTATTCTTGGGAGTAGGAGACATCAACAATGCCAGAAAACACACACAGTGTAAAGACCTTTCTTTGTCGCCCCCCATCAAAGTGAGCTCTCTCTCTCTCTCTCTCTCTCTCTCTCTCTCTCTCTCTCTCTCTCTCTCTCTCTCTCTCTCTCTCTCACTGATAAATCCAGAGATTTGGAGAATGGCCCCTAGGTGGCAGTGTGCACACAAGAAATCTGCTGCTAGCATACATTGGCATATATTGCTCCCTAAGGGATTGTCCCAAGAGAACAACTATGCCCCACCCCCTATTTGTGAGAGGGACAGAGGACACCTGTGATGTCTGGAACATCCCTCTGTACCCTTCTTTGCTTGGAGTGATTCAGGGTGAGCCTCCTTCTCCTCTAGGAAGCAGGGATGCTCCTAGGCCTCTCCTTCTGGGAGGGTCTGAACATGGAGCTCTTCAAATCCCTGAGGATGAGACTGAGGATTCCCCATTCCAGACATTGGCAGTCCTCATTCTACCACTTGTGGGCTGGGTGACTCCTCAAAGCCTCCTTTCCACATTTAGCCTACTGATGCAGAAATTTGGAAAGTCCTAACACATGAGACTGTTGGAAGTATAACATGCTTTACACTGTCCAGTGGCTTTCACATCTGAGAATGTCCGTAGTTCTATGAGTGTACACAAATGACTTGGTCTTGAATGAGTGCAGCCTTTCAGGATCACAACTGGGACTTAGGCAGGAAGTCTGACTCCTGGGCCCTTCCATTCAACCTTTCTCCCTATGATGTTTTATATGATCTCCTCTGTCATTTTGTTGTTGTTTTAAACCTTATTCTTCCACTTGAAGTATACTGTAATTGGGCCAAAGATAGTCCTGGAAGGGTACTAAGAGACTGCCTAACGAGCAAGCTTCTGCTTTCCCCTACCCATAGTTTGCAGGGATGAGAGATAATGGGTCTACTTGTCACCACCACCACCTGTTAGTATTCTTCCAGTCTCTATCATTACATGTTTCTCTGTGTCCTATGCTCCCACATAGTCTATAACACTGTTTCTGTTTTGTAGGGAGCACCGCTAGAGGGAAGAAGTCCCATGGCTAAGGCTGCAGTTGTCCATCAATAAGAGTAAGACAGAGAGGAACTTGGATGGCATACTCCTTTGATCCCAGCACTCCAGAGGCAGAGGCTGGTGGATCTCTGCAAGTTGGAGGTCTATAAAGTAACGTTCCTGAGAACATTACACAGAAACCCTATCTTTTAAGAAAACAAAACAAAAACACAACAACAAAAAGGAGCTGCTTGGATGTTTGTTTTGTGTTTTTGTTTTAAGATCATTTCAGAATAAATAGAAATATTAAGAAACAAATGTCTCATTTGTTCTAATTTTCTTCAGGGACTCTTATTATAAGAAAGGCAACACCTATTCAAAATTAATCTTGGAGTGAAAAGGCTAAGGAACCTGTTGACCCTTGGCAACTGTCATCTGCACACACTGGTGAGGTAACTGCCTCTGAAACCAGCCTCTTGCTTTTACCCCCTCATCCTAGCACCACTGACCTCCTCCTTTCACTCTTCTTGGTCATCCTCTCCCATGGGTACCAGCCTCTGCATGACCTGAGCCTCATATCACCATACTGAGTATCCTCCAGCCACACCCCTCTTCTTCTCTCCCAGTCTACCAGTCCCTACTGCTAATCTTTCTTCCCATTAGCCAATACCCATTATGTAGGCTTCCTAGTCTGGGAATAGCTAAATTAGTAAAATACTTGCCATGTAAGTAGAAGGACCTGTGTTTAATCCCAAGAACCACACTGGGAATGTTGCTGGACCTGTTCTTTTGTTTTTCTGTCCCACCCTTTTGGCAAACCCCAGACCTTGGTTAGCCTCTACTGTCCATGCTCTCTGCAGTTTGCTGACACCAGCTGCTGAGTGCTGCTGGAACAGGCCACATGTCCTGGGATGGATGCCACTGTGGATCCAAGTATCCATCTCAGCCAGGCTCACAATCCTTCCCTCAACCTTCTTGCCTGCCTGTTCTCAGAAGTGTATCTCTTCCTTGCCTCAGTTTCTCTGATATGTTTGGATTTTGTTGACTGCCTTCAGTGGATAACCACTCTTCCTCTGCCTTCCAAGGAACCTAACCTAACATCTGCATCCTCACCCCCTGTCCCTTCTTCCAGGCTCCAGGAAAGCCCAGCTGCCTTCCAGTCTGTGGCTACCCTCTTATTCAAAATCCTCTCCCTTCCCACCTTTCCCAGAAGCATCCTCTGTGTCTTTCCTCACATTCTCCACTCTCCTCTTTTGCCCCTGCCCTTCATCATTTATACATTTATACATATTCATCACCTTCTTTTTGAAGGAGACTCCCACATATCAGGGGCTCCCTTCCAGACCCCCAGATCAGGCACAACCCACACCCAAACACCTGTTTTCACACAGATCCTTTATTAAGGGGGGAAGAAAAGTTAAAGTGGCTGCTTTCTGACTCAGGCAAAAAAAAAAAAGCAGCAAATGACCTTGCAGGTGTCATTCTTAAGAAGAGAAAAAAGGAAGGACTGTGTCAGAATGGGCTAGGGTGTGGTGGTGAAAGAGATAAGGGACAATGGTGAAGGGGAAGGGGACAGGGGAAAGGGGCTGGGATATTTGTCCCAGAGGGACAAAAGACTGACTCTGGATAGAGAGCAGACAGACATGGCACATAGGCAAATGGTGGTTTATAAAGGTAAAGCGGAAGAGAAACCCCGTGTTAGGATGAGATGTTTAATTTTAATTGGGCATGTTAATCAAAGGGGGCTTCTGATTGCTGTACTTTACTAGTCACCCTCAGGAGGAAGTAGCCAAATAAGGGAATAGACCTTGGTGGCTAGCTTTAGGAATGTAATCTAAGAGTTTTTATCAAGGCAGGGGGAGAAGGGCAAGAGCCACATGTTCAAGTAGGCAAATCCCTTCACTTTTCAAAACACATCATGACAGGCCCTAGTAACTCACTTAAGGACTAGGCCTCAGTCCCTATAAGTACTAAGCCTGGGCCAAACCCCTTCCCACTCCACAGGTGATAAACAAATAAAGACAAAGCCCAGGATTTGTCCAAGAATGGAAACACTACAGCCTCAGCCCACTACAGGTAGCCCTAACCAATTAAAATGTACTAAAAAAAAAAAAAAAAAAAAAAAAAGAAAGAAAGAAATGTACTACTATGATTGCCATTTGTATAAGCCAATCCTAAGTAGAATGGTCACACTGCTTTTGTCTCTCTCAAGGTCTTGTCACCACTTTGTACAGGTGTGTGGGACCCCACATGCACGTGATATCATTAAAAAAAAATGATTGCATCATGACTAGTGGTCTTTTGGGGACTTCTCACAAACCCCAGTCGCCTACTCCATTGACACAGCTCTGTCACCCACTCTAGCCACCACGCCCTTTGCAGCCTGTCTCACTAGCATTTCTAGAGTGAATCTCACCTCTCCGAAAGCCTCATTTCCTTATGCCTTTCATACAAATCATCCTTCTGGCTCCCTTCCTACCTCCATAGCTGCTCTTCCTTCTTCACTGAGCCTCTCTTATTTCTCTGTGTACTCTAGATTTTCTCATTGATCCTTCTCTCTTTTTCATGGTCATGTTGTGTTTTGGGACAGGGTCTTGCCGCATAACCACTCTTGGTCAATGACACACAAGTAGTTGTCTGGGGCTTCCTGTGGGAATTCCTGCTTTCCAGAGATAGGAGCAGCCCCGTCTTTTTCTCCTTTGAGCTGAGAAGTTGGAGCTGGAGTAACCAGTTTATGTCCTGGAGTTGACTCTGAGGATGAAGTCTGTCCATTGTCCAGGGCCAGAACAGACCAGCTGGGTTGATCTGTAACCAGAGTGACATTGCAGAGATGTTGAGCAGCTCCATTCTGTTTACCTTTTGAGTGCACACTGTATCATCAAAGAGTTGCTTTTAACAACTGCAGTGACCACCTGCAAACACAATTTAGTTAGTTGCTCAGTCATTGTTACAAGAAGGAAGAATAGTTCTGGGGCTGGGGGACAGCTAGACATGGTGGCAAAGGTTTATAATACTAGTGCTAGGGAGGCAGAGACAAGTTAATATCTGGGGCTTGCCTAATCAGAGAGCCAAAGGTCAAATGGAAGGCCCAATTTCAAAACCAAGGTGGTGGCATCTGAATAAAAAACAACACACAAGGTTTTCCTCTGGCATCAACATAACACATGTACATACATACATGTACCTACATATACAGACATATACACACATGTGATGGTTTGAAAAAAAAAGGCCCCCAAAGGGAGTGGATTATTAGGAGGTGTGGCCTTGTTGGAGGAAGTGTGTCACTGTGGGGGTGGGCTTTGATGTGTCTTTTCCTCAAGCTTCTCTTAGTGTGTTAGTCAGTGACCTTCTGTTGCCTCTGAGCCAAGATGTGAGGACTGTCAGCTCCAGCACCATGTGTGTCTGCACACATCCATGCTTCCCTTTATGATCATAATGGACTGAACCTCTGCAACTGTAAGCAAGAGACACCCCAATTAAATGCTTCCTTTATAAGACTTGCAATGGTGGTGCATGCCTGTAATCCCAGCACTTGGGAGGCAGAGGCAGGAGGATCTCTGTGAGTTCAAGGCCAGCTTGGTCTACAGAGCAAGTTCCAGGACAGCCAGAGATAAGAGAGAGAGAGAGAGAGAGAGAGAGAAGAGAGAGAGAGAGAGAGAGAGAGAGAGAGAGAGAGAGAGAGAGAGAGAGAGAGAAGAGTTGCTGGGGTCTCTTCACAGCACTAATGAAAACCTTAAGACACAGGTACATAGAAAGAAGTGAGCATAATTCCCCAACTGATACAAAACTCCAAAATTTATACATCTGCTGAGGTATCTCTTCTAAACTCTATAGAGCAATGGGCTGCTTTCCTCTGTTCAAGGAGCACTTCAAATGGAAAAGGTCTAAGTCATCACTTTTCACCACAACCATACATATTAACACACACACACACACACACACACACACACACACACACACACACACACTTCATGGGGGAGGGAGAGAGGGACAGAGAGAGAGAGAGAGAGAGAGAGAGAGAGAGAGAGAGAGAGAGAGAAATACACAGTCACCTACTAACTAGTGCCACTCTCCAAGCAGAAGAATATGGCACCATCTTATTACTCACTTTCCTATGCAAATGGTTCAGTCTCCTAAAGGTATTCTGAATCTGCCCACTTCTTTCCACTTCCTCTTCATCTTTCCTTTAGAACCATCTGTATTCACTTTTGTTTCTTTGTGAGCTATTCTTCTTGCTTCAGCCATAGAGAGCTTCTGAAAGTACAAATGTGATAGTGTCCAGGACCTCAGCATATCTGTTAGACCAGACTCTATCAGGAATTATGATGTGTATCCTGTATACACTACTCCTTTTCACGGCACAGCCCCTGTGCCAGGCACCATTGGCTTGGACACAGGACAAGGCTTTGTTCAAATATGGTAACCCATCTAATTCACAGTGATTGGTTCAAGAGTGACATGTGACCAGAGCTGGATGAATTATAATCCTCTCCTGGATTTATTTATACCAGCCCCAAGATCATTCACCTTGAATTTCTGAAGTAATTCTGGTTTGAAGCTCTTCCAACACTGTCAATGGCCTGCATGTCCATGTGTTTTATTTGTCTAAAGTAGTTTAAGTGGGGTCCTCATGTTTGCCACCAAAAAGTCCTCAGTATTGTGAATAGAGCTGAGAGTTTGGTCCTAATAAGACATTATTTATAGGCAAAGGATTTCTTTATAGCTTTTCCAATGTTTTTCAAAGCTCTGCAAACTTTGTGGTAGTGTTGGGGACTGCACTCGGGGTTTAATGCATGGTAGGCAAGTATTCTGCCATTGAACTATATTTTCAGCCATGGTAACTTTGTATATTGAGATTATGAGGTAGACATTTCTGTGGTCTTGATCTTATAGGGAAGAACGCTAGGGCTCAGAGATGTGACACAGTTTGCTTAAGGTTAGGAAGTTATGAATTAGGAGAGCCGGTCACCAAATGCCTCTTTAATCCAAGGCACCACCAGTCCATCTCTGCTTGTGCACACACAGTTTCTGTAAAATAGGTCTAGGATAGCCACAGCAGCCTCAGGACAGGGCTATCCTGGAAGACAAAGAGTGAGTTCTACCCCAAGTTTTATTTATAGCAAGGACAAGAGAGGAGAACTCTCAACTTCTTTGCTTTCTTCTTTCCAATCCTGTTTCTCATCCCTGTAATCCATGTCAAGCTTGAAGTCTACACTATAATTCAGCCATATTCTAGGCAATTATAGTTGGAAGAGCTAACTTGCAAAGTAAATCACTATATAACTCTTTTATGAGACACAAAGTCAGTCACTGATTACTACACACCCTTTTACCACACAGGGCAACCTTCATTTAATTCCTTTTGTTTTTTAATGAACAAAATAAAATAGATATTTTCCTGTGTGCTCTGGGAACCTATGACATGTAGCTATAAGACTTTCATAAGGTACCTGAGACTAGCAGGTGTGGTCTACTGAGGGTGGGGTGGGCCATGCTGAATTTGTGCACCTCCCACCCTCTTTACATCTTCCAGCACTGTGATCAACTGGCCCAGAGAGAAATGTCCCTAGAGACTGCTCAGTCTTTAGGACCTAATGTTACCCAGTTCTTGGTTCACAGTGTCGGTATTTCTCTCTTTCCATCTTGTCCTACATACACAACCTTTTACACAACCAGGGAATCATCAGGTGAGAATAAGCATCTCCCCTCACTGGAAACATCTTCCTTGCCTCCCACCCTCTCCTTCACAGTGGTGGAGGAAACTTCATACCCTTCCATGAGTGTCTATATCCCATCTCTGTTCATCTGCAGGTCAGAATCATCACTCCTCCTCGGCCACTTTTATCATTGTACTAACCTGCTGTACTTTTCCCCATAGCCTAACCCCACTCCAATAGGCTAACACAAATTAAAGTTAGAAATAGTGTGCTTCATGTATCTTTAACCCTAGCACAGGGAGGGAGGAGACAGCTTGAGTTTGAGGCCAGTCTGATCTACATATCATGTTTAAGGCCAGTCAGGGCTACAGAGGCGTTTTCTCAAAATAGGTAACTAAATACATGTAAATGGATATGGTGAGTAAATTGAACAATATAATTTTCTTCCTTTCCTCTACATGGTAAATAGGTAGATAGCTCAGAATAGGTGACTACCTAGACCTTGGAAATCCATTTATTCTAATTTGTTTCATTGACATTCGACATTGTCAACACACATGGCTACTGGAGCCATGGAATTCATTAGAACATTACTGGAAAGAATGCTGGTCAAGGAAGGCATGTTGCTTTCCTTCAAAGCCAGTGTAGAGTATGCACATAGACCCTTCTACTTTTTTTGTTTGTTTGTTTTTGTTTTTCAAGACAGGGTTTCTCTGTGCCTTTGGAGGCTGTCTGGGAGCTATCTCTTGTAGCCCAGGCTGGTCTCGAACTCACAGAGATCCACCTGCCTCTGCCTCCCCAGTGCTGCTGCAATTAAGGCACCACCATTGCCTGACATTCTTCCACTTCTTATTGGCTGATCTGAATCACATGAGCATGCATAGTAGAAACATTTGCCTTTATTCTGGGAAGCCATGTAAATGGCCAGATAGAATCAGAGATTATGCTATGAAAGCCAAAGGAAGAGATACCTAACCATCTCCACCAAAGTCTCCAGTGTGCCAAGTCCTTAGATCACTCATGGTTCTCTGTTCCCTATTGGGTTATTTGTGTAACAGGTCTATTGCCATCTGGCTTCCATCCCACTATACCAGGAATAGTGCCCTCAGCATGTTAACCAATGCTTCATGCTGCTAATCTTACCTTACCTGAGCCCCAAGCAGCATCTAACACAGCTAACTCCTTTGGGGAAATAGGTTTCTCAGTCTTGGTCATAGGCATATAGCATCCTTTGTTCTCATCTGGCCTCCCAGCCTGTCTTTCACTGCTCTTTTCTTCTACCTCTGTCACTTCCTGCGTTCCCATTCTCTTCTGTATCTACCTCTCTTCCCTTTAGGCTCTCTTCTCAGCTCCTATGGTCCCAATGGTCCTCCAAATGCACCTTTACCCCAGACCTTTCTGTGCTCTTGGTAGCTAGACCATAGCCCTGGGTGTCTAACAGGCATCTTCGAGTCAGTATGGTTAAAACAAGATTGCTAATGATCCTCCTGAAAGCAATCAGGCACTCACTGGGAGAAACTGGAAAACTACCCCTTTCATTTCTACATTTCCTCCTCCTATATCCATCTTAGCAGTCTTAAATCTGAAACAATATCTCTCAACTATTCATCTTAACACATCCACCACTTTAGTTCAAACTATCCTCATACTTAGCTCAGATCAGGGCCAAGCATTGGGTCCCTGCTTTTCATTTTTGCCTGACAACTACTACATTTACTCTTCCCACAGCAACAAATCAGAATATTAGTCTTTCCCATAAACCCTTCACTGGTTTAACCAAAAGGATCCACCCTTTGACATAGCCCATAGGCCCTTTGTGTCCTGGTCTCTCCATCCCCAGAACTTTATACCCAGGCTTCCAATGATAGGTATCTGATTTTCTATCGGCTCCTTGACATCTCCAGTGTGTGGCCTTTTCAAGGCCTTGGCACCTACTGCTCTCAACCTGTACTTTCTGGGCTACTAGCCACTTTCCCCCAAAGCTAACTGAATTCTTTTGCTTTCAAGTTCAATATCACCTTCTCACCTTTCTCTGGCCATGCCCTTATTCTCTAACCCAGGCCTTCATCTTTGTCTCAGCATTGATTTCAACTTGAAATGATTTGTCTTTTCTACTCAAAGTGACTGTGTGGAGGGAGAGGTTTCAGCTGCAGTGTCCTCAGCATACACACAAGGCCTGGTGCTCTCACAGCAGACACCTAATCATACATTTTGGTCAGCTAGAGGTGACATTGTGGACAGGTTTTCTTGCCAGGGAGTTCCTTGAGCTGTCTGTCTGGGGTATTTTAGAGGCAGCTGCCCCCCCCCCCTTGGTAATAACTCCGAGCTGTGGAAAGGAGAATGTCTACATTTCTAGATTTTTCTCTTTACAATGAACTTTACCTGTTGGCTGGGTGTGTAGAAGCGTGGCTCCAGGCTCATGCTACTTTTGTTGCTCACGAGGAGCAGACTTGTTCCTCAGCTCTCCCAAACCCATTTGAGTTTACCAAGAAGGAACAAAGGTTGTGCTTTGCTCTACAGATAGGCAGGCAGCGGCTGCCACAAGGTCGCCCCTTTCATCACAGCGGTGTGGATACCGTCATACATCTACCTGCCTGTCTTTGTGGCCTTCCACTTCCAAGGATAAGCCCAGCCATCTCCTCAGCACAAAGGAGATGAACAAATCTCAGCAGGCTATCCAAAGGAAGCTTGATATTTTTAGCACCGAGAAGGCTCGGCTGTAAAGAAATCTCTACCACCTCTTTCTAGAGGACTACCCCCACCTCTGGCTTCCAAGGCAAGGCAGGAACGCCTTCCATCTTAAACCCAGCTGTTTTCCTAATCTTCTTCTACTTCTCAGTGACCCCGAGTATCCCTTGAGGCAACGCATCTTGCAACTCGCATTTCTCCCCGGCTCAGCTCCCATACAGTCAGGGGCTAAGGCCGGAGGGACGTTTGCACAGCATTAACTGGGCCATCTGCTCAACCAGCACCCCGGAGCCACAGAGGGCGGAGCCGGGTAAAACCCGCTTGGGGCACCGCCCAGAGCCGGACAAAGGGGCGGGCCAGCGGTCCGCTTCATTACCCAGGGCAGGCAGCTTTCAGGGCGGGGCTCGACGATCTGCGGGGCGGGGCACAGGCGGGGCGTGGAGAGGGCGGGGAGATCAATGTGGGAGGGTGTGGGGTGGGGACGGAGGGGGAGGGGTGAGCGGCGGGAGCGAGTGATGGGGCGGTGCCTGCAGGGGGGCGGAGCAAGCAGCGGAGGCGGGGCCTTGGTGGGCCAGACGCGTGGGGCGGCAGAGCGGCGTAGGGAAGCTGCGCCTCTTTTCTCCGCCGCGGCCCCGCCCCTCCGCGCCCCGCCCCCGCCGCTCGGACGGCCCGAGTCGCGCCCTCCCGCTCTGCGCTGCCGAACTTGGTCTAACTTCCTCGGCCGACCGGGCCGTGCCGCCGCCGCCGCCGCCGCTGCCGCGCCCGGGTAAGTAGGACGCGCGGCCCCGCTGCAGCGTCGGGCCTGTCCTCATTGTCTCGGGCCGGCCCTCGTGAGCGTCCTCTCGGGACGGCGGCTGCTCCCTGTGTTCCCGCTCGGCCCCGGGACTCCCTTCCCTGGCGGGGGGCGGCCCCGCGGGCGGCGCGGGCTTTGTCTGCTGAGACCGCCCGCGAGCTTTAGAGGCCGCGGCCAGGACTCGGCGGAGCCGAACTCGGGCGCTGTGTGCACTGCGAGGCAGGGCGGGCGTCCCGGAAGGTGTGGCTGCACCCTGCTGCCGCCTGGACTCTGCCGGTTCTCACCTGTGAGCCCAGCGGAGGGCGCCTTCTTCAGCTCCGGTCCCGAGTGAGGGGACGGTCGCCCAGCCCCCACCCACCCCGAGTGGGCTCCCAGCCTCCGGGTCCCACGCTGTCCTGCCCGGAGTTTGAGGAGGTGGTGACCCCGGCATCTCGGTGCCGGTCGCTAGAGGCTGTGTTTGGGAGCAGAGCTCGACTCCTGACCTAGCCGAGCTTTGGCCATGTTTTGGTTTTGGCTGTACCTTGGTTCGGCCCAGGTTGTAGCCCCCCCCCCCGTTCCCTTCCCTGTTACGTGTGCAGTGCAGAGGGTGGGGAGAGTGTGCGTATGGGGACTTCGGCCTCTGAAATCCAGAAACTGCTGTCTAGAGGACTGAAACTCGTTCTCCGGTGAGAGGCGGTCGGTGTTCTGAAAAAACTCAGAGTTCTCAGCCAGTGCTTGCCTGGACCTGGGTGCAGAGCCACGGTGAACACTTAATGGCTGTTATCAGGACGCTGGTGTTTGCGGACATCGAGATGTGTTGGGCAGTGTGTGCAGGACGTTGGATTGGAGCCTGGAGCAGGTGTGTTCCCAGCATTCTAGGAGGTTGCCCCTAGGAGTGGTGGTTGTGGGTCAGTTGCCTTCCAACTACTGGACAGTTTCCACACAGCCCTTTGACTTCGGAGTAGAAGTTGGTGCCTGCTGAGTGCTTCCTTATTTATAGAAGGAAATCTGGGGCCCCATATTCTAACAGCTCAGAGGTTGCAGGAGACATCTTCCTTTCAAAACTCCTGGGCCCAGGAACCCTTAGAATGAAGCCCAGACTTCTGCTCTCTGGCACCTTCCTCAGCCCTCCCCAAGCCCGTGTCCTACTCTGGGAATTTATTCTTTTTCTTTTTTGAGTCAGGGTCTTGTGTATGCCAGGTTTGCCTTGAATTCATAGTCCTTCTGTCTCGTTTTATACATTCTACATCTTGTCAAAAAAATTTTTTTTATTGGTCTCTTCTTTGAACCTAATGTGCTTCAGAGACTGGGGTATCCTGCGGACTCACACCTGTAACCCTTTCATGGTGGGCCTGCAGTGGGTGTTTATTGATATGAGCTTGGTCTAGGCTTAGCTTAGTTGCTTCAGCTTAGTTGCTTTATTCAAACAGTCTAAACCACTGGTCCTCCAGAGGTTTGCAACTGTTTCCAAGAAGAAAAGGCATGGAAGGGAAGGGTTGGCTGCCCTGTGAAGACCTTCCCCTCATCCTCTTACTAGGGTGACTGTGCTCCCTGGACTCCAAGGACAGGTGAGAGCTTCTTCCTTGCCATGTTTGTGATGGAAGATGAAACTCATGCTTTGTGTGGGTGGGGAGGAGCCTGCCCTGCAGGTTATAGAAATGAGACAAGAGTGCAGGGAAGCCCTGGGTTTTTAACCACTTCCGGGGCCTTACCCTGGGCCACCATGTGCCTAGGGATTTGACCTTGTTTAACTTTAGCAGGGAAGTTAAACAGAATTAATTTTTACAACACCTAAAAATGCCAGTATGCAAGTCCTGGGAGCCCTTTGCTTGTTTAAAACCTAGTGAACTTATGATCAGGCATACAGCTATTACATGGCTTAGTATTTATGGAGAACTATCATCCCAGCCTTATTAATTGTTTAATCCCTGAAACAACCCAATGTGGTAGATATTAACTGCCGACTTTACAAATGAGAAAAGTATGGCCCAGAAAGGTCAGAGTGATTCTGCCTGAGAATTGGAGCCTCTCTCATTTAGATGATGCCTTCCTCCTGGAGTAGCTTAAACATAGTGAGAAAGCCTGGCCCAAGGCAGAACTACCAAGGCCTTCAGTGTAGGTTCCCTAAGGCTCAGCTTCTAGGATCTCACCTACCTATCATGACCTCAGCTCACATCACCCCTGAATCCCTGCTGCTTTGACTCAGTAGCCTGCCCTAGCCAGAGGATTACAAGCATGGCTGGAGAGTCAATGCCTTCTGTAGAGATCGGGGTTTGATGTGGTTAATACCAGACTTCTAACTTGAGTGGTTTTAAGCAAGTCCTTTTTTTTTCTTCTCTGTTTTTTTTTTTTTTTTTTTTTTTTTGCTAACTCCACATTTACATCACATAATCCCATATCTGCTTTATGTTGCCATTATTGAAGACCACCAATTCATATCCCTAGCCACTTAGACATAGCCTGACTAATCTTGGCTCTTAAAGCTTCTGCCCATTTATGGCAGATGTGGCATTGTGACATGGCATTTCATTGAGCTGCACCGAGTAACATGGCCATAGTCACTCTCAGGGTGGGGGTGGGGGATAGAATCAGAAAGGTTTAATGAAAAGCATGAAGACCATCTCTTGCCTGTCACTTGTTTCTTCTCAAGCTCTGGGTCCTTGTTTCATCCTGTGTCTCTGTGCCACCAAGAATACTGTTGTGAGTTAGTCAAAAAAAAAAACGCCTTTTAAAGATGGAGTTGCCCAAAAGGTAGAAGTTTGATAAACAAGAACAAACCTTAGGGATAGAGAGGTGGTCTTCAAAAACAGACCTTTCCTCTGACCCTTAGGCAAGTTACTTGAAGTCCTCCTGTATCCTTTTGCTCATTGGCTGATTTGTACGTTTTTTTATTCAAAAGCAGGAAGTCCCAGCCCAGAGTCTTTGAATGGAGGTGACAATCCCTGTTTCCTGCTGCTGGGGTGTTAGTGCCTTTAGAGAGATAATCCTGCTTGTGGGCAGGAAAGCAGGCTTGCTTGGCGGCCAGTGGGTAGTTGGGCATGTTGTACTTCCCATCCTTGCCTGGATATGAACTTACTTTTCCTAGAAGCAGAGCAGGTAGAGGTGCCCTTAGTTGCCATGCTCTAATAATTTCCCTTGTGACTGGGGCCAAGCCTTCAGGATAGCAAGTGTGGAACAGAGCACTGGTTTGGTAGGGTGACTGGAGGGATGCTTCCATTGAAGAACAGGGTAGAAACCTATTAGATGCATTTCTCTAGTCACACTATTTTTTTTCCTTTATGTTCTGTCACCTGTGTTCACAACCACCAGCTGGTGGACATGAGTAGAGGTGAGGAGACTTAGGTTATTCTTTGTGAAGGTTAGTTCCCCATTCTTAGGCATGGGTACTACTTTTTCAGGGCCCTGTTTTCCCACCTATGGAATGAATGGCGGGAGCTGCCTGTAGCAGCTCCTCCTCTTAGCTGGTCACCAGTGCCCAGTATAGGCCATTCTTGATTGTTTTCAGAGTCTTTGACCTGGTAAATGGGCAGCGTTTTGATTTGCCCTCTTCTGTGTGTAGCAGTGCTGCCTCTGACTATGAGTCACTTTGGGTTTCATGGTCTCCTTGCCACTTTCTTCCATCCTTGTGTGTTTTGATTCAGACAGAACAAATGCTTGCATTGGTTCAGTTCAGGGTCTGGCTTGTGGGCAACAGTTGATGCATCTGCCCACTTAGCATGAAGATGCTTAGCACAGTTCAGCTTGCAGATGGACAATAAGGAGGCTTTTGATTGATGTTTTTTGATTGATGTCTAATTGCTAGCTATATAACCTAGACTGAAGTTCCTCATTTTCTCATTTGTGAAGGGAGCAGAATCAGATCTGCTCTGTCTGACTTTGTTGGTGAGAATCTAGTATATTCAGGTTTGAGAAACATGGTCTCAGGCCCCTGGGTTGGGCCTGATACTGTTTTGGGACAGCTGCTATCTTTCTGGCAGTTCCCAGCAAGCAACTTACTAACAGCTGATTCTGGGAACTCTGCTTCCTCCACCCTTGGGCATTGGGTGGGGCTGGGTGGGGCTGGGTGGGGCTGGGCAGGGCTGTGGGTTTTCTCTTTGTAAGTAGTAGGCCTGGTAATCAGAGTATAAGTGTGCTTGGAGAGGCTGGAGTTGGCATCCTTACTTCTTAGGATCTATTCTCCCTCTCTCTTTAAGCAGCCAGAGCCCACATCTGTCAGCTAGATAGCTAGCCCTCCTTGGACTCTCTTGTTTTGTCTACTATGTGGCTATTAGAATAGATGTTTAAAGTGGCTGCTGGCATCCTGGTAAGCTTATGGAGTTCTCAAGGCCCTCAAGTCCTCAGTCAGCTTGCAGAGCTGGGGTGGTGGGGAAGATTTGGGGAAGAGCCTGGTCAAAAGCTGATAAACCTGCTCTCTAGGTTTTCTCTGTGTGCCCCAGCTATTGGGTCTGTGATCTTGCTACAGAGCCCAAGAAACATCAAAAATAGGGGCTTTGAGGATGTCATAGCTTTGACATCCAACACAGGGTCTTCACAGCATGGAGAAGGGAACAAGTGTCCCCTGAAATAAATCTTGGTATGTATCTGAGGTTGGTGTGGTAGGGGAAAGGGTTCGGTATAATCAGAGAATCCTCAGCAGGGTCTCTTTTAAAGTATCAGGATAAGGAAAACAGCTGCCTTGGCTTTAGCTCCCCTAAACCTGCTGCACTGTTCAGGCTGTGGTGGGACTCTCAGTATCAGAACTGTACACTCCCAGTATTGGTGAGGTCCAGGCCACTTCTTTGCTTCCCAGATTGGCCCTCAATGCTCTTCTCCATGGCTTTTCTGTTTCTTGACCAGCATGTACTCCAGAGCCACGTGGACCCAGTCTTCTGAGGCTTGTAGGAGGTGGCCAACTCCAGTCCAAAGTGTGAGTGATACTCTAGGTGAGGGCAAGGAGCCCTGAGTCCTAGAAGACTGAGGAACTCTGTGCTTAAAGAAGAAAGATTATTCTGGTACTTGTTGAAGTGCTAAGGTAGACTATTCAAGACTGCTGCAGCAGGGTTTTTAAGTAGGAGAGAGACTAGGCTCAATTTCAAAACCCTAGGAAAGTGGGTTTTGAACTTAGAGCCAGGGAGTACTATGCCAGGATCCTAGAGAATTTTTGAGGGTAGGAGATGTTTTTTAGCTGAATGGACCTGACAGGACTCTTCCTGAAGGCAAGCCAAGCAGCCAGCTATTGTGCGGGGGTGGGGGTGGGGAATAAAGGATGAGGAGTTTGATAACAAGTTGGGAATAAATTGATTTAGCAGGATTCTTACTCGATTGGACCTCCACAAATCCAAGGTCAGAAAGAGCCAATTGAACAGAGGGCTCAGAGGACTAGGCTAAAGTTTGTGAAGGACTGAATCTGTTTAGTATCCTGTATTCAGTTCTGTGAGTTTTTACAGTGACCTAGGCTCATGACCACCCACGTTCGTTTCTCAGGAGTGGTCCTTCCTGCTATGGGTGTTCCTCCTCTTCAGTACCATTCCCTTTGACACTGTCAGTAAGGCTTCAGAAGAAAAGGTGGCCACCTTGGTCTCTTTGTTTCAGTGTGTACTGGTTCCTTGTGTCTTAATCCCCTTCCCCTCTGCTCATGTCTGTAGCCCCCATCTCCAAACTGTGGGCTTTTGGGGGTCTATTACCCTATAGCACAGCCATTCTCTTTTCTGAAATCCTTTACAACTGCAGCCGAGCTCCTGCCTGTGCTGCACAAACAGTGTGACAACTCTGCAGCCCCTACCAGCCTAGGACTTTCTCCTTTGCTCTGCTCTGGGCCTTGAGAGGGGCTGTTGGTGGTCCCTTCCATTCCCTGGGTCTGAACAGTTTTGTTTTTTGTTTTTTTTTTTTTTGTTTGTTTTTTTATTTTTTTTCCTGCTCTGCTATTCTTTCCTTCTCCAAGAGGTTTTCTGTCTGACCTCTCTTTCATTGGTTATCCCTGTGTCCCTGGTGCAGGTGACCTACTGGTCTGTCTCCACCTGGGCCGTTCTCATCTCAGATTTATAGGGGCAAGGCTGCCTTCTTGCTCTCAGGAAGACCTGTTGGCAGCAGGCCGGGAGTGGGAGGGTGGGTGAGTGGGGTGGAGGGGTGGAGGGGTGTGCTTGCTCACTTCCCCGTAGCCAGTAGCCAGTAGCTGTCCTTGCAGAGGAAGAGTAGAAATCATGCCTGTTCTTTGCAGCCCTTCTGCCTCCCTGCAGTCATTGTCTCTTGCTGTCCCGGTTGTTTCCTGTGAAATATAAGCAATGATGTAAACAGGATAAGTTGTGGGGGGGGGTTGCCAAGAAAAGAGTCTGTGGTAATGCAGAGTGTTCGTGCCTCAGGGCTCATGGTGGCCATAAGAATAGGAAAGGGATGGGCTAGGTACTATGGCAGGTTCTGCACAGACCCCTCTCTGGGTCCTGAAGTTTTCCCCTGAGAAGACCAGTATGGTGAAATGGGTTATGCCCTGGAGACTCAGAGCTTCCCCAGGATGGGGGACCTAGAAGGTTGTGGGGTTCCTGGTAGGAATTGCCCTGACCTGTGCTGGGCCCCCTACAAGGGAGCAGGAATTCTTTGTAGCTCTTAGGTATGTTGCTAGTGTGGTCCTAGTAGCTTTGTGATTCCATGTGAGCTTCTGGTTTTGTGAGTTATTTGTTGAACACTTCAGTCAGGAGAACATCTTAGAGAAAGGGGAACCAAGCATACTCGTCCATTCCTGGCCTCCATTCTCTGAGCCCTGGGCAGATGTGAGCTTGAGGCCATTACAAAGCTGCCAGCTGTATTGTCCCTGGGTTTGTAGTTGTGTGCAGGAAGGGTTGTGCTCATGGACCACTCCCTGTGGTTCTGTTCTTTCTCCCTACGCTGTGGCCCCCACTTGCTCTAATGGCCTTTGTGTCATTCCCTGGGCTGCAAGAAAGACTGGGATGGTTTTTGTATTATTCCTTAGGGGCAAAAATCATGTGAAGGAAATACATCAGTGCTTTTGAGTGCAGAGTATTTATTGACACACCCATTAACAGGGGGCTTTTAGACAATATATGTAATCATTTAGCAAGAATAGACACAGGAATGCTTCTCAACCCTATGCTTCAGCCTCCCTTTCTTGAAAGGTATGTGTAGCTTAGTGGCTAAGGAGTTGGGGTTTTAAGCTGAGATTTTGAAGAAAATGTTTTTAGCTAGTCCTTGGAGTGGGGCCAGGCCTAGAAATCTGTTGAAATAGCTTTCTTTAGCTACTAAAATGGGGATGGGCTCATAACGCTAAAACTTGGAGCCTTGCTGACGGCTGGGGAAGCCCCTGGAGAAGTGTCTGCTAGATGCCTGGGTTTCAGCCTCCCTGGGACAGACAAACACTTACACAGACCTTGGACTGTGGAGCCCTACAGGTGGCCCTTGGTGTGGAATAGTTTAGTTTCCTTTCTGTCACTCTCGAAATCCGATAGGAAAACTTTTTATTTGGGGTTTAGGGTTAAGTAAGCAGGGAGCAGAGTGGGCTCAGAGGCCTGGTACTCCCTTCTCCTGGGCGCCTCAGTGTCGTCTTCCTCCCCTCCCCCACAACATCTTGTCCTAGGGAGATGCCAGATGCTGCCTAAAGAGAGCTATTCATGAAATAGTTTTCCCTCCCTCTCTCCCCTCCTTCCTTCCTTTTTCTTAGACAAGATCTTCCTATATAACCCAGGCTGATTCCAAATTCATTTTCCTGCCTTAGTCTCCTGAGTATTGGGATTATAGGTTTATGTAATTACACCTAGCTATGGTAACATGTGTTTGATACCTCTAGGCAAATATATTAAGTTTAACTTTTTTTATCATTAAAAAAAAACAGAAGAAATAATAGAAATTTATACTTTGGGTTTTTGTTGTTGTTGTTGTTTTGTTTTGTTTTTTTGAGACAGGGTTTCTCTATGTGCAGCTTTAGAGCCTGTCCTGGAACTCGTAGACCAGGCTGGCCTCAAACTTAAGAGATCGGCCTGCCTCTGTGGATCAAAGGCCAGTGCTACCACTGTCCAGCAGAAATGCATACTTCTTCCTGACTTCTTCAGCTGCACTGCTCCAAAGCCCAAGCCTCCACCATCAGAGGTTCAGAGCCTAGACCAGTGTGGCCGAACTCCCATGCACACCCCGGCCCCCTTGCTTATTCCCACAGTGGCATGTAATTTCTATTGCTCTGTATTTACTGAGTCTCTAGGAGTTAACCTGGGACTGTCTCATTTTAGCACACATACTCTGGCCCTTTTTAATAACAACAGGTCATCTTGCTGCAGAGTGAACCCCGATTCACACTCTTCCACCCCCCCTCCCTATGGGTGTTGAGGTTGTGTTTGCTTTCAACAAGCCTAGTTGCCTTGAACATACCAGTGGGTCTGAGGTTCCTGGTGTGGGGTTGAAGCATTGAGGGGATTGTCAGGAAAGAAACGTGGCTGCTTTGATTCCAAGAGGAAGAGACATTCCTCAGGCTTGATGCTGGGGGCAGTCTTCTATTTTTTGCAGTTGGGGGCTGAGTTGGCAGGAGGCTGTGCTGCTTTCCTTCTTTTTCTTCTTGTGGCTCAGCTCAGACCATGCTCTTTCTGTGAGCATGTTTAGAGCTCTTGGCTATGTTGTGAGCAAGAGGCCTGTGTACCCACAAGTGTGTCGTGGAGTCTGAGGAGGAAGGAGGCTGAGTGAGGTGAGGTGCTCAGAGAGATTGCTTCTCATAGTGTGGGCTTGGTTTGAGCTGCAGAGGTGCTGGGTATTGTGAAAACAAGCTGTAACTGGTCTGTCTTAGACAAGTCCAGGGGCTGATAGGAGGATCAGGCCTCCTCTGCTGCTGTGGGAGTCCTGGTATCCTGCCTGTGCTGCAGGTAGGTCTGACTGGCATGCTGTCATTGTTGTAAAAGGCTTTATAAAAAGACCCCCAGGTAAATGGTAGATGTTTTTTTCTGTTTTGAGTAGGTACTTCCTGAGTAGAGAGGAGGGGTGGAAAGGGAGAGAGGATTGTGGGAGTGGGCACAGGCTATCTAAAATTTTCTCAGTTTCCTTGTCACTGTAGCCACTGTCCCACTGGAATAGCCTACCATAGCTGTCCCCCATGCAGGCAGCTGTGACAAACAGCAGGGAGATTTTAGGGGTCCCTACTTGTATGCCCCAGCCTGGTGGTTTTGTGGCCTGTGTCCCTGCCCTGGCTCTACCAACCTCCCATACAGAGGACTCCTAACCACTATAGTCACATGCAGTCCCCATGAGCCCAGAGCTATCAATGCTGGAGGCTCTGTTGTTGGGAGTCTGGCCTTCTGTAGCACAGAGGTTTCTTTTGTGGCCTGGTGGCAGCTAGGCCTGACCTGTGAGGCTGAGGAGGCGGGGCCTAGGGTGACAGTGGAGCTATTCATGGTCTCTGCCCTCGTTTCCTGATGCCTCCCGAGTGGATTTGGAGGGGCTGTGTGTGTGTGTGTGTGTGTGTGTGTGTGTGTGTGTGTGTGTGATGGGAGGAGGTGGGGAGGGTGGGGCCAGGGCTGCTATTGTTAATGGCTGCTGGAGCCCATTGTGCTTAATGGAGGTCTTTTGCTTAGGGCCCTGAGTCACTGGGCCTGCAGTTCTCAGATCCCAGCCCAGCCCTCCCTGTGCCTTTTGTGGGTACCTGTGTTAAGATCCCTTTCTGCTTTCATGTCATGTGATCAGCTTGTAACTCCTTGGGTAGTCATCAAAACAGCTGGGAAAGGAGCAGGATGCCCAGGCTGGCTTGTCAGCCGCCTGCCCACCACCTTGGGAAACATGTCCACAGAGCTCTCGATGCCCAGCTGCACCCTTGGGTGGGGGCCAGGCACGTGCCTCAGCTGCTGTCAGTCCTGTAGGCTTCCCCTTCTTTTGTGCTCACCCTGTATCGTGTCCCTCATCCCTCCTTGAGCTCTCAGCTGCAGAAAAGCCTGCTTTCTGGCAGCCTAGCAGCCACCACCCCTGCTGCTGAGCCATAGCTCTTTGTTTAGCCATTTCTGAGCTCTTGAGGGCCAGCACAAAACCAGTGGAACCCTCCGTGGTTCAAGTATACCTGTCGGGCCAAAGGCTTGACAGCCCCCTAGCTGTACCTCCATCTCCCAGGGAAGCCAAACATTCCCTGTCATTCCTCTTAGCAGATCACTTTGACTCTTTGTAGACAGGAATGCTTATTAGGTTTGGGCCATTGCTCTGTGTGTATATGTGGGCGCTCATGCTTGCCCTTGTGTGCATGCACATGAGAGAGGGTAGGAACTGGTCCTAAGAAGAAGGTCCCCCCTCCTCACAGTATAGTAAGGGTGCCTTTGAAGTTCTGTCAGAACAGCTCTTAGCTATCAGTGGCTGGGATAGAAATGGAGGGATAGTTTATTGTGGTGTTACGGTTGTGATGATTTTTCTCCAACTGAAGGGAGGCAGTCCCTGCCCCTTTGCCTCTTTTCCCCCTTCCCAGTTGTCAAAAGGAGCATTTTTTTGGATGACTACTCTCACTGCAGGGTCAGGCATTTCTCCCTAGGGGTGGATCTGCCCCAGCCATTTCTGTCTCCGGTCTAAACCACAGCACAGCAGGATCTGTCAGAGCCATTACCCTTTGAAATATAGGGGTTTAGTGTGTGTGTGTGTGTGTGTGTGTGTGTGTGTGTGTTTCATAACATTTTCTTTGATTCTTTCAGAAGTCACTATCTTCAGATATAGCTTAGTTGGCTGTCTGACTTGACTGTAATCAGGTGTCTTTCCAACTATGGCAGCCAGTCTCCCCTCCTCCCCTCAAAGCCTGCACCTTAGATTGTCCTCATGTCAATAAATATATAACATTCCAAGATACTCAGATCAGAAAGGGTTGGATTCATTGTTGCATGTGTAAAATATAGATCCCATTTTGGGGGTAGATACATCCAAATGACCTCTAGAAGGGTCACAATCCAGGTTGCTCAGTTGTGCTGGCTAGTTTTTTGTCAGTGTAACACAAGTCAGGGAAGTCTGAATCACAATCTGGGAAGAGGGAGTTGCACTTGAGAAGAATGCCTCCACCAAATTGGTCTGCAGGCAAGTCTGTGGGGGCATTTTCTAGGCTTGTGATTGACATGGAAGGGCCCAGCCCTCTGTGGCTGTTCCTGAACTGCTGGTCCTAGGTTGTATGAGAAAGCAACCTGAGCAAACCATGAAGGTAAGCTGCTAAGGAAGAGTAAGCCTCTGCTTCAGTTCCTACCCCAACTTCCCTCTATGGTGGACAAAGATGTGGAAGTGTAAGATAAACAAACCCTTTCTCCCCAGGTTGCTTTTGTCCTGGTGTTTAATCACAGCAGTAGAACCCAAATTGTTGCTGATGCTCAGGACAAAAGCACAGGGATTGGAGGCAGAGGCCTGGCAGTTAGTTGCTGGCCACTGCCATTGTACTTCCTTGGATATAGGCCTTTGACTGGATAATGGAAGAAAGGGGTTGCTCAGACAAACCTGGGCAAGGTTCTAGCTATTACCTTTTTAGTTTTGTGAGTCTTAACTCCCCAAGGGTGGGCCACTATCTTGAACATCCCTTATTCTATTAAGATCTTGTAGAAGAAAATATTCTCAGATATGTAAGTTGAACCAAGTGTTTCCTCCCCTTGGCATTTCTCCCCTACCTGTTCCTGGTTGGTGGCCCACCGTGGTTCCCCATTGGAGCTACACTGCCCTAAGCCCCAACCCACACTACTACCCTACCTCGTCATGGGGGCTCTTTAGAGCACAGGGGCCAGTGGCTCCCTGGTGAAGTCTTGGGTGGACATCGATATGATTCTTCTTGGTCATGCCAAATTCCTCCTCTTTACTGCTGTAGTTAGTCCCTCTCTTCTGAAGTTGGATCTAGAGAGAAGGAAATAAGGTTATTATTTGTTTGGCTTTGCTTTGTTTTGTTGTACCTCTCCCCAAAGTGAGGTCACACCATAAAGTAAAATACAAAATGTATAGATATGCTTAATATATCCCCCCCACACATACTTCTTAGCTTCTTACTGTCTGTGTATGCTTAAATTTTGTTTCTGTTTATATATAGAGGCACAATATTAGAATTCTACCATAAATTCAAGGAACAGCTAATACCAATACTCCTCAGTGTTCCTCATAATAGAAGCAGAAGGGTCATTGCCAAACTCTTTTTACTAGGCCACAGTTACCTTGATACTCAAGGCACACAAAGATACAACTAAGAAAAAGAACTACAGAACAATATCCCTCATGATCACTGATGCAAAAATATTCAATAAAATACTGGCAAATTGAATCCAAGAACAAATCCAAGAAATCATCCACCATGACCAAGTAGGCTTCATCCCAGGGATGCAGGGATGCTTTAACATACAAAAATCCATCAATATAATCCATCATATAAACAAACTGAAAAAGAAAAACCACATGATCATCTCACTAGATCCTGAAAAGGCCTTTGACAAAATCCAATACCTGTTCGTGATAAAGATCTTGGAGAGATCAGGTATGACAAGAACATACCTAAACATAATAAAAGCAATATACAACAAACCAATAGCCAACATGAAACTAAATGGAGAAAAATTCAGTGTGATTCCTCTAGAATCAGGAATAAGACAAGACTTCCCACTCCATATTTCTTTAATATTGTATTTGAAGTTCTACCTAGAGCAATATGACAACAAAAGGAGATCAAGGGGATATAAATTGGAAAGGAAGAAGTCAAACTGTCACTATTTGCAGATGATTTGATAGTTTACATAAGTGACCTGAAAAATTCTATCAAGGGACGCCTATGGCTGATAAACACCTTCAGCAAAGTGGCAGGATACAAGAGAAACTAAAAAAAAAAAAAAAAAAAAAAAAAAAATCAGTCGCCCTACTATATACAGTTGGTAAAGGGGCTGAGAAAGAAATCAGAGAAATATCACCCTTTACAATAGCCACAAATAACATAAAATATCTTGGGGTAATGCTAACCAAACAAGTGAAAGATCTATATAATAAGAACTTTGAGTCTTTAAAGAAAGAAATTAAAGAAGATACCAGAAAATGGAAGGATCTTCCATGCTTTTGGATAGATAGGATCAACATTAGTAAAAATAGCAATCTTGCCAAAAGCAATCTACAGATTCAATGCAATCCCCACCAAAACCCAAACACAATTCTTCACAGACCTTGAAAGAACAATCTTCAACTTTATATGGAAAAACAAAAAGATCCAGGATAGCTAAAACAACCCTGTACAATAAAGGAACTTCTAGAGGCATCACCATCCCTGACTTCAAGCTCTATTATAGAGCTGTAGTCCTGAAGACAGCTTGGGGTTGGTGCAAAAATAGACAAGTAGACTAATGGAATTGAGTTGGAAATCCTGATAATAACCCACACACCTATGGACACCTGATTTTTGACAGAGAAGCTAAAATTATACAATGGAAAAATGACAGCATCTTCAACAAATGTTGCTGGCATAACTGGATGATGACCTGTTGAAGGCTGCAGATAGATCCACATGTATCGCCATGCACAAAAAAATTAAGTTCAAATGGATCAAAGACTTCAACATAAATCCAGCCACAATGGACCTCTTAGAAGAGAAAGTGGGAGGTACCTTTGAACAAATTAGTACGGAAGACCGCTTCCTGAACTTAACACCAGTAGCACAGACACTGAGATCAACAATTAATAAATGGGATCTCCTGAAATTGAAAAGCATCTGTAAGACAAAGGATACAGTCAACAAGATAAAATGGCAGCCCACAGAATGGGAAACGATCTTCACCAACCCCACATCTGACAGAGGGCTGATTCCAAAATACAGAGAACTCAAGAAGCCAGTTACCAAAACACCAAATAATTTAATTACAAAGTGGGGTACAGAAGTAAATAGAGAATTCTCAAAAGAGGAATCTAAAATGGCTGAAAGGTACTTAAGAAAATGCTCAACATCCTTAGTCATCAGGGAAATGCAAATCAAAACAACATTGAGATAACATCTTACTCCTCTCAGAATGGCTAAAATCAAAAACACCAAAGACAGTTTATGCTGGAGAGGGTGTGGAGAAATGGATACACTCCTCCGTTGCTCGTGGAAGTGCAAACTTGTACAGCCACTTTGGAAATTCATATGGCGGTTCCTCAGGAAACTGGGAATCAGTCTATCACAAGACCTATATACCCAAAAGTTGCACATTTACACAAGGGCATCTGTTCAACTTTGTTCATAGCAGCATTATTTGTGATAGCCAGAAGCTGGAAGCAATCTAGATGGTCCTCAACTGAAGAATGGATGGAGAAAATGTGGTACATTTACACAATGAAGTACTACTCAGAGGAAAAAAAAACAGAAAAAAAAAAAAAAAAAACCCACAAAAAATCTTACAGTTCGCAGGCAAGTGTATGGAATTAGAAGAAACCATCCTGAGTGAGGTAACCCAGTCACAAAAAGACAAACATGGTATGTACTCACTCATATATGAATTTTAGACATAAAGCAAAGGATTACCAGCCTACAATCCACAACCAGAAAAGCTAGTAAACAAAGAAGACCCTAAGAGAGACATACATGGTCCCCTGGAAAAAGGGAAAGGGATAAGATCTCGTGAGCAAAGTGGGAGCATGGGGGGGGAGAGAGGGAGTTAGGAAAAAGAGGAGGAGAGAGGAGTACATGAGGGAGCTGGAAGATTGAGTTAGGGAAAGAATAGAGCAAGAAGAGAGATGCTGTAATAGAGGGGGCCATTATAGGTTTAAAGAGAAATCTGGCACTAGGGAAATGTCCAGAGAAGACAACCCCAGCTAACAATCTAAGCAATAGTGGAGAGGCTACCATAAATGCTCTTCCCTGATAATGACATTGATGACTACCTTATATGCCATCCTAGAGCCTTCATCCAATAGCTGATGGAAGCAGAAGAGACACCCACAGCTAAACACTGAGTCTAACTATGGTAATCCAGTTGCACAGAAGGAGGAGAGATGAGCTAAGGGGTAGAGACCAAGCTATAGAAACCCACACGAACAACTGACCTGAAGAAGGGGGAGCTCATAGACCCCAGTCTGATAGCTGGGAAACCAGCATAGCACTGGCCCGGCCTCTGGTAATGGATCAGTATTTATCCCTAGTATACAAATGGACTTTGGGAGCTCATTCCACATAGAGGGATACTCTCTCAGCCTAGACACATGGGGGCTGGGGAGGGGACCTAGGCCCTGTTCCAAATGATTTGACAGACTTTGAAGATTCCCTATGGAAGGCCTCATCCTCTTTGGGGAACAGAAAGGGGATGGGTTGGAGGTTGGCAGGGGAAGAGGTTGTAGGGGAGTAGGGGACGGTGAGGGAACTGGGATTCACATGTAAAACAAGCTTGTTTCAAATTTAAATAAATTATCATTTAAAAAAAGAGGCACACTATTCTATCCTTGGTATCTTTTCAGGATGGGATTCTGTTCCTTTATCTGCCATTGACCACCCAACCTCACCCCTTGGTCCTGAAGCCTAATCAGCCTTGCCTGTTCCCTATCCTATCTGCTGTCCTGCTGTTTCCTTCCTTTAAGGACAGGGCAGGTACAGACTTTGTCACTGCACCTTGTATATCCTCAAATAAAACCCTGGACGAACTCTAAAGGCCTCAGATGAGGCCGCCTTTGCTCATTTGCTTAAAGTACTTTCACAGCTGTGAAATAGAGGGCTCAGGGTGTGGCTCAGTGGAATAGGGCTTACCCACTGTTCAGGAGTCCCTCTAGCTTCTCTAATGCCACAAAAACAAAGAACAATCCCATGATCATCGAGCAGGCTTCATCAAAATACACTAATTGATTCCACAATGGAAGCATTTCTCTAGGAAAGCAGGTCGGATCCCTGCAAGTTCATACACAGTGAGGACATGTGTCGCCAAATGTTGATTTGCCCCCCAAGCACCTGTGTTTATAGCTTTCCAGCTCAGGTTGCTCAGGCTCACTTTTCTGCAGCATCACCTGGGAGCCTTTGAGATGCAGAACCCTGTGGGAGAAGGTTTACCTGGATCAGCTCATCAGAGCCTGTCTTTACAGGGATTCCCAGGCACTGAAATGCACTTTTAAGTCTGAAAGGCACTGACCCTGATGCCTGCCCTGTTCTTTCACACCTTGCTAGTGTTTTGTGGTTTTGCCATCTACTCTCTGGCCTTCTGTAAAGTGTACTTTTAATAGGCCTGAAGCTCCAGCTTTATGTCCCCTTTCCTGGGCTGTGCAATGTGTGGCAGGTGTCCTGGGTACTCAGTGTCTGAAGGTGGAGCTGAGACCCAGTGAGTCCCCTTAAGTCTGCTGGTGAGGTCATCTTTGGGGCAGGGAGCTGAATGGGTAATTGGAGCCTCCCTGGGCCATCTGGTACCACTTACCCCAGCCCATCTGTCTTCTCCTCACTTTTACCAGCTGGAGGACAGAGGCAGAATTAGTCTGTAGGTGTGGTTTGCATTTTTGGGGAAACTCAAAGCATTCTACTCAAAGGTTCTTTGGTATATATTGGTGTTCAAACAAATAGCTCAGAAGAGAGACCACGAATTGACATTTTCTGTTTATTTTTAAAGGGATAGAAATAAAACAAAATACAGTAAAACAGAAAATAACATCAGAATTGCACAAAACAAAGAAGAGTCCAAGAGAAGACACAAGAAACAGAGACTCACTCATTTACACACCCAGGAATCCCATGGAAACACTAAGCTGAAAGCCATAAAATATGTTAAAAGAACCTATAGAGTAAAGAGACAAAGGAATAATTTTAAAAAGATAAAATTAAAGGGGGAAAAAAAAATTCCTGACATGACATTGTGAGACACAGAATTTCCAAAGATGTCATTAAGTTTGTTTTGTGCTGGCCATCTACTGCTGGGCATGCTGCCACCCTTAAGGGTAGTTTGTTTCCCTAGTAAGACTCCCTTGGAAGAAATAAATTTTCATTTTCAAGTGGGTATACATTGTAGACAGCCTGTGGATTAGGGATGGAGGCATTTGACCACTTCTTTCAGCTCTAGGATCCCATTGGTGCAGAACTATGCAGGCCCTGTTAATGCCGCCCCTGTCTCTGTGAGTTCAATGTGGGCCAGTCATGTGATTTAGAAGGTGTTCTTTCCTTGATGTCCTTCATCCCTTCTGACTCTTACACTCTTTCTGTCTCCTCTTCTTTGGGGTTCCTTGATCCCTGAGGGGGAGGGATTTGATGGAAACATTCTGTTTAGGGCTGAGTGTTCCCAGGTCCCTTTACTCTCTGCATAAATGTGTGGCTGTGGGTCTCTGTATTCATTTCCATTTGCTGAAGGAGGATTGCTCATGAAGGCACTGGTCTGCTTTCTTGGCTTGAGTCTCTTTTTCAAGAACATGTTTGAGGTGGCTAAATACCACTTGCCAGCCTCTGCACTCAGCTTTTGAGCTGTGGGAAGGAGTTCATACCTTCCACCTGGGCACTGCTGCCTGCTGCCTCCCACCCCTTCTGTGCTGTGTTTTAGGAGCTGATCTGCTAACCCTGTCCTCAGTTTCCTACCATTGATTCCCAGGTTTGTTTGTTTGCTTTTGGCTTTTCAAGACAGGGTTTCTCTGTAGCTTTGGAACCTGACTTGGAACTCACTCTGTAGATCATGCTGTCCTCAAACTCACAGAGATCTATCTGCCTGTCTCTGCCTTCCGAGTGCTGGGACTAAAGGCACATGCCACCATCCCCCAGCTTGATTCCCAGTTTTTTAAGGAGCTTCTCTTTGTTCCTTTTCTTATTTGATAATCTTGAGTACTTAGCTTTATTTGGCTTTCCCCACTACACTTCACTTTTCAGAGATTCTACTGAAAGGCTTTCATTACTTGTTTTTGTCCTTAGTCTTATTACCTGCATCCCTTAAGTATCTTTGCTTTGCTTGAGGAAGGCCCAGAATCAGGCTCTTCTCTGAGTTGGAAAAGTGACTCATTCAAAAGGCAGGGAAAGATTGGAAGAGTTCTCCAGAATACCATCTTGGAGAGGGGATAGTGAGGTTTGTCTCAAAACATAGTATACTGTAACATACCATGCAATTTCGGATATACCAAGTTTTATACATCTCAGAACCATAGTCATTATGCCTTTTAAGAAAATGGAGACAAGGAGTAAATATATAAGATTCAAAATTCTCTCTTGTAGTTTCATTATGTTAGACAATCGGGTGGGGGTGGGAGCAGCCCACACAAAAGAGGACATTTCATATCCTGCATTAGGCATGCAGGTCAAGTTCTTGCAGCACTACAGAGCTCCATTACTGGCCAGCAGAGACCTCGTTATTAGAGCAAAGTTTTCTTTTCCAGAGTTGGCTCATTCTTCATTGGGAGTAACTGTAGAGTTTGAGAGCGGATCTCACCCTAATGTTGGTTTTTCAAAGGTGGTCATGTGTCTTGATACTGTCCACAGTGCCTAGCCTAGAACTGGGAGTACACAAGGGACTCTGTTGATAAAATGCATTGGAGGTTTGATGAGATGGTTGTCTGCTACTAGCTTGGTCGATGTACATCCCCATGTATGTATGAGGCAGTACTGTTGTTCTCCCTCACCTGTGTGCCTGTAGAACTGGTGCACTTACCTGCCACCTCAACCAGCTGCTCTGTGGAGCTGGTTCTGGTCTGCTTTCCATCATCCAGTGCTTACTTGGTTGTATTTAGAAGCTAGCATTCTGTGTCCTAGTATCAGGCCCAGCTCTGAATTCTAGTTATTTGCATTGTGCCCTGACAAGGCAGAAGCAATCATCAATCCTCTCCCACAACAAAGGAGGCACTTGCTGAGCTAGCCTGTGCAGTGAGGTGGTACCAAGTAGGATATCTTCAGCCCTGCTGGTTTGGGATCTGTTGGTCATATGGCTCCCACTGGAGACTTTCTGAATTGGCACAGGCCCTGGGCTATGTCTCCTGAGTTCTTACCCGTCCTCTCTCCCAGGTACTGTGAGCTGGCTCAGGTTCTCTGCATTGTGTGCAACTGGCCGAGGTTCTAGTACTCTTGCCAGAGATCTTGTTGATGTTTTGCCTGGACTTAACATTTTCAGAAAATTATCAGCTGTACAACGCCATGATGGTGTCAGCCCATCGTCCTGTGTGTGGGTGCCTTTGCCTTTGATGGCAGAGGGAAGGTGGTGTGTGAAATGAATTTGTAACCCAGGAAGATGTGCAATGGCAGTTGTGGGTGCCTGGGCCCTGCGTCTCCTGGGCCTGCAGATGCTGCACCGAGTGAGGCTTTGAGTACAGTTGTGCAAACTGTGTGTGGGTGAGTCATTCTGAAAACCTCTGCTTGGCCTGCAGTCTTGTTGCCTTAATGTTTGGTCTGTTGCTGCTCCCCCCACCCCTTTTTTAAGAGAAAAAGACTAGAGACAGTGTTTTGACTGGAGGCCCCTTATTTTCTGGAACCACTTGTAATTTGTTTGGTTGACGTTTCTTCACAATTAATGACAGGTCATGCACTGTCCTCAGGAACATTTCCTACAGAAACAGTGTAGGTCCAGGTGCCTCTGCTGGGGAACCACACGAAGTCCCTTTGACTCAGTTTGACTCATTGTTGGTGATGTGAGCAGCCATGTGCTGTCAGCTGGTTTCTCCTCAGCTAAGTTACTAGGCTGCCCTGTGTAATTAGTCAGTGCCCCTGGGGAGGTGCTTGGAGACCTACATTTGAAAATGTAGGAATCTTGACAGAATGGCTTATCCCAGTCACGGTTACTGAATGGTGATAATCTGATTTCACAACTCCTTCCAGTTTTCCTTTGGCATTTTTCTGTAAGGAGATCTTTCTCTCTTGCTTTTGCTTATCTTTTTTAAGGAAGTGCCTTTCCAGGTCTATCCTAGCCCTTTTTGAAGGAAGCTTCTGGAAACATGTTCTGTGTTTGGGTTCAGCTGGACCGAGCTCATCATTTTCCAGTGGGCACCCCATGGAGCCAGCTAACTGCCTGGAAAAGTGACCCACTCTGCTTGCCACCATGCTGGGTTTCTGGGTTAGAGCTTTTTTTTGAACAATGGCTCCTGTAGCTTTTTTTTAAAAAAATCATAAAAAAGAGTAACTCTGAAAATGGTTCAATTAGGTGACCTCCATTTTATGCCCAGTGGTGCCCCTCCCCTGACCTATATCCACCTCCCTCAGTGCCTCTCCCTGTGCAGCAGCAGCCAGCACCCAAGCAGACAGAAGCGGACTCTCTCTAAGTTAGCCAGGAAACCCGGTGTTGATGTTCCTGACACACAGTGGGTTTGGGATTGTGGGTGGTTGTTGGTAGAAACTCTTTTTAATTTGGTATGTTCAGTGCATTTACAGGAAGAAACCAGACACAGAGAACTCCAGGCCTATTGCAAAGCCTGGTGGGGTTCAGAGCTGGTGGTTAGAGTCCCAGGCCATGGTATCCAGAGCTTGACAGACTTGGGACCTTCTTTTCCTCCTTCCACAACCCTTCCTTAGGGTAGTCCTTGTAATAAAGGAAGAGGCTTCCCAGGCTAGAGTCCCACTTTTTGATCCTAGCAAGTGGCTGTTAGGTCTTGGGTATAGGGCGTTCAGTGGCTAGAGACTGGGTCAGCAGAGGCCATAGACAATGTCTACTCTGAGGATGAGTCAGAGAGAGCCAAGCCCCTTCTTTTGCTTGTAGGATGGCAGAGCCTTAGGCTAAGGCATAAAGTGGTTGCTATGCGAGATTCCTGTGGGTAGTGAGGCAGCTATTTTGGCATGTTGTTACATGTTCCTCTTCTACTAGAGCTCTCGCCCCTTCTGTACCCACTTGCATTCACCTTTTCCTAGCCTGCTCTCCTGGGCCTACCTGTTCCTCAGCTTGTAAATGCATGCTCCTACTTACCTGTAAATTCTAAAGCCCTCTCAGTGGGGACATCCAGGGCCAAGAGTGATACTTGGGGCTCAGAAGGGTCCTAGCACTACGACATAGGGCTACCCTTCTTTGGGAAGGGCTTGTTGTCAGTGCTAGGAGCCATGGAGGCTTTATGAAAAGATAGATTCCTGGTTAATGGCCTGCTCTGGAGAATGAGAGGGAAGAGAGTGTCAAGAATTATTAACTGTGTGTGAAGGGGGGGGGGCAGTTACAGCGTGGGAGTGGTAGTGAAGTCACTGAGGGGTAAATGGGAGAGGGAGGGTAGATGGAGGTAGCTATAAGAGACCTTCAGGAGTTCAGTGTGAGGGATGAAGGTCTGAACTACAGTCCCCTGGAGGAAGGGAGGGGAGTCAGAGAACAGCTCAGGAACAGCTGTCTCAGAGCCTTGATGTGTACTGACTCAGATACCTTAGGGGACCTAGGCGAGGTGGACTGTACTATACTTTTTTGCCTGAGGCTTAGGGATTAGGCTTGAGTGGCAAGACAGGAATAGAGAGAGAGACTCTTGAGATTTGGAACTACCGTACAGGAGGTGAAAAACAGAGCACAGCCTGCACTAAACTAACAAGGCAGCTGGTGCTGTATGGTTTGGGTTAGTCAGGTTCTGCAAGGTAGGTCAAGAGCACTTGTAGCCACGCCTTCCCCTTTGTTCACTGTTTTCTGGCTTCCTTGCTTCTTGGCCACCGGCTTCCTGCCAGTCTCTCTCTCTTGCTTTCTTCTGCTGTGATTTGTAATCTGTATCAGAAAGAGCTGTTGCTATCAGAGCCTTTCATCATTAATCGTACTAACTTGAGGGGGACTGAGATCTGTGTTTCTGGCAAACTTGAGTTCCTGGTACTGTTATCTGATCCATGGTGTCAGTGCTTGGTGTTGAACCACACATTGTCCAAAGACGGCAAGTAAGAATGAGGAGGCTTTTGACAGCTGCCAGGAGTGGAGGCCCTAGGAATGCATGAAGGAGGGTGGCCTTCTTGCTGGGTGAGCTAGGACTTGACTCCTTTGGGTGTGGCACAGCTGAACAACAAACCACAGGCTCTAGATGGCTTCTGTGTCCCACCAGTTAAGAACAGACAGTATATCAGGAAATGAATGGAGGAGACAGTGATCGTTTCTGTACCCCAAGATTTGCTTTAAAGATCTGCTGCAGAATCTTCTTGCTGTTTGGGACAGAACTTCCTGTCTCATTGTTGACTGTCAGCTAGGGTTGTGCACATATGAAACTCCTACTGTCTCTGGTCATAGGTGTCTCCCTTATGGCAAACCAGCAAGAGGAAACAGAGCTGCTTGTGCTTGGTGCCTCTGCATTCTGCTTTTGCCTTCAGCTGGGGAAGAGCTTTGCTTTCGAAGGCTATGTAATTACAGATAGCCCTGCATATCCACGGGTTCTGACTCTATGGATCCAACCAACATTGAAAATATGTAAGAAAAAAGGTGTGTCTGTCCACACACATTTTTTTTTCTTGACATCATTCCTTAAACAAGACAACAAACAACAGTTTATAGAGTATTTACAGTACATAAGGGATTGCAAGTGAACTAGAGATTATTTAAACTTTGAGAAGATATGCATAAGCTACATGGTAAAGAATACCTCTTTAAAAACCACATTTAACTTATTGCACACGTTTGTACATGTATATGTATGTATATCTATTTACCTCTGTCTGTCTGTGTGGGTGCTTGAGTCAGTTCTCTCCTTCCACTATGGGGATTCCAGATATAGAACTCTGTCATCAGGCTTAGTGGCAGGTACCTTTACCTACTAAGCCATCTGGCTGGCTCTACACTCTTTTGAAGGGATCTGTCTGGTTTTTGGCTTCCTTGCCAACCCTGCAGATGTCCAGAGACAACTGTGTGTTGTACCCACGCAGTCTTCCCATTTTAAGACCAGTTGATTAGTAGCCTTAATTACAGCGTTTCTTTTGCTCTTCATTTGTTAGTAGATTGGTTACTGATGTTTGTACCTCTCTAAATAAAAAGTGGCAACTAAAACTACTTCTGTGGAATGTAATGGGTGAACATATGAATTGAGCAGACACACCCAACTTTACTTTCTATTAAAATACTGTTTTAAGAGAAATTTAAAAAGGAATCAATGTACCAGTTTGGCCATCAATGAGTGGGTAATAGAAACAAAACAATGTAAATTATGAATAAGTAGATCCAGTTTAAAGAGTAAGAATTGATGGCACTGGATTATTGTGGCACGGAAGAAGAGAAGGGCACATTTATGGAATGCTCAGACAATACTTTAAGAAGGAATAGGTGGGCGGGATGAGGTCAGCAAACATGAGCATAGTTGATGCTTTCTCCTGGACGCCTTCCTTTCCTCTGTGGTACTTCCCATTTCTCTCTCCCATGTTAGTAGAATACTGGAAATTATCCTATAGTAGGAAGACCCAGGCCTAGGAGACTCAGGGTTTCGTAGGAGTTAATGTTGAGACCACACTCTTCTGGTGGCTTGGCTGGGGAAACCTAACTAAATAAAAACAAAACCTAAACAGACCAGCATTTAGAAACCCAATAATACTGGCAACATGGATTTAGCAAATGGCTCAGCTAGATCATCTTGGACAGAAATCTTCCTGCTCAAGGATATATTTTATTTGTTCTTAATTAAACATTACTGGACATATGGAAAGTACCTACCATGAGTGACAGCAAAACCAATTAAAAAAATCTTGAAAGAAATAGTTTATTTAGATAAGATTATTTTGAGGAAAACTGTTCAGATATTCTGTTTAGATTAAGATAAATGCAATAGTGTGAAATAAGAACAAGATTGTATTTTTAAAGGCACATTTGGAATGCAAGAATTAGTAAAAACAAAACAAAAAAACAAAAAAAAAAAAAAAAAAAAAAAAAAAACAAGAGCTGAGCAAAAATACCATAGAATTATTAGCGGTAGGAGGTAAAGTTAAAGTGGTCTTCTGAGACACGGAGCTCAGAGGTAGATGGTGGGTAATAGGGCAGAGAAGGTAAGGTGACTGAAGTTTTAGCCCAGGATCCCACATCTGCTAAAAGGAGTTGCAGAGGGTGGCAGCATCATGGGGGAAACACTTCCTAGAGAAGTAAGTAATTTTCTTCATGTTGGAAGATTCTCTGCCCATGGAAACCCCTGGATGAAGGTAGACCAGTGTCAAAGTCTCAGTATGTGTTTAGATGATCCCATTAGTTTACAGAGAGAAATGGCTGAAGTACAAAGATTTGGAATGAAATAGATTTAGACTTCTCCAGAAAACGGAAGATGGAGAAGGGATGACGACACTTTCTATATGAAATTCATTTCCAGTCTAGACGTCTACTTACAGGTAACCCTGTACCCTATCGAAAAACTTCAGGCTGTCTTAGAACACTAAGTATAGACAGGACCTCTGTGGGCAGGATCCAAAGAGAACTGTCTAGTACCTTGGAAAACTGCTCTGAGGGTTTAATTGAAAATCGGATTCATAAGAACTTACTGAGAGCAGATTTTGACAGTTGTCTTTTGAATATGAGGTTGTTGATGAATTCATAAGATGCTGAGTCAACAAAATAATCATTCTAGAGGGGAAAAAATTCCCGGAAAAGAAAAACAATCACGGTTTGTTTGGCTCCTTCTGCTAGCTCACATGGCCATCATAATATCAACTTGGAAAATGACCACAGCCAACTCTACAGCTTCACTATAATTAGAATGGAGAGATGGAATAGGACAAACATGAGGGAGTGGCTTAGGAAAAGATGGGGTTGGTAGGGAATAAAGTTAAATCATCATCGTCTAGAGTGGGGACTGAACAGGTAATGCTCTAAAGTGAAACTGGGTAATAGTAATGTAAGCATATAGAGTCATTCCAGGTGGTACTCAGATGTAAAAGATGGGAGTCAGTGTCTTAAGGTTTCTCTTGCTGTGATGAAACACCATGACCAAAAAGCAAGTTGGGGAGGAAAGGATGTATTTTGTTTATCTTCAACGGAACTGTTCAATGAAGGAAACTAGGACAGCAACCTAGAGGCAGGAGCTGATGCAGAGGTCATGGAGGAGTGCTGCTTACTGGCTTGCTCCTCCATGGTTTGCTCAGCTTGCTTTCTCATAGAACCCAGGACCACCAGCTGAGGGATCAAACTACTCAAAATGGGCTAGGCCCTCCCCCATCAATAATTAAATAAGAAAATGCCATACAGCCAGGTCTTATTGAGGCATTTTCTCAATTATGGTTTCCTGCTTTCAGTTAATGCACCCTAAAGTGGGAAAGGCCTGGACCCAGGGGCAAGGCTAGAGTCTGCTGTTTTTCTCAACGTGATTGTTGATTCATGTGTTTTGTGACAGTGGGTTCCTACTTGGTTTGTAGATAAAATTGAACATTCAAAATGACAGGGTATAAGTAATGCACAGCATGTGACAAGGAGCAGGGTTTAAGTGTATATGCAAGTGTACACACTGTATTCACCCTTTCCCTCCCTCCCTCCCTCCCTCCCTCCCTCCCTCCCTCCCTCCCTCCCTCCCTCCCTTCTTCCTTCCTTCCTTCCTCTCACCCTCCTAGCAGTACTAGAGATTGTGCCTAGGGCTTCATGTGTGCTAGGCAAGTGCTGTCCCTATCTATGTCTCTAGTCAATGAAATGTTGTCACAGTAGCCCATAGTCAAACAGTTGGTGCATTTATTCTCATGTTTGTGACCAAAATACCTGAGAGAAGTAACTCAGTTAACCTTCTGGGTTTATTTGGATCTTAGTTCAGAGAGGCCAAGTTCCTCACATCAAGGAAGGTGTGATGGGACTTTTGGCAGTAGGAGCATGTGCAGACCAGGAAGCTAAGTGGGACTGTAAACACCAATCCATAATGACCTACTCTTACCAGTTAGGCCCATCTCCTGAAGACCCCACAGCCTTCTCAAATGATGTCATCCTTCAGGGAAAAGGCATTTAAAACGAAAGCGCAGGAGACATCCCAGGTTCAAACCATGCCAGTTGAAAAGCCATGGTCCACCGGTTTCGTTGTCAGTTCTCTTCCATTCTTCTGTATTGGAAATACTTTATAGTTGAGCAGGTGCTATCTTTTTAATTAAGGAAAAGTCAGTGGTGGAAGATTGCTGCAGCTTTAATATGATAGTCAGATCAGGAAGCCCTGTTTATGATGACTGGGCTCATCTCTCCACTCCCCCACAGTGGCCTCTATCAGTCTATAATGGCAAGTGTGAAGGCGGAAACCTTTTTGGAAAATCACTTACAGACCCACACCCTGTAACCCTCTTCCATGCCCTGGTTTTCCATTTGCCCTTTACCCACATACCTACAAATTGTTTCATAATCGCAAACCATGCTCACATTTTCACTTTCTTCTGCTGGCTTATTTTCATGAGGCAATTCTTAATCATGAGTTTATTGGATTAAGGATATAAGCAGATTTAATTTCTGTAACTGTTGGCTTTCCAGAGAGTAGTAATGTCCATCTGCTGCCTACAATGCCACCACTAGTAGTGGTGGCATTCTCTTAAATTTGAAAGGGTGAACTAGTGCCCCTGGATAATCTGTGGGTTTTATTTTCAGTGCTAGAGCATATTTTTGCATCTGCCTTCCATTTCTGTGTACTGTCCATAACCATTGTTTACTGTAAGGTCTAGCCTTTTGTTTTCTTGGGTATGAGTCATTGTTACAAACATTTACCTTCTATCAGGTCTGCACCTTCAGAAAGTTTTTGTAATTTATGTCTTTTATTATTCTAATGTAACTTAATCATGTGGAAATTTGACCTTAATCTTACACTTTCCTACATGCGCACTCCCCCACCCTGCCCTAAAAGAGATGATTAAAGAGGATGGATCTGAACACCTTCTTCTCCAGAGTGTGGTATACTTGCTCTGTAGTCTGCCCTTTAAATGTTTACACGATTTTTGCCCTTCAGGTTGTTAATCAGCATGCTTAACCCTATAAAGTAATTCTTCTTTTCCTGTTTACCATGTAAATGCTTTACTTTACATCTGTAAGTTCTTGGAGTTCAGAGGTGAGGTCTTGATCATTGTTTTTGATGCATACAAAGTAGCTCTCTGTTAGGTCTGTTGGTGTCCTAATAGTTTATCAATTTCCAGGAAGCTAAGATTGGTGTGTGTGTGTGTGTGTGTGTGTGTGTGTGTGTGTGTGTGCGCATGCGCGTGCGTGCGCCCATGTGCTTGCACACATGTGCATGTTAAAGTAAAGAGTACTGGTGTCAACTGAACAGGATTGGCACTTGGCTAAGGTCCATGAGGTGAGATTCTGGACTATGGGTACTTTGTAGCCCTTTGGGATGGTGTCTAGTATCCTGCCAGCTGTGGATGTTGGATGAGTCTGGGCATCTGGTTCATGAGTGCTCAGTCCTTTTTCTGCCTCTGAAGTTTTGAGGAGCTGGGTCCTAGCTTTGCTGAAGACCACCATTCCCTGTTGCAGAGGACAGGTTAGGCTGGGCTGGAAAAAAAAGTGTTCCTGTTATTCTTCAGTGTAAGCTGTAAATATATCTACAGTGTAAGCTGTAAAATATGCCTGGCTAGCAGGAGAGAAAAGGCCCCTGAAGGAGAGCTCAAGGCCACCACCATTTTTCCCTTGCTGAGACTCACAACAGAGGACCAAGAAGTAGAATGGAAAAAGACTGGATTTTATTTATTTTTTATTTTTTATTTTATTTCCCTTGAAACAGTTTCCCATCCTGGGAGTAGGGGACGGGGAAATAAGTACCATCAGGAGGGCAGCCCCACTCCAGGGCCTGAGTTGTCATTTCAAAGGAAATGACATGATGCTCCTGCATGTTCTTAGTTTGTAAGTGGGAGGCAAGACATGCTGTATGAGTGTGATTCCTTGTGCCCTGGACAGTTAGGGAGTGTGTGGCCACTGCTGAGTGGACCTGCTGCGAGTGAGGTACCAAGTGTTAGGAAGTCACTACATGTGTGGGGTTTTAATTAGGTCATGCTATTGCGGTTCTTTGATGAGGGCTTGAACCCCAGTGTCTGGTTTGTGCAGACAGAGTTGCTTCCTGTTTGGCTGTGGGGCTTGAGGGGTGGAGGAGGGTGAACCGGATAGGGAGAGAAGACTGGCGGGGGGGGGGGGTACCCTGAATAGGGAGAACCTACAACACTCCAGAGTGCTATTTCCCTGTGGGGTGGTCTTCTGTGTGTGTCTGTGTTCTCCATATTGACTGAAGGAAACCCAGGATTTGTAATGTGATGGTCTTTTTGCCACCACAGGGTAATCATAAAGACCTGGAGCTGGGGCACAGGCTGAATCAGCTTTGCCAGGCAGAGCAGACAGTGTTTGCTGGTGAGGAGGAGGAGGAAGAGGAGGGTTCATATCCTCACTGGGTTAACCAGTGGCTATGGAGTACCGTCTAGGAGTTGTAAGCATCTGGGTGCTTGTGTGGCCTATTTCTCCTGGCTTCTCCATGAACCCCAGAAGAACGGGTACATTTGGTGTCTGAAGATAGGATGGTCTTGTCTCTGAGAGGGCCAGAGTTCGCAGCTCTAGGGACATTTTGCTGTCCTAACAGCACATTCCAGTAGTTAAAATGGGTTGGTTTTAATGGGTTCTAGGTTTAATTTCTTCCTCCTACAGAGAACAATTCAGCTCTCTCTAATTATCTTTCCCTTCCCACAAATGTCCTCAAGTGCTTTGTGCTTTGGGGAATGTCCTCTCTGGTTAGGTGTCTGCAAGGCCCATTACAGCCTGCCAAGGTGCTGCATCCAGACAGTAGTCCTCTGGTGTGTAATAGCTGGGCTACCAGGTATGCATCTGGCCTCATGGGCTAGGCACCCAAAAAACATGTTAACACATTTTTAGAGCCCAGCCAAACTTCCACAGAATAGTGGGGAGGCTAGAGTCTGTATAAAGTGGGGTGCACTCTGATGGTGTTAGGGGAAGCCCTCATCATACATTGTTGCCTATTTCAGTTGAGGACCCCCTTAGGCCTCAGTGGAGCAGGGGCTTGATTGGATCAGGCCATGCTGTGAAGAATGGCACCTGTGCCTGTTTCTGAAAGAGTTGGAGCTTCTCCCTGTTATTGCCTTTGTGGTTCTGTGGTACTCATGCCTGTAGCTGTGTCTGATGTCTTGAGCCCTTGAGTTCCCATGGTAGTGTGTTCCTACTCGTTTTTAGAGGGCAGTTTCATGGAAGTCTTCTGGTAGTTGGGTGACAGTGGGGTAGATGTCAGGTTCTGGATGGCTGAGGGGACCACTCCTGCTGTCTTGCATATCTCTCCTGGGAGCTGGAGCAGATAGGGTGAGTTATTGAATGGTGAGGTCTAGATGGTACACATGGATTGCGTACTTTGAAGTGTGGCTGAGGAATGTGGGTTCATCCCTTTCTTTGCACCATTTTTTTTTTTTTTTTAAACATTGCAAGCCAGCGACTACACTTGTGGTCATCTCATTAGAACTGATTTTGCAAATAGCCTCTCCTCTGGAAGCCTACAGAGTTGGTTGAGGTGTCTTGGTAGAGGGGTTATCTCCTCACTTCTACCCATGAAAGTGTGCTTGTCTGCATGTACAAGTGGGGGTGGGGTGTGTGTGTGTGTGTGTGTGTGTGTGTGACCTCCTTACTGCCTGGAGCCTTAGATTTTACCCCCTTCTTTCTGCTTGAGTACTCCACCCTATCCCACCATTCATCCAAATGGAAGTAACACTGGTGGCCTGGCTCTGTAAGTATTTTGAGTAGACAGATAAGAAACAACTGTTCACAGCTCCAAGAGTGTCCCCACAGAGACAGTATAGTCCAGATGTATTGTACTTGGCCAGGAGGCCAAAACTGTGGTCATGTTGGATAGGGGTAGAAGGTAGAAAGGAGGGTGAATGCTGGCTGGTCTCACTCAGGGGTCTCACTGCCCAGATAGGGCCTTCTCACTTCTCTGCAGGCTAAGTCTGCAAGCTTGTCTCAGACAATAGACAAATGACCATGGAGCCTTAATTGTCTTTCTGTGTTGGCCCCATGGTTGGATCCTGTATAAGCCTGACCATCTTTCAACTTTCTTCCCACTGTGGCTTCCTGTGATTGAGTCTTCATTTCCTCATTGGCTGTGGTGGATAAAAGAATGACAGTGGGATCTGCTGTATATGGGTCAGATTCTGGGCTCTGTCCAAACCCTCTTGTTTATGGATTTATTTTTGGAGGTAAGGTCTCACTGTGTAACCTAAGTTGCCCTGGAACTCACAGTAGCCCTCCTACATCAGTCTCCCAAAAGCTGGGATTACAAGTGTGAACTACTGTGTCTAACCTCTGGCGTATTCCCCCTTGTCTTGGGAAAGTTACATAACCTTTCTGAACTGCAGTGCCCTTGTCATGGAGTGGAATGATCATACACAGCTGAGAAGAGGATGAGGTAAATGGTGGACAAGGTTCCAAGCAGAGTTTCTGGTACTTTGAAGATACTTAAAAATGGTCCCTCTTTTCAAATGTCTCCATTTTTTTTTCTTTCCTTATGGAAGCTGATTTAACCTGATTGTTGTGTAGCCTCTAGTTGTCACTGTTATTCACTTGTGTTTTGATGAACAAATGGACATGAGGGGACAGTGGAGATTTCTGGAAGTTGAGTGGGAGCGTTGGCCTTTCTGTGTTGGGGAGCAGGTTTGAAGCTGACTGTGCCTCATCAGCCACTGTTCCTGCAGGTCCTACTTCTCAGAAGATGCACTATTATAGATATTCGAACGCAGAGGTCAGCTGCTGGTACAAGTACCTGCTCTTCAGCTACAACATCGTCTTTTGGGTAAGTTCAGGGGCTTGGCCATGGTCCCTTTGTGATCAGAATCTTCATCACCATGTCATGATTCTTTGTATACTCCTAATGACTGGACTCCAGTGAGGCCTTGGGAAGAGGTGGTGGGCAGGTTCCATGGTCCCTGTCCTCATAGAACAGGCCAGGTATTGTCATGGGTGGACCAAGGTGGCTGAAAGCCAGACTAAGGGCTGCAACCCAGTCTTGAGGATTCAGGAAGTCTTTGAACACAGCCTTGGAGTGATAGTCCTGTCTTCCTATCCCAGCAATGCCTTGGCAAACATGGACAGCCAGGTACTTTGTGAGCCAGGCTGTCTACTATATCCTGGGAGGGAATAGCCAATAAGGGCCATAAAGTGGCTTACTTAAGAATGGTATTAGCTTACTGAGCATCAGAGGGTAGTCATGATGGCTCCTTCTTGTGTTTCTCAAAGTATGCTGAGCTGAGAGTGCAGAAAGTGAGCTAGTGGACTGAAACCCAAGTATTAATGAAGAGGCAGCCCAGTGGGGTTTGAAGAGGAAAGACCTGGGCTACCCGGCTGCCTCTCCAGAGCAGAAGTGAGCTTACCATGGCAGAGGACAATAGGCAGCCATGAGTCTGGAACTGAAAGAGTAAGGTGAGAACAGGTATTCAGAAGCCTAGGTTGTACAGGTCTCAATTGGTGTTGAAATGTTACTTACATCTTTTCTTCTTTTGCCGTGCTAGCATTTGAGCCCAGGCCCTTACATGTTAGGCAAGCATTATACCACTTAGCTACAACCTTAGCCCCCTTTAAGTTTTATTTTCAGATAGTCTTAATTGCTGTCCTGGCTAGTTTAATGTTTGGCACAAGCTAGAGTTATTTGGGAAGAACAACTCTCAATTGAGAAAAATGCCTCTATAAGATTTGCCTGTAGGTGGCAAATCTATAGTGATTCAGCCCATTATGGGTGGTTCCATCCTTAGCTGGTGGTTCTGGGTACTGTAAGAAAGCAGGCTGGGCAAGCATGAGCAGTAAGCTAATAAGCAGCGATCCGCTGTGGTCCCTGCTTCAGTTCCTACCTCAAGGTTCTTGCCATGCTTGAGTTTCTGCCCTTAATTCCCTCAATGATAGATTGTAATCTGCAAGGTAAAGTCAATCTTTTCTTCCCCAAGTTACTTTCGGTCATGGTGTTTTATCACAGCAGTAGAAACCCTGATTAAGACAGTTGACAGGGATGAATTTGAATTTACAATCCACTTGCCTCAGCCTTCTGATTAGCTGGGATTATGATCATATACTACCATACCTGGCTTTCTATTTCTTTAGCTTTTGGGACGTTTTGTGTATGTGTTGGGTGGTACAATCTGACTGTAGAATGACTGCAGAGTGTTGGAGAAGACAGTTGAGCTGTGTTCTGAGATGAAATTTTGTGTGTGTGTGTGTGTGTGTGTGTGTGTGTGTGTGTGTGTGTGTGTGAAGAGTGAGGCTTCCTCTGACTGGCCTTATGAAAGTTTGAGTAACATCCTCAAGATGTATCTTAGGATGGTGTCGGTGGGGAGAGAGCATCAAAATAAGTGTGTTTACTGGCTGAGGAGAGTCTTGAATATTTCCTGAGATGCTGAGGCGAGGTGGAGGATAAGCCTGAGGTAAAAAGAAGGTTTTGTGTTATAGAAGCTTCTCTGTAGGAAAGAACAGGGAGCTGTATTGCAGTGGGATGGCCTTGGTTATGGCTGGTTGGAGATGGGAGGGGATGGGCTAGTTACCAATGGGAAGTGAGGAAGTGAAATGATGACAGACAGTTCTTTCAAGTACTCTGGCCTCAAAAAGAAGCAAAACTGGATGGTTGCTGTAGCTGGTCAGGGATTTGGGGAGCAACATCCTGTGTGTTTTGCCAACAGGACTGGGCAAGCAGACACTGCCTCTCTGGTCACTGGTCAAGTGGAGAGAGGGGTAGAGCTGGTGGTAGTGGTACTTTCTTTTGCTTCTGTTGTAGATGTGGTGTTTACTATCAGTGAGCAGGAGAACTGGGGGGGTTTACAAAGACTCTTCCTTCCCTCTCCCTCCCCTCCCCTCTCTCCTTTCTGCCCCTTCTGCTCCCTTTCTTTGCCTTAGTACTGGAGATAGAAACCTGGGGCCCATGCATGCTCCACTACCAAAGCTCCACCCTCCAGTTCTACCTTTTCAACTTCAGCCTTATGGCGTCGTGTCCAGGCAATTCATCTCTGTGTACTTAGGAGTAGTTTTCAGTCCTAAAGAAACAGAGTTGAATTCAGTGGCATGGTCTTCTACCTCAGATGTTTCTGTGCTCAGACTGTCTTTCATCAACAGCCCCATCTTAGTTCCTGATGTAGGGCATCACTGGATCTCAGTGTGTATGTTTACTTTTGCCACTGTGACAAAATACCCGAGATGGTTAACTTAAAGAGAGAGGTGTAGTTTTGGCACACACTTTAAGAGGTTCCATGATCAGCTGGACTGTTGCTTTTAGTCTCTGGTGGGGTGTCACATGGCAGTGATGTAGAGTGTGTGGCAGCAAATCGCTCTCTTCATGGCCAGGAAACAAACGAGGTGAGGCGTGGCCTAGAGCCTCACAGTCCCTTCACAATCATGCAGTGGTGATCAGCAGTCTGTAGTTCATAGTCAGAGACCTGTGCTCCACTCTTGCCTTGTATTGCAGGGCTTCTGAGGCCTGCAGCTCACTCTGTGTGGAGGCCCTGTGCTCCTTCTCTACTTTTCCATAAAGGGCCCTCACCTTGCCTGCCTGACTTCTACTTGACCTTTGCCTCATCCTAATTGCTGCAGGTGGCACAATACCTTCATTGTCATGGCCAAGCCCCTGGTCACCTCTGTCCTTCAGAGGCTCTTTATAACAGATTCAGGGAATGCTACTCATTTGCTTACACACTGGCAGCACCAAACTAAAAAACAGTGGCATTCAGTGAATCCAGGATTGTGGCAAGCCTTCTGGATTGAAGTATGTAGTAATATTTTAAGGATTCTTTGCAGACTTGGCAGTTAGTATATGTGGTTGAGAGTTAATCATTTTTGGTATGGAGCACTGGGGCAGAACAGGAGAGAACAAACAGAAACAGGTAGAAAACGCCCACATAGATGGCAGTGGAATTGGGAGGCCTGGCCCTCAGTTGGGCACCACCCCGTGTTCCTGCAGGAATTCACTTTACCTGAGCAGCATACAGCAATGTGGAGGGAGGCCCCAGCATTGAAATCCACAGAGACCAGGGATGCTCACAGTTCAGTGAGGAGACTAAGCCAGTCTACTCTGGGCACCTGGATACAGTCTGGCCTCCTTCCCGAACCTAGTGCCCTTGAAAAGCCTGGTGTTCTCCCTTACAAGGCTTCAGAAAAAGTAGAAAATGGCTGGTGAAGTGCATATGGCTTCCAGTTTTCTGTTTTTAGATGGAGAAAACAGAAAAATGTAACAAGCCTCATGTTTCCATCATCCAGCTTCATAAATGAACTGTTCACAGCTGGTTTTATTTCATTTTTATCCCTACTCTCTCTTAGACTACTTTGAATCAAAGCCTGGGTCATTTCCCACATATAGTGTTCATGTTTGTTTTATTTGGTGGGGAAGGGCTGCTCAGTAGGCCAGCTTGAGTGTACAGATGGCAGCCTGGTGTTTCTGTGAGGTGTGGGGACAGACTAGTTGTAACTGAGCATTGTTCCCACAGTAATTTTCTTTACTGGACACATCCTTGTATCACTCCAACAATTTTTGTCAGTTTTTTTCTGACTTTGAGGCTGGGATTCCCAGAAACCGTCATCCACTTGGTAGGATGTGGATGCTGCTGACTGGAGGTAGAGGAGAATTGGGGCTCCATGATGTCCTCTCCCCGGGGATGATGTAGAAAGTAGCTTTTGGCTAGCCTACCGCTCTGAGAACACCAGCACTTTTTTATGCCCTACTTCTGCCAGTCATTTTTGAGTTGTGCTAGACATGTTTCTAGGTCAGAGTTTCAATTCAACTGAAGGAAATGCAAATCAGAACCACAGTATGATGCTACCTCATACCCACTAAGGTATGATGCCTTTTCTTTCTTTTTTTCTTTCTTTCTTTCTTTCTTTTTTTAAAGCAAAAATAAATGTTGATGTGGATGTAAAGAAATCTGTGACCTTGGACATTGTTGTCATGGAAACAAATGATGAGCCATGATGGCAAATTGATGTTCCTTCAGATTAACAATGAAATTACCATGTGCTCCAGCAACCCATGTCATGATATATACTCAGGAGAATTGAAAGCAGACTGTTGGATGTTTGTACTCCAATATACTTAACCTTATTCACCACAGCCAAAAGGTAGAAACAACCTGTGGCCACTGATTATCAGTGGATTAGGGAATGTAGCATATGCATGTCAAGAGAGCCTTAATCATTCTGGGTCACAAGGTACAGTGTGGATGAACCTTTAGAACATTATATTAAGTAGAATAAACCAGATACACAAATAACAATTTGATTCTACCTACAGGGTAGATACCGTGTGGCTCAGAGTAAATAGAGTAGAACGAACAGACAAAGAAAGAGGAATTTGATTGCCAGGAGATGAGCAGGTTAAAATGGGTGGGTTATAGTCCATTTGTGCTGGCATTACAGATGACCTCCAGCTGGGTCATTTATAACCAACAGAAGTTTATTTGGTGCATGATTTTAGAGAAGAAGTTCTCAGCCTGTGGGTTGTGATCCCCTTTGGGGGCTGAACAGTCCTTTTACAGGGGTTACCTAAGACCATTGGAAAACAGAGGTATTTACATTTACAGTTCATAACAGTAGCAAAATTATAGTTATCAAATAGCAACAAAAATAATCTTTCGGGTGGGGATTGCTACAACATGTGTTGTATTAAAGTGCCAGTCACAGCACCAGGAGGGTTGAAAACCACTGTTCTAGAGGCTGAGAAGTTCAAGACCCGGGAAGTCCTACATGGTGGAAGGATCACATGGGTGAAAGACTTAAAGAGTATAAAGGGGGGCAAATTCAGGACCCCCCCTGCAGTGCTGGGGATGAGCATGAGGCCATGTGTGTGCTGGGTAAGTGCTTTGCTACTATGTTTGTCTGCATCCTTCAAACTCAGTTTTATGCCAAGCCTACTCCAGCAGTAATGAGTTAATTCATTCATCCTCACGACCTACTGTCCTCTGAAAAGCTCCACTTCTCAATACTCTTGAAACAGGGATAAAGTCTCTAGCACATGGATCTTGGGGGACACATCAAGCCATAGCGGGAAACTATTGTTTAAGGTTTCCATTTTGTAATATAAAAATCTATGGATGGGTGGTGGTAATGGCTGCTCCTGTTGAGATGTACTTAAAGTCACTGAGCTATGTACTTAAATGTGGTTAAAATAAATTCTGTCATGTGTGTTTCATAACAGTTTACAAAGAAATATCTCATTTTAGCAAGCAGAGGAAGAGAAACAGGAGGAGAAGACTGGAGGATCTGCAGACCGCCCTGTCTTTGCTCACACAGCGCAGTTCTGTAAAGAATGTGCACTGTCCTGGGTTTGCTTCCTGAATGGTTTCCAGGGGTATTATCTGCAACTCTGGGTGGCTTTCCCCATAAGCATTGACTGTAATCTCTACAAGTTCAGATAAAGCCTTTGGCCTGGATCTGTTTTAGAAATAGATTAAAGATGAAGTCTCTATTCCTGCTAAACACAGACATCATGCCTGTGCTATACCACAAGGAGAATCTTCTGCTTGTCTTTAGTTTAAAAAAAAAAAAAAAAAAAGCTTGAAAAAATTAGCACTCTACAGTTGACAATCTTAGTGACTTTAAGTTTGAGCCATGGCTTTCTGGCTTGTCAATTTTGTGAGTTAATATCTGGTCATAAATTGGCAGCCTTGCTTCTGAATGAGACAGTGGGGCAGCAGCCATGAACATCTAAGTCTTCTCCTTCCAAGTAAAGGGTGCCTCCTATGTGTAGTGTGAACATAACAAATAATCTGAGTCAAGAATCTCAACAAAGGGGAGGTTACTGATAGTTTTAACAAGTGAGCCCCAGTCTGCTCTCGCATACTAGGACTGATGGCTGCCACTCCAGAGAGATAGCAAAAAGCCCCAACCCATCCTCTAATTCATGGAGAATGGCCCTTTCTCCAGTGAGTACTGGCCATGTTGTGTGAGACCCTGGCCTGACGGCAGCTTGTTTCTCAGCTTCTATAGTGTGTGTTTTCTCTCCCCACTCTTTCCCCCACTAAGATAAGGTCTCATGTAGCTGTGGATGACTTTGCATTTCAGGACTACTGTCAAGTCTGTTTTATGTAGCCGGGGTTTGAGCCCAGGCAGTCATGCATGCTAGGCAAGGATTCTAGCCTAAACTCCGTTGCTTCCATCTTTTAAATGATGCATGTGAAAAAGAAGAGTCTAAGGTTTTAAGAATGATACAATGTAGTTTTGTTTCTACTTCTTTCAATTGAGGGGCTGGAAAGATGGCTTAGTGGTTAAGGGCACTGTCTGTTCTTCCAGAGGATCCTATTTCAATTCCAGTCACCCACATGGCAACTCACACTTGCCTGTTAACTATAGTTCCAGGGGATGTGCTACCCTCGCATAGACTTATGCAAGTCACCGATGCACATAAAATAAAAATAAATTTAAAATAGAATTATTGAACGAACATTTGCAATTGCATGAATTCCAGAAGACTAAACAAGGCATCCCAGTATAACTTGCATTCCTCTTCCATGCAGCAGTCACACATGTCTATAGGTGTCTATAGGTCCTCATGGTCAATATCCACAAAATCTGGGGGCTACCTTCCCACACCAGTGTCACTCACTGGCTTACAACATTTGGGTTGTCACACAGTGTTTCTGGTTGTGTTTCTGTAGGAACTCTCCTGTGAGACATCTAGGCTGCTTCAGCTTTCCACTGTTCTAGATGAGGTTGTAGAGACAAGTGCGGATTTATGTAGTATAGATTCTTCCCTGTCGGAAAGGGAGGGAAGTTATATTGCTGGAATAGATTCCCAGGAGTGAGATTAAGTGGGTCAGAAGGTGTGTACATTGATTTGACCTGGCTGACACACTTACCCAGTTAAAATCACTTTTCCAGAAAGCCTGCTTCAATACACAGGAAGTGAGTCTCCTTATCTCTGGCATAAGTAGGAGTGTGTCTGTTCTCTGATGCAGTCTTGCCAAGGCAGAGGGCAAGGACTGCCCTGTCAGGGATTCCCCTGGAACTAAGGTGTGGCTAAGAGTATTCACCTCTGCATGCCTCAGCCATGGGTAAAGCTGAGACCACTGGGGAAGTTATGGAGAAAGGCCGTCTCTTGTGCATGGTGGCTAGTGCTGGCATGTGGTCATGACAGGTGCTTGCCAGTCCGTGTGTGTGTGTGTGTGTGTGTGTGTGTGTGTGTGTGTGTGTGTGTGTGTGTACGCGTGCACGCATGCGCGCGCCTGCCTGTCTGCCCGCCCACCTGCCCACATCTCTTGTGCAATCAAATCACTTGCATGGCAGCTCTGTCAGAGGTCGTTTGCTGTGTTTTTTGTTTTCTTTCTTCAGAAATCCCTTCTAAAATTTCTGTTGAGCAGCTGGGAGAGGACTGAGGGGATAAATCACTTCGTTGTGAAAGTGAGGAATGGGCTTCAGATCCCCAGAACCCACATGAAAACTGGGCAGGCACTCAGGAGGCAGATGTCTGGGTCAAGGTGGCTGGCAAGGCTAGTTGAGTCTGTGAGCCCCGCATTAAGCAGACCCTGGCTCAGTAAAGGAGGTGGAGAATAAGGAAAATAACCATGGTGGCGTCTGACCTCTTCATGGCCCTTTCCTACAGTCCTAGTGTTGGTTTAGCCCTTGCCTTCACCTCTCTTCCTTCCTGTCCCTGCCTTACCCTTTTACTCCCAGCATTCCCGTTTCCAGTTCATAGCATGTGTTCTATAGTCATCCCACACCCCTTCCTTGAAGCGCTTTTATTCCACCTCACCGGACCCCTCTAGTTTCCTGGCTTCAATCCATATGGGATTGTTTGTGAAGCCTCCACAATGATTTTCATCGTGGCTGAGCAGTTTATACAACCACGAACATTGTGTAAGGCCCCTCTTGCCTCATACCCTTATCAGCCAGCACTTGGCTTTCTTTATACAAACCATGCTAACTGGGTGACATGAAATCTCAAAGTAGTTTTAATTTGCATTTCCATGATGTCTTGTGATGCTGAGCACTCAAACAAAGCAAACAAACACCTAAGGCCAAAACAACAAGAACAAAAACAACTCACACATATTTACTAGGGGGAAAAAGGCAGGTGTATTAATGCACACCTTTAAATACAAAACTAAGGAAGTAGAGGCTTCTTGAGTTTGAGGACAGCATGATCTTCATGGTGAATTTTAGGCAAGCCTGGGCTACATGTCGAGACTCTGTTTATTCAGTTCATTGGTCCTATTGATTGATTGGTACTTTGAGTTCTTCCCTCCCTCCCTCCCTCCCTCCCTCCCTCCCTCCCTCCCTCCCTCCCTCCCTCCCTTAATGTAGATGGCAAAGGTGATTTCTTAGGCCTGTTTTTTGTGCCATTAGGGTTCTATACAGAAAATTCTTGCCTTACCTGTGTCTTAAAGTGTTCTCTATGCATTTTTTTCCCTCAATGTGAACTGTGTTCTGTACAGAGGGAGGTACAGGGTTTCATTATGTATCTGTGGCTGTCCTGGAACTCTGTGTAGATAGATCTGCCTGTCTCTGCCTCCTGAGCTCTTGGAATAGATTTGTGCACAACTCCTCACAACAGTCTTTTTATATGTGTCTTTTGCTCCTCATCATATGGTATCTATCGTCAAGTCTTTGCTAATCCTGTCCCTTGCTGTTATTCCTTTGTCCCTTATGTTTTTATTTCTGCCACCTTGTTACAGGTCCTCTTTTTTCTTAGTTTATATCCCGGTACCAGTTTTGTGAGCATATTCTTTCATAACAGCTTAGTGTTATAAAATGTTTTATTATAGGCATGTGTCATTGGGTTATTTACTGTTGTGAGCTGTTAAAATCTGCTAAAATAATACAAAAACATAGCAGAGTTAGAGATACCCAGAGTTTATGGGGCTGAACTAAAGGAAATTCTGTCTTCACCCGTAAGTCCATATGGTTTTAATGTAATAGTTTAGCGCTGGGCTAGGCTGCCTGTGGCCTGCAGGTCAGACCTGGTTCTGCTTGTTTTGCACATAATTTTCTCTGGAACGAAGCCACATCCATCCATTTGTCTAGCATCCCTGGCTTCTCGCAGTGTTCATGGCCAGTGGAAGAGTTGCAGTAGAGCTCATGGAACACACAGATCTGTTTACTGTTTTGCCTCAGTAGAGGAACCTGGATTTCTCCTCGTGCAATCTGGGGCAGTGAAGGCAGAGACTGCTGGGGTGCTGCCCAGAGCCTACATGGATGACTTTCTGGGTGGGGCTTGAGTTAGCAGTGTCACAGTGGAAGCTATCCCCAGAGCAGTCTTTGCCCCTTGTCTGGGCCCCTTGTTGGGTCCCTGCAGTGCTGCAGAGGGTACATCTGCTTCTCGTTCATAACAGCCACCCATCCGGAGGGAGGAAAGGCTGGTGTGTGATGACTCTGTGACTCCAGGCATGGTGCCTCCTGCCTTGGGCCCATTTCCCCTGTAATGAGGAAGCTGAGGAAGCTGGGCTCAGCCTCCCACTTGGTACAATGACCTTTCAAACTTCCCTTGAGAGGTAGTTCTTTTCAGACTTTAAAAATGTGTGTTTATTTTGTTTTTTATTAGGTGTGTGTGTGTGTGTGTGTGTGTGTGTGTGTGTGTGTGTGTGATGGTGTGCATATGGAGATCAGAGGGCAACATTATAGAGTCTGTTTTCTCCTTCCATTATGGGATCTGGGGATCAGATCAAGTCGTCAGGTTTGCATGTCTTTACCCTCTGAGCTGTTTGGCCAGCCTTCAGCTAAGACTTTTAATATGGGATTGTTTGGAAAGACATTACTTGCTCTGTTTAGAGCTCCGTGTCACCATTCCTAGTGGGCAGGGCTGTACGACCCCATTGGATATACTGTGACTCAGGGCTCAGCCCACTGGGTATACTTTCAAGATTAAGTTGGGTTTAGGGCAGTCTCAACCTGAGGGTCAAATGACCTTCTCATAGGGGTCACTTAAGACCATCTGACAGCATAGCTGTTAACATTAGGATTCATAACAGCAAAATTAGAGCTAATGATGTAGCAATAAAAATAATTTTATGGTTGGGGGGTCAATCCAACATGAGGAGCTATATTAAAGGATTGAAGCATTAGGAAGGTTGAGAACCACTGGTTTAGGGTCTGTGCCTCCTGGAGGCCAGTCTGACCTCAGGTTTAGCTGAATTATAGGCATTTGAAGGAGTTGCAAGTGTCTCTGGTACTCTGTGAATTCATCTAGGGATTTCCTGTTCTGGGATGTGCTTAGGCTATGGTTTTGCCCTATGTGTTAGGACTTAGGTGACAAAGCACAGCCATTAGAGGCGTTTGATTGTCAGATGGAGCCCCGGGGATGGATGGCTGCTCAAAGGCTTGGGGTGACAGTATGATTTCTTCTGGCCCTTGTTCTCTACCCTGCCTTCTGTCCACAGCCTTCCTGGCTTGTTTTCCTGAACTCTTCATCTCTTGTTTTCTTCAGAAGCGGAAGTGGAACCTTTGGAAAGGGGACCTCTTCCTAGGACATTAGTCTGTTTGGGAGCTGCCAGGAACGAGATTGTGATAGCTACTTTCTTCATGCTGGGGCAAAACACCCTACAAAAGCACCTGAAGAAGGGACTTTTATGCTGGCTCATGGTTTGAGGGTACAGTTTATCATGGTGGAGGGAGCTTTAGAGACGTGGTCACAATCAGGAAGCAGAGAGATGAATGTTGGTGCTCTCCTCCTTTTTTCTTTTTTCAGCCTAGGACCCCAGTCTTTGGAATGATGGTTGGTCTTAACCCCCTCAGTTAAACTTCTTTGGGAACATCCAGAAATATGTCCTCTAGTTGATTCTATATTATGCAAGTTGGAGATTAAGATTAATGATCACTGGGGACACACAGTGTCTTCAATGCAGCAGGTGTGGGTGTATGAGGGATCTCCCTTCAGGCCTTGACTCTCTCTGAACCCATCAGAACATGGCTCCAAGGTGTAAGTAAATTTCATTAGAGTCTTTGACTGGTCCTTTCAGTCTTACCTGTTGGTAGGGCCATCTCTGTTGAGAAGGAGATCCACTTGCTGGACTGTTGCAGAATGAGCCCTGGACCATGGGCTTCTGACCTGTGTTGTATATATTCAGTCATTTCTGAACAGTATTGTGCTTGCTCATCTCTGAGATATCTATAAGGAGACCCAGGTACCTGGTTCTGAGCATCAGCCTGAGTTTGTGAGTAGATTGACTAAGAACCAGAGCAGATCCTGAAAGTGTTGCCTTACTATGATAGAAAGACAAGATGTCTGGAGCCCACAAGAGTTGCCTAAGCACTTACACATGTACTTAGAGCAATTGTGCAAGGGGCCAAGGCCGTTGAATCCTGGGTGGCTGCTCTTGACCTGCTTGAACTTTTTCCTCCTCCCATCTAGCAGGGCTTAGATGTTCACACTTTTAATGCAAGTTGATTTTGCTTGTGTAAGTACAGCAGGCTTACTCTTATGGTGAGGGATGCTTGCTGCTTCCAGAATAAGGGAAACTGTGCCAGCGAAGGCTGCTCCAGTAGGGCATCTTGTTCTTGTTTATGGAGGGTGTGATGGCTGTCATCTTGACTACATCTGGAACTAACTAAAACCCAATCATCTGGGTGACTTGTCAGGGATTTTTTTTTTTTTTTTTTTTTTTTTTTTTTTAATGAAATCATTTGAAGTGGGAAGACACTTTTGATCTAGATCTTTTGAGGTGGGAAGATCGATGTTTAATCTGGGCCACACCTTGTGCTGGCAGCCTATATAAATTACATGGAAGAAGGGAGCTCTTTGCCTGCTTGTTCTTGCTGGGAGGTCCATCCTTCACCTGGTATTAGAGCCCACTGCTTTGGGATTCCAGCGTATACTGAAAATCAGCTGAAACATCCAGGGTTGTATATTGAGCAGTTCTGTATTCTTGGACCCGTTAGCAGACAGCCATTGTTAAACTAGCTGGGCCATAACCTATAAGATACTCTAATACATTTCATTCATATATATATATATATCCACTTGTTCATTCTATCAGTTCTATTCCCTCTACAGAACCGTGACTAATGCAGACGGGCTTGTTGTGTTGTGTTGTTGTTTGGTGTGTATGTGTGTGTCTGGGATCTTTCTGTTTAGTTCACCCTAGGGAAAACAGCCCAGAGATTTTCATTTACTAACCCAGGCCCTGGAATTCCTTGAATTGTGCTGTGAGGTTCTTAACCCATTGTCGTACTGGAACCTCTTCACTCCTGTAATTGCTTGTGAATCTTTACAGAGGCTCTTAGAGAGATCCTTCTGCTCTGCTTAGGACATAGACTCCTAGAATGCACCTTCTAACACCTGGCTGTGTAAGTCATGTTGCTTGAGGGTTGTACAGCCTCAGACATTCTCTGTGGAACCCTTTATTTATTGCTGGGTCTGTCTACTGTGGCTACTCCTTGGGGGCACATGGCTCAGAATGCTGCTCATTCTTCTTCCTGTGGGTAGTGAGGTAATATGTAGTCAGGGGTAGAGATGCCCAGGTGGGGTTCTTAAGTCTGCCATCAGCTAGAAGTGGGACCTCAGACAAATGGTTCTACGTTTGTTCTGTAAGTGTGTGGGAATTCTAGGGAGGAAGTGACAAGTATGCCACTTACTCCTAGAGCTGTTATATGTGTTCAGAGGCAGGTCACTTCCCTTGTCTAGTCCTTTCACAGGCTCCTTGACCATAATTGGTGTCTGGAGTTGCTGCCTTGGGCAATATTAATTGAACCCATGATCTGACATGTGGCTGTTAAGTTCCTGTCTTTCTGAGTTGAGTTAACTTCTGTTCTTCCTTTAAGACATTGGGAGGAGGAGTCCTTCTTAGTCATTGTGAAAGAAAACATTGTTGCATGGCTAGAATAGAACAGAATAGAATCTCCAATATGTGTTGAGAGGAGGGTGTGTGTCTGTGTGTGTGTGTGTGTGTGTGTGTGTGTGTTCGTGTGTACACAACTGCACATGTGTATGACATAAATTTGAACCCGCCCACATCTTTACAGCTTTTTATACATGCTTTGGCAGAGCCAACATCTTTCTATCTGTTGAGTTACTCCAGGGAAAAAAGTTAAAAAGCACCTCAAGGCTGGGTGTGGTGGTGCACACTTTTAATCCCAGCACTCTGGAGGTAGAGGTAAGAGGACCTCTATCACTTACTTCAAGGCTAGCCTGGTCTACATAGTAAGTTCCAGGACAACCAGAATTATATATAGAGAGACCATGTCTCAAACAAACAAACAAACAAAAACACCTCAGTATGGGTTTGGTATCATCTAAGTATATGTAGAGTTAAGGCTGATTTGATATGGGGAAAAGTAATGGGGTACTATGGGGAGGGAAGGGGGTTCTTAGGGCTACTGAATGACTATTCCAGGACAACCCCCTTTCACCTGTCACATTGCACCAAGGGTGGGTGGACTGTTACCAGTGGCTAGGCAGGCCCGCTCTTGGATTCTTAGATGGGATAGCCGTAGTGTCAGATACCAGTTCTGTATATGTGGTTTGATTGGTCATGAGCCTGACAAGCCAGGTAGGCTCTTGCCTGGCCCTCAGGAGAAAGTGAGACCCAGAAGAAGTATGCATAGAAATATAGTGTGAAGAACCCCAGACTCGGGACCTTCTGGTCTTGAAGCCTTGGTGGGGTTCTGACATGGGCCCAATCTGCACCATTCTTCTCTCTGCATGGATGGGTTATAGCCATGAACAAATACCTTTGTCCTTAGACAGTGGCTGGAAGGTAGGCACTGCCCATTTGGGTTAGGATCAGGGCTGCAAGGGAATAACTTCACATAGGATGGCAATGGTGGACATCTCTGGAGAAGATCTAGCTGATGTGAAGGAGGAGGCCAGGCAATGGTAGGCTGTGGTAGAATCTTAATTTCACCCCAGGTGTGAGGGGAAGTGACTGGAGAGTTGCGAGGGGCAGAGTGACCTGGTCATAGTCATGGGGAGTGACTGACAGTTATGTATCTGAATTCACCAGGATGGAACACACTATAAAACTGTTTACCAGAAGTCTGTCTTCTCATAGTTGCTTAAAGAATGCAATAGAAGCTATTTTCACAGTGCTTACGTTCTGTTCTGTTTAGGGTTGTAAGTAGTCTAGACCCGAGGGAGGGTTATGTGTAGGTTCCTCAAGCGACTTTGAGGATCTGAAAATTTTGGTATGCACATGGGTCATTAAGGCCAGTCCTTTGGATACCAATTGACAGTGGATTTTTAAATGATGGCTCGGTTTTTTGGAGGCCTGGGAAGAGGTGGATTATGGAATCAGGAAGAAAACTGGTCATGCACACCCTTAAGTTTAGAAGGTTAAAACAAGCAGAGGATCCTAGTGTGGTGAATGTGAGGCCTCTCTCCTCTTGTAGGTTTTTTCCTAAATGGCTAGTGGACAGATGGTGGTAGTTAGTGAGGGAAAAGGAGCTGTGGAAGAACAGGATGGTAGGTGTGAGACTAGGGAGAGCTGTGAGGCTGGTGGTCTTGGGTGAAGGCAGTATTTAAAGCTGTGTGAATCCTGGGTCACCCTCCCACCCCCCATGGGGGGGTTCTAAGGGTCTTTGACTGTTAAGGTTACCATCATTTAGTGGGGTCAGTAAGGAAAGGACAAGTGGGCAAGGGGGGAAGATAGCCCCAAGCTGTGAGTGCTTGGTGTCTCTGAACTGAACCTAATTGAAGGAGGAATACCTTACTTCTGATGAGGTCAGATGAGAAAAAGGCCTCCAGTTTGCTGAAAAAGATGTCAGTCACTGGTTACCTTAAGGAGTGGTATGGTGCCCTGCTGGTTTGCTTCCCGTGCCATTATGAAACTGGTGGGAGAAAGGGGACGTAGCATTCAGGAAAGCAAAGACCTTAAAGCCACTATGGTGCGGGATGGCTCAGTGAACTAGTCTTCAAGGTTCAGCATGCTCACCCAGTGTCTGCTTTTGAGAAGAAGCAGTGAACAGATGAACCAAGGCATGGGAGGAGCCCTTCCCTCGGCCATGCCTTTTGGTCTTGGCCTTTTCTCTCTCTCTCTCTCTCTCTCTCTCTCTCTCTCTGTGTGTGTGTGTGTGTGTGTGTGTGTATCATAGAGCCTTTCCTTCCTGGTCCAGCCACATGGGTCTGGTGTTGGATGGGAAAAAAAAAAAAGGCAGAGACCACTTAAAGCCGGAGAATGCCATTTGAAAAGTTGAGTCACAGAGGATCCTAGCACTGTTACTTACTGTGAGATTCAGATAAATGGCATGGAAATGCCAGCATGCTAAGAAGCGGCGAATAGAGGGAGAAAAAAAAAAAAAAAAAAAAAAAAAAAAAAAAAAACAAAAACAGAACAGGCAGCTCCGTTTGCAGAGCATGGGGTATTTACTTTTATATGGAAAAAAACCTGCTCTGGGTTAGGATCATGTGGTGCATTTGGGTCAGTGAGCACCTTTAGGAGGGAGGTAGATGTACAGTGACTCTCTTGTGCTTAATGTGGCTTCCCTTAGTTCATCAACTAAGAGCCCACTCGTGTTTCCTGCTGTGTGTAGTTATGATGTATAGCTCTGGCCAGTGACTTGCATAGTTGCTTGTCTGTGTTGGGTATCTGAATCCTGAGCTATGGGGCTGAGAAAGGAGGACAGGTGGTCTTGGGTTGTGCTTTTCTCCTATAGCCTTGCCTCACTTACCTCAGAGCTGGCCTGATCCATACAGATCTCAGCTGGGCTAGAGTCCTCAGATAAATAACCCCGACAGTCCTCATGAGTACAGTGTGTTGCACACTGACGTGAGTTGAGGGCAAAGGTGGATAGGAAGGAAGGAAAGAACAGCCTCTTGTCAGCACAGAGGCTGCCCCTCTAGGACTGACCTCGGGATCTTTACCGTGGCTCTCTGGTCGTGTGGCCATCTGGGGTAGAGACCATCCACCAGCCATTCTGGGGAAATAGGTGCTGGTTATCTGCTGTCTCTGTGCCGCTTTCGTGATATCGAGAGCCCCTGTCATCTGCAGGAATCAAATGCCACCCTGGATAGGAGACAAGCGCACCCAACTAGAATGTAGACTTTGTTCCTAGTGCTGGTTTCTGACCTCTTTTCTCCTCTCTTCCTCCCTCTACCCCTGCTCAGTTGGCTGGAGTTGTCTTCCTTGGAGTCGGGCTGTGGGCATGGAGCGAAAAGGTAGGTGGAACCACTGCCAGGCCCCAGGTCCCAGGCCAAGTCCCAGAGCCATTGTACTTGAGTTGCCCCCCCCCCCCCCCGTCCTGTTCAATGGGCACTAATTGTGCAACGAAAGGTTTGCAGCAGTTTAACCCTCAGAAAGAACGTGCCTCTAAAGGTTGACGCTGTTCCCGGAGGTCATAGACAGTTGGGCCAATACTGGAAGAGTAACCGCAGGGCTTGGCAGCTGTGTCCAAGGCAGGCCTGGACCCTTTCTCTTATTTTTGGGAACAAATAAGCAGGTCATGTTTGCTCCCCAACATGTTTCTTGTCCTGGCCCACAGGAAAATGGGAGTAGAGCCTGGTTATCTGCCCCTGGCTTCCTAGGGGAGGAGGTGTGTCTTTAAGAATCTGTGTGTTGCTTGCTGATCTGTGAGAAAGGAGAAGCCAGGAGATCAGAGCTACAGGCAAAATAGAGTCAGTCACGGTGCTGCTCTTACCCTAGGTTAGTGTTAGTAGCTTAGGTGGGAGAGCTGTAATTATTGCAGGATGGAGGAGCAAGGGGGACCGGAAGCTGAAGCACCGCCTGTTCCTGTGGTGAACCTTCTGCTGTATTTTCCAGAAAAAGGAAACAGAGCACTTTGGTCTATGAGCTTTCATGTGATGGTCTTAGGAGCAGAACAAGGTCTGCTCTTCAGCCTGGCCACCCTTCAAGGAAGACTGTGAACCTCTTATGGCAAAAGGTGCAGTGCAATGTCTCTGGCCCAGTGACCTGGAGGCAGCAACCAGGGCCTACCAGCGCCACCATGTGGCTGTTTTTGAGACTGCAGCAGGCTTGATCTGGATGAGCCCTGATGTTGGAGCTGGCTCCACAGCTCCCTGTTTCGGCAGCCCCCACCCCTCTTTGAATATCACTGAATCCATCTGTCAAGTGTAGTTGCCACTAGTTACAATAATTTTTAAATGTTACATAAATACATATATGTTTTTAAATTTTTAACTGCATTCTTTAACTGTATATATGTATACTCATGTGTATATATATATATATATATATGCATGCATGAGTAGAAGTCAAACAAACAAACAAACAAAAAAAAAAACCGCCAACAACCTACAAGAGTAGGTTCCATGCTCTCCTTCTACCATGTGGGTCCTAGAGATTTAACTCAGGTTGCCAGACAAGACAGCAAGTACGCTTACCTGTTGAGCCATCTCACTATTCTCTGACTGTATGTATTTAAATAAAAACAATAAATCTATTTTTATTTGCCCCTAGCCTACTTCCACACATTAATTGCAAGTACAGCCGGTGGTTCTCTTTAAATGGTGCTTCTAGGACTCCTCCATCATAGATAGTTCTATGGGTAAAACTCTGTCCTTCATCTACCCCTGCTAGGCGTGTTTCCTCAAAATGAACATTTTAGTTGCTTTTAGCCAGTTTGACCATAGGCCATAGGACTCTGCTCCTGTGAGACCTGGCCAAGGTATTCTACAGGCCGTGGAGGGATCTGGAGCCCCCATCCTCGGTGGGGCCCAGGAACTTCATGGAAAGGGTCTGGGAGCTGAGGTGGACAAGAATGCTAACTAGACTCAGGGGCTCTAGGAAGTGGGCAGAAATGGCCTTTGGCCTAGCTGGCTCTTGATGACAGGAGCCTTGAGAAGCAGGCTCCTGCCTTAGCTGCAGACAGAGTTTGCCCCAGGGCCTTGCTCCATTCTAGGGATGTTACTACCTTTTATTCTCTGCTTCTTCCAGGGTGTGCTGTCCGACCTCACCAAGGTGACCCGGTTGCATGGAATCGACCCTGTGGTGCTGGTCTTGATGGTGGGCGTGGTGATGTTCACACTGGGCTTCGCAGGCTGTGTGGGGGCCCTACGGGAGAACATCTGCTTGCTCAAGTTTGTGAGTGGTCCTGGAGTTGAGGGTGGGAGGTAGTGGAGGTGGTGGGCTAGGCAGAAAGCATCTGTTTTCTGGCCCAGGCAGTAGAAGCAGGGAGCAGCCCTTTGAACCTGCTGTCTCACTGGAGGGAAGATTTCAGATGATAGCTCCTCACCCTAGGAGATTGGGGTTTCCTGCCCTGCCCCCTCATAGGAGGAGCCAGCTGATTGTGGGGATTCTACCCACCTCCTTCACTTTATAGCTCCCCTTAGAAGTTCTAAAAGAATTGTTTGCTGTTCATCTTTGCCCTTCCTGGCTAAGATCAAACGATGTTGCCAGTAGCATTAAGAAATCATTTCCCTCCTGGGTGTGAATCTGTTGGGTATACAGTGTAGAGTTCTTAATTTTCTGGCAGAATTATTAATAACTGAGTGTTTAGTTTTATATTTAGATATGACTTTATTTTTAAATGTATTCCGTTAAAATTAAATAGCACCTGGTGAGGAAAACACTTTTATTTTCTTTATGATTTATTATTTGTTGAGTTTATTAGGTCAAGCTCTCTTCGTTTGAAAAGCAAAGCACCATTTTCTTAGCGCGCCCCCCCCCCCCCCCAATACTGTGTTTTGCATCTCACTTCCTCATGAGCAGGCTGTGTGCCTGTGTTTGTGCATGCTTATGGTTCTTCTCTGGGTTACTCGGGAAGGCTCCCTGACATTTCCTAGATGGGGCAAAGCTTCTTAGTATCCTTTATGGCTGGGAGGCACAGACCCTTTAGGCCACAGACAGAGCTTCATCTGTGTCCCAGTGGCTGCATGGGTCCCAACAGAATGTCACCCCTACTTGTAGTTGGACAGCCATGTTTCTAGAAAGGTCTGCATGTGGCTCATGGTCCTGCAGAGTGGGTAATGATAGCCCTGGTCCATCCAGAGTGGTGGTGAACCCTGTAGGGTACTCACATATCCTGTGTAAGTTATGTTGTCTCAGACAGGCTCTGTGTCTGAGTCTCAGTTTTTTCATCCCTAAAGTGGGAGTGAAAGATGAGATGTCTAGGATGGTTGTATGGAGGGGTGGGAGCAGATAGTGCCAGGTGCGGGCTCCATATGGAAGCAACTGACAAGGCTTCTTTTCATCAAGTGGAGGGGGGGGGGGAGTGAGGGCTGCCTCATCTTGGTTACCAGCCGTGTTGTATGAGGCATGAGTAACAGTGAATCCCATTTCCAGAGGTGAAGTGCTGTGTAGCAGGCGATGCTTCTGGGTGCAGTGGGGTCTGTGGGGTTGCCAGGCTGCTGATGGCTGATTCCACCTCTTTGTGCCCATGCAGTTCTGTGGGGCCATCGTGCTCATCTTCTTCCTGGAACTGGCCGTGGCTGTGCTGGCCTTTCTGTTCCAGGACTGGGTGAGGGACCGGTTTCGGGAATTCTTCGAGAGCAACATCAGATCCTATCGGGATGACATTGATTTACAGAACCTCATCGACTCTCTCCAGAAAGCTGTAAGCTCTGTACCTACCTCACAGGCCTCCAGCTACTAGAGCATGCCCTTTCCCACCTCCAGTCATTCTGGGGTGCCCTGCACAGCATGTCAGGGAGGCCAGCCCAGCCATAGTCCTCTCAGCCATCTTGGGCCTTGTGGATATAGAGGGTAGAGCTCCTCCCCCCTAGACTTGTGACTCACCACAGGAGCTATTCCTGTCCCCTTCCTCTCTGGGACCTTTTTTCTTCCTGTTTGAGAAGGGCAAACTGCCTGGAGGAAGCCTTTTCAGTTGAAGGGATGTGACCTCTCACTTTCCCCAGGGGGTTGAGTAAGCAGGCTCTGGCTGTGTCCCTTAGCCTTCCTGCCCCTTCCCCCTCCCTGCAGCTGTACCTGGAAGCTTGGATCACTGGCTGCTCCAGCCCCTGGGATGAACCCATTCACTGCCTGCCACCAGTGACCTGTGTGATCCTGCTTCTCCCAGAAGCTCGGCTTCCGAAATGTCTTGTCTATGGAGCGCTTGATTCCAAAGAGAAACCAGAAAGCACTGAAAATAACTGGCCCACTGTTAATAAGCAAAACTTGTTTACCCTGTTGCAAAGGGGTCTAGCAAAACCCATTTATATGACCAGAGGGGCTTCTGTGTTCTAGCTCCCTTTGAATGGCCTTGTTGCTTTCTCTGTTCCATTTCTTTCTTTTGTATTCATATGGTGTGGTCTGCTAGTTTCTAGCACTTTACTCTTTCCTAAGGGATGTAGTCTTCCTGCTGCCTACCTCTGTCTCTTTTGAGATAGGATTTTGCTGGGTAGCCCAAGCTACCTTCAAGCTTACAAACTTCAATCTCCTGGATATTAAAATTAGAGGAATGTTTGTACTCTGCCATTCCCAGCTCCTTTTCTTCTAAAAATAAAGAGGGATCAAGTATGTTCTAGGCTTGGGATGAAGCATTAGATGGTCATTAAGTCATCAAAGCTTCCTGCATAGTGGAGGAGTATGGATGGGGAAGATGGGTTTTCACTAGAAAAGTTGGATGTGAAGGACACAGAAATTGCTGTTGGCCTTTGTTTTGGCTACTGCTGTCACACTACCTCCTGTTGGCCTGCCAGCAGGAAGAAGGAGATCTGGTGCAAGTGAGCTGCTCCCATCACAGTGTGTTCTAAGTGTGTTGTAGCCACCACACCTTTGTAAGCTGATGAGAGCTTCTTGTCAATGTGGAGTGGAGAGTAGAGGATCCTGGTCAAGGCTGAAGTTTAATAAGTTGCTGTTGCTATTCAGCAGCTATTTTACATAAAAAGGACAAACAAGGGTAACCAGGGCCAGCATGGCCATTTATGGGGGGGAACTGTTAATCTGTTATGCAGTGTTCTCTAGATTAGGAGAGGGGTACATCAAAGAGCTAGATAGAGGAGATGGCACAGCTAGTTCTTCTTCTTTTTGTTTGTTTGTTTGTTTTGTTTTTGTTTTTGAGACAGGGTTTTTCTGTATTGCTTTGGAGCCTGTCCTGTAACTCTCTCTGTAAACCAGGCTGTCCTCGAACTCACAGAGATCATTTTGCCTCTGCCTCCTGAGTGCTGGGATTAAAGGCGGGAGCCACCAACGCTCGACTTGCTGTTTCTTCTTAAAGGGTTACCATTTGTTGGTGTTACTCAGCATCTCTGTGGGCCTTGGTGTCTTTCTGTCTGGTAGGTGGGAACGTGCTTCTCTCTGCCATCCTAAGACACCTGTGTTTGGTGAGTGTCCCTGACCTTCCTCATGTAGTTCCTGGCTTTTGTGATTTCAGAATCAGTGCTGTGGGGCCTATGGCCCTGAAGACTGGGACCTCAATGTCTACTTCAACTGCAGCGGTGCCAGCTACAGCCGAGAGAAATGTGGAGTACCCTTCTCTTGCTGCGTGCCAGATCCTGCGGTGAGTGTGTGTCCCTTCTGCATCCCAGCAGCCCCTGCCACTTGCAGAGCCTTCCAGGCTGCTGCTTTCCAACACATGGATGGAGTGTTGTACATTCCCTCTGCTTCTTCCATTGCTGCCTCTGGTCCTTGTGACTCTGGGATCCTGTGTGCACATTTTGGAGAGCATGTTAGTGTTGCACCTTGGCTCTGTGTTGGGTGAAGAGGAGGCAAGCTCATCCTTCCTCAAGTGGTGTCCTTGGTGTTATTGTGAGGATGATATGCTCTGGCCTATACCCTTTTGTACTTTATCTGCAGAGTTTACTCGGTGCCCAGAAGCTCGTGGGGATTGTAGTGTTACACATTCCATGTGGGGGACAGCAGCTGCAAGATTATTTTCTAGCAGCTTCTTTACTTGCTTTCATTCCTAGTTTGAGGCCTAAGTCCTTGGGGTTCTGGAAATTGAGCATTTTTGGTCACCTGTGAAGAAAGACCATGTTCTGCTTGAGTATTGATGGGGCCTACGTAAGATTTTGTACGACCCTGTGATGCCTAGCCATGGCCTCTGAGAAGCAAGCCTCTACTCTGTTATTACCAGGGTAGGATCCTGGGTGTGGGAGAGGCCATTTGCTGATACTGTGCAGTAGTGTCTGAGGTATCCGTCTCCTAAAGACTTTACCACCTCCCAGTAGCAGTACCCTGGGGACCTCAAACACAGTACAAGAAAGAAAATGTAATATTTTGTGTTGTATAAGAATGTGTGTGAAATTCAGATACCAGTGTCCCTAGTTTCTGATTGTTTATGTGCTGTTCAGGTCTGTGCTCTTGTTGATGAGGCAGAGTGGGTCCTGGTTCTGTGGCCTGTGTCTATAAGTTGCTAAACTATCACAAACACAGCTTGCTGACCCCTGTGCTGGCCGGGAAGGGGAGCTGACTGCAGGGTGTGAGCTGTGATGGGATTTTCACAGGTGTTTCCTGTTGTTGGGTAGTGATTTTTCTAGTACCACCAGGTTTTTTGACAGGACTAGAATGACTTAAGTTTTCTGCTTTTCTTACAGCAAAAAGTTGTGAACACACAGTGTGGCTATGATGTCAGGATTCAGGTAAGAAAACCAACACAAAGCTTCAACACAGTGAACTGTGTCTTGGGTTTAGTCTTGTGGTCTAGCCTCCTGTTTTAGCAAAAGTGCAAGTTGGAGACAGGAAGATTCAGTTAGAAGGTCACATCTAAGTCTGAAGTGAGCACGCACACGTGTACCACACACACACACACACAGAGAGAGAGGGAGAGAGAGAGGGAGAGAGAGAAAGTTAAAGCTCTTATGTCACTAAACCTATCATTGTATTAGTATAGTATGGAATTGGGAACAGAAGCTATGTGAGAGTTATCTATTGTATAGGATAAAGCTTGTGGTGTGTGACTCCACATGGAGGCAGGAGCAAGAGGGAGATGCCTGGACTAGGGTGGGGCTCAGAAATCCAGCGCTTCTTTCAGACCACAGCGAATGAAGGCTTGGGTATGATAAGGTAGCCAGAAGGGCATACTCATCTCTAACTTCAGGCTGTCCTCTGGTGAGTTTTGGTAATATGGATGGCTGCTATTGTGAAAGACAGGTGTCAGGGAATATAGAAACCCCCTTCTGGGTCTTGGAAATCTTCCATTGACTCTAGCTTCACAGGAACAGGCTATTTGTTGAATTCACAAGCTGAAACCTAGTCCCCAGTGAAGGCAGAGCCCTCATGAGTGAGATGACTGACCTTGTTAAGAGGCCCAATAGAGCCTGCAGAGTGGCTTAGAGGTAAAGAGCACTGTTGCTCTTGCAGAGGACCCATGCAGTGACTCACAACCATTTGTAACTCCGGTTCCGGAGGATGGGTACTGCCTTCTGCCTCTGCAGACACTGTATACACAGGATGAAAAGACGTAAATGCTGCCAGAATACTTACCCACATAAATAAATCTTTAAAGAAAAAAATCCCAAGAGCCTTTTGTCTCTTTTAGTATGTGAGAATTCATTGGGAAGACATTGTTTAACTGGAATGCAGCACCAGATACTCACTCAGCCAGTGCCTTGGTGTTAGGCTTAAGCCTCTACAGTGTCGAGGAAGAAATTTCTGACACTTTAGGCCACTATGATGCTTGGTCTTTAGCATCCCAGACAGACAAAGCCAGAAGGAGGCATGCTTTCCCATTAAGAATCTCATCGCCATGTGGGGTAATCAAAACAAAATGTAAAGATAGGGAGGCTCAAATGACAGACAGGCATTTACCTTCTCACAATTCCAGAGCCTAGAAATTCAAGATCAAACTGTCAGCTGAGTTGACTTCTGAGGCTGCTTGGGAAAGATCTGTCCCAGGCCTGTATCCTGGGCTGGGACATCTTCTCCCCTCTTCATACAGTCTGTTTCTGTGTACACCTGTCTCCTAGTCTCTTGTATGGACAGCTGTCAATTGATTAGACCTCATCCTGATGGCCTCAAACATCTGTAAAGACCTGTCTTCAAATAGTCAGCAATCTGAGGTTGGGGGAGACAGGGGCAGTAAGAGCATGGTGTATGCCATAATGCCCCTGACATGAATTCATGTTGCATCCATGTTGACATGGAGGGAGTTGGTAGGGAAGAAACTGGGGCTGATTGCCACTTATGAGGTATTGAGTGGGGTGTGTGCTATTACAGGGTCCCCCACTGACTCTGTCCCCCAGAGCCAAGCTTACCAGTGGGAGACTCAACCTAAAGAGCCACTGTCCTTTCTTCTGCCAACTTTTTTTGACGGAGAAAGCTTGGGATCCCCTTTCTTCCCCCGTACCTTGAAAGACATGTATTTCCTAACTAGGTGTCAAGACATAGTAGCTAAAATTCAAGGCTGAGCCAGGACTTGACCCCAGGTCCATGTTTCTGACTGTAGTGCCCTTGCATGTATGTCTCCAGGTGTGGAGATACAGAGCAAACTCATGTTTGGCTCTTCTCAGAGAAGAACTAACAGTCATTTAGTTAGGTAGGTGATAGGATAGCCTGGCCTGAATCTGGAGTATGTTTCTCATGCAGGGCTCCTCTGTGGTCTTCGTTTAGCCCCCTGAGCCCATCATCCATATGTCATGCTTTGCCCGGCCCCATACAGAGCCAGGCTGTCTGGGGGGTAGGGCAGGACTGTGTGTGCTCAGGCTGAGGCCACTGTGCTTTTCCATGCAGTTGAAGAGCAAGTGGGATGAGTTCATCTTTACCAAAGGGTGCATCCAGGCTCTGGAAGGCTGGCTCCCCAGGAACATCTACATTGTGGCTGGTGTCTTCATTGCCATCTCATTGCTGCAGGTATGCCCCAGAATTCAAGCACAGGGCCCTTAACACATGATATGCTGTGAAGGAGTCTGGCCTAGGTGCATGTGCATGTGCATGAATAATGTATAGTATGGTGGCACCTACATGTATGTTGGAGGGTGGATCCAGGATGGATTGTGGTTCTTCTGCCCCCCAAAGCCTGCTACCTGAAGGAAGGAAGACCTTTAGGGCAAACAGACAGGATAGCTGTGATCCTCTCTGAAGGGCCCAGTAGGCTTCATACAGCATCGCCTGTGTAGTGGTCAGAAAAATTGGAATGCATGGCCTGTAACTGTCGCCTGCTTGGGATGTTTCCCTTCTGGTAGATTGAAATAGGATTTAAGGAGGCATTAGGTACTATAGCATGGAAGGTAACTCTTCTATTAGCTGGGACAATCATCCTGGAACTTCTTGTCCCTGTCCCCTGGCTGGGCTTCTGGAGTCTTTCCCTCACCACATAGGTTCTTGTAGCTCACAGCCCTTTGTGGTTTAAAGCTGTACTATTCATTTGAAACAAATTTTTCATGTGAACAGTATTGGTGGCCCAGGGGTGAATGGGGTAGTTCTGTTGGGAAAACTTGGTTTTACTAAGGCCCCTGAGTAAGAGGCACTGGCAGCCTTTGAGTAGCTTCTGGAACACTGGAGGCTGTTTACATGGGAAACGTGTCGGACACCTTGAAGAGGTGGCTGGGGTGGACCTGGCTACAGCCACACAACATTTCTTTATTCTTTACTCTGTCATGTGTCAGGTGACTACAGAATAAGACTAGAGAGAAGCCTGTGGAAAAGGATAGAAAAAGAAGACTTCAGAGAGATTGGCTTCAGTTATGAAATGTAGAACTTAAAAGGGGGAGGAGCCAAGCACACCTCCAAGTTTCAGTAGAAAAGCCTCACCCCTCCCTCGTGACATTCCTGCTTGCTAAGGTCAGGATATGTCTGCAGACATCAGGGTCATGGCTGCGTGACTATTCTCCCAGGAATCACACCAGCAGGGTGGCTGGTTCTGAAAGGTTGATGTTATTTTTCAGTTTGACCTAGAGCTCAAATCTGTGGGTCCCGCCTGTAATGTGTGGCGTGTTCATTCCCTGGAAGCAGGGAATGCTCTGTGGCTCCTGCTCTAACCTCTTCCATGCTTGAGGGATGCAGCAGCCTACTCTGGGCTCATTTCCGTGGGCTGGGTTAGGCTTTGCTAAAGCTCTGCCCTCTCTTTACCCTTGGGAGGCCAGTAGGCAGTCTGCACCAGCTCTTCTCCCTGCCCTGTTTTGAGCCGCTGATCTTTGGCTTTGGTTTCAGATCTTCGGCATCTTCCTGGCAAGGACCCTGATCTCAGACATCGAGGCAGTGAAGGCTGGTCACCACTTCTGAGAAGCAGAGGCAGCAAGTGGAGCTGAGCCACACATGGATGGAGGTGAAGCCACCCACAGCCAGACCCCAGTCTTCGGCATCAGTGTGATGTGACCTCTCTGTTTCTTCTTGCTGGTGCTGAAGATGAAGGCCCCTTCTCATCTGCCCGTACTTGACATGGCATCTCTGAAGGGGTTTGCCCCGAGACAGAATGCCTTCATGTGGAGTAGTAACTCTGAGGACAGATGGCTCCCATGGCTGCAAGGAGGGCTTGATGGCCCTCTTGGAGCCCATAAGTGTCTGCAGGCCCCTGCTCACTCAGTAAGGATTAGGTCCATGCTCAGATCTCATCGTCTGTGGGTGGGGCATTTGTGTTGGACCAGCAGGTTGAGGACAACTTCTGCCTCCATTGGATCAAGAAGCATGAGGAGGGATAAGTGGTCCAGTGGGTTCCCGAGTGCCAGCAGGGTTCATGGTGGTGCAAACATGCCACTGGGTTGCAGGATCCCCAGCCATGTCCAAGTGAAGTAAGCCTGAGCCAGCCATAACCAGTCCCAGGGAAGCACCTTGCCACTGCCTTCCAAGCCCACACTGCTCTCCCAGGGTAGAACAGCCTGTGTTTCCATAGCATTAAGCCCTGCTGAGAGCCAGCTCTCCTGTTCTTAAAGTATGTAAATAGTTTATTTATAGGGTAAGAACGTTCCTTCCTTCGCCATGTCTTTATTGCCTCTCTCTCCAGCATCCTTTTCTCAGCAGCCTTACCCAGTGTCTGGGACCAAGCTGTCCTCTTCAGTTCCCTGAGTGTCTCAAGAACCAGCTGCGACAGCTTCTCCTTCTAATCCACATTCCCTCCACACTCCCCTGCTTGGCTTCACTGTCTTCTGGTCTCGGTGCTACTGAAACTGCCACCAGAACTTGAATTCTGATTGACCCTTTCTCCCTACTGCCCTCCAGGGAGCCCAAGTTCTTGTTTGCTAGCTGGAAATCGGCTTCCTCTCATGACCACGTACAGCTAGTGACCCAAAGTGTGCTGTCCCTGGAGGGTGACACTCTGCAGCCAGGCCCTTGCAAGCCCCGGACACCAGGCTCTGTGTGGAAGCTCGGCACGTCTTATTCTAGTACTCGTGGTGACATCTCCACCCACACACTGCTCTTCTGCCATGTGTTCACAGTCTGTGCTGTTCTGTGGCTGCTCTTGAAAATGATGTGTGTCTTAAGTACTGGATACTCCTGAGGCACACTGGGTGTCTGTCCTCCTTGGGCGAGGCTCCTCTCTAATGCTTCTCTTTAGCTGGTATCTGTCCTCACTGTTCAGGGGTTGAGTGCCTACCTTCAGTTACTTGCCGAGGTGTACATTCTAGTGTGGTGTATACAGGTGATACTGGTGGGTGTGTTCATGATGATGATGATGTTATAGTTTTTTAAATAATTCTCTATAGACTAGAGGAAGAAGAATGCTTGTGTTTTTAGGAAGTGTGATGCTTCTCTTTGACCTGCCAAACTCTTTTATGGAATATATCTTTATATTAATGCTGTTGTTTGGGTCATTTTTTTGTTTGTTTGTTTGGAATCACTATTAAAAAAAAACCACACACTTTAAGCATTTTGGTGATAAATTGAGCCAATGAGGCATCAGTTGTGACTGGTTGAGGCACATCCTGACAGCTTGCATGTATCCTTCACATGCATCCTGCAGTTGAAACTGCATTGCCATCCTCAGCTATCAGTATGAACTTCCCATGACTCAAGGAAGCATGACTCTCGCTATCATGATCTAGCCCTAGTAATTCTGCCCATCCAGGCAAAAGTACTCAGAGAGCATGGTTCCTGACAGTTGGGACACTGCTGCATGAGTTTTTGGAGGGTTTTCCGAGCTGGGTGGTGCAGGATCAGACACTTCCTTCTCTGAGAGACACACTTTGGAGGCTACTGGCAGCATGTGGGCTGCTTTCCTTAGAGGGTTCCTTAGCAGAGGGAGGAAGCCTCAGTGTCTGTGTAGGAAGCCACTTGATGGCTTCCTGGCCCACAGCCTCAGAGGTGGAAGAACTTGTTGACATGTCTCCACTCTGACAAGTGAGAGGTAGAGAATGTGTATTCCCATGGGTCGACCATTGTTCCAGCATTGCATTTCTCTGTGTCCTTGACAACTGTGGATGCCACATTGTCAGCCTTGAACTGGGAATACTCCAATTCCCATCATGATCTTAGTTGAGATGCTTGTGTTGATTATATCCAGAAGGATGCTGTCCATCCTTTTTGCTGAGCTTATATAGAGTGCAGGAACTGTCCTTCATCCTTGAAGCCATATATATACAAAGGTTGTTTATTTGGTCAGTTAGTTTTGCTGTCTCCAAGTATCTCCTGGAAAATATCAAATAAGCATTATAAAACTGGGACTAGGGACAGGAGACATGACTTAGGAATTGAGAGCATTTGTTGGTCTTCTAGAGGACCCAGGTTTGGTTACCAGTATCCACATTGTAACTCACAGTCACCCGTGACTCCAGTTCCAGGGGGATCTAATACCCTCTTCTGATATCTGTGGACACCAGGCACAGATGTAGTGCACATTCATACAAGCAGACAAACTATTCATACATATAAAATAAATGTTAAAAGAAACAAACAAAACAAAACAACAACAACAACAAAAAAAAAAAAAAACTTCTTCTGGGGCTAAGGTGTACCTGTGGGAGAGTTAAGAATGCCCTCATGCAGTTGCTGTTCTGGGGTTTGGGGATCCTTACCAGTGGTGGGGATGTTTTATTTGGAGTGACAGGATATAAGCACTCCCTGCAAAGCTTGAAGACAAATATTCCTTCACTTGGCTTTCTTCTGTATTCTGTACTTCATATCCCAGCAGGAGCTTCAAAAACATAGCTTAATGACTACCAAACTAAATTATCACCTTAGACCATCATTTTTGTCATCTCAAACTTTTACATTTCATTTCTTTAAAATATAAACAAAAGCTGTATAAATAGAGTGTAAAGTGAAATGTATGTTTTCTGTTGCCCAAAGACAACCTCTCTTAAGGATCCTTCCAGAAAAGTGTGTGGATTTCCATCTAAATGCATCCATGGTGCACATTTAATTGGCCAAGCCATCTGCTGTATGAAATGCCACAAGTGAGTGGATGTTGCCCTTGAGGGGGTTATGTTTATAGTCCCAGGTAACAGAAAACCCTCTCAAAGCAACCTGAACAATGAGCGGAGGGTTTTGGCTCCTGAAACTGGAAAGTCCAGAGATGGAGTGAGTTTCAGGGTTGGTGTGATCCAAGAGGCTCAGTGATGTCAGCAGGATCCAGTTTCCTTTCTCTGTCTGCCACAGTGTCCCCATTGTTAGAAGCAAAGGCAGGGACCCCCTCAACATGAGACAACTTCTAGCCTCTGCCACGAGGCATCATGGTGAAGCAGTCAGGGAGGGAGGTCCTCCTCTCCCCGTGACTGCTCATGCAGCTTCAACCATATGTTAGGAAATAACTCTGTAGCTTGGGGTGTGAGTGATGGGAATGCCACTCACTTCCCCTCTTCATCCTGTGGGTATGATTTGTTCTTAAGGTGTTTATTAAAACAAACAAACAAACAAAACATTGCAGAATTGCCTGAGGGGTGGTGGTGGTGCTGTGATGTGAGTAGAGGTTTTTTTTTTTTTTTAATGCCTGAGGACCTGCTTTAGCATGCATGTCTGTTATCCCATTACCACCCCCTACCTGGACATTTGTGGTACAGACAGGAAAATCCCAGGAAGCTTGTGAATCAGCTAGTCTGGTCTGTTTAGTAGAAGAATAACAGAGAGCCCATCTCCAGGGAAGTCAAGGGCCAACACCAGGGGGTTGTCCTCTGGCCTCCATATATGTGATGTGCTATAGCCACATCCACAGTCACACACAGGACTGTGTCCATGTTGTACCTAGCTAATCACACATCATGCAAAAAGGGTGGGGGGGGGACTATAGTACTTGTTGTTCAAATAATGGGATTTAAAAAGAAGTGTTTGTAAGTTAGTTCTTCAGGAAGGTGTGTCCATGTTAGTGGATTCTAGGGGCTGGCTGTACCAGGCCAGATGACTACTTACTGCTAGTATGTGGACGAATGTGTCCAGCTGTCCAGCTGCCACATTCATATCTTTGTAAAATGAGAATGGTAGCTCCTTCTCTTGTGTTTCAAGGGTTAAATGAAATGAGGTAGGTGAACTGTTTAGCATTTCCACCAGCAGAGCTACCCCTGGTGACTGTCATATAGCTTGAGTTCTGAGGTAAGCCAAAATGAAGCAGTTGCATCTCTGTCACTTGAGGAAAAATGTCAGGTCAAATGGACCAGTTGTGATTCTGCTTTCTAGAAGCAGTGGGAGTGTGAAGTCTTCTCACGGGTCACTCTACCTCAGCTTCAGTGCTGGGTCTGCACCCTCCTAATCTCCATGCCCAGCCACTTTGTCCTCTTGCTCTTGCAAAGAAGCCTGAGTTTGTTTGTTTATAGATCTCTTTCCTTTGTCCTAAACAGGCATCACCTCTCAGCAACACGAATCATTGTGATATTATCTCCTTTTTCATTGGTTTTGTTACATAAAATCAGCACAGCTGTGGGCCATGTGGAAAGGTTGGAGTGGCCTCTTAGAGGGACCTTCATGTTAAGGCAATGGTCCTTCCCATGCTAAGGGCAGTATTTTTTAAAGGATTCATAAATACAGATAAGCACATGTGAAGATTTTTTTTTTTTTAAATTTTAGTTCATTAATTGATGGAGGTGAAAAGGTTAACAACCAATTCAAAGGAGAAACCACAACAGCATCAGTTATTATGGAGTAAAGCAGTACCCAAACAGTTTTTCAATAGAAAGGAATCTACTGAATCTCATTGGGATGTCTTATATGCACATCTGTCTACAAGAATAAGTCTGCAGGAACTCTACAGCATTGTGGTAAAATACCTCAAAGACAATGAAAGTCTAGAGACTTAGCTGTCCAGGAGTGTCCTCAATGACAGGTTTTCATTGGTGACAGCCAGAATGTTTTGCTTATTCGAAATAACTTTCAAACTAGCCATGTGGCAGAGATTATGTTCCAATAGGACCCATGCAGATTGTCCAAAGGAGCTGTAGATTGATGTGAAAAGTGAATCCTGGTGACTAGTGTCCACCAGCCATCCCAGGTAAGGACCAACCACCATGAAAGTTGTTCCAGTGCTGGTGGACCTGTGTATGTGGATGGCCATAGTGACACTTAGTGCCTGGATGCCTGCAGACACTTCAGCTGCTGCATCCTGAACTGCTGTACTCATCTTCCCCAACCCCAAACCCTACCCTCACACTCAGCCCCATCCTATCCATCCAGCAGTGGCCAAATCCAGGAGTGAGGTTTATAGCACAATGGCTCTGAGAAAGAAGTGGTTCTCCCATAGTTGTCAAGCCACCTGGTGTGGAAATTACCCCCAGAGATGCTAATGCTTAATTCCGACGCCCATCAGGAAGGACACTTGAACATCCTTTCGCCTGGCCCTCCTTCCGTCTTCCCGATGATTCTTCAGGGTTCTTTGCACTACCCATGCTGTAATCACCTTTTGAATGTAACTGCATTTTGGGGTGTGTTTACTTCCTTTCTCTGTAGATGACAAAAATTCCTGGCAGCTGTGGACACATGAAGACTTTGATAGAACAGAACCTGCAGTGAATGTTCTAAGAATCTGGGATGTGGGGGTTCCTAGCCACTGGCTGGTGAATCCCTTCCCCTGCAACTTAATTCTTATAACCAACAAAGACACAGTTTAAAATACATTTTTATTCTTTAATAATTTCACACAATACATTTTGATTGCATTACCCCATTCCTCCTAACTCTTCCTAGATCTGTTCCCCACTTCTTTTAAACCCAAGTTCAATTTGTGCTGCTCATACTCTCACAAGTATGGGGCTGCTGTAATGGAGATGGGCAACTTAGCAGGGGGAACCCTCAGAGAAAGCTGACTGGAGTGGAGGGAAGAAGCCCTTAACTGACAAGAGCACTTCAGTAAGGGGAGGTGCTATGAGCCCCTCCAGCCATGCTGGCCTGTTGACTGGCTTGATCTTGTGGAGGTTGTGTAATGGCAACCACAGCTGCTGGGGTTTCCTGAGCACAGTGGTCCAGTCAGGTTTACACGATACTGTTTCCTACTCCAGTCCTTCCTGACCTCTGGCTTTCAGTCTTTCTGACTCCCTTCTTCCATGATTGCTCTTGAGTTTGGAGGGAGTAGGTGGAAGAGGGCACTGACAGGACTTTCTCCACTTTGCATAAGAGGAAGCAGATTTAGATTACGGGACTTGTAGATGTCATGGAGCTTCCAAGTGTCATAACTGGCTTTACAGCCAGGATTTCCTCTCCAAGAACTGTTCTTCCTCCCTATTGCTGACACTCAAGGGACACAATTGGTGATCAGAGGGCAGCAGCACACAGGATAGGTGTTGACACAGCACATAGTAAATAAAGGTCAGAAAGTGAATGCTATGTCCTTGACAAAGAGGGGGTAAGTGTTGTAATTTTGAGACTGGGAGTTAAGACAATGGTTCTCACAGTGTGGTCACTTCAGTATCACCTACAACTTGTAAAAGTACAGATTCAGTGGTCTGCCAGGTTTATGGAGTCAGACACTTTGATGGCCCTCAGGACTCAGGTGACTGAAGTAGAAGTTTGCAAGCTGTCATACATGATTTGAGTCAGAAGATTAGCCACTAAATACATACCTCCAAAACTTGAGTGAATTTGAAAAGGTTTATTCCCTGCTGTTTTCATCCTGGTGGCTCCTCAAGGATGGGCTGTGAATGCTGTGTTCCGCTGCCTCTCAAGGACCTAGTCTCCTTCTGTTTTGTAGCTTCACCTACTACATCTGCTGTTGTTGGTTAGGAACAGAGTGTGGGCAAGAAAGGAGCTTGGCTCACCTCATCATTTAGATCTCAGTCTCCTTCAGGGGTGGCAGAAGCCTGGCTGTGTGCACAAAAGGAAGGGCCAGACAGAGGCAAGCATTAGATGCAGGTGGTCTGTGCTCAACTTCTGTGGTTCAAGGAAATGAAGAAGTTCATTCCCTAAGTCCCTTTGTGGGGAACTTGAAGCTCAAGCTGTTGGGACTTGTCTATCTGGTGTAGCTTCTAATCCAGCCTGGAGGCCATGAGTGGCTTCCTCACATGATGGTCAGGGATGTGGGCTGTGTCCAGGTTGGGACAGATATCACTGTGAGAGGTACAGCTTGACTGTAGCTATAGGAGCCTGGGTCCACCATTCACCTCTGCTTCCTCAAATAATAAACATGAGATCTTTTTTGTTTTGTTTTTCAAGACAGAGTTTCTCTATAGCTTTGGGGCCTGTCCTGGAACCTGCTCTGTAGATCAGGCTGGCCTCGAATTCACAGAGATCTGCCTGTCTCTGCCTCCTGAGTGCTGAGATTAAAGGCATGTGCTACCACCACCCAGTCTGAGATCATTTTTAAAAGGAAAACAGTAATCACAGATAGGTTGAGGACACTAGTATCCCTTTCCTGGTTGTTGTGTCTAGTAGGATATAGACTGTCTTTTCCTAGCCTGGCTTGGAGGGTTAGGATGACTGGAATTCCCAGCCACTCTGAGGGCAGGGCAGAGCATGTCACTTCTGGCCAGGGTGACCTGTGTCTGGTGGGGCTTGATTGAGGCTGTGAGTATTAGAGGCTAGGAAGAGCCCTAGGAAAGGCTGTCTCTGGTATAGCCTGCTGGCTCCTTAGGGCTGCAGACTTCCTAATAGGGCTGCTAAAGAGCTCAGCTGAGGGAAAATGGGATGTACTGGTGCTTTTTGATGAGCAGGATTAGGGCTCCATGAGTGATTTATGGAGTGTGGATGCAGGCCAGTGGTATCATGTCTGTCAGACATCAGGCAGAAAACTGACAGCCAACTCACTAATGCCTCTGCATCAAGGACCCAGGACTTCCTGTCCCAGGAGCTGTGTGCAGGCATAAAGGATCACTATGAGCAGGTGATGTGCCCCCTTCTAGAACAATCTCTGGCTAACCCCAGTGAGGCAAGGAAGAGGGCTTTACTGCAATAGAACCTACATCTAACAAGTAAGTGTATAACTAAATTCAGGGGCCAGGGAGGATTTTTTTGTTTTTTCTTTTTGTGGGAAACAGCAGGAGGAAAGGCCCAAGTTCCTGCTTGTGTCATTTCCTGTCCTTATCTGCATCACTCATGACAAGATAATTGGATCTCCAATATGCAGCCATAGTGGAGAACAGGGGTCAGGACATATTGGTTGCCCAGGGCTAACTCCTGGTTAAACAAAGAGATGGTTTGCAGGTTTCCAATGTAAGGAAGAAGAGTGGGAAATAGTGAGGGTCTTGATGTTGCCCAGGTGATCTGTTGGCATGTCTGTCTCTGAAGTGGGCCAGACTCTCCCTAGTGAACACAGAACTTTGCCCTGCAAGAAAGGCTGAAGGCCATCAGCTACAGTTAGCAACTAGCAAAAAACCAAACAGCCAACTTTTCCTAATGTTCATAGATGAGCCCGGACTGGAAACACATGCCATTCTAGAACACAAGACTTTGAAGGGACTACGTGGGGCTTGCTCAGCATAGAGAATTGGTAAACTCAGCCCATGCCTGATTGTTTTGATTCAGCATATCAAGAGGAACCAAACTCTAGCAGTCACTGTGTGTGCCTGAATTACCCACACTCCCTGGAACCAGTTAAGAAGAACATAAGTGACTGCTTACCTGTACACAGATGAGGGAACAGGCATGGAAAAGGACTGTCTGGAAGCCATGTAGGCTGTGCAGCTGGCTGCAAGTTTCTCTCTCTCTCTCTCTCTCTCTCTCTCTCTCTCTCTCGTCTCTCTCTCATGAGTGTCTTTGTGGGTGCACACTACAATATGTGTGTGGCTGTTGAAGGACAACTTTTGGGAGTTGGCTCTCTCCTACCATGTGGGTCCTGGGATTGAACTCAGATTGTCAGAGCTGGCGAAAAATGCCTTCACCCACTGAGCTGTCACCTTCTCCACCCACAACACACACACACACACACACACACACACACACACATTGTTTGTTTGTTTTTCGAGATAGGTTTTCTCTGTGTAGTTTTGGAGCCTCTCCTGGCACTCTGTAGATCAGGCTGCATCTCACAGAGATCCACCTGTATCTGCCTGCTGGTGCTGGGATTAAAAGCATGTGCCACCACCGCCCAGCCACATACCTTGTTTTTGAGATATAGTATTCCACTGGCTTGGAACTTTACAAGTAAGCCTCAGGGATCTGCTTGTCTCTGTCTCCCCAGAACTGGAATTACACCATACCTCCTTTTTTTTTTTTTTTTTTTTATAGTGTGGATTGTGGGGTATCGAACTCAGGTCCTCATGCTTACAAGACGAACACTTAAATGATTATTACATCTCCCTGGGCAGATGCTGGATCTTGCTGATAGTGAATGTTTTATATTTCCAGGCCACCTTAAAGCATATCCTCTCATCAAAGATGTCTATGTTTCTTTGCTTCCTCATCCCCATAGGTTAAATTTGTTACCCTTTTCTTGTGTTGAATGCCTGGTTCCTATGCTTGGCAGGGGATCTGCTTTTCACATAGGATATTTTAAGTATTTACTGCACATACATACAGGGACACTAATGGTTTTCCTGCTGGAGACAAGGTCTTTTTTGTAACCTCAGCTGGTCTGAAGCTTTTGGTTCTCCACTTCAGCCTCCTGAGTGCTGGGATTAGAGTAACATGCCCAGTTGTTGCCTGGCTTAGTACCTTATTGTTAACGTTATTGGTGGTAATGAGATGAATTACTGTTAACTTTCACGGAGCTCTTGGCCTGTACAACTGAGATCCCTTTGCCTTAAGTGAGAGTGTGCCAGGGCAGGTGGGCGGTATCTAAGGGGATGGCTCCTATCACTAATCTTTCAGTAGTAGTCACTGTCACAGACTTCTTGGCTGCAGCTAGAAGGCTGGAGTCCTCTGGCCATCACTACCTACTGGGGACCACATGGTCAGGGATGATTGGGAAGCCAGGGCAAGTAGCTTATGATAGGGCCGTTCATCCATCTCCTGAAGTCCATCTGCCCATGATTGCTGGGTCCAAGTGTCCAGCAACTAAACTACACAGCATTTGTTCAGGCTCTGGTCAGTTTTACATAGAAAGATCTTCCCTCATTATCTTTTTCTCCACCTTGTTTTGAGACAGGGTCTCAAGTAGTTCAGGCTGGTGTCAAGTCTGCTAATAGCTGAAACTGAACTCCCCAGCCTCCTCCCTTTGCTGCCCAAGTCCTAGGATCACAGCTGTGCAGCACTACTCCTGGTGTATAAGGTGCTGAGGGTCAAACCCAGAGTTTCCTGCCTGTTAGAAGTCACAGCAGGGCTGTCTGCCTACCCCATCCTACTCCTTTCTGTAGATGTGTAACTAGTACTACTCAGCAGAGTTCTTTCTACACATGAAGCAGATGAAAGCTCCCACCCTTGGTCACTCATTATCTACCAGGGAGACAGACAAAACACATAGTAACAAATCAATACTTAAAGTCATTTACAAAGGAAAAACAGACTGGAGGAGATGAGTGGATAGAATCCCAAGCATAGGGGAGTGAACTTGAGCTGATCTGAGAAGGTAGTTCCATAGCATAACCCATACAGTGCAAAGCCCTGGGTTTCATGTTCAAGAACTGCAAAAAGGGGTATGAACTAAGACTGGGATTGTGTGAGCAGCACTCAACATAGGTTAAGCCCATGTTGAGGCCCTGGGGAGGAGGGGGGGTCTGGTGTGTTACCTGAGCAGTCAGGTAGTGATTGGCCCAGGCCACAGGCTAAAGCTAGTGACCCCAAGACTGGTGAGAGAGGTCATCAGTGCAGATTCTGGGATCTTGATGGCCCTGGTAGGACTTTTGAGTTTAGGGTTTCAGTAACTTGAGTTTTGCTCAGAGAAATAACACGCTCTGATTTAAATTTTGAAAGTTGGGCTGGGACTGTGCTTAAGCCCTGATTTCAACCCCCAGCACTAGTTGCATAAAGCTAGGTGTGGTGGCACATTCTAGGAACCCCCACCCTTGGGAAGGTAGAAGCAGGATCAGGTATTCAAAGTCTTACTCTAAGGCATAGCTAATTCTAGGCCAGTGTGAGATACATGAGACATGTACGATCCAGCCTAATGCTGGGCATTGGTGGCCCACACCTTTACTCCTAGCACTTGGGAGGCAGAGGCAGGCAGATCTCTGTGAGTTTGAGGCCAGCCTGGATTAGAAAATGAGTTCCAGGACAGCCAGAACAACAGTGAAACCATATCTTTAAAAACAAACAAATCCAGTCTAATGGGTTGTGGAGGGGTATCCCCCTGCAGATTTTTTTTTCCCAATTCCTTTTTGCCATTTCCTCTCAGAAACTCTCAGAGCTTTTCCCTGTTGGCCCCTAATTCTGGGGTCCTGATGGGCCTATGGGAGAGCCCCAAGACACAAACACCAAAACCAGGAGATGCAACAAGCAAGAGGTGTTTATTGAACGAGTGCACTCGGGTGACAGCAATCTCGGGGAAAGCTGCACACCTCCCAAAGGGTTCAGGCTCTTTTTATAGACAAAGACCGCAATCAGCATACATGCATGGGGCACAAGGTGATTGATTGCAAAGTATGATCTCATGTTTGAAAGATCACCCAGGTATGACCTGTTCTTATTCAAAGAATAAACCATAGAATGACTTGGACCCCTCTGTTTCCCCAGGGTACAGAGGTCTGGCTTTGCTATCATGGCTCTTTCTAGCAGTGAGCCTCAAGGGGGCTAATTTCTAGGGGTGGCGTTTGTGGAGCACATTTTAGGAATTTTGAAATACATTTGGTTTCAATCATGCGAGTTACATAAGATCACATTAATCATAACAATAACCCCTACTCTCTAAGAAGAAACCAAGTAGTTGGGCTAAACAGTTAAGTGTGCAATCTTCCATATTGTCCACTTCCTAGGGCTTCAAACACATTTTAAAACGAACCACACTTTGGACAGTATACCACGTGTTTCTTGTTTTGTTTTTGTTTTTGTGTGTTTTTTTTTTTTTTTTTTTTTTTTTGCTTTGTTTTGTTTGCCTTTTCAGTTATCTGCCCTGGGTGTTCACCCTCCTCCGGACAATTGATGTCATAGTTCTTTGTGACAGGAATAATGCTCCTCAGCTGAGTGGCATCCAGGTGGTTTCCAGAAACTTGCACAACAGACTTGCTCCACAAGGAACCGTGTCAGCGTGTAACAGGAAACACACCACTTGGACCACTGAAAAAGAAAAAATGCAACCTGTCTGAAGATGCTCCTGAGCCCTTACCATGGGGTTCAAACCTGGATTGTGGTCTGGTGCAGCCGGCAGGGGGCGCCCCAGGCCGGACCCAACCTGCTGGACAGGGACGGGCGAATGCGGGCGCAGGTGCTGCCCAGTGTGGTGGAACTGACCCCTGAGTGTTCCAGAAACCTGATCCTATGGCTGGGTCAAGTCCCTGGATTTGGTGTCATTTGGCCTCCTGCCCCACTGACCAAGGGTTGCCAGGAAGCACCTCTACTCCCCACCCCCCGCAGAGAAAGCCTCTGTAGCTCTATCCCAAGCCATTCCTCCAGGTCTTTAATCCCTAGGGTCGCAACCGCTTTCAAAGAACTGAAACCCTCGGTCTTAGACAGGTGGCCCACTCCGTTGCTCTTAACAGAGGACTCTGCCCTCTATCCCCAGACAGTTATCTGGGGACACACAGAAAGGCGGGATGCGTTTGTGTCCTTTCGCCTTTGGTGTCCTAGACTGCTGTCCACAGCCTTAGACTGCTGTGATAAAACACCAAAACCAACTTACACTCTATCACCTAGGGAAGCCAAGAAAGGGACTGAAGCAGAGATCTGTCAGGAAGGCTGCTTGGTGGCTTACTTTCTCCCTTTGGCTTGCTTTCTTATACATATCGGGCCCACCTACCTATGAATGGCACAGTGGGCTGGGCCCTCCCACAGCAGTCAGCACTCATCACTCAAGAAAATGCACCTACATACATACCCATGGCCCTGTCTCATGGAGGCCATTTCTCAATTGAGGTTTCCTCTCCCGATGTGACTCCAGCTTGGGTCAAGTTCAGAAACACTAACCAGCACACAGGGTGAGAAAGAAAAATACATAAAGAAAAATACATCAGAGGCAGGGATTGACTGGGGAAAACAAGGTGGCTTCCAAGCACGGGCTCTAGTGGGGTTAGCTGGTAAGGTTTGTGGTGAGGAAGGAAGGGTAGGAAGGATCCTGGGCAAGGCCACATTTTGTCCCAGGAGGAGGTTTTATGTGGAGGCTTTGAGCTCTGAGTCACATTGGAACAAAGGGACTGACCCGAGAGGAGGGTGCCTTTTTGACCCTGTGGGCTTAGCTAGTGAGAGTCTGCTTTGCCCTACTTACCTTCACTTTGATCTTGCAGAGGGAGACTGATTCACACCCACTCATCCCATCCATCAGTCTTGGTTGCTGGATCCACCTTCATTCCTCAGGGAAGGGGAGACACAGATGCCACCAATCCAACCGGCTCCCATTGCCAAAACTCTATCTGCCCATTTCCCTCTGATAGGGTTGCAGCTTTGAACGACCAAGATGATGTCACATTTGAAACCTAGTTGGAGTGCTGGTGCAGCAACTTACTGTCTGGATAGCTATAGGCCTCCTCTACCTTCCCATGCTGTTCCTGTAAAGGGCACCTGAGGGTAGCTGGCAGACAAGTTTAGATGGGAGACTCTGGTCTCAGCAACAGCAGCTCCTACTATCCTCTGAGCCAAACAGATGCTTGTGTTAAGGCACAAAGGCAGTTTTACTTTGTGTAATAAGGTTGTGACAACAAAGACATCAACAACAACAACCCCCAAGTGGCCCCCTGGAGAGGCCATCTGTCAGCACTAGCAAAGCTTAAGGGTTTGCTCTAGGGGGAAACAGAAGTGATGTCAGCTTCATGGCCTTGAACTTTGTGATAACAACCCCTACATTGCCTCTACTGAATGAATGCATTTTGTTTTCCTTGAGTCCAAAACAGATAGGAGGGAAGATTTATTTTTTCTTCTTCTTCTTCCACAAGGCCCTTTAAATACCTCAGTCTTCCTGGTGCCCTGACCCGAGGAAGGCTGTCCTTGGTGAAGCAGATGCAGCCAGTGTGGAGTCGGGGGTCCCAGAAGCATCTGAATGTTCCATTCGTCTCTGTGACATTGGCTCAAAAGCATGGAGTTAGTAGACAAAGCTACTTCTTCCCCACCCCCTCTTATCTTCAGGGGAGGGATCAGTTCTCAGCTGGCCAGGCCAGTGTCACTGATACAGCTGGTGTCATTGTTACCTTCCACTAACAGATCACTCGACACCTACAGACCCAGGCAGGGTTGGGTCTGAACAGAGGATTGGACCCTTATTGTCCCAGAGCTCCAGGTGAAGCCATGATGCAAGGCACTGCAGAAATGCAATGATCATTGAGCAACCCGCCTCTGATTCTCACAGCTCCTTGGTTATTGCTGCCACTGGCTGGCAGCTGAGATAGAACCAAGATGCTATACAAGGAAAGGACACCTGGAGTGGCCCCAAAGTGAGGACCCAGGGAAGAAGATTGGCTCCAGGCACTGGCCTGGGCTGGAGATCTGCCTGGCCTTGCAGTCTTGACTGGCTGCACTTGAGTGTGTGTCCCTTACAGCATCATGCTGCAGCAGATTCTGCACGACATGTACATCGACCCTGAGCTTCTGGCTGAGCTCAGTGATGTGCAAAAGCACATCCTGTTCTACAAGATGAGAGAGGAGCAGCTTCGGCGTTGGAGGGAGCGGGAGGCATGGGACACTCTGGCCCAGGCAGAAGGCCTCAGGCCTGCGAAGGTCAAGCGAGGTATGTGGCTTGGAGTCTCCAGTCCTTCTGGAGGTGAAAAAGTTAATGAGTCAAGACTGAGTGCTCCTTTCATATGGGCACCAGTGTTATAAAAGACTGGGGGATTTGAAACTCTTGTGCTGGGGGCTCTGGTTGGTTGCACTAGCTTGGGCTTCTATCTTCCAACTACATTTGTAGATTTGTAGATGGCCGGGATAATGTAGGACCCAGATGGGCTGGGGAAATGGGGACTTGCATTGTCTTGTTGTATAAGGCCCAAGTTCTGAGAAGACACCACTGAAACTGTGTTCAGATAGTTGGCAATTGTGTGGTAGATAATAGAGAACATAGTCTTTTCTATCATTCTTTTTCTGATTCTGGGATCTGAATCTAAGGCTTAGTGCAAGCCAACAGGCATTCTACCACTAAGGTATACACCCAAGCCAAGGGCATATTCTTCCCCCCTCTATCAGTTCTAGTCAGTGCATTGACGATATTATGTAGTTCCTTCCTCCCTACCATGTAGACCCTGGTTCTCAGCTCAGGCCTGTCCTCTGCGACATGCATCTCCATGCATGTCTTCATATGAAAGGATGCTGTGAGTTGTGTTTGGGTTCTCACAGCACATCTGGCAGAAGGATTCTAAGGAAATTCTAAGGAATTGTGCAATGATTCATCATCTCTAAATGGCAATAGCTTCTTCAGGCAAGAAGCAAGGGCTCTGCCTGTCTTTCAGGTAATTTATATTCAAAGTCATTTGTCAGCCAAAGCCATGGACTGATGCTGAATGACCTGCTTGTGACCTCTAGCTTGTATCAGATAGGCTATTGCACAGGATACAAGATCATGCCTTGCAGAGTAGATTTGTGTATATTGCACTTTATGGTGTTTGAATGCATTAATAGTAAATTCACAGCCATCAATAGTGTCTTGGTGTTGCATGCATTAAGGAAAGAGATCAATAACACATTTTTCCTTGGTGTCATTTGATCAAGCCCAGGTTTGATGAGCTTCTTCAGTCACACTATGTCTTCCATTGTCTTTTCTATGTTGTGTGAGTCTGATTATGTGCCTGCTCGAAGGCTGTCTGTTGCTGTCTCTAACAAAGGGGCTGCTCTCTCTTTTATTGAACTCTACAGGAAGTATCACTTGGGGGAAGGAAATCTTTAACAAAGTTTTATGAGAGACTAAGCCATTGACCCCAAGTGCCCAGATAACAAAGAGTACTGTAAACATCAGTGTTTATCAAGCAATATTTGTGTGTTTCCTTGAACATTTATGGTGGATATTCATTTTATAAGATTGTTTGTAACCTATATTTCCCCTTTTTTGGCAAGTAATTATTATAACACACATATGAAAACACTCTTGAATTACTCTTGAGTGAGTGGCATGGAAGCTGCTTTGCATGACACTTGGCTCCTGGCACTTGAGTCAATACTATTCCCTATGCTGATACTCGAGTCAACTATGTGCCCTGTGGTCATATTATTCAAAGTCTTAAAGGCTAAAACTTGGCGCAGTCCAGAAAAGCAAGTTGGATTTAGATTATAGCTATGCATTAGTTTAGATAGAAAAACTTGATAACATGAAAAATCAAGGCAATTACATTGGTTGCTGCACTGTCTTCTTAAAGGCAGATTAAATAAACAGGCTGAGTACACAGTAGGATAGCAACCTTAAGTCTTAATAATACCTCACGGTATATTATTAACTCTGGCTATGAGGTCCTGCAAAAGTTCTAGTCTTTTATAATGTAAAGGCTATTTTTATCATAACACATTTCTATAACTCTATACTTTGCAACACAAATACACTTGCATTCTTTTTTGTTCCTGTGACCTTCACTTGGCCTCCATCTATTCATCAAGTAAAGTGTAGCTATGATCTCTTCAAAGTGTTCAATCCAGGCCAAGTCCTGTTCCAGGGCTGCTCATAGAGGCATGTTGGCGACCTAGCTTCTACTTTCCAATCCAGGCTCACTCTTGGTCTGTCCCAATACATGCCATAGGCATGGTGGCCCTACCTAATCATGTCCACTCTCACACTGGTCTGTGCGTATATTTTTCTTACTGTTGGCGATGACTTCTTGTTTTATATATCAGCACCTTCCCTACTCCTGGAGTCTTGAGGTATGCCTTTGGTGTAGGGAGGACTTGCTTCTCTGTAGCTTCCTGGCACTCAGACCAACCCCAATGGCATTTGTCACCCTGGCATTGTTATTCATCATTCACTTGTCTGGCTTTCCAAGTAGATTCCAAAGTGCTGAAACTTGGAGCTATATTTCACTGTGTTTTCCTCCATTGGGCCTGACATAGAACTGGGACACTGTTGATTGCCTGTTTTGAACAAGAAACAGCAGGAACACCCCCAACTCCCCCAACCCTGAAGGGTGGTTGTAACAGAGCTCTGACATGACTGTAGAGGGCTGGTGCTGAGTCCATGCTTGTTGCTCTGGCAACTGGATACCGGATGAGGAAGTCTACAAGCCAAACCTTCCCAGCCCCACTCAGCCTGAGTCCTAAGACCACAAATCCATCTGGTAGCTCCTTTGGGAAGATGACAGATGCCTAAAAATTTAACTGCAAAAATATTTATGTGAAGATTTATCATATACTGACATCTACATTTCTGTATATAAATTATACATTAAACTCATTTGGGTTTCTGGTGCAGAAGACTCTTTTCTGGGTAATTAAATTTGTGATTTATAAAGAATAGAAAAGAGGGGGAGTCTGCTGAGGATTGTGTGCATCCTAGACTGAAATCTCATCCTGATGTCAGACTGTGCTTCTGTGCTGCCCCTGGGAACTGCTTGGACCTGACCCTGGGCAATTCTAGATGAGGGACTGGCTGTGCCTCAGGAACCAAAAATCCTGGTTTGCTGAAGGGTTGAGAGTGCATAGTGCTTGATTCCTGTCCTGGGATCATGATGAGGGGTCTTGAAGACTCTACACCATGTCAGCTTTGTTTAGGCACATACCTGAAGGCTGGCTCCCCATGAACCTATTTCAGATGAGAGTGCTGAGCCTCAACAAATAGATGCAGTATAGCCAAGAGCACCCAGCTGCTGAGAAATGGAGTCAAATACACATCCCATGACTTTGACCTAGAGTGTCATAACTGGTCGTTTCCTATACAAGTTCCTTCTGATCTTGGAAGTCCAATTAAATGAATAACATGTCACTCGTTCTCTTGTCTAGCCACTTACATGTACATTCACTTATCCCAAGGACTGACACTGATGAATGGTATAGCTTTAGCCTTTCAAACGTCAAGTAAAAGGATCATAGGGTACACAGTTGACATTAAATGTCAGGAGCTAGGTGTCATGCAAGGCACCTGTGTGGTGTCTCAAGTTAGGAGCCTCTGACATTGTCTTTCTCTGCGTACTTGCCTTCTCCTCTAATTTGTTCTGAAGGACACCGCTTCTGTGCTCTTGATGAGCTGTATGCTGGCCTCTTGGGATTGCTCTGCAACCCAGCTCAGCCATGCTCATCCTGAGATGGTGTCATGCTCCTTCTGGCCATTGTTCCCCACTCTGCCCCCCCCTTTTACTGGTAAAAAAATTTCCAGCTGATAGTATTAGGCCTGACCACTTGTGAGCTCAGATCACACTCTGATGGCACTTACATTCAAGTCAGAGCAAAATGTCCTGGCCTCTGTCTAGTTATGTCTGATGAGGCTGTGAGTAAACCTAGGGTCATTCTAGTTCACAAACCTTGGTGACTTTCTCAACTCTGTGGCATATATTTGGGACAACAGAAGCAAGCTAGAATGACAACTTAGAGCTCCATGATAAGGAGAAAGGACAAGACATTGGGATCAGGGATGGTGACACATTGTTTCTATCATTATGAGATACTTCTGTTTTCACTCCCCCCCCCCCCCTTTGGAGCCATCTCCTGACCTAGTTGCAGTAGATGGAGATACCCAGCTTGGAAATCTGCTCATCTACTGTCAGTCTCCTGACCTAGTTGCAGTAGATGGAGGTACCCAGCTTAGAAATCTGCTCATTTACTGTCACATTGGCTGTTTACCCTTCTGACCATTTCTTGTCCAATGGAAAGTCATGTGGTCACACTGAGACTTTGGGATAGTGTGTCATAACTATGCTCCCACAAGATTTCCTTCAATCAGTCCAACATTATAGGATCTGTGCATGTTCCCCTGGCTACTTCATTCCCTTTGGTGACACCAAAACTTATACTTCAAGTTGGGAACACTTGGGGCTAGATTTAGTTCTTAAAGTATTCAATGCCAGGAGTAGTAGTCTCGGTTCCTCTACCCATGCTAGTTTTTTTTTTTTTTTTTTTTTTTTTTTTTTTTTAAGCAGGGAGGGTTAGGGATGGAGTTTCTCTGTGTAACAGCACTGGCTATCCTGGAACTCACTTTGTACACCAGGCTGGCCTCAAACTCACAGAGATCTACCTGTCTCTGCTTCTCAAAAGCTGGAATTAAAGGTGTGTACCACCATGCCCAGCTATTGATGCTGTTTTAAGAATGTGTATAGCCTGGTGGATGGACCAGGTCACTTGGATTTTATCACCTAGTGGTATAACCTTGGAAATTCACCTTACACTGGGAGTAACAGAGGTTTTTTGTTTGTTTCTTTTTGTTTTCAGTAATGGGGGATTGTAAAAGTGTCTCCATTTGGAAACCTTCAGCCACCTTGTAGGCACATAATGTAAGAGGCAGGTCACATTCCTCTCTCTGTTTTCCTGGTGTAGTGGTATGGGAGTAGCACCTGCTTGGTCCCTCTGTTATTCTAAGTCTGAATGGTAGAGGATAGTGCAGGTTGGAGGATGGAGTCTTTTTATGTGTCTCTCAAGCCACCTCTCCTACTGTGATTTGCCATTTATTTTCAATATGAAGGATAAGTGGGAAGAAATTCAACAATTCCAGAAGACTTCATTCATTTTGGGATGTTGATAAACATTCTTATGGGTGAAATGAAGACATAGTTTTATGATAGGCATGAGAGATAATCCACTAAGAGCTGCTATGATCTGCTGACAATGGGAGGCATAGCCCATGGTCTGGAATGATATTGGTTGTGATTGTGTCTGGACACAGGATCCCTACTTGGTCAGAGAAATGAAGCAAAGTTAATGATCTCTGAAAGGCAGGATGAAGCTTGGCATGTGTCTATGTGTTTGACTGATAGTCTGTGGCACCAAGAGATGATCTCATAGCAGTCTTATCTGTTGTACCCATCTGTTTTATGTCATCTAGTGAACCTTCCATGAGTTAATGGACCATCAGGCTCATGGACTTGACTTTGGTAGAGATTAACTTTATGCTCCTATTCAATCCTGAAACCAAAGCCAGGATGGTGGAACAGGAGCCAGTGATCAAGCATCTAAGTGATACAGTCTCAACCTTACTGGACACAATCACTTCTCTCCCACAGCTCAGTCCTTCCTCTGTACTGAGAAATGGAGTTACTAAGCTTATCTTCCCCCATAAGTAGTTTTAAGTAGTTTATGGACCACCATGTATAGTTCTTGGTGCCTACACATGGTACCAGCTGATGGTCTCTGGTTCTTCTCATCTGCCTTATTCCTGTTTCTGTTTTGCTTTCCCCAGATCTACTGAGGCAGCCCCATCTGTTAAAGATCACCAGGATTCACAGCTCCATATCTCCAGGCCAGCCTTTTAGAAGCTGCAACATTACTAGGTGGATAGTGAGAGGGACAAGAGCAGAGTCTGTTGTGAGAGAGTATGGAGTCATCTGTAGGGACTGTTGTGATAGCTCTAGGTATCTCACAGGTGGGAGTGACCCCAGGGATGAAGGCACATCTTTTGAAGTTATGGAGAAAGAGTAACTTTATATGGGACCCTTAAATACCAGCTCCAAGCCAGGTGTGGTAATGCACACCTTTGATCCCAGCATTCAGGAGGCAGAGGCAGTAGGATCTCAGTGAATTAAAGGCCAGCCTAGTCTACAAAGAGAGTTTTAGGACAGACAGAGCTATTACACAGAGAAACCCTGTCTTGAAAAACAACAAAACCAAACACCAACACCAACAAACTACTATCTCCAGACATTCTGAATCTATAGGGTGTGGCAGCTGAGAACTTGTAGGAAGATAAAAAGTAAAAGAGACCAGGGAGGCAGGGAAAGCAAGAGCACTTTCATTCTTTGGGAAGAACTCTCCCAAATGAAGACAAGTCTGGCCCCTGTTAACAATCCTTCCAAGCCTCACCCTCTTAGTGACCTGGAAGCTGCACCTGTATGTATTTGTGAATTAAGTCATGACACACTGTTGATTGTAAGACACATCCTGATTGCAGAAATGTTAAAGTGTGTGTCTTTGAATTGATGAAGTGGGGAATGTGGTCTATTTTAGTTGGGTAAGTGAAATTTCAGGCAGGCATAGCCACATGTACTGGGAAACTAGGAGACAAAGTGGATCTGAGCACTGACCTATCTACTAGGATTCAAGTTTCTGTTCTTCCTGCCTCAACACACAGCATTTCCTAATAGGTTTTTTTGGGGGGTGTGATTTTTATTTATTTTTGAGATGTTACTTATTTCACACAGCATTTTCTAACAGTATTTTTTGTGATTTTTATTTATCTATTTAATATTTTTGAGATGTTACTTATTTTTATTTTATGTATGTAAGTGTTTGCCTCAATGTGTGTCTCTGCAGTACTATGTCGGAGCAGAACCCTTGGAGGTCAGAAGAGTCATCAAATCTTCTGGGACTGTAAGCTGCCTTGTGGGAACTGAACCCAGGTCCAGCCAGTGATCTTAATTGCTGAAGTACCTCTCCAGTCCCTAAAAAAGACTTAAGGAAAATTAAAAGCCAGCATAAAAAAAAAACAAAAACAAAAACCCAAATGTGTAAGAAAATTATTAGAGGAATAAAAGAAAATGCAAAATAGAGATATCTAAAATATAGAGCAAGGAAAATAAAGAAAAACATCATTAGGTAAAAACAATCTTCTTAATAAATATTTTTGGAAAAGACAAAGGCCATCAAGATGATTCAGTGAGTAAAAGTTCATGAGCAGACCTGATGATGTGCAGTGGCTTGCATGTGTAGTCTGTTACTTCTACCTCCAGATGGGAAGCCAAGATAGGAGATTTGTCCAGAAGTTCATGGCCAGCTGGCCCGGAGTATACAACATAGCAGGAAGAAGGGATACCTGCCTCAGAGCACAGTAGGAGATAATCAACTCCCAGAAGTTGTCTTCTCTCTTCTACTGTCTTCATGCTGTGGCACACACAAACCTGCTCTCACACACATATCATACATATACGCAAGCATGTGCACACACAAATAGGAAAAACTTTTAAAGAACAAAATAGGAGACAGATGAGAGGAAAAGATTCACAACATATAAAACAGACAAATGTTAGTATTCAGCAAATATAAACAAGTTTTCCAAATCAATTAGGAAAAGACAACTGAGAGAAAAAATGGAAAATGTCTGAACAAGCGGTTTACAAGAGGGCTACTCTTTTCTTTCTTTACATCCTGGCCACAGTTTTCCCTTTCTCCTCTCTTCCCAGTCTCCCCCTCATACCCCTTGTTGTTGCTTCAATCTCTGTGAGCCCCTGTGAGCCCAGGTTAGTTGATTCCGTGGATTTTCTTGGGGTGACTTTGACACCTCTGGCTCCTACCATCCTTACTTGACCTCTTCTGCAGGATTTCCAGAGCTCCGCCTAATGTTTGGCTGTGGGTCTCTGCATCTGCATCTGTTTCCATCCGCTGCTGGATGATGCCCCTCTGATGACAAATGGACTAGGCACCAATCTATGAGTATAGCAGAATATCATTAGGCCTCATTACATTCACATTATATTTTTCCCCCAGTTGTGTTTGGTTCTATCCTAGGGCTTGGGGGTCATCCAGTCTTTGGGTCCTGGTGCTCCATGGAGTGTTAGTGGTGGGATGACTCTCCTGGCATGGGTGTTGGCTAGACTAGTCATTGGTTAGCTACTCCCTCAATCTCTAGGTCACCCAGCACATCCCATAGGCAGGACAGACTGTAGGTAGAAGGTTATGTGGCTGGGCTGGTGTCCCACTCCCTCCACTAATAGTCTTGCCTGGGAAAAGGAGATGACCAGTTTAGTCCACTTATCCTCTTTTCTAGAAGTCTTGGCTGGCGTCATCCTTGTAGATTCCTGGGAGATTCACTTGACCCCGAAATGCTGTACCCTGGTGTTTGGTAGACTGTTCCTCTCCATTCTCCCCAACACCTGATCATTCATCTTCCCACCCCCACTTGTCCACAGTCCACTGAAGACATTTTAAGTCACAATGAAGATGTAAAGAGGCACTCAAGCTCACTGGTTGTGATGGTTAATCTTAAAGTCAACCTGACAGGATTTATATTCATTTAAGAGCCAAAGCTCTGGGTATTTCTGTGAGGCTGGTCTCATTGTTTCTTTTCAGCTGGGTCTACCCACGCTGAACGTGGGTAGCATCATTCCATGGCCTGGAATCCCAGACAAAAGGAAAAGGAAAGCATGGGTCTGGAGAGTTACCTCGGAGTACACTGTCCTTGCAGAGTACTTGAGTTGGGTTCCCTTCGTGGAGGTAGATGCCTTCTCTGATTGGTCCAGAGCCCCAGTGGGGGATTCTGGACTGAGCTGCTGGGATTTAGTTTTTCTTTCTTGTGTCAGAAACTCTTATGCATGTCACTTCCTGTTTCCTGCTCCAGCCTGGAGGTCAGCAGGGACAGTTCCTGAGAAAGGCAACTAGCTGGTTATATCACTTTGTAATCTGATCACAGGTTTCAGCTCCAGCTCTGCTGAAGTAAGCATCATTGCTTCTCAGTCTCTCTTTGTGAACACTGCTGCTTTCTAGTTTTTTCTCACCTAAGAATTAGCCATGCTTCTTAGGGGGTTTCCATGTGGAAACAGATCTTTACATAGACTGTGGGGTTTAAATTCTGCTGGAAGCATGTCTCCAGATGGGTCCGATGACCTAGTGTGGATGTGTGAAGTTGGTCCAACAGAGAAACTGTGACTACCTGTTTCGAACAAGTAGCCCCAGCCATTTTTATTCACACCGTTTTATTGGTTTGCTTGACCAGTTCACAATCAGGTTTGTTTTCTTGAGTTTCTAAAAATGGTTACAGTAATTACCAGTTCCCTTGCTTCTTTTCCGGTTCTGTCCCCCAACTTTCTCACCGGTAGCCAATGTTGATCTGCCCTACTGTTAGAAACAGAATCAGTGTTGCAAGCCACAAGGGCAGCATTTGTGGTTATAGCATCATGCAGGGTGACACACACACACACACACACACACACACACACACACACACACATCTATGTATATCCATTTATTATTTTCTCATATTTTACATATCAATCCTGGTTCCCCCTCTGTCCTCCCTCCCTTCCTCTCTCCCATGCCCCTCCCTTGAACCCTCTCCCAGACAGTTTTGTACAAAGTCTATGCTTGTACTTTTTCCTTAGACCATTCTGATGTATATCAGAGACATTTTGATGGCATTCTAGAGTCTATAATATTTTTCTTTGATTCTCACACTATAGTCAAAAGTTATTTAAATTCAGTATGTGTCATGCTTATGTCTATTCCTTATTTTAATATGTGCTTTGTGTCCACAAACAGCATGCTCATAATCTCTATATTAATGTCACAATTCTATCAAACTATAGTAACCTGAGCTTAATTTTGTGCCTCTTCATTTTTTTCTTTAAAGGTGCAATTATGTTGTTTAACCTCTTTTTCTTACCATACACTATGGTATCATAAATATACTATCAGTTCCTCAATTATTTATGTCACTTTCAATTTTTTTTTTTCATTTTGAGCAACATCTCCAGGAACCATCTTGTTCAGGTCTCTCTAAACACACATGAAAGGCAGCTATCAGATCACTTATGGGAAGCCTTACTTTCTAGTCATAATGGGGAGCATTCAACTTTATATTAAATATTGCTAATTATTGTCAAAATGCCTCTGTTTGTGCCTCCTCCTTTGAGATAATTTTAAGAAATTTTGATGTTCCATATTCTTTCCACCCTTGGCACTGTTACACCTTTCCATACTTTTCCAGTGGCATAGGAGCAAAATGACAGTCTGTTGCTGTTTGCATACCTTATTCTTAACTGGGTGGTGAAGTTAAATATTTTTGATATGTTTATCGGCCATTTACAGGAATTCTTTAGGCATTCCAAGTATTAGCCCTCCCCCATCAGCATAAGAAAGTTATCATATTATGGATTGATCCTCAAAGTGTGGTTCCTGGATCCCTGGGACATTGTGAGAGCCTCCTAGAGTTGTCAGTTTATAACGTTAAAATTATGCTCCTTTTATCCATACTTGTACTAAGGCTATAAAATCGACAGTAGGTGCCACAGTTAGTATCTGGAATGTCTCTCAGAGCCCCGCATATTGAAGGCTCAGCCCTCAGTTTGGTGCTATTGGGAGGTGCTGAGCCTGTTGGTCCTGCTAAAAAGCTGCCTGGTCATTGGGGACATGTTCTCTTCCTCTGTTGGCTATGATTGACCCATCTGCTTTAATGTGTGATTTCACCATAGTGTGATAGCCCTCACTAGGTCTGCTTGATCATGTTCTGAAATTCCCCAAACTGCAAGACCCTTTGCAAGTCCTTTAAAGGGGTTTAAAATAGACCTTTTTTCTTTACTGGTTGACTAGCTCAGATATTTGTCATGGTGATGGAAAGCCAACTAATACAGTGAGGAAATCTTCTAGCACCATAGTGGTAGTGGTCAATGTATTTTTCACCATTCCATACAAGTGACTGATGGCTTCACTCCACAAGGAAACAGTAAACATTGTATCGTGTGACAAATGAGAGGGCCACGGTAAAGCATTGCTGCTGCAGTATGCAGGAGTGTTGAGAAAAAAGTTGTGTGCTTGTTTCAGTAATTTGATAAACTAGTCTCTTTCATGGTTCACCATTTTTATTTAAGAGAGGATTGCCCCACCATTTTTATTTAAGAGAGGATTGCCGGGCAATGATGTATTTTTCATAGGTAAGTATTTAAAAATGAATAAAGAGAATCTGTTACTTCAAGAAAAGGAACTGACAAAATTTACACCAATGATAAAACTCCTGCTCCCAAGCAAAAGGCAAGAATTTTTGGAAAATGTCTGTCACAAGGAGCTTATAAACTATCCAGTATGTAGTGCTTTTTCTCCTAAGATCATGATTGCATTTACAAGTGCATCTTTTCTGTAACTGTAAGATAAAACCCATACTTGAAAGTTCTGTTTGATGGGTTGATCCAGTGAGTGGAGTAGCAAAGTCATCATGCATGAGTTCAAAGTGTTCAAAGTACAATATGAACCAGTGTGGTTTTATTCTTAAATATAAAAAATGTGTCTTGAGACAAGGCCTTGCTGTATAGCCAGACTGCCCTCAGGTACTGATTCTTCTATCTCTGCATGCTGAGTAGCCAGAATCATGGACACATACAAAAGCTTCTATCCCTATAGATATAGGCAGATCTCTGTGAGTTTGAGATTAGCTTGGTCAGTACAGTGAGGTACGTACAGCCATGGCTACCTGTATAGAGAGCTCTTGTCTCCAAAAACAAAAACAACAAACAAAGACTGGGGCTGAAGAGATGGCTCAGTACTGCTCTTTCTGAGGACCAGGGTTCAATTCCCAGCACCCACGTCAGGTCGATCTCAATCACCTGTAACTCCAGTTCCAGGGGATCCAGTGCCTTGTTCATCACACACACACACACACACACACACACACACACACACACACACACAAATATAATCTTTATTTTGAAGTAACTGAGGCTTATTTCAGAAGAATTTTAAGAGTTTGGAAAATTCCTATAGCATTCCCACCCAATTTCCCATAATGGTAACATCCTTATGTCACCACAATCAATGGCTTTTAATGTAAAAAGCTCAATGGCATTATTGATATGGTTTAGAGTCCATGTTGTAACTAACCTTTAAGAATCTACTACTAGCTGGTGGCTCATGCCTATAATACAGCAGTGGGGAGGCTGAGGGGGCTATAAATGAGTTCAGGGCAAGCCTAGGCTGCATAGCAAGACCCTATCTCTAAACAAACAAACAAACAAAAAAACAAGCAGAGTATCCATTACTTATTTGACTCTTAGTCCAGTATTTAAAACTACCTGTGAGAAATCTGTGATGTCTTTTATACTCTTCTGTTTTCCAAGTGAATGTGGGTCATCTTTAAAATATACAGCAACCAAAATTATTATAAAAAAAAGGTGATGTTAGAAGATACAAGACTCCCTTTTCCTTTCAATTAGGCTGGATAGTCAATAGATTTGCAAAAATGTAAAACATGTCCCAATTTTTAAATAATAAGTCATAAAGAAATGTATTTTAAAACAAGTCTTTGGTATACATAAAGTTTTTACCATTTTTGAAGATAAGGTAAAATTTGTTATTTTTGAGATTTCATTCATATATACAATGAAATATTTTCTTCTATCCCTATTTTCTACCCCTCCTATCTCCCAAACACACCCCTCCTAACTTCATATTTGTTTTTTAAAATAACCTGTTAAGTCCAGTTAGTGCTGCCCATATATGCAACTAGAGACAGGTGCATTTATCCCGCCATCTCTACAGTCCCTTTCCCCATTCTCTGATAACCATTTTATACCCTGCATATGTATGAGTTCATATGATCTTTGTGGTTTTGTGTCTGGCACTTTAACACAGTGCCCCCAAAATTCATGAATAATATAAATCCAAGAGTCAGATATGGGGGTTCAAGCTGAAGATCAGAGAAGCAAAAAAGCCAGCCACTAGTTCTTACCTTCAGGCCAAAATGGGTAATCCTGTCTCCACAAATCCCCAGAGACAAATGCTTTCCACAAAACCTCAGAGGCAAATGCCCTGAGTTTCCATCTCCTCCAACCCTATTTTCCTTTCTCTGCCCAGCCATATCACTCCTGTCTCCATCTCCCTAGTTCTAGGATTAAAGCTGTGTGATCCCAAGTGCTGGGATCTCCTTTGTGTGAGCTGTTTCTCTTTTCAGACGGATTAACTTTTGTCTAGTCCTTGGTAGCCTTGAACTCAAGAGATCTATCTACTTCTGTCTCCTGGGTCCTGGCTTCTATGGCTTGTGGCTGACTTTGTATTCTGAACCCTTAGGCAAGCTTTACTAAATCATAAACAATTTATTGCCACAATTCTTCTTTTTTGTCTAATACAGAAAGCAAGACTACAACTAACATAAGAAACTGTATACAATAACTAATATACATACATACATACATACATACATACATACATACATACATAAAAGTACATCAGCAATATCCAGTCCATTTGCATTTGACAAATTCAGAGAAAATACTCCATTATCTAGCTTATCTTGGTGTCTTGGTGTGTTCAATGTCTGTACCTAATATACTTTCTATTCTAATTTGCACTATCAAATTATCTTTTAATGCTTCTCAATCTTTGTGTCTGGCAAACAAGGAAAACTATATGCTATCTAGTCTTCAACTCCCTTAGATACCCAAGAAGGAAATAATATAACTAAGTAAGCAGGAAGTGCAAGCAATTGACTTCCAAAAAAACATGTGAAATGTCAGAAACATCTGGCTGCCTGGACAGTCATCAAGATTCTTCTGCAACATTGGGTCATCCAGATATCCTAGCATATCTGACAGACCTTTCTGTGAAGCAGGATTTTTGAAGGGCTGAGCAGCCTTGTCTTGGCAAGATTTTGCAACCACTTTCTTTTGGGTACTGTTTGTTTAATTTGGACAGCATATTGTTAGTAGTTGAGGCAAGGGCACTTTCTTGCCCAGTGGCTACTTTTTCCACAAAGAAATTAAACTCCATGTAGAGTTTCTTTGATGCCTGTTATAATTGTCATAAAAAAGAAGCTATTTCATTAAAACATTAAATACCATATTATATAGATCTCTAAAGTTTTTGAAGACAACCTGTTTTTCTAAAATATATCTCTGTTTGACCTTGTAAACATACCTAATGTGACTACAAGTTTGATGGTAATAGGTGACTAATTACTAACCTTCATTTCCTTTTTATCCTAATAATAACTTTCAAGGACTAGAAATTTGTATTACATTGATAAATGATCTGTATAGATATAATACCATGAACAATATTAGAAATGTATGTACATTATGCTTTAACAAAATTAATCTCAAATTTATATTAATATACAATATTTGTATACAATATACAGAAGTCCAATCCAATGTAAAATATTTGAAACTAGTAGTTTCTTTTTAGAAGTAGATTCAACAATCTGCCTTTTTATCTTATCATAACTATAGCCTCTCCGTTTTCTTTTCAGAGCAGATTAAATAATCTATACTTTTTATCCTATCATATCTGTATTCCCCTCTTTTTTCTTTTCAAAACAAGAACCTTGAATCTAATATTCTTTGTTTAGCTTTTCCATGACCATTACCAATAACAACTTGTAATCAATCCTTCTAAATAATGAAAAATGTCCATAACCCAATGAAAGACCAAAAACCGCCCACCCCAGCTCACGGTAATATCAGCATCATGTTCTTAAAATTTGTTTCCTGCTGTCTGGGGGCAATCTTTAGAGGATCCTGAAAAGAAAAATTGGGTTAATTTTCAAGCTGTATCATTTGTTGTCCAGTCTGCACATAATGGGAAAGTGCAGGGCTTGTCTCAAGTTTTGGCTAGAGTAGTCTGTGAGGCTGGATCATCTCAGCCTTCTCAGAATTGTTCTGAGCAGTGCCTGTGAGATGGGATCATCTCAGCTGGCCACCTCAAAATTGTTCTGAGCAGTTGTAGTCCAAAGCTGATCTTTTAGTTGGTCTTTTTCAGCTTAGTGGTGTTATCATAGTCTTGATGGAATTATCTTTCTGGGATCCCATTATCTATTTGGAGACTTCAGAGATCACATCAGGTCAGATTCTTCCTTTTCTTGGTAATTTTTTTCTGGGTAGTTCTCCCTTCTTCTGTGGATTCTTATTTGTCCAAAAGTCTTTACATTCTTCAGATGGTTATTTTTATTTTCCTGAAAAAATAAAAACTAAACCCTTCCCCAACTCTAACTTTAGGGAGGTTCCTAATCTAATCTTTATCAATTTTGATGTATGGTTTCTCCTGAAATTTTTGTTTTATCTTCTATAGCTGTTCTATCATTCAGAGCAGTATGTTTTCTTACAACAGGCATTAGGTTCTTTAATTGCCCTGGGAAAGAGTTTCCTCCAGGGCTACAGGAAATGATTGATCAGGATTTGACATGGGGACTTCAAGAGCCCATCAAGGTATTTTCTGATGGCAAAATATTACCTTGAATGTCTTTTGTTGACCTACATTCTTTAGTCCAATGCCTGCCTTTCTCACATCTTCTGCATAATCCAGAAGGGAGGACATTCTGTCTGGATTATGTTTATAAAAATCATTGTTTCTAGAAATGCCCTGTTTATAATCCCTATTTAAGTGACTTTGTCTGACACAATTAAAACATTTGACATTTTGATTTCTCTTCAAACCTCTTGAAATCACCTCTCCTTTCGATTTATCATTATGGTCATTAGCTTCAACATTAATTGTATCCTGGATCCATAATATATCACCACATTCACCTATATGGTTGAAAGTTATATAAGTTCCTACTTTCTAGGGCTAAATAGTATTCCAGCAAAATATTGTATCACATTTCCATTATTTATTTCTTAATGTTTTATTGTTTTTATGTGTTAACTGGATGTCAGTTGTGCATAGTGCCACATGAACATGAGTGTGCAGACATCTCTGACATAATGACTTCATTTCTTTTGGATATCTACAAATATATGTGTATGTATACATGTTAACACCTTTAGTTTTTCAACACATAGTTTTTTTTCATGAAACAATTTTTTTGCTGTTATGTAATGAGTTTATCACTATTTAAAATAAATATTTACAATTTTCTGACTTGACCTTGAGTAAAAGAGAGAGGGAGGTTGGGGCCTTACTATACAGAGCAGTGTAATGCAAGAACATTTTGGCAGGGAGTCAGACATCTCATTCATGAGCCTGACATGCTCAGTCAGAGACTGGGGTAACTTCTGGGAAACACAGGTCCTGGGGGCTGGGGTTTTATTCAGTGGCATCTGCTGTAGTGGAGTGCAGATGACGCATGTTCACAGCCAGTGTGCTTTGTGTCCTGGGGCATCTCATTCACAGAGACCATTGAGCTCTGTCATGCAAAACTCTTCAAAATTTCACCTTGTGTGTGTGTGTGTGTGTGTGTGTGTGTGTGTGTGTGAGAGAGAGAGAGAGAGAGAGAGAGAGAGAGAGAGAGAGAGAGAGAGAGAAAGAGAGAGAGAATCTCATCATATTGCTCATGATCCTCCTGACTCAACCTACAGAGTACTAGGATCACAGACATTCACCCCCATGGAACCAGGTTTTTTTTTTTTTTTTTACAATCCCAAATTTCTGTATTCTCTCCATTCTTTTGACTTCTCACTGCACACACTTGATTCCTCCTTGAATTTTAGTTTTTTTCCCCTCTTAACACCATGCCAGATGCATCCAATACACATTGCTAATGCTTCATTTTCAACTTCCCAATTCAGAAAACACAGGGTTTGCCTTTTAAGCTCTAATGAGTCCATGCCATTTTTACCATATGTTTTATTCCCGCATGCATGGGTCTCCAGATGTTTGGCCTGCTAGCTATCACTCACCACCCAGATGCTAAAGCCAGATGCAGGGTTTCTATTGCTGTGGCAACCCTGTCACAGAGGAACATCACTGATCTAGTCACAGTCATCAGAGGAGCCTGCTGTTCCTGGCAAACTAAGGGCTCTCAGTGGCTGTATCTAGCAAAGGTTCATTTCTTGCTCAAATTACAGCATGATGTATATCACAGGGATGCTGGGCTCCAGGCTGCTTAGTCTTTCAACTCTCCCTTTTCTGATTCCTTCTTTCTAGTTAGTGGATAGGAAAGAGAGAGGGCAAAGAAGACTAACCAACACCTGACCACCTCAATGTGGGATATTATTGCTGATGTGGACCTCATAAGAGTTAGTCTCTGATGCTAGCTAGCCTCGGGTGTTGACTTGGCTATTACAATGCTCCCTGGAGGGGATGGTATAAGAGAATGTGTTGAATCTTCACCCAAGCCATTGTTTCTCTGTTGAGTTGTGTGATAGCTATAGACCATGTGCTATGCAGCAACTTAGCTTGCTCTTTAAACCAGATGTTTCTTCTTTTCTCTCTGTTCCTCCTTCCACTTTGGGGCAGCAAGCAACAAGCATATCCAGTGGCTGCTGGGAGCAGATGGCGAGGTCTGGGTGTGGGTCATGGGTGAAGGCCCTGGTGACAAGCCCTATGAAGAGATCTCTGAGGAGTTGATTGCAGAGAGAGCACGGCTGCAAGCACAAAGAGAAGCTGAGGAGCTCTGGTGAGAGGTGCTGGCTGGGAGGGTACTGGGTGGGACCTGAGCCTGGAGCTCAGGGTGGATATAAGTTATGGATAGAAAAATGGGGTGCTGGTCAATGTCTGGCTGTGTTGAGCTCTGTAAAGATCAAATGACCAAGGCTTCAGTGTCTCTTGTCAATAAACTTTGTGGGTTCCAGTGTTAGACCCACCAACTAGCTAATCTGGAACCTCAGTTTTATCCTATTTGTGATAAGTCTGAAAAACCCAACTTCCTGCATGCCCGAAGTTTGGATTTACCTGGACGGTATGGACAGCATGCTGTGTGTGTGTGTGTGTGTGTGTTACATGTTCATGTGCTCGTGTGCCTATGTTTGTATGTGCTTGTGGGTGTAAAGCCAGAGGGCTATGTCAGATGTCTTCTGTCATATTAGTTTTTGAGGCAGGGTCTCTCATGGAACCTGTAGCTAATGGATGCAGATAGACTGGCTAGCAGGTGAGTTTTAGAGATTCTCCTGTTTCTGTTGCCTCAGTGCTGGGATTATAAGCATGCCCTATTACATCCAGATTTAGATGAGCACTCTAGGGATCTGAATTCATTTCCTGTGTCCACATGGCAAGTATTTTACCAATTGAACTATTTCCACAGCCCCAACAATTCTGGGAAATTCTCATGGGGATGGTCTTGCAGTACTGCTTCACCGTGGCTGTCTGTTGTTCCTCTGAATATTATGTATGTCTTCACAGTAGAAGGACACCTGAACCCTCAGGAAAGATTGGAGTCAAACTCTTTTCAACAACTTTTAACATTTTTTTTTCTTGTCAACTTGGAAATCCATGTGGCAGTATCATTAGCATCCACCACCATCAAGTATGAATGATGGTGTTTTAGTTGTGAAATTGTAAAAATGTAAAACAGACTGAAGACTATAATGAATTAAAGAACACCCACCACCCAAGCTATGAAGAGTATTTAAGAGACAAAAAAAAAACAAAACATTATTTATACCTTGATAGATGCCATCAGTTCAAATCCCAAGGCTGTTAAATATTCTCATGTAGTGTTTGTTCTATAATGCAATTTATTTATGTCATTGATAGACATTTGAATTACTTATCATGTCTTTTCATAAAACATTTCTGCTGGACATCTACTGTATGTATATACCTTAGGCTACTTGAGTGAGAAATGGGATTTTCATGTCTTGTTTCTTAGCTTCCAGAATGATCCTGCTGGTTTACCCTTCCTTTCCTATATGAGTGTCATCTCTCCCTTTCTTTGCCATTGTGAGTTATATTAATCTTTGTGTTTGCTGTTCTGTGTACCAAGGGGAGGCTGCTTATTGCTTTTACCTAAAGTTGCATAGTGAAATGATCTTCTAGTTTATCACTCAAGCTCACCACTGCTGCTGTTCTCTTGGAAGGAGACAGAAGGAAGCAGAGATCACCAAGAAGTTCCGGGATGCCTTGGCCAATGAGAAAGCCCGGATTCTGGCTGAGAGGTGGAAAGTGGAGATGGAGGACCGAAAGGCTGCCAAAGTCTTGGAGGAACGCATACATGAGGAATTCAAGGTGGGGCGGTGCATGGGGCACCTAGTCTAGCCTCCATGTTTGGTGTGGACATGGTCTGTTTGAATCTGCTCTTGGCCATTGGTTGGTCCTGGGTGTGTTATGAGACAGAAATCTGGTGTGCCTGAGCAGGAAGGAAGTTGACACACTTTAGACCCATCTCCTTCTTGTTGTATAGATGAGGGAAGTGAGGGCCAGACAGGGGAAACAAATTGCCAAGGCCACACATAATAGTGATTGTGTACAGAGTTAGGAACAGACTATTGGCCTTCATCATCCCAAGCTGAGTTTGTTGTGAAATGAGACCCCAGGAACTGGGCTACTGACCAGATCATCTGGAATTCACTTCCAGCTCTACTACTGACTGTTTTGTGACCCTGAGACACCTGCTGTCTTAGTTAGGGTTTCTATTGCTGCAACAAAACATCATGACCAAAAAGAGGTTGGGGAAGAAGGGGTTTATTCAACTTACATTCCTCATTGTAGTTCATCATCAAAGGAAGTCAGGACAAGAACTCAAACAGGGCAGGAATCCGGAGGCAGGAGCTGATGAAGAGGTCATGGAGGGGGGCTGCTTCCTGGATTGCTTGTCATGGCTTGCTCAGACTGCTTTCTTCCAGAATCCAGGCCTACCAGCCTACGGATGGCACACCATGGGTTGGGCCCTTTCCCACTGATCACTAACTGAGAAAATACCTTACAGCTGGATCTCATGGGAGCTTTTCCTCCACTGAGACTCCTTACTTTCTGATGACTCTAGCTTGTGTCAGGTTGAAACACAAAATCAGCCAGTACAACTGACCCCTTGTCAACTGGACACACAAACAAACAAATCACACAAACACATCATATCCCTTCTTTTCTTATTCATCCCCAAGAGCTCACATTAAAAACATAAATAACCTTAAAAGTTCCACAGCCTTTACAAATTCAAACACATTAAAATTTCAGTCCCTTTAAAACTGCCAATCTCTTTTAAAATCCAAAGCCTTTTCAAATTCAGTCTCTCAACCATGAGCTCCAATACTTTCTTACTTCAAGAGGGAAAATTCAAGGCACAGTCACAATCAAAGAAAAACCAAATTCCAACCATCTGGGATCCAGTCACCATCTTCTGGACTCCCCCAAGGGGCCTGAGTCACTTCTCTGGCTCGGCCATCTGCAGTACACATAGCTTGTCTTCTAGGTTCCGTCCTCTGTGATGACTCTAGCATGTGTGACATTGACACACAAATCCAGCCAGTACACTTGCTAAATTTCTCTGAGCTATTGACTTGTTTTTGGTAACAAAACAAAATAAAACAAAACAAAAACTTTGGATTTGTTTGTTTTGTCAGGGTCTCAGTAGGTCACTCTGAATCCTAAGATTAAAAATTTGTGCCAGCATGCCTGAAAAGCATTTTATTTTTATGAAGATTTAGGGAGAGGACGTAAGTACATTTTTCACCTAGGAATGTCTGGTCACTTGGTGTTACTAATTAGGAATGTCTGGTCATGTGATGTTACTAACCAGGAATGTTTGGTCATGTGGTGTTTCTAACTAGATCTAGAGGGCTTTGGAATTGTTAGATGAGTGTCCCTGTTCTCTGGTAGTGTGGTGTTTGGTTTTAATTGTCAGCTTGACGCAATCTAGAATCACCTGGGAAAAGAACTGCCTAAATTCTTTGGCTCATGGGCCTGTCTGTGGGGGGTTATCTTGCTTACATTAATTGATATGTGAAGATTTAACCTGAAAAAGGAAACACTATGCTCTGTCTTGGACCCTGTACTGTGTTAGAAAAGAGAAGGCCAGTTGAGTCTAAGCACACAGGCATCCATTCTCCCTGCGTGTGACCAGCTGCTTGAGTTCCCATTGCCTTGACTCTCTGCCGAGATGAGCTGCAGCCTACAGTTATGAGCAGAAATCACCCCTTTCCCCCTGAGTTGCTGTTGTCAGGGTAATTTATCGTGGCAACAGAAAGGAAACTACAACTGGAAGGAAGCTTAAATCACTTGGAAACATTTTTTTTCATTATAGGTGCAATACATTTATTTATTAGAAAACACACACAAAAATGCAGATAAGCAGAAAACAAACAAAAGTCACATTCAGTTTCTACATTGTACTGTTTTGTCAGTTGTATTGTTGAAATCAAACAGAGCTGGACATTAGTTAAGGCATGAAAACAGAGTTTGGGTCTGAGGATATAGTATGTACAAGGCCCTGGGTTTCATATCCAACATTTGCCAAAAACAAAACACAAAGCAAAAAAGATTTTTCTACTGCTGACACTGGGGGAGAGAGATGCAGTCCATCATTGTTTGCAGTGATTGGTGGGAATGAGCACTAAAAGACAGGGCAGGGGAGAGCCTGCTCCCTGCAGAGTCAGAGGAGTAAAGATGCTAGAAGCAGGTCAGGTTCCAATTAGATGCTCTGTTCCCTGAACCAAGCCATTGGTGAAGTGGGGCATCTATCCTCCCTCTGAAACTGAGGAAGGAGTCCTTTATGCTTGTGATGTGATTACAGGGCCAAAGAATAGCTCTCAAAGCATACATACACATGCTTCTGAGTTGAAGGAGATGCTATCACAACTTTAAGTTCCTTGCAGGGAATGCTGTAAGAACAGATAGCCTCATCAGGCACAGGCTAGACCACATCACACATTCTTCTGGTATTGTTGAGCTTTCTCAGGCATACACTTCAGTGATCTGAATTCCTCCTAGTGCCATGGTCTTATGAGGTAGAAGCTAAGTTGGAGCTTGGTCTAGTACCTCCATGTGGAGCTTTAGAAGGAGCTAGCTTTGAGTTTGCTTGTCAGTGTCTTTACAGAATCTGTCCATTTTAAAACTTGTTCCTTCCTCCTTAGCAGTTACTTGGTGGGGATGTTGAAATACATTCTTCAACAGTCATTGCTTTTCATAGTTATGCTTATCGCATTTTCAGATGTATAGAAGCCGATGACATTCATGAGGCAAGCTCATCAATCTTTTCTTTATCATTTGTTTTAGGCTCAGAAAGCTTACCTACATTGGTTTTTATACTTTTCATGTGCTTGTTTCTCCATGTTTAATTTTCTTCCATCTGGGAGAGTGTATACTATTGTGCTCTGACTATATTTTTTTCCCAGATACTCTGGTATTACAGCAGTGGTTAAATCACTTTCTCTTTGTTTGCTATCTTGTCTGGAATTTACTCTTTTAAAATTTTTTTATTTAAATATATTTTAATAGTCTTACGTATCGATCCCAGTTCCCTCTCCCTCCCTTCCTCTCATGCCCCCTGACCTCCCCCCTATCCCATTCCCCACCCACTCCACAGGGAGGGTGAGGCTTTCCAGGAGGAATCATCAAAATATGTCAAGTCATTTGGGGTAGGACCTAGGCCCTCCCTACTGTCTCTAGGCTAAGGGAGTATCCCTCCAAGGGGAATGTGCTCCCAAAGTCCTTTCATGCACCAGGGACACATCCTGGTTCCACTGTCAGAGGTTCCTTAGACTGCCCAGGACTTCTAACTGAGACCCATGTTTAGGGGGTTTGAGTCGGTCCAGTGTTGGATTCCCAGCTATCAGTCTGGGGGTCCACGAGCTCCTCCTTGTTTAGGTCAACTGTCTCTGTGGGTTTCTGTAGCCTGGTCTTGACCCCTTTGCTTATCACTTCTTGCTCTCTGCAACTGGATTGCAGGAGTTTGGCTCAGTGTTTAGCTGTGGGTGTCTGCTTCTGTTTCTAACATCTGATGCTGAAGGTTTTAGGATGGCATATAAGTTAGTTATCGATCTCATTATCAGGGAAAGGCATTTAAGGTAGCCTCTCCACTTTTGCTCAGATTGTTAGTTGGGGTCATCCCTGTAGGTCTCTGGACATTTATCTAGAGTCAGTTTTCTCTTCAAACCTATAATGGCTCCCTCTATTATGGTATCTCTTTTTTTGCTCTCTTCTGTTTGTCCCTTGACTCAATCTTCCTGGTCCCACATGTTCTCTCCTCTCCTTCTCTTTCTCTTATCTTCCTTTCCACTTACTATGCCCCCCCTGCTCCCATTATGCTCAGGAGATCTTGTCCCTATCCCCTTTTGTGAGGGATCTTGTATGAATCTCTTAGGTTCCTCCTTGTATCCTAGGTTCTCTGGCGGTGTGAATTATAGGCTGGTGATCCTTTGCTTTTTGTCTAAAGTACATATATGAGTGAGTACATGCCATATTCCCCTTTTTGTGACTTGGTTACCTCACTCAGGATGGTTTCTTCAAGTTCCATTCATTTGTCTGCGAATTTCAAGATTCCATTGTTCTTTCCGCTGAGTACACATTGTGTAAATGTACCACATCTTCTTTATCCGTTCTTCAGTTGAGGGGCATCTAGGTTGCTTCCAGGTTCTTGCTATTACAAATAATGCTTCTATGAACATAGTTGAATAGATGTCTTTGCCGAATGGATGTGGATCATTTGGGTATATGCCTAAGAGTGGAATTGCCAGGTCCTGTGGTAGACTGATTTCCATTTTCCTGAGGAACTGCCATGCTGATCTCCAAAATGGCTGTACAAGTTTGCACTCCCACCAGCAGTGGAGGAGTGTTCCCCTTTCTCCACATCCTCTCCAGCATAAGTTGTCATTGGTGTTTCTAATTTTAGCCATTCTGACAGTAGTAAGATGGTATATCAGAGTTGTTTTGATTTGCATTTCCCTGATGGCTAAGGATGTTGAGCACTTTCTTAAGTGTCTTTCAGTCATTTTGGATTCCTCTATTAAGAATTCTCTATTCAGTTCTGTACCCCATTTTTAGTAGGGTTATTTGGTGTTTTGGTGACGTTTCTTGAGTTCTTTGAATATTTTGGAGATCAGCCCTCTGTCAGATGTAGGGTTGGTGAAGATCTTTTCTATCTGTGGGCTGCTGTTTTGTCTTGTCAACTGTGTCCTTTGCCTTACAGAAGCTTGTCAGTTTCAGGAGATCCCATTTATTAATTGTCGATCTCAGTGTCTGTGCTACTGGTGTTATGTTCAGGAAGTGGTCTCCTGTACCAATTTGTTCAAGGTTACCTCCCACTTTTCTTCTAAGAAGTTCAGTGTGGCTGAATTTATGTTGAGGTCTTTGATTCATTTGGACCTAAGTTTTATCATGGCGATAGACATGGTTCTATCTGCAATCTTATACACACCATCATCCAGTTGTGCCAGCACCATTTGTTGAAGATGCTTTCCTCCTTCTATTGTATACTTTTAGCTGTTTTATCAAAAATCAGGTGTTCGTAGGTGTGTGGGTTAATATCAGGATTTTCTATTTGATTCCATTGGTCTACCTGTCTAATTTTGTGCCAGTACCACACTGTTTTTAGGATATAGTTTTATAGTAGAGCTTGAAGTCAGGGATGGTAATGTCACCCGAAGTTCCTTTTGGAGTTATTCTTTACTTGGCCCCAGATCTCTTCAGTTTTCCATTATGATTTATTATTGCTGAACCAGACTAATTGTTTAATGACCATAGCTTTAAAATCATTTTTAGCATCTATTTAGGTAAGAACCCCATCAAAATGTTTATTTTCAAAATGTTTTCGGCTAATAACATCACCTATTTTTTTTCTACCAGCAGAAGTTTTCTACTATTTTCTTACTGTTCTTCTGCTCAAATAATGCTTCATGGTGATTTTAACTGGGATTACATCATACTGTAGCTGTGATTGTGGAAAATGGACATTTAAAAAAATATTCAGTCTTGGAGTATTTTTTGGGTATGTGCTGTTTCCTTGTGACCCAAAGCCACTTTTGTCTTTGTGCCATTGTTAACTTTCTATTGCACACTTGTAAAAGTAATGGATTCTTAGTTTTAAACAGTCTCAGTAACTTCTATAAATTGAACCCTGGTCAAAAACTTGAGTATTCCACAGTTTTTCTTTACTTAAACCACAGGCTGAGTATTTATTGCTGTTTTGAATGAGGTTACCTCAGTGTTTATGTATACACACACACACACACACACACACACACACACGTACACACACCCTTTCTTCTGATACAGAGTCTCATGATGCAGTCCAGGCTGTCTTACACATAGGACAATCTTAATATATCTGCCTCCCAAGTACTGGAATCACAAATGTTTGCTACCACATGGGTTCAAGCACTGTTTTTAAATCTATTGCAGTTACTGTTAAGTTTGCTATGAATTATAATTTTTTAGGACAGCTTTTAAATGAAGTAGGATTTCTCTAAGTAGTTTTTCAACATATAGAAAAGTGGGAGAAAAAATGAACATTTATATGTTTTCACTTGCATTTACTAATTAATAATATTTGACAAATTTTGCTTTTTCATGCACATATACATTCGTATGGATATATACACTTAGGTATGCATTTACTTGTACATGTCTATATACCTATGTGTACACCTATAAAAACACACATGTATATAGGTAGACACACATATGTATAGATATACATATTTATATGTACATTTGTGTATCCTTTTGTCATTGTTTTGCTGAACAACTTAAGAAGGTGGCATAGATAGTGACACTCTAACCCAAGTAGAAGCTAAGTACTTTCTGAACATGTAGTAATTTTAGGCTATAGGAACAGTGCCATCTATGTCCCACTATTCAGTTGGCATTGTAGTACAATAGTCACTGTGTGCAATATGCCTGTGGCTATGTTCCAAGAAGACTTCATTGGATCAGATGGAATTTAGAGTTTTCCTGATGGCCTGATAACACTCTAAGACCTTCTTCATGAATCTCCTCTGAGTAAGGACACCTTCAGAACCACAGCAGTTGTTTTTATACCTATTGCAGTTGTGAGTAAAACTATGAGACATGTGCAGTCAGATCCAACAGAGATGTGGGATAAATGGCTAACTGTGGTGACTTTTAGCATGCCATGTCTGCTAGCTCCAGGATCACTGGGTACTGCTGGCTTTTCTCACCCTGTTCCCCCCTCCCCCACATGCCCACCCCACTCTAAACTTCTCCTGGCCTTCTCTTCCCTTGGTTTCTCATTCCTATACAACACTGCCATTTCGACTTTGTGCTCTCTTGCTTCTCTCTCTCTTGCCCCTCTCTCTTGGTCCTCTCCTTTCTCCAACCCCTCTCATGGCCAAGTCCATTCTGCTGCCCATGTTCAGTTTACTACTCTAGACTCTTCCACATACCACTGGCTGTCTGGTGTTATTTCCAAAGAAGTTTCTAGTTTTGATGTCTGTGTTTTTGTCTTAAAATTCAAGTTGTTAAATATGCATGCTTGAACTTTAATAGAGGTAGTCTCCTTGATTTAGCGTTGCTTCACTTTCGGAACCCTCAGAAATATGAGACTGTAGGATAGGTGCAATTTAAGGCAGAGCCTGGGAGCACATTCCCCATGGAGGGATACTCCCTTAACCTAGAGACAGGAGGGAGGGCCTAGTCCCTACCCCAAATGACTTGACAGATTTTGTTGACCCCTTCTGGAAGGGGTCATCACCCTACCTGTGGAGTGGGGGTGGGAGGGTGGGAGGGTGGATGCAGGGCATGGAAGGGAGGGAAGGAGAGGAACCTGGGATGGAAATGTAAAATAAATAAATAAATAAATAAACCCTTGTTTTCAAATAGTTGATTTAACTGATTATTTATTCTGTGACATAGTTAGTCCCACTATGTAGTATAGGCTAACTTGAAGTACACTGTGTAGCCCAGCTGGCCTTAGACTCATAACCCTTCCACCTTAGTCTTTTTCATGAGCACTGAGAATATTGCTGTATAAAAGCCAAGTATTTTCTTAAACATAGCATTTACATATACAAACAAATTTAACTGAGAAATGCAACAAACAATATTTTCCATTTTTGCTTTGTATCTAAAGCATACCAATATTTATAAAACTACTAAGATCCCATATGCCTATAATTTTTCCTTTTATTAAAAAAAGATGTATTTATTTGTGTACGTGTACATTGCACGAGTTACATGCACTATGTGTGTATAGGTGCCTGCAGAAGTCAAGAGCGTCTGATCCCCTGTAACTGGATTTACAGGTGACAGTGAACCACCACATGGCTGTTAGAACTGAATCCAGGTCCTCTGCAAAAACAGTAAACTATTGAGGTTTAATAAGGATCAGAAGAAACAAATAGGCCGAATAAATGTTTATTCAGGGAGAAATAACTTACAACATAGACAGATGGACACCAGTAGGTTTCTGGTCCAAGGATGCCTCCAGATGTTCTCCTGTCCCCCTGTCCCCATGCTGCAAGCAAGAGAGCTCCTGGAGCCCCCTCTTAAGACTTTGTTCTCCCAGGTAACAGCTGCCTCTGTCCCCACCCCAATGGGCGTGGTCTGTGCCACAGGTGTGGACAAAGTGAATATCTCACTACAGTAAACCCTTTAACCAGCTGGGAATAATGGCATACACCTTTAATTCCAGCACTCGGGAGGCAGAAACAGGTGGATCTCTGTATGTTTGAGGCCAGCCTGGTCTATGTAGTGAGTTCCAGGGTAGCCAGGGCTCTGTAGAGAGACCCAGTCTCAAACAAACAAAAAAATACCAAACAAATTCCACCCCTTTAGCCCTTGGGCCATCGCTATAGCTTTGTTTTATTTATTTGTTTTTACAGATTTTGTAATTATATAAATTGTTTAATTTAGTGTTAAATTGCTTAAAAATCTATTCATATTAATGGATTTATAACTTCGAATAAGCAGATATAAGCAGATTGTGTTTTAGTATTTCCTGGTTTCTCCTTGTTGATTCAGGGGTATTTTCAGTTTGGGTTAGGATGTAATGAAAAGTGAACATCTTTGGGCAGCTTTCTTATATGCACAAGGTATTTGGGTGTATTCTATGCAAGCTCCTTTTCGGAACAGTTGAATCCCTCCTGATTCCACCAGCCAACCCCAGGGAATGAGCTCAGCCAAGTGTCTGACTTCAGCTGATTCTGTGTGGTACAGAAGAGCCATCTAGCCCAGCCTTGCCTGAATTATTAACCTACATAAACCCAAGTGAATGGTTAAGTTGTTGTATTAAGCAGTTTTTGTTTTCCTGTAGTTTATTTGCAGCAGCAGAGAACTCAAACCATGGATTCATGTATCAAGTTAGACAACGACTTGATTACTTTTATTGCACCTTTTGATGTCATGATTCCAACATTAATAATGTAGGAATGCAATAAATTTTATTTAATATTTTGTTTTCTTTTTCTGGGAACTCAAGTATGGGTTGGATTTGGGGAAGTCAGGAAGCAAGGATAAACTCCTTTCTCTCAAAAAACCTTACAATAAGGAAGAGACTGTGAGTAACTTTTTCCCTAACCACACCCAGAGGACTACGCTAGGGCACAACAGTACCTTCAGTAGTCTGGTATGAGCAAGAGTAGAGAGCAGAGGAGGTAAGTGAAAGGAAGAAAAATCTGTGGGTGAAAGAGATAAAAGGTCCATGATGTGTGAAATCAGACATAAGTCCAGAAGCATAGGCTGTGGAGTCTTTGAATGCTACTTTTAAGAGTGTGGGCAACGCCCCTGCCAAGGTGGACTCGAGGCCAAAAAAGGCTTTGGGAAGGATGAATCATCAGACAAAAAGGTGCAAACAAAAGGGAAGAGGGGAGCAAAGGGCAAACATGCAGAAGTGGCCACCAGATCTGCCTGCAGAGAACGTAGAAACAGAGAACCAGAGTCTAGCCTCTGAAGCAGAAGAGAAAGAAGCCAAGTCCGACCAACCATTCATCATGTCTGTTAGTGGTCACTGCCTCCCTTCTTGTACAATCCAGAGGAATATTTTTATCAACTATTTTGTAAATGTGAGTTTTTTAGTAGCTCTAGAAATATTTTTAAAAGGTGAGAGGAAATCTCACCTCATCCCATTTTTTAAGTGTAAATGATTTTTTTAAGAGGTTAAATCATTTGCTGGTTGTTTATCTTTTGGTACAACCAGAAAACAAAATGCTGAATCAGGAGAGGCTGTGACGTCTCGGGGGTCACCATAACTCTTGGTAGAGGGGGCTAGTTTTATATTCTACAGCATAAAGCATACTAAGTGGTAAATTTGTGTCTGCAATATTTTGAGTTGTATCTGGTCTCATGTTTCTAGTAGAACTATCTCCAAAAAAACCACTCCTCGGTCCTGGTCTTGTCAGAACTGTCTCTGTTGGTCATGGCTGCCCATTTTCCTACCAGCTGTGATAATGTCTGTGAAAGGTGGACATTCTGAGTATGTACTGTGTGTGTCAGAAAATCATGAGTCAGTGGTGCTGAGGGTTGTGAGCATTTGAGTGTTACTACGGAAAACCCGACACATGTGAGGCCAGAACATCACTGGAATAAGTTCAGAGAGAAACAACATGTGGCTCTTGGGGGTACGTGAACACAGTGTATGACTCTTCAGAGATGGGGTGCATGTGTTACGAATTGAAATGTCTCTGTACTCTGCTCTTCAACAAATAAAATTGCAGTTGTGAAAGTGTAAAAAAACAAAGTGTGGGCAAAACCACACTGGGTTAATTTTAGGATGATGGAGACAATATGATTCCAGTTATAGCTTCAGGAAAAGAGGTCAGTTTGGAGATTTTTGCAGTGGTTAAGATGTGAAGTTGAGATGGACTCTGACTGTAGGCAGAAAAGAAAGGTTGGACACAGAGAAGCATTGGTGATGGCTTAACTAGCAGGGTATGGTGGGATTGGAAGGAAAAGAACCAAAGGCTTGTTTGTCACAGGCTGGAGGATGGGTAGATGGTGTCATCCTTCCTACATGGAAGCAGGATGCAGGTGTGGACTTGGAGGGGAATGAACATGCTTGGGCCAGCCATGTAGAGGACTTAATTCTGTAGAAGAGAGAACTGGGGTGGATAGAGGTTAGAGAGGAAAGAATTTGAGGAGGGGATGGTTGAGGGAGGGGATGAGCCTTGCTTGGGATGGTATGCCTTGAGGGTGTGGGCAGTTTCTTCTAATTTTCCAGGGTGTTGAAAAGGTAATGCTGACAAATTACTTTAGAAAATGGAAGTAAATTACAGGATCTTCCTATGAGCTTGCAATGGAAGGCCCACATGGAACATAGTGCAAATTGGTAATCTGTTTTTAAAAGTATCTCTGCCTTCAGCTGCCCAGCATGCTCATAGCTCTGCTTTCAAACCATAGTATCTGGCAACAAACAAATAATGAAATAAACAAAACAAAACATACAGTAGAAAACCATTCTCTTGTGGGCTGGAGAAAGGGTTAAGTTTAAGAGCACTGACTGCTCTTTCGGAGACCCTAGATTTGATTTTCAGCATCTATGTCTCCACGTGGATGCTAACAACAGTCTGTGGATGTTGCTATACATGTGATACACACAGCAGGCAAATATACATGCAGGCAAATACACACATAAAATAAAAATGAGGGGGGAAAAGCACATTAAAAAAAAAGCCCAAATAAAATAGACCTCAAACCAATCCATTATCTTGGGTTTGACAACATTAGAACGCAATATACATGCATACAAGAGTGCTTCTGTAGAAAAAAAGGAGATGCTGGGGCCAGATACTATCTGTACCCTGCTACTCCCTTCTCAATTGTAAGGCCACTTCTAGATGCTTTTGCTCAAGATCACAGAATAAGGCGCACTGAGAATCATGCTCTCTCTCTGCTCCCATCATGTTCCTTCTTGACTCCCAGGTCCCTGTTTTTACTGCCCCTGCTCTTTACTATTAGATTAGAGTTCATTTTAGAGACTGGATGACATTCCCGCCAAACATCAATGTCTTGGTCCCAGTAAGATCATAAATGGTGGTCAAACTTTCCATTTCTCACTTTCTTACCTCTTGAAAATTGTACGCTCAGGGCTGGAGACATGGTTGAGTGAGTAAGAACACTGGCTCTGCTGGGCAGTGTTGGTGCATGCCTTTAATCCTAGTACTTGGGTGGCAAAGGCAGGTGAATCTCTGAGTTTGAGGCCAGTGTGGTCTATAGAACAAGTTCCAGGACAGCCAGAGATGCACACAGAGAAACTCTGTCTTGAACCCTACCCCCTTGGGGGGGGGGGGGAAGAAAGAAAAGGAAAAAGGAAGAAAGAAAAGAACATTGGCTTCTCTTCCAGAAGACTGGAGTTTGATTTCTAGCAGCCACATAGTAGCTAACAGTCAACCATCTGTAACTTCAGTTTCAGGGAATTCAATATTCTCTCCTGGCTTCCTCGGGCTCTGATGCAAAGGTATACAAGAAGGCAACACACCCATAGAGATAAAAAAAAAAAAAAAAAAAAAAAAAAGAAATAAACACTTCAAAAACACTTCAAAAACTTCACAAGGCTGTCAGGAATACACCAACATGACCCTGTTTGCCTTCTCCATCTCATGGGACATCATAAGCCCTTTTCTCTTTACTATTCACTAATCCATGTGGCTTGAAGAGGGGGGAATGAATAACATGGCTCCAGTCCTGTGGTTCTGGAATGTGGCATCTCACAGGGCACAGTGGCACTGTAGGAACAAAATACAGCAAAAATGTCGACTTCTTCCAGAAAAAAACATTTGTCTCTGTAACTTTTTCTACTGGGGTTAAGTAGAACCAAGCCTCAGCAGTAAGCTATTGCTGATGGATTATCAGGAGAAGGGGGATGGAATCATTTCAGGGGGTCTTGGGCAGCCAACAGAGTCCCGTCTGGGAGGGATGTGAATATTTGTATAGCTGCCTCTTGGTTGGGTTGCACTTTGGCTGCTTAACTTATTAAGATGGACTTTTCTTCAGAGATCTCAGGCTGACTCAATAGTTCCCATGGTTTCCATAATGAGGATGTTTAGGTAATTTTAGTTGTGAGAGTTAAGCCATTTTAGTGAGTCCTCAAGGAGAAAGATGCAATTCTGTGGATTTGTAGCTGCAAACTGTTTTCTTTTGTTGTCTCTATCTTTGTGAAGAGGTTTGCCTTTGTCACCGTGAATGGCCAGTCATTTTCCTTTGAGAGGGGAGGTTGTTGTAGACCACTGGCTCCCTGGTAGTGTCCCACTCTCAAGAGGAGAAATAGCTGAGCAATGACAGTGTTATTTAACGTTCTGCCTCCTGTCACCCACAGCCGGGTGGTGTAGGAACTTCACATTGTAATTTGATGCGGGAAAATCCACACACCAGTCCTGACCCTTTGGCCGTTCTCTCAAGTGCAGTTTTCTCACTATGGGCTCAATTGCCCCTGCCCGCTTCATCTATAATGAAGTCTGAGACTTCCAGTACTTCAGAACATAACTGTATTTGAACACAAGGTTCTTACAGAGGTAATTTTAGCTAACATGCAATCTTTAGTGTTGGTTAGGCCTGAATACAGTAAGACTGGTGCCCTTCTAAGAAGAACTCGGACACGGTGTGAAGCAGTAGGAAGGAGGCCACCTGCAGGCCAAGGAGAACCTTCAGAAGGAACCAACCATGCTAATGTGTGTTAGGCCTTGCCACCTCTAGAACCGTGAGCAAACACTTTCTTGTTTAAGCCATATAGGCAATGATCCATTATAACAGCAAGTTAATACAGTTTGAATCTGAGGCTCTTGGATCTGCCAGCAGTCAACTGTCTGCCTTGAAGATCCCTATGATAAAGAATCTAAAGTGTCTGTGGCAGGATGCTTTGGTTGGTGTCTTGTGGACTGAGTGACACAGTGACCATTGTCAGAGATTAGGGAGCCCAGTGGGGAGGAAAAGGAAATGCATTAGGTAAATATGAAGGGCCATGTTTATTTATTACTTATTTAGGTTTTGACTGCACATATGCCTGCAGGCCAGAAGAGGGCACCAGACCTCATTACAGATGGCTCTGAGCCACCTTATGGTTGCTGGGAATTGAACTCAGGAGCTCTGGAAGAGCAGCCAGTGCTCTTAACCACTGAGCCATCTTTCCAGCCCAAAATATGGAATGCTTCATGAATTTTCGTGGCATCCTTGTGTATGGGCCATGCTGATATTCTCGGTACTACTCCAATTTTTTTTTAGTATATGTGCTACTGAAGCGAGCACAGCTTACAGTTTTCTATCAGTCAGGAACTGCCTTAGGATTTCCCGTGTCAAAGCCACCATGTCCATTTTGAGAGATGTTAGCCAAAATGCTGAGAAGCTATTCTGTGTCTACTGTAACCCCATGTTTCTCTCATCTTGGGTGTCCTGATGGGCTGTCTGTAGTCATCTCTACTTCCTCCCTGTAGTGCCTAGATAAAACAGTCCCTCTGTTCCATAAGGGCTGCTCCTGCCATGTTCTCTAGATACTTCCAGCTATCACAGCCAGCTGTCTCTGGTACCTTTCTTATTTTTGCAATGTCTCAGTAGGCTTCATTTTAGCTCACTACTCTCTGCCTTAAATGCTCCTTCTTCCTAGTTGTTCACAGGCATCCTTCCTTCTAGGTTATCTTAACCTTGCTTCTCTTTATTAGTCTTCTTTTCTGATTCCAACTCTTTCTTTTGAGTTGTAAATGTAGAGTGGCCTGAGACCCTCTTAATCTGCTGTCACACCACTAGTTTCCCTCTATCTGTATGTAGATGTCTCCTCAGTTAGTATGAATACTTGAGCTTTGCCCTTAAACCCCGTGCTCTCTTTTTCCAGCCCCAAAGTGTCATTTAAAAATTTAGGATTTAGAATTTATAGTTATAGTACCTTTTCCTTTTTTTTAGTCATTAATATAGTACCTAAAGCTAGGGGAAAAAAAAAACTATACACCACAAAAACTGAGAGAGGAAAGGTGATATGAGAAAATATCAAAACAGAGACAGGGGTTTTGTTCAGGAACTCAGTGGGGGGTATAGGAAGGGGGCAGGCAGTGAGATGGCTCAGTCTAGAACCTCAGAGGGCCAGGGTTTGGAGGAACCAGATACTGCAAGAAGTGGTGCTGAGGACATGAGGTTGGCTGCAAGTTCTTTTTGTGGAGCAGCTGGATTTGTTTACCTCCATTTCACTTATTTCACATTCATGTTACTGAATATATCTCTTCTTTTGTCCAGAAGGAAGTGGGAGGTAAATAGGGAAAGACCTGAGCTATCAGGCAGAATGGAGAGAGTTGTGTAGGAAAGAAAGATATATTAAGTCAAGGTCTGAACCTGGGGCAGTGGGAAGATAGAGGGGTGCTCCAGGGTGTACAGGGAAGGTGAATAATTGTTCTGCAGTGCATTTGTCTCTATTAACAGTTATAGCCACTTAACACCAGTGTGTTAGCTCTGTCCCAGCTACCGAATCTCTTGTAAACTAGTGGAAAAAAAAATACTATATTGGCCACAAGAATATGTCTGCTATCAGACTACCTTTTTGGAACCAGGTCTCAGACATTGTACTGTAGACTAATCTGACTCCCTGAAAATGAATCCTGGAGTTACTGGAACATCTGGTCAACCTCATTTTCACAAATAAGCTATGTCAGAAACACAGTGAACATGTTTGTATCCTTCCACAATACTAGACAATATTGAATAGACTATATCACAGACTATATCAATTCTGTTCACTTTAATTCACCAAGTACTACTATTACCAGAATTACTAAGATCAGAGCTTGAGGTCTGGCAGCTCTACCAAGTTAAGCTTGGCCACTCATCCTCAATAGGCTTATTAAACAGAGAAATGATAATGGTATGTAGAGACAGGAGATTTGTCTGATGTGGCCACATTGGGAAGAGGAGTAAATAAAGTGGTGCAGTGGAATGGTCTCCACTCCATTCTCAGAACTCTTAGAATTACTAGAGGGTCAAAGGTATGTGTAGCTAAACATTCCTTGATAAGGTGTAGTCTCATTGATTCATCATTATTGTCTTTATTCCAGTTTTTCTAGCAAGGTGGGTTAACAGGCTGTCAGAACTGTATAAAGGCAGACAAGTTCCTCAGTGTCTGATATCAGACTCCAGCCTTTTCCTTCTAGTGTGAGAAACCTGAAAATTCCAGTTTCTTGGGGACCATTGTTCCATTAGTCTTATCCAAAGGGGAGGAACACAAATGTCACTGTAGAATATATTCATTTCTGCTAGAAGGAGTATATACTAATTTCACTTGGTCGACATGGCCAATAGCAACCAGTGTTTTTTTGTTTTAATCTTAATTATTATTATTAACTCTGAAATCACACATTGCATTTCACATGATAGAGTAGTAAGTATGTACTAAGAATGGCTTTGAACAGGTCAAAGAGGCATACAGGTTTCAGTGGAGGCAAAGAGGCTATCTAGATGAAAAGAAAAGTTTCAGTAGAGAACCATATAAGTAGTTTTATAAACCACAGCTGTAGAGCTTTTCAAAGCACAGAGTTGTCAGATGTCAGGTAGCAGGCAGTTTTGAATGCTGTTTTACAATTGGATACATGACATAGGCAAAGAAACTGCTTAAGGTGGAGCCTGTGGAACAAGGCAAAGTCTTTTGCTGTAGCAATTTTTCAGGATGAAACTTGTGGCAAATGACTGGGTGGTGGGTCAGTATGTCTTCTACATCTTGGTCTTGTGTGCACCTTTCTATAGTCTTAGGTGAGAGGCTTACATCTGGTATGATTGATAAACTCATGAATGGTATTTCCAGTATGATTCTTTATATTCACATGCATAATAGTTTATTGGTACAAATACATTAGTTATCAGTTTGTGCCTCATAATGGTGGTTGTTTACTTGAATAAACAAGTTATAGTGTCATCTTACCACTAAGCCATATGGTATAGTAACTGAGCTCAGAAATGTTCCTTTGGGAATGGTGAGAGTGCTTAGAAAGTAAAAGTCCTTCCTACTAAGTCTGATGATTTGAATACCATTCCTGGGATCCACCTTGTGGAGGGAGAGAACCAACTTCCACAAACTGTTCTCTGATCTTTCCCTACGTGCCATGTCATGCATGTCCCCCACCCACACACACATACAAGCATGCACACAAAGTCAATTTTAAAGATGTAATAAGAAACTTTCATGTTGTGGAATGTTATTTTTAAGATGCATTGCATTAGTTTGTGCAGTGTCACATTTGCTTAATGATGCAAAGATGTGTTGCATTCTTTTATGTTGTATTTGTTTAACTCTGTGAAGCTATGAAGCTGTGATTCTTTGCCTGTCTAAAACACCTGATGGGCTTAATAAAGAGCTGAATGGCCAATAGCCAGGAGGAGAAAGAATAGGTAGGGCTGGCAGGCAGAGAGAATAAATAGGAGGAGAAATCTAGGAAGAGAAGATCAAGGGAGTCAGAAAAGAAGGAGGAGAGGAGGACATCAGGGCCAGCCAAGGCAAGCAAAGGCTGAGCATTCATATGTAAGAATAAAGTATCCATGTGATTTATTTAGGAGCTGGGTGGTGCCCCCCCCAAAAAAAAAACAAATAGCAAAGATTAAAAAACAACCAACACTGTTGCTTTATAAAATGCAATATTTCAAGGCTAGCATAGCCTGAAAGCTGCTATTCTACATAGTTGGGGATGCTGACTACTATGTGCATACTCATATACTGGGAAGAGGGACAGAAAGCATGTGGAATGAATAAACAGGGACCAGAGCTCATGCAGGACCTTGTCTGGCCTTGGAAAACAAGGTTGCCCTTCTCAGTCCTGCTGGGGAAAGAGAAGGAGAAAGAAATCGACAAATGAGGCATTTCAAATCATGACTTTGCATAAAGCACAAGGCCTGGCTCGGGAAATTTAAGGAGGATTTAAGGACAAATTTGCCTGCTCACTGCTGACTCCTGCTCAGAAACCACACAAGAAAAACAAGACCTCAGATAATCTTACAGAAAGGAGCTCCAAAGCCTTCCAACTGATGGTTCTTCAAAGATGGTTCCTCATGCAGTGGCCACAGAGTGAAGCTTGTCTCTCAGTGAAGCTGGCTACATGCTTAGCTTCCCATTCAAGCCTGACTTACCTCTTCACTGTGAACAGACAGGAAGGGCACATCCAATAGCAACCTTCTTTTTCTAGGAGTGGCAGGCACCAAATCAAATAAATGCAACAAAACACAAAAGAAATAGATCCCAGTCAGAGTAAAAGGCAAGACAAGACTGCCACATTTCTGAAACAAATACAGGATGCACCCACATGAAAGAGATGTTAGCAAATAAGAATGAGGGTTTAAAAATCACACATGGCACACAGAAAGAAAACAGCTCACAACTGGTGAAACAGTTGGAAGATGAAGGTAGGAGTGACTTCAACCAGGAAGTAGAAACAAGGAAAGACAAAATGTGGAAAAGAAGAGAGGAAAGATGGAGTCTTTAGGAGACAGAATCAAGCTGACCAGCACTCGACAAAGAGGAGTCCTATAAAAAGAGAATTGAGGGAACTCATCCAGGCAAAGAAGCAGTATTGTACTGGACAGGCGTGCGACTCTCCCCTGAAGAAAGCCCTCTCAGCAGGGCACATCATTGAAAATGCTTTAGAATCAACAAACAAACCTGATGCAACAAAACAAGGCATCACTGAGGCCAGTCTGATCTACAAAAGTGAGTTCAAGGACAGCCAGGACTGTTACACAGAGAAACTGTGTCTAAAATAATAATAATAATAATAATAATAATAATAATAATAATAATAGGAAAAGATGCTCAGAGATACAGAGATACATCTGCTCCCTGCTCTCACTGTTAGGAGTTTCACAGAAACATTAAGCTAACAGCCATATCATATACACAGGGGGCCTGGTACAGACCCATGCATACCCCATGCTTGCCACTTTAGTCTCTGTGACCCTTATGAGCCATGCTTTGTTGATTCAGTGTGCCATGTTCTGCTCCTTTCTGAAGGGAAATGGAGGGGAAGTGGAGGGAAGGGAAACTGTGATTGGGATATATTGTATAAGAGAAGAATCTATTTTCAATTAAAAAAGAAAAAGAATTGAAAAAAATTGAAAAGAAAAGAATACCCATGGTAATGAGATTGCAGATTTCCAGGGAGGAAACAAATACGCTATTCAGCAGTTGAAAAGGTGGCAGTAATGCTGGAAGACAAGGTAGCAATGCTTTTAATTAATCAGGTTCTGTGATCAGCTAAATTAGTAGTTGAGTGTGAGGCTGGCTTAGCAATATCTTCAGGCAAACACTCAGAAAGAGGCTCTGTGTATTCTGAGATAAGTGGCTGTAGAAGGAAAATAGCTACCAGTGAAACAGGGCTCTATCTCTGAGAAGGTTCCAGGTTCAGAGACGGGTCCTGAAGTGTGGATGGAAAGGTGTCTAGGAAGTGGGCAGCATAGCACATAGAAGAATGAAAAATGGCTCCCAGGGGAAGGCTGTCCCTCTGAAAAAGAGGGCAATACTGTATTTATAAGAACTCATACATGGTTGAGCTCAAAGTTTACTATACTTGATAGGAGTTTGGGAAAATTCAGTATTCTGCTGGAAGCAGAATAAAGCAACTATTAAGCCCAGAAAAAAAACAGCTATGGCAATGATACTTGAAAGAAAAGCTCATTCCCTGCCATGTTTTCCAGAATTTAAGATGCCATTAATCATAAAACATATCATTATGAGAAGATAAAATAAAACTGTTCTTAGTACAAAGAAAAGTTGTGTTATACAGCGTGTGTAAGCTGCAAGTATTTCAAAAGGTTTAAAAACATTCTTTATAGTTGATGAAAGTAGCAACCTCTCTGGCTTGCTATATTCCTGTGTCTAAAAACTTATGTAACAAAAATCTAAGGCAGAATTTAAGTTTTGGGATTCGTAAGTCAAGAATGAAAAATATTAGGGGGCAGGGAGATGGCTGACTCAGGCAGTGACGTAGTTGCCACATAAGCATGAGGACCTAAGTTCAATTCCCAGCATCTGTATAAAATACAAGGCTCAATGGTGCCCTGGGGTTGGGGAAGAGGTTTGGTGAACTATTTTTCATTATCCACCTGTGTAAGTTCTGAGTGCATAAATGCTATTTTCATGTAAACATGGGTAGGAAAACACACATACATATACAGCCTTTTTGGAACTTGTGGGACTTGCAAAAAACAAGAGATTTAAGACTAGTAGACCTATGGTGTTGTCAATACTGTATCCAGGCTGGTCAAGACATTCTGCTATGTCCAGATGGACAGGATATAGAAAGATCAGACACTGCTCTCTGTATCCACACTCCTTCTTGACTTCCAGTAGAAGCAAGTCTGAGTATGGCCCAGTCCCCTTATCTTTGTAGAAGGCTTAAGAGTTTAGACATTGCTGGGCTGGGGAGTCACAGTGCTGGCCTGGGATGTCACAGTGGTGAGAACTTGTTTAGCATGGATGAGGATCTAGGTTCAATCCCCAGTACTGCAGAACAGCAAATAAAGTTTGCTGCAATATACCAATCCATTTGATTCTTAACCAAGTGTGACTATCACATTTCAATATTGTGAGGACCAAGAGGAGAGTGGTAGCTGCTGGTCACTCCAGACAGCCCAGACTTACTACCTGCAGAATCCCACAGGCAGTACCCTATTCAAATGCCGCTGTGTCTCAATAATTTTCCAGAGGAAAGAGGAAGAAGAGAGGAGGCGAGGAGAAGAACAGATTCGTCTCCAGGAGGAACAGAGAGCCAAGGAACTCTATTGGACCCTGAAGCAGGCCCAGCTGTACTGCCAAGTCAGTGAGAAAGAGGAACGCGAGTGGGAAGAGCAGTGTGAGTTGAGCTGTGTCCTGGGCCCCAAGGCTGCCTGGCTTCCCCTCCCAGCTCCCCCCACTTTGCATGTGCTTTGCCATCATTTCAGCCTCCTTCCCCACCACCCAAGGCTTTCCCCGTGTGCGCGGCCCTGCTGGAGTAAGGGCTGCACTCTCAAGGAGCTTGCGCACCTGCCCTGGAGATGTCTTCCATTAAAGAATGAAACATTACATTTTCTCAGTTGCCAATAATTGCCTGACTCTATGCTGTTGTTTGACTTACTGTTCTGATGTATGAAGAGAAAACATTTAATTGGAGACCTTCTTATAGTTTTAGAGGGTTAGTCTATGACTATGATGACAGGAAGCAAGCAGGTATGGTGATAGAGTAGTGGCTGAGAGCTTTAAATCCTGACCTGCATGAAGCAGGCAGAAGTGTGTGTGGGGGTATACACACACACACATACACACACACACACACACACACACACACACACACACACGCACACAGAGAGAGAGAGAGAGAGAGAGTTAGAGAGAGATAAAGACAGACAACAAACAGATACACAAAGGGAGACTGAGTCAGAAAGACAGACTTAGTCAGGGAGAGAGAGAAAGAGAGAGACTGGGACTGGTATGGATTTTGAAATCTCAAAGCACACCTCCAGTGACACACCTACTCCAACAAGCCCATACTTGCTGGCTGTGGTGGTTTGAAAAAAAAAATGGACTCCATAGGTCCTTTTGAGTGGCACTATTGGGAGGTATGGCCTTGTTGGAAGTTGTGGCATTGTCTGAGGAAGTTACTGGGAACTGGCTTTGAGGTCTCAGATGCTCAAGCCAGACTTGTGGCTCACTGTCTCTTCCTGTTGCCTGTGGATCCAGGTGTAGAACTCTCAACTACCTCTCCAGCATCATGTCTGCCTGCATGCCACCATGCTTCCTGCCATGACAATAAACTGTAAGCCAGCCCCGATGAAATGTTTTCCTTTGTAAGAGTTTCTCTGGACATAGTGTCTTCACTGTAACCAAGACATGCCCCAATCCTTCCTAAGCAGTTCCACTAACTGCAGACTAGTCAGTCAAACCTATGAGCCCAGGGAGGTATTCACATTCAAACTACGAGCTGTGCTCTGGAGACTTCAGATATTGATACTTAGAGGCCTTATGTTAGTGGCACTTCCAGTCAGAACAGATAGATACATGGACTCAGGACTTTGGGGGAGAGGTGTGGCAGGTACTTTTGGAGCATGGGTTTGGCTGTCCTGATGGGCTCCAAGGGAGTAGAATGAAGTGAGCCCTGGCATTGGCTTAGGAATTATTGTGGCAAAGAAAACTCTGAGTATTTTTTATTTGTGTGTATGTGTGTGTGTGTGTGTGTGTGTGTGTGTGTGTGTGTGTGTGTGTGTGTGTGTGTGTGTGTGCATGTACATGTGGGTACCTATGGCGATCAGAAAGGGTGTCCGGTCCCCTGAAACTGGAATTGTAGGTGGCTGTGAGTGTCCCAGTGCTGGGAACTGAGCTCTGGTCCTCTTCAAGAGCGGCTAGCACTCGTAACCGTAGAGCCGTTTTACCATCCCCAAAGAGAGCACTTTAGATGGAGGCCAGCATGTGCAAAGGCACAATGACAATGGGACACTTTCTTGGTGGTGTCCTTTGAAATGCCCTGTGATTTTTGTAACATCTAAGAAATCAGTTGTTTGCTTCCAGGACAAGGCAACTTACACTCATCTCTCTTCTAAGAGATTTACAGGTTTAGCTCTTATGTTTAAGCCTCTGCTATGTTCTGAGTTAGTTTTTGTGTGAAGTGACATTCCTGATTGACTCAATTGTCAGAGTACCATTTGTTGGAAGGGCTATTTTTTCAAAGCTCTTGGCACCCTTGTAGAAATATTTACTCAAGCAATGTCTGCTCCCCACTCTCCCCAGAGCTCTCAGCTCTGTTCCGCTGACTTATTTGTCTGTTCTCATGCCAGTAGCACTGTTGGTGATAGGAGACTTGCAGTCAGCTTTGAAACTGGGTAGTGTAAGACCTCCGTCACTGTTTTCCTTTCTTGGGATTATTTTGGTTTATTCTGAGACCCTTTTATTTCTGTACGTTAGGATCAGCTGGTCTAGTTCTGAAATGATAGCAGCTGGGATTTTGATAGAGATTGCATTGTATGTCAATATGGGGAGTATTGCCATCTTCACAATACTTTGTGTCAGACATAATGGGATAGTGCCTGAAATCCCAGTGTAAGTTCAAGGCCCGACTGGCTTATATAGCAAGTTCAAAGACTTGTTCAGCTTGTATACTGAACCCCTCTTTCAAAAAACAGAAAAACATAAAACAAACCATCAAACAAACGAGCCAACGAGGTGGGGGGGGGGGCTGAAAAGATGGCTCAGTGGTTAAGAACATTTACTGTTTTTCCATAGGACTTCACTTTTGTTTCTAGCATCTGTGTCAGGTGGTAATATAAACATACAGGCACATACATACACATAATTAAAATAATAAAAATAAATCATGCAAAACCCCTGAGCAGTAGGGATGTAGCTCAGTGGGAAAGCACATGCCTAGCAAGAGTGAGGCTGTGGGTTAAATCTTCAAGATTTCAAAAACAAAATAATTTTCTAATTCTTGAATATAAGACAGCATTTCATTTAAATCTTATTTAATTTCCTTTAATAGTAACAATCATAGTTATGCCCTGTTTTTATAAATTTTTTTCCTGAAGTATAAATGGGCTGCATCTAGATTGTGCACTGGACTCTTGTATATTGATCTTACATGCTGACCTCTCACTACATTTATTGGCTCAAAACTTCATATTAGGATGAAGTGTTTGATTTTAACTGGGTGTGTTAATGAGGTGAGCCAAAGGGACTTCTGATTGGGGGATTTCAGTATTTTGATAGCTGGACTTTGGTAGTCAGCCTCAGGAGGCTAAATAAGAGTAATAATTGCTGGCTAGCTTTAGGAATGTAATCTAATGGTTTTCAGCAAGGCAGAAGGAATGGGGGAGAAGGGCAAGGCCTGCCAGAGCCACATGCCCCAGTGTGCTGATGTTCCTTCACATATGGGTGTTTATACATATGTGTTTAGGTGCACATGCACATTGTGTAAGTGTATGCATGTGAACATGTGGAAGGTAATGTTGATGTCTGACAGTGGGTGTCTTCCTCTATTCCTCTTACTCATTTTTTTGAGACAGGGTGTGTGCATGTGTGTGGGAACACACGTGTGTGTCTGCAGCAGTTGTTGGATGCCCTTCATCTGAAGTTACAGGTGCTGTGTGCTGGGAACCAAATTCCAGTCCTCTGGAAGACCAGTGCATGCTGTTAACCTCTTAGCTGTCCCTTTAGCCTCATCCTCAGAGGTAATTAACTCACCTTGGCTCTTGACAGCCTTTACATTCATCCCATCTCTCTCTCTCTCTCTCTCTCTCTCTCTCTCTCTCTCTCACACACACACACACACACACACAATTGAGCCCTGAGACACTTGGCTTCTGTGACATATTTGTAGTTACGACTAACGCTGACAATGCATGCACAAGTCACTGTAGCCACATCCTAGGGTTCATAATGTACCATGATGAAAAAATGAGGCTGGAAATATAGGCTAAAGAGGAAGCTAAATAATTTTAAATTCAGAATGGAGGGAGAGATAAGTGGAAGAAGGAGAAACGGCAACACTTACATGAAGCTGCTGATGTTACTGCGGTGAACATTGACTGGATACCCTGACCACTTATCAGAGTGACATCACGCAAGTTCTGTGGGGTTGTTCCTGCTGCATGAAGAGAGAGGACCTAAGGCTAGAGCACTTCTGCAGAGCTCCTTGGCTGCTGTTTTACATGGGGTGGAGACTGGAAATTTTTGCTTGTTTGTTTTTTTGAGGCAGGGTTCCTCTGTGTAGCTTTGGAACCTGTCTTGGCACTCTCTCTCTCTGTAGACCAGAGTGGTCTCGAGCTCACACAGATTTGCCTGCCTCTGCCTCCCAAGTGCTGGGATTAAAGGCATTCACCACCCCTGGCTGGAAATCTCATCCTCTGAGAACAGCCTGATTAAAGCTCAGTGTGCCATGTGGCAATGGAAACAGCTCTGAGACCTGGAAATACATGATAATTCAGGCTCTCTGTTTGGAGGCTCTCATTTCCTATTTTCTTAAAGAATGATGAGCTGAACTTAGAGCATGTCATTCAAATCTAGCAAATCCATTCTGCACTCAATTAACTTAATCTGAAAGATGCAGTGGGCCATTAATCTATCAGAAACAGCAGTTTTGATAAAAGAGTCAAATTAAATCCTCCAACTGAGACAAAAGGGAAAGATGGCTCTCAGTATCACTGGAGTGGAGAGTTAGTTACTCAGCTCAAATCTTAGGGGTCTGGCTTCTGAAACCCTCTGGAGAGGTCAGACAGGGCAGTTCGTTAATGATTTTTCAACTCTGAGCTTGTAGGGGCATGGAGCTGGGGACTATTTAGATGGTCAGATACTTAGAGAGGATCCAGCAAGTGATATTCTTTATAGAAACCAGACATTTAGTATTGTTGCTGTGAGGTTAAAATGTAATGAGGCTTGTCCATTTTGAGTAGGAGTTGTGGTCACTCTGGATCCTCTGACTGTGTGATTTGGGTTGTGGCTCCAAATCAACCTTCTACATGCCACTGCCTCACTCCTTGCCTGGTTGCCAAGGGAACTGCCTGAGAAAAGTGTTCCCAAAGCCTGGCACAGGGCCCAGTGACCTTGGTTCCATCTCCTTCCCTCTTACAAGGAAGTGGGTCTGAGTTCTCAGTTGAATGTTGGCAGTTCTGAAGTGCTAGAGGTTTGGGACAAGGTGAGCCAGGAGGAGCTGTGGAGAATGGAGCTTGACTGAGAAGGATGTGGACCAGAAGTTAAGGGCGGGAAGAGCGTTTGATGTCCTCTGCATCGGCCCATCTAAGTGTGATGGTTGATTCCAGTGGGAAAGCTTGATTGGATTAACAAATGTGTTAGGTGTTTCCAGAGAAGATTAACTGAGGAGGATGGTGAATGGGCGGTACCCGACTGAGTAACAGAGAAATGAAAAAGCCGGCAGGGCACCAGCCTTTTCTCTGTTTGCTGACTGCAGGATGCAGTAAGAGCAGCTGCCTCAGGCTCCAACACCATCTTTTCCCACTATGATGAACTGTATCCTCAAACTCCATTAAGTAGCCTCTTAACATGTAGTTGGTCTCAGCAACAAGAAAACTTACTGATACATTGTTATTCCTTGGATATAGCCACAGTTGAAAATCGACTTATAAGGAAGTTATGTTCCAGAAACCATGATCCTAAGCCTAACTGTAAACTACAGAACATTCTTGTTCGTCAACACAGTCCACTGGGTGGGAGCTATGGTTCACTGTCACTCACCAGCATCAGCACACCATACACTGCACAGGTTCGCACTCAAGCACACACATATGCACAACAGACACATGAATGCATATATATATATATATATATATATATATATATATATATATATATATATACATATAGCTAGCCTGGGAAGAGATTGAAAATCAAAATTTGAAGTAGAGTTTTGATTAAATTTTTTATTACTTTTGTAAAAACATCATAAATCAGACCATCATAAACCAGGGACCATCCCAACTCTGGGTGCCTTTTTCAGTATTAAAACTCTGAAATAGTGCTCATCTAAACTTTGAACATCCAATTTAGGCTCTATTCGGGTTCCCTCTCCTGTCAAGTTGCCTACCAATCCCTGGGTCTTATTTAGCTTTCCCAAGGCAGACTTTGCTCTATCCACATAGCCTGAGAGCTTGGATCATAAAAAGATCCAGCCATTGCGTTGGTCACCACAGGGATCTCTGATGGCAGGTACGAGGCTGTGTTAGAAGAGGGGTAGTTGTTGGGTAGGGTCTGAGAAAGCCCCTTGTATCAGAACAACTGAACTGTGGGTGGATCTCACTTGCTTTCCCAGACTTGGATGCTCACCCTTCAGCCTTCATAATATTTATTGCTAAAGGCATTGATTTATGCAGGTGACCTGGCTCCAGCAGGCTCCAGCAGACTGAGTCACAGGACATCTTTGAAAATGGATACCCTTGATAAACACTTTCCAGAGGTGAAGACACCTGCTCTTTCCACATGCCCATTTTTTCAATTCCCTGGAGAGAGCTCCTGATTCTATCTAGATACCACCCTCCTCCCCACCAGTCATTCCCCTTCCTACCCCCACCACAGGATGGGCTCTTTCAAATGGTGTATTCAGTCCCCAGAATACACAGTCTACATAGTAAGAATCCTGGGCTCATTTAATGCACAACTCTGTGCTTGGACTTGGGCAAACCCCTCCCATTGGCTCCCTCATTGAGATCTCAAAGTAACCACATGAATTCCTCATTTTCTAGGCAGGAAAAAAATATAGACAATTAATTCTCTGCTTAAATTCACAGAGAGATGGCAGGTTTGTAATACACACCTTTAATCCTAGCATTTGACAGGGGCAGGGGCAGATGTTTATAAATTTGAGGCCTGCTTGATCTATATTGCCAGTTCCAAGCCAGGCAGGACAACCTAGAAAGATCTTCTCTCAGCCCCCCCCCCACCCCCAAATCACAGAGGGCAGAAGGTTAACATGTCTATACATAAATACATATATACACATCCACACACACATCCATACCCACGTGCACATATATTTCATATGCATACACACAAAATAAGTCAACCAATCAATTAATGTAAAATTTAAACAGTAACTGAAGGAACTTGTGATAGGCTCAGGGGTACAGGCAATTGCTGTCAAGGCTGGTGATCTGAGTTCAAGTCCTGAGGTTCACAAGATGAAAAGAGAGAACTTCCTCCCACAAGTCCTCTGAGGTCTACACATGCTCTACTCCCACCGCCCCATAAATAAAGTAATACTACTACTAAGCCACCATAATTGTACAGATTCTGCCCATTTTATTTCTCTGAACTTATATGCTGTTGCTTCAGCCATTCATTGTCCTTGCTCAGTGAATGCCTGTTTTCTGCATCTTTATTCTCATTCTTGTAAATGAACTCCCAGCACTGTATAGTTTAAGCAATCTCTTTAGAGAGCAGACAGAACTCTGCCCTCTAGTGGCTTCCAGTTATCATTCAGGGCATCATTAGAACACATAAGCCAGGAGGTATGGTCTTCTAAGTAGCTTTTTCTGGTACTTATGACTTACAGTTTTGCTGCACTGTTCCAGGAGAGATGCTTACCCCCTCTGGCCTCTGAACCTACTCTGCTAAGAATGCCTTTCCATTGGCTGCTGTCTGTTGAGTCCCTTGAATCCACCAGGCATCAGCTTAGACCTCTCCCCTCTTCCAGAGAATATCCATGCTGGATGTAATGTCCCTCCTCTTGGGGCCCTGGTGACCAATGCACACCCCATGGCAGCTCTACTGTTTTTAGGGCTGCATTTTCCATTACCAGACTGTAAGCTATCTGCGGGCCAAACACTACAACTGGTGTCCTGGTGTTGTACGGTGTGTGGCTTGCATAGTATTAAGTGGTAGCTCTGCACAACACTTCAAAGTGGCACAAGTAAATACACTTGTATGACTATGCCATTCACTCACTCACTCACTCACTCATTCATTCATTGATTCTTCATTTTGAAACAGGATCTCATTATATATTCAGGCTGTTCTGAAGCTTGCAATCCTCTTGGCTCAGCCTCTAGCGCCCTAGAAGTATCAGAGTGTATCACCATACCTGGCCAACATATTATGTGAAGTGGTGAAACCCCTTCAATCTTGCCTCTTTGAACTGTTGGAGCTGTGTGACCACTTAAAGATTATGCCAAGAGGGGAAAGAGACACTTCTGTGTTTCCTCAGTGTTAGATAATTGAGTGGGAGCCCTGTGTGTCATCAGGGATATGACTGTAGAATAGCCCAGCAGTGTGGCAGTCCTCAGACTAAGGGTGGCACTGTTCAGGGAAAGAGAACAAAGGAATAATATTGTTCCACACTGGACAGGGGTTCAGGAGCAAAACCTATGTCTGTCTGTCTGTCTGTGTCTAGTGCCTGTCTCTTAGGGGCTGTAAACTCTACAAAGTTACTTGGTGTATGGCAGAGGTACTTCACTGAATAATGATTGTGAAGTTGGTCCTGGGTTTCCCCATCCTGACTGAACACAGTGCAAGCAGGCTTCACACAATTCTTGCCCCCTGAGGCATTCAGATGAGTCTCCAGGTCACTGAAGCCCACAGTTGTTTCCTGGAATGAGCTCCTCTCCCATTTCTCTAGAAAGTACTTGATCTTTCCATACCGTTTTGTTCGTTCTCTTCCACTGTAATTCACAAGGAAAGCAGATTAATTCTCTGCCTGAAAGCAAGAGGAGGCAGAGAGGGGACAAAGGGGGATGATCTGTTTGAGCCATTTGTTTCCCAAGAACTCATCCATCCCTGAGAAAATTAACGCAGCCCTACAAAGGTGACTATAGTCTCTCTCAAAGGCCCACACATTTCAACTTGAGTTTTGGTGGGAACAGACAACTTCCTCTGCACAACAGTCCTGGGCTGATTCTCCTTTGACAGCCCTGGTCCCTGTACATTATAAATACAGTAGGCTCTGAACTCTCACAGTAATTCATTTCTTCTTCTGATTCTTGTTGTCCTTATTCTTCTTCCTCCTCTTCTTCTTGGTCAGAGTGATTGGAAGGAAGGTCTGCTTCCATGTCTTCTCTCTATCCAGCCCAGAGTCAAACACAGCCAAATCACAAAATGCTTTTTAAAATCATCAATGTTTTTATATGTGTATGTGTGAGTATACATGACCGTGTGTGTGTATGTGTGTGTGTGTGTGTGTGTGTGTGTGTGTGTGCATGTGTGTGCTGAGGCCAGAGGTAGGCTTTGAATGACTTCTACTTTCCTACTTCGTTTTTTAAAAATAGGCCTCTCCTTGAACCCAGGCCTCACAGAATGAGCTAGTCTGGCTGGACAGTGAGCTTCAGGGATCCTTCTGTCTCTGTGTCCCCAGAGCTGAATTTCAAGCACATGCTGCCATAGCAACTTTTTGCAGGGTGTTGAGGATGGAACTCACATCTTACAAGTACATTACCCATGAGTTATTGCCCCAGGATACTGGAATCCCTAATCACCTAGAAAGATATCCTGTTTGCTAACCCTGTTCTAAACACTGGAGATTAGTAATGAGAAGGCCAAAGAACTTGCCCCTGCAGAGTTCAGATGTTCTCTGCATGGCATCACTCTGTAAGTGCTTCTTTAGTCATAGACTATGTGCTTGGGTCTGAAAGATGCCATGTTCTCCAAAAGGCTCCTCCTTACCTGTGATGGCAAAACAGTATTTGCAGACTTGAACAACTTACCTGTGTCCTCCAAATACTGACAAAGTGCACTTTCTAGAAAGCTGTAGTAGCCTGTGATGCATGTTGAATGGACGGAGTAAGATTTTCTTTCCTGGAGGGTGAGATGGTCTGCCAAAGCCAGTTTAATCATTCATCTTTCACAATTTCAAGTCCAGGGCCAGATTCCAGATCACACTAGTGAGGATGCTTGGATTTTAGAGGCAGATAGAGGTCTGGCAAGGAACAGTCAGACTCCAGGATGATCAGTTCTGGCAGAAGCCCTTGCCTCCAGTAGGCTTTATTCAATCTTCATTTTCATTTCTTTTAATATGGGTGCAGTGAACTTTATTGATGGTGCTCGAGAGAGTAAGGGCTCCCTACCCCTCCTGTTATGCTGAGGGTCTGGAATGGAAACTGAGGGAGATGAACAGTGTTGGGGCTGAGTTGGGACAGGGACTCCTTGGCAGCAGCTGGGCCTCTCTTTTTCTCTCATGTCCTTGCTGGGGTGGGAGGTCCAGGGCTTCTTACTCCTTGGAGGCCATTTGGGTCAGGAGGTCCACCGCCCTGCTCCCATAGCTGTATTCATTGTCATACCATGAAATGAGTTTTACAAAGTTGTTATTGAGAGCAATGGCTGCCCCATCATCAGAGGTGGAAGAGTGGGCATCACTGTTAAAGTCAAGTCACAGGAGACAAGCTGGTCATCACTGTATCCCAGGATGCCCTTCAGTGAGCCCTGGGATACATGCGTCACCACTTTCTTGATGTCATCATACTTGGCATTTTTCTCCAGGAGGCATGTCAGATTCAAAACCTACACATTGGGGGTAGGAACATGGAAGACCATGCCTGTGTGCTTCCTCTTCAGCTCTGGGATAACCTTGCCCACAGCCTTGGCAGCACCAGTGGATGCAGGGAGGATATTCTTGGCAGCCCCATGATCATCACACCACAGCTTCCCAGAGGGGTCATTCACAGTCTTCCAGTGGCACTCATAGCATTGACTATGGTCATGAGTCCTTCCACAATGCCAAAGTTGTCATGGACGACATCAGTCAAGGTGGCTAAGCAGTTGTTGGTGTGGAAGCATTGCTGACAATATTGAGGGAGTTGTCATACTTCTCATGGTTCACACCCTCACAAATGTGGGGGCATCAGCAGAAGGGGCAGAGATGATGACCCTTTCGGCCACACCCTTCAATTGGGCCCTATCCTCTCCATGGTGGTGAAAACACCAGTACACTCTGCAACATTCTTGGCACCAGCATCACCACATTTGATGTTGGCAGGATCTCACTCTTGAAAGAAGGTGATAGCCTTTCTGTTGATGACAAGCTTCCCATTCTCAGCCTTGACTGTGCCATTGAACTTGCCATGAGTAAAGTCATATTAGAACATGTAAACCATGAAGGGGTCATTGTTGGCAACAATATCCACTTTGCCAGACATGAAGACAGATCTGGTGACCAGGACCCCAATATGGCCATATCTGTTCACTCTGATTTTTACCATCCTGACACTGCACAAGAAGATGCTATCTCTGAAACAGAGGGGAGCAGAGAGCTAGTATTCATTTTCTTAACTCCAAACTTCTTATGAGTTTTGGGAGCTACAGACATGCGCGCGCGTGCACACACACACACACACACACACACACACACATACACAAACACATAATACACAGACACACACATGAAAATGCACATACACAAACACACACACATAAACAGCCACATATGTGCACAGACATAAATACACACAGACACACACAGAAAGACATGCACATACACACATACATAGATACACATGGACATGTATATGCATACACATGCAGAGATACACAGAAGTACACATAGTCATATGCAGACACACAGACATGTAGACACACACACGCAGACACACACAGAAACAGATATAATATATGCACAGACATACATATATACACACAGACATGCACAGACACACACAGAAAGACACACACATACATAGATACACATGGACATGCACATAAACACACATGCAAAGATACACAGAAACATACACAGTCATACACAGACACACATACAAACAGACATATGTGTGCACTCATGCACACACCCATGCACATGCTCACACAGGGTGGCTTTCTCAAGGCTGCTTGGTTGTGTCAGAGCCCCATTGAGGGACATAGAAAGCAGAAAGCTGGAGAGAGGATAGTGCCTTGCACTTTTCTAGCCCATGAAGTGTCAGTTATAAAAAAACTCCTGTACCCCCACAATCTTGGGGGCTGGGCATTGCCATTCCTTTATGAGCCAGCCTATTGTAGTCTATGGTGTTGTGGGTGGTGCTCTCAAGAAATCATGGAATTCCAAATAAGTTGTATACAGAGCTGTCTATATTTTCCAAGTGTGTAGCTTGGACTGTGGGTCAAGGCCAACCATGCTATTCTCTTTTCCAGTGCGTAGATCCAAGGCTGCTGATGAAGAGAGGAGCCGTCGTGCCCAGCGAGCCCGGGATGAGTACAGGCGCCACTCACTTCGAGCCATCCAGAAGGGCACAGTTGCTGGCCTGAGCACCATGTTTCAAGAACTTGGCCAGAATCATGAGCAGGAGGCAAAACTCTGCCATCAACTTCCATGCATGAGTCCACCATCACCCCTTACAGAACCTGACAGGTGTGTTAAGATGGCCCGTGGACCCAAGAGGCCCATCCAAACTCCATGGATTCTGGTCCAGGCTCTGTCTCTTATTGGTTGGTCATTTGCCCTTCCTGGGTCTCAGTATTCCAATCTATGTAATGGGGGCAGAATGCAGAATTAGGGTGGGCTCTGAAACTTCCAAACAACTTTGCAGTTCTGGGGGTTAGCCTTTCAGAGGTTAAGGATTCTTGTAATCCTTGACATCTTCTTCCCCTCAAAATCTGCATATGCAAATACCCCAAATATTCCCACAGTTTTAGATTCCTTGGTCTTGGCCCAAACCTTGCAATAAAAGAACTAAGATGGGATAAATATAGCCCAGTATCTGGGAGCTATAGCCTTTTCTAACTGTGGATGGAGCTGGTTTACACCTAGTTTGAAAATCAGGGTTGCAGGCTAGTGTGGGTAAATTGAGAGGTCCTTGCACACATTTGTGTCCCTAGAGGGACTGTTTGCCAAGGACACTTTAGTGACAACCTATGTTTGGCAAAGCCAAAGACACAAGGTCACCTGGAGCCTCTCCACGCTTTATCTGTCTGTCTGGGCTGACCCTGAGATTTAGCCTCCAATCTCAGGGCCCCTCAGCCATCCTTGCAGCACAGCTTTCTCCCTGAAGAGGGAAGCTGGGGAATCAAGTACTTGTGGCTCCCTTATCTCTAGGGAATGTTCAGAGAACAACCCATGAGAGACAATCCTCTGCCTGTGGGTCCCTGAGGTCAAACTCACATGGTATGACTTGGCAGCAAGTGCCTTTACCTGCTGAGCCATCTTTTCCCACTCAACTTCCTCCCCTTTCCATCCCTATCCCTTTTCTTTTTTCTCTTCTCCTTCTTTGATTCATCCCCTCCCTTACTCTTTCTTCCCAGCAGGACTTGGGAGCGTCCCCTGCGTCCACTCTCCAGAGAGGTTATCGTGCGGTGGTTCAAAGAGGAACAGCTGCCACGTCGAGCTGGCTTTGAGAGGAACACCAAGTCCATTGCTCCTTGGTTTCATGGTAGTACATTTCTAGGTCCCATGGCAGGCACTGTTCACATGTCCAACTCTTCTTCGGATGGAGGAAGTCTTGAAGCATGGCTGTAATCAGGGGTGTAGAGGACTTTGGAGGCCCATGCTGCCACAATTCTTCTCTCAACACTTTTGACAAGGGTCCTAAAGTCCAGGTCACTGGGTTACTGGACGTGCATCCCCTCTGTCTTCTGGGAAGTTGTGAACTTGAGAGTTCCACTCACTGCTGTCACTACTTAGCCTCCTTGGTTGTCAAGTCACACACAAGGCTCTGTCCTTGTACTCATAAGTCAGTGAGCCCCTGAGGTCCCAGGCTACTGGTGAGCAGGGCCAGCATCTTATTTGTGCTTAATTATGCAACTCTGTTCTTAGCCGTAGCCATAGCACAATAGGCTGCTGGCTCTGAAAAAGAAATCCGTTTTGGTTAGATGACAGATTGATGATTGAAGAATTCAGAGTCACTCAAATGCATGAGTTGAGGAGGCTCTTTAGAAAGCCTCCAGTTCCTACATTAGAGATAAGGAACCAAGGCTCAAAGACAGGAAGGAGTTTTCAGAAGATAGTAGATGTTGTGTAAAGTTAACTCCAAGAATAATTTCAAGGGCCATAGCCTCAGTCTAGTGATCTGAATATGCAATGGCTTCAAGTAGGAAAACAAACAGGGCTGTGGCTCCACCAGAGACTAGCTAAAGAGAAGTAGCAATAGCTACTGACTTTGAGTTCCTTCAGTATCAGTTAGCTATCACTGCATAACAAGCCCCTTCAAGGCACTGTATGTTAAAGCAAGTAGACCTTTATTATCTCTTCATGTGTGTATCTGAGTTGGCGGGCAGTTCTAGCTTGGTTCCGATGATCTTGTCTGAGCTCACTGATGTTCCTCTGGCCAGTCAGCAGTTCCGCTGAGGCCTGGATGGTCTAGGAGAATCTCCTCTGTGTTTATGTGAACTCTTACATTCCAGCAGTCTAGCCCAGACCATCAAGTATCAGCAACTTGGTCTTGCTCCCCAAGCCTTCCTTCCCTAACCAGCACTTAGCTCAGGTTAGGAGAGCTTTGACCATCTCTGGTCAGAACTAACTACCTCTGCTACAGTTATTACCCTTATCTGCCTACTTTTCAACTGACAAGTCTTCTGATGGATTGAAGAGTCCTGGTTTGTATTTCCTGTGTGTGTCTTGATGATGAACTGCACTCCTATTCTAGACCAGCTTTGATGTACTCTCAATTCTATCCATTTGGAGGGATGAGGCTGCTGTCTTGTGTATGTAGAGCTCTGGTGTCTTGACAGTTGATTTGCAGCTGGCAGAGGAAGGCCTTTGCAAGCATGTACTGGACATGACTCTAGCTCTGGGAAAGGCACCAGAAATGCTTAGCAGGAAAATGTACTAATTGAGCAAACCGATATGCGCCTTTACCCAAAGAGCATGTGCACTCTGAATTGTAGGCAGGCAGCAGGCAGCTGAGATGCAGTATTGACAGGATCTATGAAGATCAGGAAGGTGATGGCACTTTCAGTCCATGCCTTGGGTGTGACCTCACAGTCTGCCCTCTTTGTGGTTCATCCTTTACAAAGCATTCTGGGATTCTTTAAATGCAGTCAGATCCCATCATTTCTCTTCTGTGTTATCCCCTACTTCCCTTTATACATTCAAAAAACAAAAACCAAACAAAACAAGATTCTCTAAACCTTGTTCTGAACCACAAGGCCCAGGTGACAAATAGTTTCCTACACCAACCTTAAGTCAGCCATCTGTGCCCATCTTCCTCAGATCTCTGACTTTTCTTCTGTTCTTATATAAGCCACCCTCCTCTCCAGCTCAGGCCCATTGTCCTTGTGATGCTGCTGCCTACATTTCCTGTCCCTCCCCAGCTCTTTCCTTGACAGATACAGTCTTATTTTCATATGCTCCTCTGAGAGGCCTTTCCTGTTTTTTTTTTTTTTTTTTTTCCAAATGCTATTTTATTCAAGCTCTGTCAAATTGTCTTCCATCATCCTTAAGTAGCTCCCTTATGTCATTAGTAAGTTTGGAAAGCTAAGGGTCTGGCCTCTTTTCCCCAGTGCCTGCCACAGTAGGCGTCTGTGGAGGAGTGGCCAATTGTGGGCACAATGTCTCAGAGTTAAGATGTTATCCCAGGCTTTCCAGTCCTAAATAATAGCCCACAGTACTTATGGCTGGGCCTTTGTAGCTCTAAGATTCCACCTACCACAGAACCTAGTAATAATCTGACAACACAGATCTGCACATGAGAGGGATGCATGTTTTTCTAACTGTTGATATGTTCAACAGGGGCAGGATCCATGTCTTAGGCACCTGTGATTTCACCTGTGACCTCTGCCTAGTGCAGAAACACTGCCAAGGAAAGTTTGCCATCTTCTACTGTTGACATTTTTGTCGACTTCCAGAAGACCATGTGACATCCCCACTGTGTGGGTCAAAGTACATACATAACACAGGCACCCAAAAACGTAGCAGCTACTACCAACTAAGGGTTATTTTATACTTCTGTCTAATGCTTGTTAGGAGGTAATTGTAGATCTCAGATTGTAGGCCTCAGATTGAAGTTGTATTTCTATTGGAAAGTCTGATGGCTTCATATCAGATGGAAAGGAAAGAAATAGTGAGCTATACAATAGTCCCGAAGTTTCTGGATGAAACAGACACCTGCTATGATTGCTTAAGTGTCATTGGCCACAAGCAGCCTGGTTTCTGGTGTCTGTAGTGTGCTTGGGAGTTTTGAATGTAAGTAGGTTCTATAACTACTTTCCACTTTGTGGAACCTTTGTTCTCATAGGCCTCCTCATATTCAACAGAATCATCGAGTGGCTTTTCATGGCCCAGAGAAAGCACAGTCAACACTCATGAGTGACCTGACCATGTACAGAAACTCCCTGCCTTCTCTCATATTGTATGGTCTGAAGACATTGGTGGACATATATATCCACCAAGGAAGTAGCTTATGGTATCTCAGGCTGATGTGGAGTCACCTCAAATGTCCCATGAAGCTAGGGTTTGGTGACTGTGCTGTTTGTTCACAGGTGCTCTTGGTAGCCAGTAGAGAAAGTAAGTAGTTCAGGTGATCAAAATTACATTACCTTTTTTTTTTTTTTTTTTTTTTTTTTTTTGGGAAGGTCTTAGAGTCTTTCCATTTTTATTTTTACGTACAAAGACTGGCATAGTCTCTTTCATTGGGTAGACTGTTTTGAATAATCCATTCAAGAAAGGTTACTTTGTTCAACTTAATGAAGCCTGTGTCCTTTACATAATGATAGAAACACTGCTTGCATATGCTCAGCACTGACTCCTATGAAGCTACTGGTCGCCCATGTTGCTTTCAGACATCCAGCTAGGGGAAAAGAAATTTATTTTTAGTTTTACTTTCTGTCTCAATGGAGAAAAGGATTTTATATTGTCACAGAATAAACAGAACCTGGATTTAAGTCTTAAAATTTATGTAATTGACTTCATGTTCTGCTGACAGTTTCTACTATAAAGCATGTAGGGAAATTGTTAACACACGGAAAAGAACTATTTAGTGACCAAGTTTTCATTGATCTGTGACAGAATGGAAGAAAACGGCTCATATAAGGAGGATGGCCAGTTGCCTTTTCTTAGAAATGACTGTGCTATATTTATATTCTAGGATTATATTCCTTTTCAGTTTTAGTGTTAAAATGTCCTATCTTTTATGAATTGATGATGATAGCTACCAGTGGTTACTTTAATATAGCTCTGACTTGTGTGTATGTGTGTGTGTGTGTGTGTGTATGCAACTTCGTTCATCTTTAAAATGCTGAAGTTAAGAATAACTAGAAGGTCCCAACTTCCTTCCCAATATGGGGATTTCTTGATGGTTATGTGGGACTCCTTCTGTACCAATTCCTACTGAGACAGAGAACTTATCATCCCACAGGTAGCCTGTACCAATTTTCTAATCCCCTTGGCAGGGATTCTGCTCGTGGCTTTGGTGGCTGGATCTCAGTGGGGGAGGTCCTACTTCCTGTTGCTCTCATCTTGGTACCTTGGGTCCACTTAGATAGGCTCTTGTCATAGCAATGGTGTAGGTGGAAGAGAATGATGGGCAGCATCTGTGTTTCTTAGCATCTAGGGTTGGTTCTGCTTCATACTGCTGGCCACAATTTGTCACCTTGTTCTTCTTTCTTGTAAAAACTTCAAAGTCATATGTCAAAGGGTATGGACATGGTGAGTTAAGAAGAATTTGATGAAATGAATCACAGTTGAGGCATAATTCTTTTCTCATCCTGGGTGAAACATTCCTAGTCAGTTCAGCTGGATTTTTCTGCAGGTTAAGAATGAATACTGCTACATTCGAGTGCCAGCACTAGTGTGTCTTAGAGTGTGGTATCAACTCCCAGAAAAGACTCCATCTCTCCAAGGAAATATGGTGTAGAGAAATGAGTCTAGGGAACAGATGGGAGGACAAGTGGAATGGAGATTGTCTTCCCCCTGGGAGGTTAATCAGTCTTCTGTTAAAAAGAGTAGTAGAAAAGCAATCCCTTTCTCCTTTGTTCATTGCCATGTCCCAAGAATGATGAGAGACTTGAAGTTTTTCCTGAGAAGTGCCAGCACATAAGCTTGGCTCTGGGAAAAAGCTATTTTTAGACTTCAGTGTGTGTCTGACATTATTGAGTGTTCTCTCTCTGAACACTGGCTCATTTGGAACACATTTCTCTTTCTTAGCTTTACTTCTAGAGAAGACTTAAAATATGTTCCATGGTTTGGTGTCTTGGCAGTGATGCACAGTGGCCCTGCTACTGCCCCTAGGCCTTGGCACAGAAAGGGGCTATGTGGTTGATGTCGGGCACAACATTGATAAATAAGTCCTATTGAATTCTGCTCAGATGCTGGGAGTGTGTCCCAAGTGTGGACTCACCTTAATGTAAGTGGGGTGACTTCACTCAGGTAGTATGTTACTGGCATGGTGTTTATTCTGACAAACACAAAGTTTGGAGCTGGTGTTCCCATCTTTGTAGACAGTGCCATTGCCAGGGAGCCTAGAAGTTAGGGTGGCTGTCCTTTGCCCCCCCTTCTGATGTGCCACTTCCCTGTAGTCTCTCCTGTTTCACTTATACTGTGTCATTTGATAGACACCATCTCACACCATTGTCAATGGTTTCTTGCATCCGACATGGACATCCCTCTACAGGTGATCACCATGAGGCCCAGAAAGCTGGAGGAACTGATCCAACAGTAAACACAGGAAGTCACAAGCTTTTATCTATTCATTTCTGAGTATTTCATTCCTCCTAGAATTTTCTGCTATCCAGGGATGGGTATTGATATTAAGAAAGGAAGAAAGGAAGGAAGGAAGGAAGAAAGGAAGGAAGAAAAAGTCATCTTTGGATTTATGGACACTTACTGAGGTTTACTTTTGGTACAACCTGCCTTTCTTTTCCCCGATTCATGACCTTGTAGAGCAGAGCTGACGTGGATCCCATAACACAGCTTGAGTAGCTATCTGGGAATGCCCAGTTTGTTCTTTGAGATTACTCTCTGGGCTTAGAGTTTCTGAGACCAGATGGAGAGAGTGAGCCCATAAGGTGCTTGCATTTAGCTTCCAAGATCAGTGGGAAACAACCTGGAGTGAGGCTTTGGGGGAATATTTCTGTTCAGGTATAGAGCAGGAAGAGCTGCTGAGGTCTGTGGGCTCTGAGTGAGAAGAAATGAAAAGGAAAGGAAACATGAGTGGTCCTGGGTTTTTGTACCATAGGTGAATGAACAAAAGCAATTAAAAAGCGAGGGCATGACTGCTCCTAGGTTTGGTGCAGGAGAAGGTGTATTATATATATGTGTGAGAGCGTAGTCAGAGTCCGAGACACCTAGGAGAGTCCAGAGTGGACATGACCAGACTGAGTTGGACCATGTAAGAGAGGGAGGAGAAGGGGGGGGGAGAGCAGGGAACCAGGTTCAGCAGCCTGGAGGTCCAGAAGAGTAGATGAAAAGGCCAGGTAACCAAAATGGCTGGATTATACAGAGAAGGGCTGCCCAGTACCCAGGCTAGGGAGGCTTAGGGGTGGGGATGGGGTATGCCAGCCAGGAGGGCCCTGTAACTGGTAGGAGCTGTGGGGTGCAGAGGGAACCTGATGGCTAGGTTCTGCTTAGCAAGCTCAAGCCCTAAAAATTTATGTGAAGCATCAATGGGGCTGGAGACAATAATGACATCTGATCTTGTTCTGAGGGTTACAAGCATGAAGTCCTGCAAATTAATGCTATTGCTTGTTAGATAATCAACATGGTGGCCTTGGAATTTGAAGTGCCAATGGCTTCCGACTTCTAGGGCACACTCTGAAGGAAGACGATACTAATTTAGCCTTCCCTCTCAAAATAAAATAAAATAAAAATTCACAAATCAATTTTTTTCTTTTATTATGATGATCATTTTGAAGTCATTTCTAAAAGCCACAGGTGTAACACAGGGCATTTGGAGGGCTGGCAAGTATGTCAAGTTAAAGAGCTCCCACTCTTCAGCAGAATTTGAAAAGAAAAATCTTCCGTGAGTTCTTGTCTCAAATACAAAGACTTTTTAGAGGTGAAAAGAGCAGGCCACTTGACCCATTTCTTTGTTTTTGTAGTGGTGGAGATTGAATGTGAGGTCTTGCACAGGCTGGGCAAACATTCTTCCACTGAGCTGTGATCTCAGCTCCTTCTAACATCTTTGCTTAAGGTATTTCCACTAAGAAATAAAAGAATTGTTTTCATTCTTTTCCTGCAAGTGCGCATTGGCTAGATAGCCCCAAAAGGGATTGCAAAGAACAATATTACTTTTGCTTAAGGAAAGCAGATTGCACCGGTGTCCCTGAGGTTTTGACTTTCCTTTTAGCTGTCTATAATTCTAGTGCTGGCTCTGCTCCCAAGCCCTGCATACGACATGGGGCTGTGTACTTGAAAGGCACAGAGGCGTTACTCAGCTCAGTGGCTTCCAAGGTCAGCACACACGTGACTCCTTGTCTCAAGCATTCACGGGGCTATATCTTTGGGGCTGTGTCTAGCTGTACCAGTGGGAAAATGATGGCTTTTTATGTTTCAATTGCTTTCTGAACATTTACTTTGTTTTGGCCCTCTATCAAGTACACACTGGCTATCCAATATTTCATTTACTCTTCACACAACTGTATGGAGTAGGTAACAATGCTGACGACTTTGGACATGGAGCAGTGGCTCCACATGTGTTTACTTACTTAGCCCATGTTTGTATCATCATCATGCACTGGCCATGCTATTGCATGTATGTAGATGGAGTCGCTTGCCTCAGGCAACCCTGAGAGTGAGTGGCCCTGGAGGATCCCAGGAGCTTCTCCTCATGCTGCCTGCCATTCAGCCATGTCACCGGCTCACCAGTGAGGAAACAGACTCTGAGATCACCTCAAGAGCCAGTGATGAAGATCAGTTCCTTACAGGTCCTGGACACTTTGAGGTAGAAGAGATGACAGAGTCTTTAGGGACACTCACTTGTACTGCGCTGTGGGGCTGCCTTAGTTGTCCTGCTTCGCTTCTGCCTGGGACAGGTGACTTCTTTGGAGGTTGGTGTCATTTTTTTTTTCCTTCAGAGAACTCCTGAATTGTGCAGTCAGCAATAAACACAGTAAAACAGGCACTTACTAGTGTTTGGGGTTGTTGGGTTACCTGAACAGTGACACTGGGAAGCAGACTACCTGTATTAAAACAAACAAACAAACAAAAACCTAACACTAAACAAAACACTGAAGTTGGGAGGGAAAGATAGTGGGGATATGGCAGGATTTGGACAAGGGGGAGTTGGGGCTGGATTTCATCATCAAACAGTAAATTAAGAAATAGCAGGCTTACAGCAATATGTGGTGATAAAGGCCAGGGCTTTGGCCAGGGTTCTGACAAAGTATAGTAGAGTCTGCACAGCACAGTGCTGACATTTCTACTGTGTCAGTATTGATTGGGGCAAAGAGCCCAGAAATGGGGAGGTTGGGTGCACAGTCCTCAGGAGGGACCTGTGTGGTACTCTGGGGCCCCAGCTGGTTCCCATAGAGTGCTTTATTGTAGAATGTAGCAAGACTGTCTCCCTCTTCTGATTTCCTGCCTTGTCATGAGATCTCTTTTGCATGTACAAATTTTATTTCTGTTCTTCTAACATGTTGTTTCCCAACCAAGGGCATTCCCCAGAAGTGCAGTTGATGAAATCTGGGGCTTTTAGTCTCTCAAATTCTGTGCCAAACAAGTCTGTCTTAGAGCAAAAATAAATAATGACTTGGTTACTCATGATACACCTAAGTAATAAACAAAAGCCTCTCCCCATCCTCATGGAACTTATGTTCACTCATAGGTTTAGAAAAATGCACAGCAATATATCCCAAAAGAAATTCAGTTCACATGACTCACGCACAGCTGGGTCCAGTTTCAGGCTTAACCTGTTCTAAGGCGTGTGTATATTTCAGCCATTGGTCCCTCTCCACCTCTGAGGTCCTCACCATTCCTTCCATTCTGAAGCAGCCATTGCTTAAAGTACCATGACTACTTTCTCCCAAGGTCAAAAGCAGCAGCCCAGAGGGTGTGCTTTCTGTCAACAGCCCCATTATTGTTCCCAATTGGCTGCTTTGTTGGCTCCAATTGGGTTATATGATCACACAGAAACCAGTCACATGTAAATGAGCTGCCTGACTGTGCTATCTTGAGACTGTCCAAAGTAGGGGTAGACAGAGTCCACACTGTCGAAATTATATAGTCAGGAAGCAAAGGAAGGTCCAAGTTTCTTTGCCAGAAGATGGTAGGCAGGACTGAGCAGGTGAGGTCTCTGGAGAGGAAAACTGCCCGGTCTCTGCACTGCTCAAGCAGTTAGGTGGGTTAAGAGAGTGACAGTTATGACATGCCATAAACGGGTATATACAGTCCAGGTAAGTGCTATACAACATTGGTAGCCAGCTTCAGAAATCATTCTGCTAGGTGGTGTCTGTCACTCTGTGTCCTGTACAAAAACTGGATGTGCTTTGTCTCCAAGGTCCATGTGGTGGTGTGCTTAGGAGGTGGGTGAACCTTAAGAGGCTACTGGGGGTGCGACTTTAAATGGGATTATGGGTGGGACCCATCATCCTTTGCATTCCTCCTCAGGAGATGAACATGTTCCTCCACCCCATACCATTCTTAACACTGTCAGCCAGCTCCTCCCCGGAGGCCTGAAGTTGGTCTGCTCCACCATAAGCAAACCTTGTTCTTTTCTGTGTTGTGTAAGGTGCTTCTTGCAGACACAGAATACTGACCTTCACAAGTGGCTTCAGTGATTAGAACCTGGCATGATGGCTGTGGACAGTTGTGGACGATAATCCCTCTTGTGCATAAATATACCTGGAGCCAGGAAGCCTGTCTGCTGAAACCCTTGTCTCAGCAGTTAGCCATGGTTCAATTTCATTGGGAGGTATATATATATATAAAGGCATTTGAACACATTAATCACAATCTGTGGCTTTCAGATGCTTTGAGAAACCTTTGAGAATGAAGAGCTTAATAACTCCAGCCTCCTTAATGATATTGTCTGCAAAGTGTGGCAATAAGAAAGGAAAGTCACAAAAATGAATGAGAAATAGCTAAGCGGTAATGGGGGAGTTGTCAGCCAGCGAGGCAAAGCTTCCCAGAAAGCTTTAAGAAATATGCACGTCAGATAAATTGAGACTCATAAAAAGGGAACCAGGGCAGCCGGCTGGCCTTCGTGGCGTGTCTTTCTTTCTCAGAGTGAAGCACTGACAGAAATAAAAAGGGCTCAATTTGGTTACTCCGGTGGCTCCAGTTCCCCACTAATGATTTCCAAGGATGGGATCGGGGTTGAGGAGGAGAGACCTGGGTCAGGGTTGAGGCTATGTTAACTGGCAGATTTACGGATATATCAGAGCTGGCAACTTTGGGGACTATGATGTGCCCTCCATTTGCGGAGCAAATATTTTGATAATAAATACTTTGCTCATGGTGTTTGAGAGCATCCAGGTGGGGTGTGGGGCAAGAGTTAGCAACTGTCAGGGTGTGTCCCCTTAAGGTCTGTACCTAAGATGCAACAATGTAGGAAGCTGGATGCTGCTGGCCTCCTTCACTGGGTTGCTGACTGCAAATACTCACCTCGGGACAGGAAGGAGTTGCTGGTGGGATGGTGGAGTTAGGATTTAGCCAGGCTTGTTTACTAACTCAGCACACTGCTTTCTGCACTGTCATTCTACAGCAGCCAGGAACCCTGGGTAGAGAGGCAACTCTCAAGAAGGGTGTGTCTTCTCTGAGTGTCTGTATCATTTTCTGATGCTGCCCAGCGGAGGGCACTGTAGTTGTTGGGCTGCTTTGAGCTTGGCACACATGCAGGGAGTTTCAGGTGAACCCCTCCTTCTTCATTCCCATTAAGGGTCCAGGTAGGTATAGAGGCTGTTTGCTTTAGTTTACTACTGTAGCTCTGACATTTGAAATGTGTAAATGAGGACAGGATCAGCTGGGTTTGTGTTCCACTCGGTGGCAGTAGCACTCCACTTCCCATTGTGGTCACAGCCTTCATTGAGCCCCTGGTGTTTACTTACATGTCCTTTATGCCCTCCATGTCTGTGGGTTCTGTTTCCATGGACTCAGCCAACGGAGGATGGAAAATGTAGTTAGATCTACACAGATTTCATCTATATAAAACATGTACAGACTTATTTTTCTTGTCATTGTTGTCTAATATCTCATTGCATTAGATAGTATGAGCCACCTAGGGATGACTTAAAGCACCCAATAGAGAAGGAGTTCACAGTTATGTGTAAATATGGAGGCATGTTATATAAAGGATGTGGATGCAGGAATCACCTTCCTCCGATACACAGGAAGGTGTTACTGAGCTTAACTTCCCAGTCCCTGTCTGTATTAGAAAGATAACAAACAAACATGCTGTCTCCTCTCCACATCATACCCTCAGGCATTGAGTCTTCAAGGTGGTTAGCCTTCCTGTCAGTCTCTGCCTAGAGACAGGGTCCTGACTCATTTGGACCACAGCCTACTGAGAGGACTCAATGCACTTCCTGGTTGAGTCTGCATGGGGTAGGAACTGGCTGTGCTAATCCACATCTTGCTCACAGGATCCTCCAATTTCCTGCATGGGAAGGAGCCTCAGGGCTATACCTGGGGAGAATAGACAGACAGACTGTTCCCCTGTCCCTCTTCTGCCACTCAGTAACTGTGAGACCTTGGTAAGTCACTCAGTCTCTTTCTGCCTCTTTTTCTACTTTGCAGAATGGGGGATGGGGATAAAAGTATCTGCCTCAAAAATTATTGTGAGGCTTCAGCCAACTAATGCTGATTGATCTCTTGGCACAGTGGTTGTCACAATGACAATGTCTCATAAATGCCAGTCATGGGATTGCAGTTCCAGCTAGTCATTTATCCTGTGCTACTAATTGATAGCCCACATTCCAGACACATTCCTAGACATGAGGGTAGAGTGGAAGAAAAAAACAGAAATTCATTGCTTTCATAGGTCTTCGATTTGTGAAAATATGGCAATTTTAATATAAACTACTGTTGACACCATAATTTACATTTGTTGTAAATTATATGGTGTACCACAGTGGTATGGTCTAAGAGGTTTTTTGTTTTTGTTTTTGTTTTTCAGTTATTAACATGCTTATAGAGATCCCTTACCTGTGCCCATGGTGTGGGTTCTCAGGAGGTGATTGTATCTCTAGGGGACATTTTTGGTGGTCAAAACTGGGAGGTCCTTGGGGCATTCAAGAGAAAGAGGCCAGTGATTCTGGAAAACATTCCATAACTCACAGAAAATCCCCATAACATCAGTCTAAAATATAAGTAGGCTCAGGTTGGTTGTTAAGTCCTGGTCTATGTCTGGGTATCTTGCTGTGCCCTTGCATTCAAATCTATGAACCTATGGGGGACAGTCTTATTCAAACCACCACAGCTAGGCTCTGCCCCTTCCCTCTGGTAGGTGTGGACCTACTTCCCCTCTTTACCTTTGTATCTTGCTGAGTTTTGGTTCCATTCTTATTGGTTGATGGTGGCCCTTGGTAGTCCCACCTTGGCTTCCTGCATTCACATTTAGACATGTAGTTTCATTTAGTCAGCTCCTTGCTTTCTATTTAATTCTTGTGGACTATCCTCTGATTCATCTATCTCTTTCCCTCCCTCCCTCCCTCCCTCTCCCCTCCCTCCCTCCCTCCCTCCCTTCCTTCCTTCTTACCTTGCTTCCTCCATTCCTGTCCTCTTCTGTAGGTTCTGATACCATAAAAGCCTTGTATTAGTGTCTTGTTCCTACCTTCTCCTGCAATTGCAAGTTGCTATAGTTTGTTTGGATGGTTATAGCAAGCTATCAGAGACTGGGTAACTAATAAGGAGCAGAAATTTATTTCCTTACCATATTGAAGCTTAGAAAGTACAAGTTCAAGTTGAGGTGCCCACTGAGGGCATTGAGGGCATAAAGAAAATGTTGAGTGGCCACAACAACAGTCTTGAGGAGCCCATGTGTGTGGCGCTGGCACAGAACCTACTCTTTGTTGTTTTTTATTCTTAACATATCGATCCCAGTTCCCTCTTCCCCCCCCATCCTTTTCCCCACCCACTCCACAGGGAGGGTGAGTCCTTCCAGGAGGGATCATCAAAATCTGTCAAGTCATTTGGAGTAGGGTCTAGGCCCTCCCTCCCTCATGTCTCTAGGCTAAGGGAGTATCCTTCCATGGGAAATGGGCTCCCAAAGTCCTTTTGTGCACCAGGGATACATCCTGTTTCCACTGTCAGAGGTCCCTTAGACTGCCCAGGCCTTCTAACTTAGACCCATGTTCAGGGTGTCTGAGCAGGTCCAATGCTGGTTTCCTAACTATCAGTCTGGGGGTCCATGAGCTGGGGGTCCTTGTTCAGGTCAGCTGTTTCTGTGGGTCAGAACCTACTCTTATACCAGGTGGGATCTTGGTCCCAAATGCTTTAGATATTGTTTTTTTCCCCCTTCATTTGTTGCTTATCTATTAATCTCTAAGACTTTATTTAGTTCTGTGATGTAAAAGGAGTCATGATGTGTTTACTCTCCAATTGATCTTGCCTTTCATGCTTCACTAAATTCTTTCTCTCATTCATTTTCTGCTTCTATTATTTGGGGGTTGTGTGCTATTACTATCTGTTCCTTATTGGTTGATTTAGGTGATTAATCATATGTGCCCTCAAATAGTAAAGTTAGTATATAACTTAATATAACAAATAGGACTTTAAAACTGAGATATTCTGCTTCCTACTACTAAAATGTTTGCTGTTATAATTGATCTCTTATTTTTTATTAATATTTTTTATTATTTTACATATTGATCCCAGTTCCCTCTCCCGCCCATCCTTCCATGTCCCCTACCGACCCCCCCCATCCACTCTCCAGGGAGAGTGAACCCTTCCAGGAGGGATCATCAAAATCTGTCAAGTCATTTGGGGTACGGCCTAGGCCCTCCCTCGTGTTTCTAGGCTAAGAGAGTATCCCTCCATGGGGAATGTGCTCCCAAAGTCCTTTTGTGCACCAGGGATACATCTTGGTTCCACTGTCAGAGGTTCCTTAGACTACCCAGGCCTTCTAACTGAGACCCATGTTCAGGGGTTCCTTGTTCACATCAGCTGTTTCTGTGGGTTTCTCCAGCCAGTTCTTGACCCCTTTCCTCATAATTCATCTCTTTTAAAATATGATATTTTTTATCAATTCTTTCAGAATCTCTGACAATATATTTTGATCATAATCATCTCTAAGAATCACCCCCATAGTCTCATATATTTGAATGTTTAGTCATCAAGGAGTGGCATTTTTTGAAAAGGATTAGGAGGTGTGGTTTGTTGGAGGATGTGTATCACTGGGGATGGGTTTGAGGTTTCAAAAGTACACACCAGGCCCAGAGTAGATCTCTTTCGGCTATGTGTGGATCTGGATATAAACCTCTCAGCTACTTCTCTAGTACCATGTCTGCCTGTGTGCAATCATGCTTCCTGCCATGATGATAATGAAATAAACTTTTGAAACTAAGCAAGCCCTCAATTAAATGCTTTTTCTTATGCTGTGTCTCTTCACAGCAACAGTGCAGCACCAAGACAATATATCTTACTCCTATTCACTCTAACTCCTTCCAGATCTACCTCCCATATTCTTACTCCCCCAACTTGCTGTCCCCACCCCCACATACAACTAACCAAGTCAGTTTATGCTGTCCACCTACTCCTGGGTGTGTGGCCATAGACTGTGGTATGATCAACCTATTAGGGGCCACACCCTTAAAGAAAACTGATTCCCCCTTCAGAAGCTAGCAGCTGTCAGTAGCATCAGTTATGGCTAGGGGCCCACAAACCCTTCTCCCCACTCCATGCTAGAATACTGACAAACTTGATCTTTGTAGGCAGCCACAGGTGTGTTCTTGAATGCAGCGGTCCTGTCATGTCCTGAAGACTCTGTTTTTCTCTTCCCAACTTCTTGCTCTTACACTCTCTCTGTCCCCTCTTCCAAGACAGTCCCTAAACTGTGGGTGAATGTGGTAAAGATGTTCCATTTGTGGCTGAATATTCCACTGACACTTTTTTTGCTCTTGTACTTTGAATATTTGTGAGTTTTGCAATTATTACCATCCATTGGGCAAATAAGCTTCTTCAGTGTGATCTCAAAGCTACACTAATGTATAGTTATGAAGATACAAATTTAGATGTCAGTTTGATATGGTGTTCATTTGGCAGAATAATAATAGTTTTTCTCTGGGGCCTGAAAACTTCTCAACCATGAGTTCTTGGACAGTTATCATGCCAGACCTTTGATTCCTCCTGTGGGGTTAACTCCAAAGGGAAAGAGTGGTTGCTCTCATAACATTTGTGCCACTATTGCACGGTGGGCATATCTGGTCACACTAGTCATGATTGCAGTTTACAGATTTACAGATGGGTAGAGCTGATGACAACTTTCTCCCCACAGCAGCCCACATAGCACCTCCTGTTACTGTGAAAGCTAGCTAACAGGAAGGAAGCGTCATGGTTAGCACCAACTTGATTTCTCCATGTTGTGTTATCTAAGTGTCTGGCATCTTCACCAATAGGGTCTTGTGATCAACTTCTGGTAGGCAATCAAGAGCAGTGGCCACAGCCTGTATTATGTTGGGACCTTCCTGGATAGTCTTGATTGGGCTTTCTATGTGGCAATGTGTGGCTTCTTGGAGGAGCATTATTCTTTGTGTAGGGTAATTGCAATTAAACTAATGTATATATGTGTAGGTATGAGGTGTGTGTGTGTGGGGGGGTAAGAAATACAAAATAGGTTTTCTTATGTCCTTTTCAAATATCCTTAGTGCTACCCATCTGCCATTTCCTCCTTTGCCTTCCTACCCTACCATCTTTCTACCCACCTAAACTTCCCTCCCCATTATTTCAGTTTTCCCCTTGATATCATTTGCATTCTACTATCTCCTTGTCCTGATTAGTTGTTTTTGTTTTTATTTTATTTTTCCAACTTGACACAAGCTAAAGTTATCTGGGAAGAGGAATCTCAATTGAGAAAATGCTTTCATCAGATTGGCCTGCCAGCAAGTTTGTAGAACAGGTCCAGCTCACTAGGGGCATGTCACCAATGGTTAGGTGGTTCTTAGTGGTATAAGAAAACAGGCTGAGAAAATCACTGGAACTAAGTCAGTGAGTAGCACTGATTTGTGATTCCTTGGTCACTTTATGCTTCCAGGTTCCTGCCTTGAGTTCCAGCCCTGGCTTCCCTCAGTGATGAGCTGAAACTGTAAGCCAAAATAGACACCTTCCTTCTCAAGGTTTTTGGTTACAGTGTTCCTTACAGAAACAGAAACCAAAATAGGATACCTCCTCCCTTAAGATCTTTCTTCCTCATTCCTGACAATAGCCCCTTTCTAGCTTCCTGGATTCCATTGACACTTCAAATTAAACACACAAATCTAAAGATTTGATGTTAGGAGCCACATTTGAGTGGGACAAACACTTACATTTGTCTTTTTGAGATTGGGTTATTTTCACTCAGAATGATATTTTCTAGGTGACAATTTTCCTGAAAAATTCTATCACTTCATGTTTCTTTGCAGCTGAGTAAAATTCCTTTGTGTATAGCTGGCACATTTCCATTGTGCATTATAATTGATCTTGGTAACAGCATACTCATTCTGTTCTCATCTTGCTGTAAGATTGGGTTGTTTTTTGCGTGTAGACTGACCCACCAGTCCTTCCTGATCCTCACATTTCCTTCCCAGTACACATTTTCTTTTTCCCTAAACTATATCCTTTACTAACAAACTCCCTCAAGTTTACTTTTCTGAGGATGACTTTATTGTGCTCATCTCAAATTATTATCTCAAATTATTGTCTCATTAAATATAGTTGTTTTGCTCTTAGTACCCTAAGTATGTTGTTTTAATTTCCTATGGCTTCTATTACTGCAACTAGAAGTTACCATAACTGTCTTTCTTGGTAATCTGCCCTTTCTCTCTGGTTGATAAAAGTGATATTAAATATCTTTGTATAACTTTACCATACGTATTTGATAATTCTCAACCACTCAGTTTTAAGTACTATCCCTATTCCCTTCCTTCTCCTCTTCTTGCCTCTCTTCTGGGATTAGACTATATAGTTGTGAGGTCTTCTGTTGTGTCTTCCATGTCTCTGAACCTCCTGAGACACTGTCTACTTCCTTTACATTAAATTTACCCATGGTAGACCTCTTTACTCTATCATCCCATTTTCTCTTCTTAACACCTTACTATTATTCTCTTTGCTATTTATGCACAATCTACCAAGCTCTCACACTCCACTTCTTCTCCCTCTCCATTGCCTCCACTCAGCTTACCTTAATCTCCCTTTAATTGTATCTTTCAAAGCATTTTCTGTCCTTTATGAAATAAAATGGTACAGAGCAAAAAAGACTGCACTTGGAGCTCTGAGGACTCAAGTCTAAGTCTGGACTCTACCCTTAGCATCTCTGTGTCCATGGGAAGTCCTGAACCTCTGGATTCTCTGTTACAGTCTCTTGATAACCAGGTGTTATAAAGACTAGATATGATGGGGGTAATAGTGTCAGCAATTGTGCAATGCTGGCTCTGACGTTAGTTTCTCATGGTTCCTAATTACATATAACCTTTAGCTTTCATGCCTGAGAATGGAAGCATTTGTGTAGGAGATTCAGGATGAGAGAGCTAGATACCAATGTTATGGCTTACAAATGTAGCAATAATGTAGATCCTAGGGTAGGAAGCCTCTAACTGGTGCACAATCTTCTTTTAGTATCATTTCTATTGCTGTAACAGAATGTGTGGACTAGAAGCAATTTAGGGGATAAAGGGTTATTTTGTTTACAGTGCCAGGTTACAGTCTATCACTGTGGGTAAACCAGGACCAGGAACTTGAAGCAGGTGGTCATCAGATATAAAGTCAAGAGCAGGAAATAAGTGAAAGTGTTTATGTTTAGTGCTAAGTTAGGTTTCCATGTTTTTATATAGTACAGGACCTCAAGCTGGGCAATAGTGCTGCCCGCTTTGCGGCTGGGTCTTCCTGTTGCAGAATATTTGTTTAATTATGCAAATATGTGTTTCAAATATTTAGCTATTTAAAGATGTGTTGCATATGTAAACGTATGTTGCATTTGTTTAATTATATAAAGATATGTTGCTGTTTTACCTTGCTTGCATAAGGCACCTGATTGGCCTAATAAAATGCTAAACAGCCAATAATGAGGGAAGAGGCATGGTTGGGACTTCTGGGTGGGAAGAGTAAGTAGGAGGAGAAATTCAGGCTCAACAACAGAAGGAAAAGGAAGAAAGAAAAAGAGATGCCAGGAGCCAGCCAGCTAGACACAGAGGAAACAGGAAGGTTGAACATACAGAATGAAAGGTAAAAATTCCCAAGACAAAATGTTTATGAATAGAAACAGGTTAAATTAAACTCAAAGAGCTAGTGGGACAAGCCTAAGCTAAGTCTGAGCATTCATACTTAATAAGAAGTTTCTATGTCTTTATTTGGGAGCTCATTGGTGGCCAAAAGACAATGCCAACTACATATTCAAATATCATTTAAGGCATTCATGATGGTCTTGCACAGACATGCGTGGAAGCCAGTCTGATATAAATCATCTGTCAGGTAATTTTATGTTGTGTCAAGTTGACAATTAAAACTAATTATCACAAACCAATTCTGTGCTTCTTATCTGAGATCACTCTATAGTACAGTTCTGGCATGGGATGGTGTACTTTCTTTAGGTGACTATGGTTAGGAGGCCTCCCTCTATCTCCTGGGCTATCTATCCACTTAACCTTGCCTGGTTGGGGATAGCTAGCCAGCCCGGTTGCCATTTGTTCTGAGTCCTAGGTGATGATATGAGCAGTAGCCCTCAAGCATGTTGACTGTCTTTAAAGGGTTATTTGGCAATGTGGACACATGTGTTCCTTACCTCAGGCACAAGGAACATAAAGGATGTGACCCTTGCAAGTAGGTGTGTAGAGGGGGATGTGTTACAATTCATTGTTCTTCCAAAACAGCAGAAAATAGGATCCACCAAAGCCACAGTTATTACCAGGTTAAAAACCACCAACCGAACAAAAACATCTGGAACTTTTAAATTGGATTTGAAAGCCGTAATGTAGCTATGGGATAGATCTGGGTTATAATCATATGAATATCAAAGAGCATTGGAGAAGTTAAGGATTTGTCAGAAGATGCTTTAGTGTGAGGAGGTACTGAAGAATGAATCTACCTTTTCTGAATCCCTCTTCTCTTCCTCCCTCCATAGTCTTCAGAGTTTGATCCAGCCAATACTTGGCTTCTCTCAGTCACTTGGATGAAGGCATCTTTAGGAAAACATTGCTAGGGGTTGCTGCCAATGCATAAGTAATTTCAAGGGCAGACCTGACCTTCACACTGTGATGGTACCACATGACATAGTTGAAGCAGCTTAGAAAGGTCTTGTGGGAAATGGATTTTCATTATTTGTTCCACTAAGGAATCTTGTGCTCAGTGTGCATAGGCATTTGGGCATTTGGGAGGAAGCTTCCTTCATGCTCAGGAGCTGCATGTGCCTCAGGATAGCTGTAAAGAAAATTGTAAATGTGTTCAAAGTGTTATTATTGTGTATTATTTTAGGGTAATATTCTTTTGATGACAAAGTTGTGCTTCAATGTCACAAGGTTGGGCCCTCCTGCCTCAAGGGAAAACACTATTCAGGTTTCATCTACTGTACCAGGTCATTGTGGCATGGTCCTCCATCATTCTGGTTAGTCATTAACTCTGGGCTTTAAGGCTCTCTAGTATTTGTAATCAATAGATGCTATAATTCCCATTCATTAGTAATTCCTTGCTTATCTAATTAATCAAAATTAGTGTGTTTTAATTTGGAAGAAAGCATGCACCACTCTGCTCCATGTAGGAGTGCTGTCATCAGGCTCATGGCTGATTGCTCTGGGTCAGTATACTTCTGCAGCAGCAGGCAGAGACCAGTAACCCTCCTAAGGTCCTTTCTTCCCATATCCCAGGCAGCATGGCTGACCTGTGAACTGAGCCAGAGAGAAAGGGGTTGGGGATGACTGGGCAGTGTAGTAGAAAGAGGTATAGAACCTATAAAGGCCTTTTAATTTTTCCTTTCTTTTTCATTTTATTTTTACATTAGGAATTATTAGCAGAGAGAATGCAGAAGACCTTTTGGAGAATATGACAGAGGGAGCATTTCTGGTCCGGGTCAGTGAGAAGATCTGGGGTTATACCCTGTCCTATCGCCTGCAGAGAGGCTTCAAGCACTTCCTTGTGGATGCCTCTGGGGACTTCTACAGTTTTCTGGGAGTGGACCCCAATCGCCATGCCACCCTCACGGATCTCATTGATTTCCACAAGGTATACCTCTTTGAAGTGTTATTAGGGTATGGGATTGCCAGAATCTGACTGAAGAGAGAATGGAGTAAGCACAGCAGGTGCAGGCTACACGTGTAAGGGTCTTAGGCCTATGGCACATTCAGGTAGAAGAGACTAGAGGTTGTCCAGGGCAGGTTATGGGGTTCATTGTCTCCCCTCTGCCTCACGCCTCATGCTTTGGCCTCCTGTGCATCATTAAGCCTGCTTCCAGGCCTCTCTCCTTTGAGTGTCTGCTGTCTCACTTCTCGGAACAGTTGCTACCCAGAATTCTGGCAGCTTTGAAGCTAGATAGAGTGCAGCAAGCATCCATGTGGCTATAGCAGCAACTTCTCTCCACAACAGAGTCACCACTTTTCTTGTCTGAATTTGCCTTTCCACTTGGGACATGGGTGATCTTGTCCAGGTTACTTAGTCTTACCGAGCTTCCATGTCCTCTGTTTTTGTTGCCATTACAATAGAGCAAAACATATTGAAAAATTTAATTTGTAATTTTTAGTTTTGGAATCTGAGAAGTCCAAGGTGGAGGGACTGTCCCTCAAGGAGGATGACAATTAAGGAGGTTTTCTTGCTGCATCATCTCCTGGCAGACTGTGGAAGATCGAAAGAGGAGTGAGAGCAAGAAAATGGGCAACTACAAGAGGGGTTCAAATATGGAACTATGGTTATGCTCAGTGGGTAGCGTGCTTGCTCTGTGAACAGGAGACCTGAGCTTAGATCCCCAATACCCATATATCTGCACCCCAGTTCTAGAGTGAGAGTGACATGGCAGATCCTGAGGGATCATCAACCAGCCAGTGTAGCCAAAATGGCAAGTTCCAGGCTCAGAGGAGAGGTTCTGTCTCAAAATTAAGTTGGAGAGTGACCTTTGGCCTCCATACTCTCCTAGTGCACAGGCAAGATGACACTCACATGCACATGCAGACACATGCATCTCTCTCTCTCTGACACACACACACACACACACACACACACACACACGTATAAGGGAAAACTCATAACAAGGAATAATCATTTTGATCTATTTGTGGAGGCAGAGCCCTTTGACATGATTCTGGGTCCTATCCCAGACATTGTAGTTATGTGTGGAACACATGCTTTTGGAGAGTACATTCGAAGCATAGAGTCAAGCATATGAGTACACACACATAGTGCTTATTTGAGGTGTTGTGATCTTTAAACAAGACTGTATCCATAACTGTACCCTGTGACCACCCACTGAGTATGGAGATCCTGAGTCCAGGACTCTGTCATTTTTCCTATCACTGACCCACATCGGGAAAGATGCTGTCTTGTGAATGTCTCATATTTATCATAGTGGGAAGCAGCTTTTGGGTTAATGCAGTTGTTTGCAGCTGTCATAACTGCAAGAACAGTTGTACCTTATCAACAAGAAGGGAAGGTTTGAGGGATTCTGGGATAAAGTTATGAGAATTTTACATCTAACAGCTACTTGAGTTTCACAGATGTAGAAGGCATCACAGAATTGCTTTCACTGAGATTTTTCTATAATAGCATTTCTTGGATTGTATATTGCTTTTTAAAAATTCTATCCATCCACAAAAGACCCAGGCCTTGAGAGATACCTCCTCACCTGGCCTTATGATAAAAGACATAAAAAAATTATCTGCCTAGCTAGGTGTGTTTAGAAACACCTGTAATCTCAGCACTGTTGATGCTGAGGCAGGAGAATCACAAGTTCAAGGGCAGCTTAGGTTATAACAACAAAACCCTCAACCAACTGCAGCAGCAGCGACAACAACAATACTATATACCAAACACACACACACACACACACACACACACACACACACACATACACATACACACACACCCCAGGGGGGGGGAGAGAGAGAGCTATTCATTTTGTTACTTGGGCTCAGAGTACTACTGTAGAACTAGACTTAGTCAGGGTGAATTTTTACTTGTGTTGTGAAGGGCCTTATAACTGCCAGAAGTAGGAGGAAGGGAATGTGTGGATTCTGGTAGTATTGTTCTGGGTCAAACATACATGCCCTCATAATCACTGTGTCCCCTGTTATAGAGGCACCTTAGCCCTCCTCACAGTCCAGGAAACCAAGACTGGAATGGCCAAGGCACTTGGCTAAGTTCTCATGCTGGTACCAGCTGCAGTCAAGAGTTAAACCTCTGGCTGTCTTTCTCTCCAGCTTGTGCTTTCCACTGAGCCCTTGTGGATTTTTTTCCTACTCAAAATAAGCTACTTCACTAGCTATGGCTCCCCATCTCCACCAGTGATTCAATCAAAGTGTCAGTGCCCAGCTCTCAGGGCAGCTTCTGCACAGTAAGACCAGACCAGATGTCTTGGAAGGGCTTTATTCATTCTGAATTTACATTCTGAAGGTCAACATTTTTACTTCTAGCCCTACACAAAGATATAATCTATGCCCACATGGAGGTCTGGTGGTCAGTTTTGATAAATTAAATTTTAATTACTGTTAGTTTGTGATTACATTAATACATCAGCCTCATTTACTTCCAGCCCCCAATTCCATCTTCTGAATGAATGAACTAGTGTGTCATGTGTTATTTTCTGGGAAGTAATAGCAAAACTTATGCAATAAGAAAATGCATAGTTTTGTGGTTTGTTTTGAAACAGGGTTTCTCTGTGTAACAGCCCTACCTGTCCTAGAACTCACTTTGTAGACCAGGGTGGCCTCAAACTCACAGAGATCCATCTGCTTCTGCCGCATGAGTGCTATACTACCACACCTGCCTTGTAGTTTTGTGAGTTTTACAGCATATAACTCAACAATTTAACCTTCAACCCCATACTCAATAAATTGTAGAAGGTAGTGTTTAAAGACATGGTTCCTGGCACCAGAATGTCAAGTTCAAATCTCAATTTTTGTATTATACATGGCTTTGGGTTACTACTCAGGCTTTTGTGGCACAGTTTCCTCTTCAATGAGGTGTCACTGTGTAACATGATGAAAAATATAACATCATCAATAAGTGCTGTCTGTTATTGAAATGAAGGTCAGATATTAAATTACTTGCCTAGCACCACATTGATCCCCAGCACCACATAGATGGGGTGAATAGTGTATATGTGAGACTGTGATCTCAGCACTCAAGAGTCAGAGAAAGGAGGATAAAATGTTCAAAGTCATCTTCACCTACATAGTGAGCTTAAGGCTAGCCTGTGACTCATATGAACTTGTCTCAAAACTCTGTCTGGCAGATTTTCCCACAGATTAGTATATGTAGGAGAACTTGTTAATTCTCCGTGGACTCCCTGGTATGGGTGTAGAGTACAGATTAATTACTCATTCTCCTCTTGTGCCCATCTCTCCACCTTCCAGTTTCATGGTCATGAGTAGTGTTTCAGAGACTTCTGTACTATGTATCTGTCACTTTGTCACTATGGATACATGTGCAGCATTTTTCAGGATCAATTCCTTGAAATGAAATTTCTGAAAAGTATGCACATTTTAATTACAGAAGACCTGCCAGATTGCCATCCAAAAACATGGCACCAATTCATGTTCCTGCTAGAACTATATGAGGCTGTTTCTTGCATCAGACAGGCAGACACTATAGCTCACTATTATCTAGCTTACATTTCTCTCTTTGGCCACTGATGCTGAGGTGTCTTTTCATATACTTAATGGCTACTTCCAGCTAGTCACTTGTAAATTGTCTTTTCTTATTCACAGTCCATTTTCTATTTTTAGGTATCTTTTCCTTGATATTACAATTTCTGTATCTACCAAATTTCTCTCTAGTTACATCTAATCTGCTGAAAATATTTTTAATTTAAACAGCCATGCTTTTCAATTGCATGCTCATTTTTTCTTATAACAACCCACTCTTGTTTCATGGGTGACTTAGCCCGTTGAGAAACATAATGTAGATCTCTTAAAGCTTCCTTCTGTTTCCTTTATAAACTGATTTCTTAGAAATCAGTTGAACTTTGAGTTTGGTATTTTTCTGTTATAGTTGAAGTGGTCCTTAAATACCTCAAGAATGAGACAGCCTTCCAACTTTCAATCTCAAATTTATCAGTGAGTAGACAATTTCTGCTTCCCAAATCCAGTGTCTTCTGCTGTAGGCTTGGGGCCAACAATACGGGAATGTCTGTACTTTGGGGCTCCTCAGTTTCACCAAAAACATGGGCAAACATTATTGGAGTTATGTCCCCAATCTGTTCACAGCTTGCACTTCTCAGACAATCATTTGTTTTTCACTATTATTTTACAACTTTACTTGTTGGTGGCCTTTCTTCCTATTTTCTTATACAGAACTGATACATTTCTTCTTAGAAGATTACTCCTTTCATTTCTGGAAGGTTGAGGGGAGGTAGATGCATGGCCTTAGTCTTTCTGTCTCCAGTTCTCTACCTGATTCCCCACGAGTATTTATATCTCCTCTTGATCATAATTGGATTTCCTTTCTTCTTTTTCCCTTTAGGAGGAAATAATCACTGTTTCAGGGGGAGAGTTGCTTCAGGAACCCTGTGGACAGAGGGATAGCCCACCAGACTATCACCTGTTGTTTGAATGATGTTTTTCCTCCTCTATGGACTCCTTTGAATATCCTGATTTTGAATTGAATTTAAGCATATCCCAACTCAAAGCCTCATGGTCTTCTAGAAGATCCACCGTCCATCAGATGAACAATGGTACCAGTGAGTTTCCAGAATGTGAACTACAAAATGTGACTACATTTGTTTAACTGGTCCCATCCCAGAGCTCAAGACATAAACCCTAAATAACAAATGTTCCTGGAGGCCTGACTGTCTAGCCGAACTCCTAGAGTGAATGGATCATGTTTTAGTATCCCAAAGCAATTCCAGTGCCGAACCTTCTATTTAATATAGAGTCAATACCCAATAAGTGTTTGTTGAATAAATGCCCTTGTGAAAAAACTCCCAACACCAATGTGCAATGGTTTCTAGCAAATTATTTTCTAAGCTATGTCATAAAGTCACAGAGATCACAAGCTTGCTTGTGACTAACCTACATGGTAGACACAGATATTGTGTCTTTCCTAGTGTTCATGATCTTGCTGATACCGTCATGGAAATTACTTAAGGTTTCTAAGCCCTGCTTTCAGAACAGGAGACTGACTATGCATTCTTCCTTGTTTAACCACTTCTACATCATCTCATATCTTGCCTTCTGTTTTGCAATATTGAGGTAATAGTGTCATGCAAATATGCATAAGATCTGGGATGGATTATAAGTCCAAGGATGGGTTTTAGATACTTGATGAGACATTTGCTATCTAGGATGCTCTCACTTAAAGGCTTAGCTCTGTTTTCACTTTAATTCTTCTGTCTTCTTAGTCTGAACATGTTCTTCATATTAATGAGAGCAAGATTCCAATAAATCAGTAACTCGAGGATGGTATCTAATTTGAGCATAATTAAATTATGTTGTTCCCTTCTGGCCACACACAATGAGACAGCAGGTGTGACAGCAGGATTGCAGGTTCTGAAATCTGGAAGACTTAGGCTCCAATCCACACTCTAAAACTTGCTGATACCATGATCCTTGCAGCAGTGGGTGTGGATTGCAGCAAAAGGCTGGGAAGACACCAAGGAATCATCTACCTGCCTTGAGAGTTGTGTCAAGTATCTCTTATTCTCCACTTTATCTCTTGGCTCCTCTGTTTCTGTCATCCTTGGCCATCACCCACACCCATGGCTATCATTGCAGCCAGTCCCTTGCGACTGACTTTGCTTTTGTTCATTCACTGTGTTCTTCAGTCTCAAGTGTACCTATGCCAATGACAACTTGTCACTCATGGATTTAAGGGGGCATTTATCAATTTATCTTTTAAACAGTTTTTCTTTATTATTGAGAATTTCATACATCTATACAATTAAAAAATGACAATATTTACTGTCCCTTCTTCCCCCATTTATCACAGTATGCTCCCAATGTCATGTATTAATAAAAAAACTCACTAAATCCCATTAGTACTGCCCACATGTGCATGGGTGTGGCCTTTCATCACACCATGGAATTCTTACTAGTGCCACATCTTCAAAGAAGAATGACATTTCTGCCCAAGCGATTATCAACTACTAATACTTCAGTAAAGGCTAGGGCTAGAAGGCATCTTTTATAGTTTCTTCTCTTAGAATCTGAACAAGATTTACATGTAGTATCTGGTATTCTTTTAAGTCTCAGATAACATCCTTATTCCTTTACTCAGCTCTTGATTTAGTGTATAAATTGGGCAGTTCTGCAAAATATCCCACGTTCTGGACTCATTGTTTTCTACTGTTATTTTTGTATTTGCTCTATTTCATATTTATTTGGCTTGATGAGATTGAGCCTGAAATTTTGTATAAGAAAATATTTTTAGTACATAACATCACAAAGCTCTTTAAGAGATATTGATCCAAATTTTCTAGGCTTCTTCGTCAGTGGATTCAGAATGTCTCAGTCTAATTACTCTAGTTGTCTTTTCACCCACTCCATTTTTTGTGATAGGATCTTATATAATGCACCATGACCCTAAACTCACTGTGTTGAACTTCTGATCTTCCTGTCTCCACCTCCCATGTTCTGGGACTATAAGTGTTACCACTGTGCTTGGGTCTTTCTCTCTTTTACTACCTCTCCCTTTTAGTAAAACAAACAAACAAACAAACAAAGGTTACCATTTATTTACACCCCCCCCCCATTGCTTCAGTGAGCCTTGAGATAATGCTCATTTTGGTCAATCACGTCTTCTTCCTTCATCCTCCTAAAGGGACTGTTCTGAAAGCCAGCTTTTGATGTGGTCTCTTAGAAGGCAATCATGCATGATGGAGTAGCCAGGTACACCTACATCCCTGTTGTCACTCATTCTCTGCCTCTTAACTCTCGGGAATATTCTTCTGGGATAGCATCCCTGAGCCAAGTAGCTATTGTGCTTAGTCTTTGCCTTCTGGGAACCCAAGCTAAGTATCTACCATCCAACACATGTATTTTTACTGTTTGTATCTTGAGTTAGTGTATTACCAGGTAGCTCAAGTGGCTTGGAAGTTATTATGTATCTCAGGTCTGGTCCTGAATTCATGATCTTCCTGAGTTAGCCTCCTTAGTGCTGGGATGGCATGTATGACAGCACAATTGGCCCCAATATGTTAAGTAATAACGATTTTATGAATTAGTTTCACAGTTTCCCGCCAGTCAGCCTGCACCTGTGCATGAATGAAAGAAATGAAGTGATGGTGGAGGGACTCGGCTTTCTGAACTCTATGGTACTCTCAAACCATAGCCAAGTTCTTTCCAAATTATGTTATTTCTACCAGCATGCAGAAGACCCACTTTTGTTCTGATTTTGCTATGTACCAACATGTTAAGTTATGCAGGTCACCAAATCTCACTAAACCTCTGTATAACTGAGAGGAGGATTTTTTGTGAGGTCATCATTAGTTTCTTCTGGCTGATCAATTAAGGGACAAATAGGGCATCTCTGTCCAAATGAAAGATCTTGCTGCTCACAACCACACAGTGGCAGGTTTCTGCCAGGCAGTGCTGTGTCAAGGGATTCCTCAAGATGATTTCCCACACACTGGAAGAAAGTTCCAACAGCAGCTTTGAAAGGAGTCCAGGATGGGTTGAAAACCTGACATCTTGGCTGTGGTTCCTGTCGACTGCTAATTAATATGTGAGAGATAAGAGCTGAATTTTCCATCCCTAACACATTTATTTCATTTTATTTGGGGTCTGCACTTTCTGCACGTCTCATATATTTTAGGTTTTACCTGGCTTTCAAATAAATTCCTTGTAAGTTGTCCTGCAAATGAAATTACTGTCTGGAAAACTGCAATTTCATCTTGAGAGTTTTATTATGCTAATAAATGTCAGAATTCTCAAATAAAGGAATGGCCTCCCTTCTTTTTCCTCCGTGCCTTACAAATATAATGAAAAACAGTCAGCTCCAAGACTCAGCAGAAGGAAAATTTACAATCTATAACTAGAAATAGAAGCTGTAAAAAACAATATGCATCTTAATGGAAGATAAATTTCATGGAATTAAAGGGCAAATTGGGGTACAGATTCTTGGAGATTCCTGTGTGACAGGTATTCTTAGGGGATATTTAAGGGTTCATGTGCTAGGGGCGAGGGAGAGTGTAGGTCTTCAGAAGATATGTGGTGGTGATAACCTGGGCCCTGGGGTACTTTGTACTCCTCTTTCCACTTGAACCTTTCCTTTATTTCAAGACTCACATGTGCTCTTGGGTGAGTTTTTCTATTTTCTCTACTATTTTGGTAAATATATTGCTGGCTTCAGAAGATGGGTATGATAACAACAATTCTTGTTTTCAGTGATGTATGTATGCTTGAGTGAGTGTGCATGAGGGAGATAATGTGTGTGTGGGGGGGAAACTGAGGCACAGAGAGGTTCAGATTTCCTCAGGTCACTTCTCTGTCCAGAGACAGTACATAGGTTGATCACTGTCTGGCCTCTGGGTGTCTGTAGACTTTACATCAGTGCTTATCAAAGTAGAACATGTGGTTGGTACCACACTGATTCTTCCTTGCGTGTTTCTTACAGGTGCTGCATGGTTGGTGGACTGAGCACTGAACTTTGAGAAATCAGTCATCTAAGGGATGAATTGGGGCCTAAGCATGCAGCTCAGTTTATAGAATGCTTGTTGAGCATGCATAAAGTCCTAGTCGTAATTCTCAGTACCATTTAAATCAAACATGGCAGTGTACACCTATAATCTCACCCATTGGGAGGATTAGAAGTTCAAGGCCAGCCTCAGTAATATAGAAGATGCAAGGCCAACCTAGACTATATGAGACTCTGTCTCCAAAAATAAAATAAAAAATATAAAGCAAGAGGTAGATAATTACAACTGCAAACCAGACTTGACCTTTTGCAGGGGTTTCCTCAGGATGTGAGATAAGGGTGGCTTTTGTATGCTTAAATAGTTGGAAAGAATTAAAATGAAGAATATTTTATGGCCTGTGAAAATTACATTAAACTCAAATTTCAATGTTCATGTATAAAGATTTATTGTCATATAGGCACGCTCACCTGTTTATATAGTATTTTTGGCTGCTTATGAAGTACAAGGCTAAGATGTTTGTTATCTGGCCCTTTTAAGAAAAAGTTTGCTGACACTTGCTTTAAATTATGGTGCATATGTTATGAATCATTTTGCTTGCTTTCTCTGCTTCATTGAGAGCCACTCTTAGTGTTTAAGTCAACTTTCCATAACTGTGCTAGAATAGCCCAGAGAGACAATGTAAGAGGAAGAAAGTGTTTTGGATCCTGCCTTCAGATCATGGTCACGTAGACCCGTTGCTTTGGGCCTGAGTGGCACAGTACAGAATGGCAGGGAGAATGTGACAGAGGAGGTTTAATTCATGGCAGCCAGGAAACAAGGAGAAAGACAAGAGTGGCTAGGATACCAGTTACCTGCCCCCTTCCCAAAAGGCAAACCTGAAATTACCTAACTTCCTTCCACTAGGCTCCATCTCTTAAAGGATTTAACTCCTTCCTTTAGTGCTACTACAGACTAGGGGCCAAGTCTTTAATACACAGGCCGCTGGGAGACTCTTCCAAACCACAGAGCTTAGGAAAGATTCTTACACCACAGTATATGCTTCAGAGAAACCTAAGTAAATGCATTAAATTTTATAATAATCTTTCCATCTTAATTTTGGATTATAGTTCATTTCTAGTATTCACAAAAGGGATTATTTTTCTTGTTGTCTAGGGATTCTAATCAAATGTAAGTAAACAGTGTCATATTTGTATAGACACTTTACTTAGTTATATGATCCTTTAGGACACAGGTAACTGCTTTGTATGTTTTGTCCTCTAATCTGTGAGGTTCTGGAGAATCAGGAAGCGTCATGTGGGTCTGTGTATTTTAGGATATCTGGAACAGTCAGTGTAGAATTATATTTTTTTTAATGGACTAAAGACAACAGATTTCAGAGACCTATTTTAAGCATTAGAGGACATGTATGAAAGAAACCCTCAGGTTGGTAATGCTTGCTGCTCTGGGATAGAATCCTAAAGTTACGGCTTCATACCAGTGGGACAAACAAGCAAGCAAACAGATGAGATGAGAGTCAAAAGCAGCATTGTTAACAAGTTGAGATGGGGAAACTGAGTTTGAAACAGGAATCATATCCCAAAAGTAAGGCCTGTGAAGCTGTAGCACGCAGTAGGAACCAGAGCCCATGCTAACCAGCTCATTCACACCCATGTTTCCCACAGTACTTCAGACTAGTCAACAGTAGCACCACATGGCTTTCTAAATAATTGAGGCAAAATGTGTTTAGTATTTACCACTTACGGCATCCCCCATGTGTATGTAGAGGTCAGAGCAGAACATTGGGTATCTTTCTCTATGGCTGCCTGTTTTATTGTCTTGATTTAAGGTCCATCATTGAACCAGAAACTTACCATTTGACTAGGTTGGCTGGCCATTGAACTCTCAGGGTTCACCTGTCTCCAGCCCCCAATGTTGGGGTTACAAACACATGCTTGACTTTTTAGGTAGATGCTAGGGATTTATACTCAGATCCTTATCCTTGCAAGGAAGCAATTTCTCTCACTGAGTCACATCCCAGGTCTTGTCATTTAAACTATTTTAGTGGCATTAAGTGCATTCACATTGTGTGTTGATACTGTATGTCCTAGAATTGTATTCACTTTGCAAAATTGAAAATCTGTACATATTAAACAATGACCCTCCCTCTCACCTCCCCCAGCCCTTGGCACCTTCCAGTCTACTTCTTGTCTTTACAATCTTTACTTGTGATTATAAGTGGAATCATGCAGTGTTTGTATTCTCCTAAGTGATTTCACTTAGTATCACACCTTCAAGGTTCATTCATGTTGTAGATGTATCAGAATGTCTGCTTTAGCTATACAATAACCCATCTGATGCATACAGCTTATTTTATTCACCCATTAGTCTGTTGATGGTCATTTGGGCTGCTTACATAATTGGGTTACTGTGTATAATGCTAATTTGAACATGGGTATGGATCTTTTGACACTTGTCATAATAATTCTTTAAGTTTTTTCTCATACAATGTATTTGGATCATATTATCTCCCCTTTCCCAGCTTTTCCTATAGCTTCCCTACCCCTCTATTCACCCAACTTCATATTTTTTTGTCCTTCCCTTTTCTCTCTCTAGAAAAACAAAAACACAAAAAATAAATATTTAAACACACACACACACACACAAATCAATAAGACAAAACAAAACAAGAACATGCAACAACAAACATGCAGTCTTTTCCTGGGCATGGACCTACCCTACAGTCTGGTTGATATGCAGTGACACTTTATAGGAGAAAACTGATTTCCCTTTGCCAGTCCATACCAGTTTGGAGTAGCTTCTTGGATAGAGGTGGGGCTTTTTGTTCACTTGCCCTTCTCAGGGCTGGGATTTTTGTCTCGACATGATTATTCTAACACATCCACAGTACACAGATTCTGGCTATTTTACACTGAGCACATTTTAACTTCAGCTCCCCAGTCTCAGGGAGTGTACTTTCCCAAGTTTTCTCTCTCAGTAGCCTCATGACACCTCTGTTAAGTGACCCTTCTTGCTTCAGGGTAAGTCAGCTTGACTTGAGCTATATATTTGAAGATGGACTTTTCTGTTCTGCCTGGTCCTATAGCCCCCTAGTCCCAAATAAACACACAGAGGCTTATATTAATTACAAACTGTTTGGCTGATGGCTCAGGCTTCTTATTTGGTTAGCTCTCTCTTAATTATTAACTCATTTCTATTAATCCATGTGTTTCCACATGGCCGTGCCTTTCTGGTGAAGCCCCAGCCTTTTTCTTCCTCAGCAGCTACACATAGCATCTCTCCCACAGTCCTTTCTCTGCCTTTCTCTTTCCAGCATTCTCCTAGTCTGGTAACCCTGCCTATACTTCCTGCCTGCTACTGGCCAATCAGCATTTATTCACCAACCAAATAAGAAAAAATGTATATTTACAGCATAAAGAAGGACATCTCCCACCATATATAAATGCTCCCGGTAGTCTTGAGCTGATGGGACATAGAGATGACTTTGTGAAGCCGTCTATGTTAGATACTAAGGCTCAGTGTCTTGGTTTACAGTTTCCCAGTGACTGTATTAGTTAACTTTTCTTTGCTGTAATAAAACATCCTGACCAAGGCAGTTTATAGAGGGGAAGGATTTACTCAGCTTATGGTTCCAGAGGGTTCATGAGAGTCCATCACTAACATGGCAGGGAAGCATTACCATAAGCATCAGGCATGGTGGCAGGAACAACTGGTACTTCACATTTTGAACCACAAACAGAAAATAGAGTAGAGAGACCTGCAAATGGTCTTTAAGTTCTCAAAACCTATCTCCAGTGACATACATCCTCCAGCAAGGCCACACTTCCTAAGCATCTCCAAACAGTGTTAGGAACCTGGAGTATTTAGATGCCTGAGATTGTGGAGGACATCTCAATCAAACTACCACACTTACCATTTTTCATATATTTGGAAGCCACTCAAGTATTTTCTTTTGAGAAACACTGGCTCAGATCATTTGTTCATTCAACAAATCAGATTATTTACTTTTTTTTGTTGCTGTGTGCTTTTTCTATTCTAGATATTTACCCCATTGGTGACTTGATTGCTATTTTCATTTTTCATTCTGATTGTTGTCTCTTCATCATCCTGGTGGCTCTGTTTGCCCAAGAAGCTTCTCAGTTTGACATAATCCTGCTTATATAGCTTTGCTTTTGTTACCTAAGCTATTGATACTGACAAATCATTGCTTACATTGAAATCCTGAAATGTTAGAAGAACATCTGCTCTGTTTTGTAACGCTAAGGATTATGGAGGCTGCATACTGTATAGGGATTTCCTAGCTTGCTGCATCCCAAGTACAATCCCCAGTACTATAAGAGGGAAAAGATGGGGAGGTATTTTTCCACCAACTGTAAGGGTTCCTCCTACTCTACACCCTTTCAACATCTCTGATTTTTCACTTTGGGGAGAGTAACCATTATAATCATATCTCACTGGTCATGATTTTGATTTGCATTTCCATGGTGATTACATAGGTGCATTGTTTTCAAATCCTTATTTCTACTGGCTGGTGGCATTTGCACAGAACTACACTAATTCTTTGGGATAATTAAACTCCTTTGTCTGTTTTCATTTTCTGAGGGTTTATGGTAAGCAAGGCACTTATGTCAAGCACAACAAACAGAAGTATCAAATAATTCATAAGAGTAAGAACAATAGTATTCTAATAAATAACTAAATTCCCCAAACCAGCTGGAAGCTGGTAGCCCAGAGTAGCATAATATTTTCTGAATCAGAGCCCTTCCTGAATCTTCCCAACAAAATACTACTTTCTATTAACAATTTAGCAATTTAAGAGGCAAGGAGTCCCAGAGTGTGCTGGTCACCAGAAAAGTGATGGCTGCATTAGACCCTCTCTTAACTTTAAAGAACAGCTACAGACTCTATTGAGACAGACATGTAAAAACCCTCTTAGGAACACCATTACTTTTATTACATAGTATATACAGAGGGAGGAAAATTGCTATGAACATCATTCACCTGACACACATGTAAGAATAATAAGGCTCAGGCCTGAACTGTAGCACACCTCACCCTTATAGACAAAGCATCAGTATTCACAGGAAAGATTTATGTCCCCCATTAGGTAATTCAATTATTGCTTTAAAGGAGACACCATCTCTCCCAACAACTTTACAAGTCCCTGAACACCACTTTAACCAATTACACCCAAAAGAACAATGATTACTCAAAGTGGAGAAAAAGAGATGTATTGAGACTCATCAGCATTTTTTGCCGAATCTTTGTTACTTCTTCAGGTGGAGTCTTTCTGTCCGGCTGAATATGTGGTTTGTCTTCTAGAGACACCTGGGAATGGCTGGGGCGAAGCAGACCCAGGTGCTGAAGTGTTAACATTTGTTAGGGGCCTTGTAGGAAGGAAGAGGAAGCTAGCAAGCAAGTACATAAAAATAAACAAGTAAGTAAAAAGAGAGACTTGAGCTGGACTTGGTTGTCTCGGCCTGTAAGCCCATCTATTTCAGGGTTAAGATAGGAAGATTGCCTGGTCAAGCTCAGTCTGGCAACACAGGAAGAGCAAATGTAGCCTGATCAACTTGGCAAGGTACTGTTTCCAAAAAACAGATAAAGACCTGGGTTTGTAGTAGAGTGTTTTCCTGGTTCATGTGAAGGCCTGGGTTCACTATCCAGTACCACAAAATTAAAACAATAAGGGAGTCAATTGAAGAGTGCTCATTTCCAAAGGCGGAGTTTATGGAGCCATAGTAGAGAAGGTAGTGTCCTTGCTTAGAAGGTTCCAGCCTCACTCTCCTAGGTCAGAAAGACAAGATGGGAGGAGAGACATACTTACAATGGGCTACTTTTGAAGATAGGGGTGGTTTTAGGGGACAATACCAGTTTAAGGCAACTGTGGTGATTTGAACAATAATGGCCCCAATAGGTGCATGTGTTTGAATGCTTGGTCCCAGTTGGAACTATTTGGGAAGAATTAGGAACTGTAGTCTTGTTGGAGAAGGCATGTGCAGTATGAATTCTAATTGGTCTTAATAATAAAAACCTAAAGTCAGATATTAGGGAGTAAAAGCTGAAAGATCAGAAAAGCAGAACAGCCAGCCACTAGAGTTCTTATCTCTACGAAATCCTCATACTGAAAAGAGACTGAGCTTCTGTCTCCTCCCACCTATATTCCTCTCTTTGCTCAGCCACCTCACTTCCTGTCTGTCTCTACAGATTTCCAGACCTCTATGGTTAACAAGTGACTAGCTCTACCCTTGATCACCACAGATGTATCAACGGAAAAGGGCTTTGAGGTTTCAAAGCCTGTGCTAGGCATGTTCTCTCCCTCCCTCTCTTTCTTACACACACACACACACACACACACACACACACACACACACACACACACACACACACTTTCTCTGTCTCTGTCATTCTCTCTATGTCTGTTGCCTTTGGATCAGGGTATAAGCTCTTAACTACTACTCTAGCACCTTGCTTGCCTGTTTACTTGTCTGCCTCTAGGCTCCTCACCATATTGGTCATTGACTAACCCTCTGAAACTGGAAAGAAGCCTCCAGATATGTAATTTCTTCTATAAGTTGCCTTGGTCATGATTTCTCTTCACAGTAACAGAACAGGAGCCAAGACAGCAACCTTTCAGGAAGACAACTAGGGTACTAAACATATATGGACTCACCACTTCCCATTGCTAATCTTTGATGGAATTCTATCATCTATCTGTATTTAGAGTTATATCCCACTGGCTGAGACCCCACAAGATGGTCCCTCCTTTCAAATGCCAGTCACCAGCTACAGCCATGTTTCTGACTGGATATATATCAGTATTCTTACAGCTCCTCATCATGTTTGATTAGTTTTCTAGGACACCTAACAAAACTCAGAAACGGATCCACATACTCATTATGAAGAACACAGGTAAATATCCCCAAGAAGGAGGGGTTTTGTAGATAAGTTCCTGGGGAAGGCTACTCAGCTCCTTCCTAGATATCCTCTTTGGATGTTTGACTTTCCAAACATTGCTATATGTTTCTAAATCCAGAAATTCTCTTAAGCCTGCCCTTTTTGAGGGTTTTGTGGAAGTGCACTCTATCACTATTCTGTAAGTCCTTCCATATATTTGGAACGTGCTTTCCTTCCAGCTCCCAAGGCATCCTTTCTGGCTGTCTAGTCCTATATATCTTTCATGTACTTCTCTGCTTTTCTTTAAAGCCAGAAGACATATCTCAGTAACCAGGCTCAGGCTTTCAAACTTTGCTGTGGTGCTTTAGTGCCCTCACCACAGTGTAGACCTCCCTTTCCACCTGGATGAGAAAGACAACATAGCAGCAATCATTGAAGCCACAGCAGGTGCTCTGCCATTTTCTTTGGATGTGCTGCTTTTAACAAATTTCCCAAAACCCAGTTGTTCTCATTTTGGGGATAGTTTTTAACGAAGGGTTGACTCCACACATTCTCAACCTCTCCATTCTCCCATGGACTAGAGTCTCCATGTTTCAGAGTTCCCTAGCAACCTGCAACAACAAGAGACAGTATTCATCAGAACGAGAGGACTAAATTTCTCCCATTTTGCCATAAGATCTAGATTTCAGTTTTTTTTTAAGAGCAAATAAGTTTCAGTTTCTTAAACAATGAGCTATTAATGAAACAACATCCCTGACAGCAGGAATGAGACAGAGAGAGAGAGAGAGAGAGAGAGGGAGAGAGAGAGAGAGAGAGAGAGAGAGAGAGAGAGAGAGAGAGAGAGAGAGAGAGAATATAAATAAGGCTTGAATCAGCCTCACAGTAAGGAAGTGACCAAGACAGGACAGTTCCTGTAACCTCCTGAAACAATTTATGTCCAAAGATAAGAAACTAAAACCTCAGCCTATCAAAAATGTACTAACATAAGTGCTGCCTGCTTAGCCAATTGTGTTTGAGATGAGCTAACTCTTCCTGACATTCCCCTAACTGAGCTTAAAAGAGGCCTGTGTGCTCCTTTCAGTCCCGCCATTTTGCATAAATGGTTGACCCCGAAGGCTGGAATAAGCACTTTTGGTCTTTACATACTATTTGAGTCTGGGGTCTTCCTTTAGCGATTCTTGGACCCTTACAAGAAAAGGTTACAGTTGGAGACAGTATCCTGTGGATTCTTGCTTCATGGCCTCCCTTGAAGTTCTTTATCCTAATCTGTTCTTTGGGTCCAGGGCTGATAATTGGGGCTCTGCTGCTAGAGGAACATGTGCACTTTGGACAGCCCCTCCCCCCACCACCCTGTCCCTTAACTAGACAGCTCCATTCAGTTGTTGTATGGTTTCTGTAGAACTAGGCGTCATTCAAAATGGCGGCTGTCATTTCCTCACTGATCTGCACAGCAGATAAAATTAACAGGGTAATTCCTGTTATAAGAAGGGAGAGGTAACTTTTAACAGTGGTTGTGACTTTGGGATGCGTTTGACAAGCCTGAAGGTCAAAAGGGAAGGGGGAGAAAACCATCTAGAGTGGCAAAGGATCGACCTGCTTATGTCTGTCTAGTTAGCCACTTGAGAGTTACCTGCCAGACAGGAACAGGAAGATTTGGCATAATTCCAGCTGTGCTTCTATTAGATTAGAATAACTCAGGCATCCTTAAACACACCAGCAGCAGTGTTTTTATGGCACAAATGCTGGTGATGTCATTGACTGGGCACAGAACTCCCCTGTGAGCATAGGATGATGGTTAATCTTCATCATCACTTTGATTGGATTTAGAATCGCCATGGGAACACACCTCCTTTGGGTGTGTCCGTGGGAGTTTAAAGGTTTAACTGAGGAGAGAGCGAGCACACACCATCCCTTGGCTGTCCTTTCCTCCTCCCACCCCCAGGAATAACAAGAGTAAAAGGAGAAAGTGACCTGAGCATCAGCATTGATTCCTGTCTCTCTCTGAGTCCTAACTTGAACGCAGTATGGTCAGGAGCCGCACACCCCTGCCATTATGCCTTCCCCTCTGTGGTGGGATGCACCCTCCAACTGTGAGTCCAAATAAGCCCTTCATTCCATAGGTTGCTTCCCTCAGGCATTTAGTAACTAACTTTAAGGAAATTACATTCTGGTTCTGTGCCTCCTGGCATGGGTGCATAGGACAAGATGGCACGTTTCTGTGGGGGTGATGGTATTTAATCTTCATCACGCAGAAGCAGTGCCGTAAAAACAACTCTGCTTTCTACAATTGGTTTAATTTATAGCAGTTTTCATCCTGCTGAGAATAAAACTCGGGTACTTCAAGTCAAAACCAATTTAGAATCCTCTCTTCCTTCCGCTCTGGATTTGGGGGTTTGTTACGATCCCCGGTGTATGATGGGGATGGCTAGGTACTGTTGTCTCAAGAGGTGCTTCTTCATTTTCAACACCTTTGGCATTTGCCCTTGCCTCCATCGTAAGTCTGGGGTCTCAGCTAAGGAGTCACGCCACACTGGTGGAGGGTCTGGTCTCAGCTTCGAAGCATTCCCAGTTCCTATGTAGGAAACGTGCCTCCTGCTTCCTGTATTCTCTCTGCTCACGTATCAAGGGCTCTAAGGCACTGCGTGACTCCGTTTCCTAAGAAGCTCCCTTTCCCCCTGTTTTTCTGAGTCTGGTGACCTTGTGGGCCATGGCAAATCTGGTTGTGGACTTTTGGACCCCAGCTGGGGCCGGTATGCTGTGCTTGGCTCTGGTTTCTATCTGCAGGGGTCCGTGGATGGGACTCCTTTAAGGGTTGCTTGTCAGGCATAATTATCTTATTCTCTCCAATTCCCTTTTCCTTCCCGTTTGGAGGGGTCCTCTCTAGTCGAAGGGCTTCAGGGAGCAAGGGTGAACTGTGCTGGTTTAATCTGTGTCTTCCAATTTGTTCACTTAAGCTTGGACTGCAGCCTTTGGTTTTATATCTGAATTGCATTTGTTACTGTGGACTGGCTGATTAAGTACCGGGGAGTTATTTCCATTTGGGGATGTGGTTGAATTTTTTATGGTAAAAGCATGGTAGAGTTTTTATTTTCCAAAAGGCAAATAACTGACACTCATTCTCAAGTTCCTCTGTGAAAACAACCCCAAAGGGTGATTTGTGTTTAGAATTCTGAAAGGGGAAAGGTACCAGGGGCTACGAATAATCTATGTGGGTATGTGTCAGTGTGTGTCTCTGTCTCTCTGTCTCTGTCTCTCTCTGTATGTGTCAGTGTGTGCTTGTGTCTGTGTGTGTGTTTGTCAGTGGGAATCTCTGTGTCTCTGTGTGTCAGTGTTTCTCTGCATCTCTGTCTCTTTGTCTCTGTTCTCTCTCTGTGTGTGTCAGTCTCTCTCTGTGTATGTAAATGTGTCCCTCTGCATCGCTGTCTCTGTTTCTCTCTCTGTGTGTCAGTGTGTGCCCCCCCTCTGTGTGTGTGTGAATGTGCTCATCTGCATCTCTGTCTCTGTCTCTCTCTGTCTCTGTTCTCTCTCTCTGTGTCAGTCTCTCTCTGTGTATGTGAACGTGTCCCTCTGCATCTCTGTCTCTGTTTCTCTCTCTCTCTCTCTGTGTCAGTGTGTGCCTCTCTCTCTCTCCCTCTTTCTCTCTCTCTGTGTCAATGTGTTCCTCTGCATCTCTGTGTCAGCATGTGCCCCCCCCCCCCGTGTATGTGCGTGCGTGTGTGTGTGTGTGTGTGTGTGTGTGTGTGTGTGTGTGTGTGTGTGAATGTGCTCCTCTGCATCTGTGTCTCCGTTTCTCTCTGTCTCTCTATGGATGGGAGGGTCGTACCTCCATGTGTGTGCTTATGAGAGTGTCCGTGGTGGCAAGCTGCTTCTTCACTCTAACACAGGAGAGGGAATTTTCCTCAGCTTTGCTCTTTCTCAAAAGCATAGGATTAACAATCACCTGGTTGCTGGGGTGAGTCCTTCAGAGCTCTTCTGGGAAAGTTCATCTGTCAGGGGCATACAAGCTTGTTCAGTCCTGCCTTCTGCTTGCTAGCTGCTAAAGAGAAGGGAGCTGCTATGGCCAATAATTGCCTGTGTCCTTTGGGTATTTCATGTGAATTCTAGACACCAAGGTTTCTTTTCTCTTCCCTGGAGGTTGGGAATCAGGAATCTGCATTCTTTTCTTTTTTAATTTAGAAACAATCTTATTTTACATATCAATCCCCTCATTCCTTCTCATTCCCATCCTCCCATGCCCTCCACCAACTCCCCTCACTCACTCCCCAAGGATAGTGAGGCCTTGCATGGGGGAATCATCAAAGTCTGTCACATAATTTGGGGGAGGGCCTAGGACCTCTTCCAGGTATCTGGGCTGAAATAGTATCCCTCCATAGGAAATGGATTCCCAAAGTCCATTTGTATACTAGGGATAAATACTGGTTCCACTGTTAGATCCCATAGGCGCCCACATCCATAGCTCTTGTTTCAGTCCAATGCTGGTTCCCCAGCTTTATGACTGGGGTCCGTGTGCTCTCACTAGGTCAGGCCAGCTGTTTCTGTAAGTTTCTCCAGCACAGTCATGACTGTTATGCTCATCCCCCCTCCCTCTCAACAAATGGTTCTAGGAGTTTGGCTCAGTGCTTAGCTGTGGGTGTCTGCTTCTGCTTCCATCAGCTACATTTACACAATTACCACATTTTCTCCATCCATTCTTCAGTTGAGGAGCATCTAGGTTGCTTCCAGGTTCTGGCTATTACAAATAATGCAATGAACTTAGTTGAACAGATGTCTTTGTTTTATGAATGAGCACCATTTGGGTATATGCCTAAGAGTGGAATTGCTGGATTTTTTTTAATAGATTAAATAGTTTATTTGGTCTTAAAATTCCAGAGTGTGAGAGTCCATGATGATAGAGAAGAGACTGAAGGCATGGCTACTGGAACAGCCAGCTGAGAGCTCATATCTTGAACTACAAGCACAAATGAAAGAGAACAAAGAGGGAATGGCATGTGGCTTTTGAAACCTCAAAGCCTGCATCCAGTGACATACTTTCTCCGAATTGTTGGATCTTGTAGTAGACTGATTCCCATTTTCCTGAGGAACCCCCATACTGATTTCTAAAGTGGCTGTACAAGTTTGCACTCCCACCAGCAGTGGAGGAGTGTTCCCCTTTTTCTACTTCCTCTCCAGCATAAGCTGTCATTGATGTTTTTGATTTTAGAGATTATGAGAGGAGTAAGATGGTATCTCAGAGTTGTTTTGATTTGCATTTCCCTGATGGTTAAGGATGTTGAGCACTTTATTAAGTGTCTTTCCGCCATTTTGGATTCCTTTATTGAGAATTCTCTATTTAGTTCTGTACCCCACTTTTTAGTAGTGTTGTTTGGTGTTTTGTTGACTAGTTTCTTGATTTCTTTGTATACTTTGGAGATCAGCCCTCTGTCAGATGTAGGGTTGGTGAAAATCTTTTTGTCTTGTTGACTGTGTCCTTTGCCTTACAGAAGCTTCTTACTTTCAGGAGGTCCCATTTATTAATTATTGATCTCAGTGTCTGCTACTGGTGTTATGTTCAGGAAGCATTCTCCTGTACCAATTCATTCTTGGGTACCTTCCACTTTCTCTTCTAAGAGGTTCAGTGTTGCTGGATTTATGTTGAAGTCTTTGATCCATTTGGACTTAAGTTTTGTGCATGTCGATAGATATGGATCTTGTAGTCTTCTACAGGCCTGCATCCAGTTATACCAGAACGATTTGTTGAAGATTCTTTCTTTTTTTTTCCAATGTATTTTTACTGCTTTGTCAAAAATCAAGTGTTTGTAGGTATGTGGGTTAATAATAGCAGGATTTTTAAATTTGATTTCATTGGTTTACCTGTCTATTTTTGTGCCAATACCAAGCTGTTTTCAGGACTATAATTCTATAGTAGAACTTGAAGTCAGGGATGGTGATACCTCCAGAAGTTCCTTTATTGTACAGGGTTGTTTTGACTATCCTGGGTCTTTTGTTTTTCCATATAAAGTTAAGTATTGTCCTTTCAAGGTCTGTGAAGAATTGTGCTGGGATTTTGATGGGGATTGCATTGATTCTGTAGATTGCTTTTGGCAAGATTGCCATTTTTACTATGTTGATCCTACCTATCCAAGAGCATGGGAGATCTTTCCATTTTCTGGTATCTTCTTTAATTTCCTTCTTTAAAGACAGAAAGTTCTTATTATATAGATATTTCACTTGTTTGTTTAGCATCACCTCAAGATATCTTATGTTGTTTGTGGCTATTGTAAAGGGTGATGTTTCTCTGATTTCTTTCTCAGCTCCTTTATCATCTGTATATAGTAGGGCTACTGCTTTTTTTAAAGTTAATCTTGTATCCTGCCACTTTGATGAAGGTGTTTATCAGCTGTAGGAGTTCCTTGGTAGAGTTTTTCGGGCCATTTATGTAAACTATCATATCATCTGCAAATAGTGAATGTTTGACTTTTTCCTTTCCAATTTGTATCATCTTGATCTCCTTTTGTTGTCTTGTTGCTCTAGCTAGTACTTCAAGTACAATATTGAAGATATATATATATATATATATATATATATTTGTGTGTATATATATATATATATATATATATATATATATATATATATATATGGCAGCCTTGCCTTGTTCCTGATTTTAGAGAAATCACATTGAGTTTCTCTCCATTTAGTTTGATTTTGGCAGCTGGTTTGCTGTGTATTGCTTTTATTATGTTTAGGTATGTTCCTGTTATCCCTGATCTCTCCAAGACCTTTATCACAAAAGGGTGTTGTATTTTGTCAAAGGCTTTTTCAGTATCTAGTGAGATGATCATGTGATTTTTCTTTTTCAGTTTGTTTATATGGTGGATTACATTGCTAGATTTTCATATGTTGAACCATCCTTGCATCCCTCAGATGAAGCCTACTTGGTCATGGTGGATGATTTCGCTGACGTGTTCTTGCATTTGATTTGCCAGTATTTTATCGAGTATTTTTGCATCAATGTTCATGAGAGAGATTGGTCTGTGGTTCTCTTTCTTAGTTGTTTCTTTGTGTGGCTTGGGTACCAAGGTGATTGTAGCCTTGTAAAAAGAATTTGGCAATGAACTGTCTGCTTCTATTGTGTGGAACCATTTGAGGAGTATTAGTATTAGCTGCTCTTTGAATTTTTGGTAGAATTCTGCACTGAAGCCATCTGTCCCTGGGCTTTTTGTGTTTTGGAGACTTTTAATTACTGTTTCTTTTTCATTAGGTGTTATAGGTCTATTTAAATTGCTTATCTGCTCTTGACTTAATTTTGGTAAGTCATATCTATCCGGAAATTTGTCCATTTCCTTTAAATTTTCAAGTTTTGAGAAGTACAGGTTTTCAAAGTATGACCTGAAGATCCTCTGGATTTCCTCAGTGTCCATTGTTATGTCCCCCTTTTCATTTCTGATTTTGTTAATTCGCATCTGTCTCTCTGACTTTTAGTTAGTTTGGATAAAGGTTTGTCTGTCTTGTTGATTTTTTTTTTTCAAAGAACCAACTCCTTGTTACATTGATTCTTTGTATTGTTTCCTTAGTTTCTACTTATTGATTTCAGCCCTCAATTTGAATATTTCCTAGAGTTTATTCCTTGGATGAGTTTGCTTGTTTTTGTTTCAGAGCTTTCAGTTGTGCTGTTGATTCTCTAATGTGATTATCCTCTAGTTTCTTCATGTGGGCACTTAGGACTATGAACTTTTCTCTTAGTACTGCTTTCAAAGTGTCCCATGAGTTTGGGTATGTTGTGTCTTCATTCTCATTGAATTCTAGGATGTCTTTAATTTTTTTTCCTTATTTCTTCCTTGACCCAGGAATGGTACAGTTGCGTATTGTTCAGTTTCTATGAGTTTGTATGGTTTCTGCAATTTGTGTTGTTGAATTCTAACTTTAAAGCTTGGAGGTTTGATAAGAAATAGGGGGTTATTCCATTTTTTTGTACCTATTGAGGTTTGCTATATTGCCAAGTATGTGGTTGATTTTAGAGAAGGTTCCATGTGGTGCTGAGTAGAAGGTATATTCTTTATGTTTGGAATGTAATGTTCTATAAATGTCTGTTAAATCTAATTGTGTCATAACTTCTGTTAGTTCCTTTGTTTCTTTGATAAGTTTCTGTCTGGTGGACCTGTCTAGTGTTGAGAGTGGGGTGTTGAAATCTCCCATTATAAGTGTGAAGATTTATGTGTGATTTGAATTTTAGTAATGTTTCTTTTATGAATGTGGGTGCCTTTTATTTGGGGCATAGATGATCAGAATTGAGACTTTGTCCTGATGGATTTTTCCTGTGATGAATATGAAATGACCTTCTTCATATCTTTTGATTGGTTTTAGTTTGAGGTGTAATTTGCTAGATATTAGGATTGTTTCTTGGTCCATTTGATTGGAAAACCTTTTCCCAACCCTTTATTCTGAGGTAGTGTCTGTCTTTGAATCTGAGGTGTGTTTCTTGTATGCAGCAGAAGGATAGGTATCTGTGTTTGTGTCTTTTTTATAGACGAGTAAAGACCATTAATATTGAGGAAGATTAAGGACCATTGATTGTTAATTATTGTCTATTTTGGATTTGTTATTGTTGGTATTGTGAGTTTATTTACCCTGCTTTTTCTTTTGGCTTTTGGTACAGTGGGATTATCTATTGCCTATGTTTTTGAGAGTGTAGTTACCTCCCTTGGGTTAGAGTTTTCCTTCCAGAGCTTTCCGTAGGGCTGGATTTGTGGATATGTATTGTATAATTCTGGTTTTGTCATGAAATTTCTTGTTTTCTCCATCTATAGTGATTGAGAATTTTGTTGGGTGTAGTAGTCTGGGCTGGCATCCGTGGTCTCTTAGTGTTCATAGAACATCTATTCAGAACCTTCTGGCTTTCAGAGTTTTCTTGGAGAAGTCAGGTGTTATTTTGTATGTCTATCTTTATATGTTACTTGGCCTTTTTCCTTTGCTGCTCTTAATATTTTTTCGTTGTTATGTACATTTGGTGTTTTGATTATTATGTTGCTAGGGAACATTTTTGTTTTGTTCCAGTCTATTTGGTGTTTGGTATGCTTTCATGTCCTTCTTCAGGTTGGGAAGTTTTCTTCAGTGATTTTGTTGAATATGTTTTCTATATCTTTAAGCTGGACCTCTTCACCTTCTTCTATATCTAATATTCTTTGGTTTGCTCATTTTATGGCATCCCACATTTCTTGGATATTTTGTGTTAAGGATTTCTTGGATTTAAGATTTTCTTTGGTCAACAAATCTATTTCCTCTAGTTTATGTTTAGCACCTGAGATTCTCTCTTTGATCTCTTGTGTTCCGTTGGTTATGGTTGCATCTGTAGTTCCTGATCGTTTACCTAGATTTCCTATTTCCAACATTTCCTCAGTTTGTGTTTTCTTTATTGTCTCTATTTCAGTTTTTAGGTATTGAAGTGTTAGAATTGTTTCTTTCATTTTTTTTGTCTTTCCTTAAGAGGTTTGTTCATTTCATACATTTTTGGTTTGTCTTTTATTCTATATCTTCCAGTTTTTTGTTTGTTTTTCTTGCATTTCTTCAAGGGGTTTTCTCATATCCTCTTTGAGGGCTTCTATCATTTTCATGAAATTATTTTAAGGTCATTCTCTTCCTCTTCAAAGATCTGTGTTGGTGTGTTCAGGTTTTGATGGTGTAGAGTCCCTAGAATCTGTTGGTGTCATATTGGTCTTTCTATTGTTGAATGTGTCCTTGTACTGCTGTCCTCCAGTCTCTTCTTCCAGTGGGTACAGGTGGGATCTCTTCTCTCTCTGTGCACTCTGCTCTCCCGGTGGGTGAAGGTGGGTCAGGACTTTGATGTCAGTAACTCTGGATGGTCTGAGTTCTCTTGGAGTTCTCATTCAGAGGGAGTGGTGGGGGTAGGGGTGGGAGACTCAAGCAGTGAATTTAAGGAGGCTAAAACTGAAATGGGGACAGTCTTTTGTTCCTCTGGGACAAATATCCCTGCCCCTTTCCTGTCCCCTTCCACTTCTTCATGTCCCTTATTCCCTTCACCACCATACCCTAGCCCATTCTGACACAGACCTTCCCTTCTTCTCTTCTTAAGAATGACACCTGCAAGGTCATATGCTGTTGTTTTTCTGCATGAATCAGAAAACAGCCACTTTAACTTTTCTTCCCAGCTTAATAAAGGATTTCTGTGAAAACAGATGTTTGGGGTGATTTCCGCCTGATCTGAGGTGGGCAGGAGAGGAGCTGCTGTGCTAAACAGTCCCTTTCATTGGTACAGTAACCCAGGATTGGTCAATAACCCCCCAATCCTTTTTCACATGTTCTAGTCCTCCTGCTGCCTGATTCCCTCATACAACACAGGCTGATTGGTAAGTTCCCCAACATTGCTGTCCTGCACAGTCCCCAGGTTTCTGTGTGACGGCCAGTGAGTGTCCATGTCCCTGCTTTGTCCTGTGGGATTAGAGAGACTGTTCCCCACCATGACCTTCACTGGTTAAGGAGGACTCACTTACTAGTGAGGCACATTCCATCCAGTGTGGTTTGGTAGGGAACTTCCCCATTTACTTTTGGTGGCTGTACTGCTGGATCTGGTGTCTCTTCTGGACTGTCTGTGAAATACTGTCGACAGGCCCCAGATTTACAGACTCACTGGAGTCTGGACCTACTAAGGTCATTCTCTTGGTGATGGAGCTTGGGTGACAACCCCCTCCCTCCTAGAGAGTCTGTTCAGGGCCACTCAAGATACAGGGGACACCTTGCTTTTTGACCTTTGGTTCACTGATCATCTACTATTGGTGATGGATTCTACCTGGCCTCTCCCATTTGGACTGACTGGACTTCGGGATGTCTCCTCTAGAATCTCAAATGGCTAAAAGTCTTGGACATCAAATCTCCTGAACTCATTCACTATAGTACCCAGTCTAAGTGGCCACCTAACAGCTCTCTGGATCCTAACATTCAGGATCATTACAACTTTTGTGAGTACATGGGGAAAGAGGAAGAAATCCGTTATGCCTCTGCTTTCCCTTCTGTCTGTTCCAAGCTCTCTCTGTGACTCCTATGCACTCTGAATTTTTCCAGACTCTACTGTAAACTTTTGCACCCTTGCATGTCCTATTTAACCCTCTGTGCACTGCAGCAATACTGACTGCCAGGCACGTGGTGCCCACCAGCTGATGCACTGCCCGTGCAACCAGTCCCTAGTTTCTCATTGTCAGTTGCCTTCCCAACAATCTTCCTCGTTTGCCACCCTTCCACTCCCCTATCCACCTGGAATTCAGTAGGCCAGGCAGACCAGCCTCCCCTACTCCCTCCGATTGATTGTTCTAGCACATGGTGCTATAGAACCTGGCCCAAGTCCACAGTTTCCTAGGTCATGCCCCTCAGGCTTGAATTTCAGCAGCTGCTACAGTCCCACAGGTGTTGAAGTTCGTCTCCCATCTTTCCAGCCAACATGAGCACACTGGTGCCCACGCATAGCACACCAGCTACTCCAACACTCTTTAACAATAGACCACTCCCTCCCTCCAGAAACTGCAGCTTCCTTAGGCTCAAGTCTGGGCCACAGTGACTCCTTTAGGGCCTCTGGCCTCTGTGATGCCCCTCTGGTTCCTCAGCTTCCTCCTGGAAGAACTGCAGGTTCCCTAGGCCTGAATAGAGTGAGTGTGACCCCCCATATCCTCCCTGCCTCCTCCACACCTTGTTCCAGCTGTGCTATTCCAATAGTCCCTCCCTCACTCCTCACTCCAAACCCCCCTCCTTTCAGTCCAACATTGCTCCCCTTCCCTTACTAAAGCCAGTTTTTTTTTTACTGTTGATAACCCAGTGAACTACTGTACAATTTATAACTGTACAATTTATTACAATTGATAACACCTCCCTACACCAACGTCCTTGCTGCTGCCAATTTTCCACCTTCACCTTTTCTTGTCCTGAAACTGCCTAAAGTGTTAAAGATAATTAAAGCATACAAGTTAATATCTATTACCTCATAATCATATTTCTTAATATGTCCATAACTATACATATAGTCATGATTAGTTACAGAAATAAGCTTCACTTAACCTCACATCTATCAACTATCTCTATCTATCTACCTATATCTATCTAGCTATCTATCTTCGATCTATCTGATGTTTTCAAAGTTCAGCCTTTAAAAGTTTGTCTAGTCCAGATACACTTAGTAGATAATGGTCCTTAAACTTTCCAGAGATTTGCTAAATATGACATTTTAAATGTTTAATTAAAATTTTGTAATAGAGCAGTATTTGAGCTCCTGGCATCACCCCGAATGTCCTCTAAAGAAGTTGGATGGGTGCAGAAGGACTCCACCTGGATCTGGCTTTAAAGGTGGTAACACTAACCACTGGGTGAGAATTTGCCCTTCACCTCAACTGCTGCCAAGACCTTGTCCAAACTGTGGACAAGCAGGACAGTGGGGAATTGATTACTCCACTTTGCCCAGACAGGGTAATTTGGTCCCCCCATCCCCAAGTTCTTACTCCACAGGAAAGTCTGTTAGATCTTCTGAGCCTGGTAGCCAAAGACTGATGCTGCCCTGGGACCTCTGTCCCCAGCGACCATGGAGGGACCTAGGATGACTGCCCACGTAGCCACTAAGTCTCTGTCATTTTAATTGATACAGAAAGCATTTAAGTTATTCTTCCTATTCAGATTTATCCTGATGACATTCACGATAAACTGTAACTTTAACAACAACAACCACTCAATTTCATGTGTTCACACTAATAAAGGTTTAACGTTTCTAAAGGTTATAAAAAACAGACAAGTAAGTTATGTAGGTCAAGGGAAATGAATGATACAAGGTGTGCAGGTCTAAGATAGTTCTAAAGTTATGATAATTTGTGTTAAGATCTGAAAATATAAAAGTTATGTAAGTCATGAAGGTTTCAGTAAATGATTTATGGGTCTTAGAAAATAATTTAAGGCGTAAGTTTATGTAAGGCCTGAGCTGTAAAAGCTTAAGTTGTCATAAGAGAATAATTTAAGGTATATGAAAAGTCATTTCAGATTTCTTTTCTTGTCTTTATGCTACTATTGGGGGTCCCACTTACTCTTACCCATAATCAGAATACACAACCAGTGTTCCAGAAGCCCCCAGACTCCTCTCTTATTTGCTCCTTTCAAGGTGTCTTTCTCCTCACCCCCTCATGTCCTATTCCCTTACTAGGAAATAGGAAAGGATGTCCTCTCCAGAACTGACATGAAATTTGCCTTTTCCTCTGACAACAGCTCCCAGGACACTGGTGTGCCCCTTCTCTTCCCTTCCTCAGTCTTCATTTGTATTCTCTGTTACTCCCCCAAATCCCAACCCCCTCCTATCCTCTGTCCACTCCTTTAGTCATCACATTGTATGGAGCACCACCTTTCCTGCCCTTGCTGCTCATCATGAGCCCCTCCCTGTTAGACTCAATGGCTCTTCTGCCTACACAGGCAAACCCCAACACTCCCTACCCTTAACCAGCCTCTGCTAGGGCCTCCAACCCGCCATTTTTATGCTGCACCTTTTCCTAACTGATAATTAAAAACAAGCCTAATGGAACTTTTCACTTGATACAGGACCTGTGTAGTGAGATAATCTTTTTGTAGCACTGACCGCCCATTGGGGGGTGGAGCGATGGGCGGAGGTGACCTGAGGAAGGAGGTCGGAGGGGGCCAGGAAGGCGCTCCTTTTCTGGCGTGACTCGGACAGGAGAGGATCGGGTTGAATTTCCTGGTGTTCATCTGTCTAGGTTGTAAGTTATTTCTCCCTGAATAAACATCTATTCGGCCGATTTGTTTATCCTGATCCTTATTTACCGCAATAGCTGGTGTCAGAAGCGGGATTTACCTGGGTTTTGCCCCCAGGCGGCAGAAGCCGCCCCCCTCCCCCACCTTCCCCAACGGGCAGGGTTTAACCAGGTGGACTCACCACAGCTTTGGGACATTTGCCTCTTCCTCCTCAGGCCTGTACTCCATTAATGCTGCTGTTATCCCTCTTCACCCTGTCATCCCTAACCCTTACACTATCCTATCCCAGGCAACACCACTCACTTTTTAGTCTAGACCACATTCTCAAGGTCTTTTCACCTTTATTTTATCAGATGCCAACACTCAACAATCCTAACAACTGACCTGGGCTGTCCTTCCCCGGGGATACTTTTTGGCCAGACATTCATTACAGATCTGTCCTGCTGTCTGCCTTTTCCTCCTGCCTGCTTCCGTATGTAGATAACCTCTGACTTTACAATCCTTTCTTCCTTGATAGTGAAGCTAACACTGCCTCATTTCTCAATGTCCTCAGTTCCAGAAGTTACCAACTCTCACGTTTTACCTCTCCTCTCCCCAAGTCACCTTTTACTTTTTGGCTCTTTGCTGTTTGTGGGGTCTGCCATCCAGCTCCCAAATAACACACGCGCACAAACACAAACAAACACACACACACACACACACACACACATGCTTATTCTTACTTATAAATGCCCATCCTTAGCTTGGCTGTTTCTTGCCAGCTTTTCCTAACTTAAATTATCCCATCTATCTTTTGCCTCTGGGATTTCATCTTTCTCTATTTCTATATACCCTTTTTTTACTTGATGGCTTACTGTTTAGCTGGGTGGCTGTTCCCTGATGTCCTCCTCCTTTTCTTCTCTCATTCTTTGATCTTCCTTTGCTTCCTGATCCCCTTTTTTCCCTATTTATTCTTGCATCCTGACAGCCCCGTTCTCCTACCTTGCTATTGGCTGTTCAGATTTTTATTAGACAAATCAGGTTTTGTAGACAGGAAAATTAACACAGCTTCACAGAGTTAAACAAATGCAATATGAAAGAATGCACCACATCTTTACATCATTAAAACAAAGGTTCCACAGCATAAACAAATGTAACACATCTTAAAATCCCTCTCATACACAAGAGGGTCCTCTAGCTACTTCTGCTGACACTTCTCATAGGGCGACGACTCCTTCCTGTCAAGCAGCCACATCGGACTGATCCCTTCATTATCAATATTCATCCTCACCCTCCAGTTCCTGTTCCCTCAAGACCACCAGTTCCCCACAAATATCATCTTTTATTCACACTTCTACTTTTCCTCTGCCCAAATGATTGCCAACATTCACTGCCAACTGACTCCCCTAAATTCATTAACTGTCTAGAAGTCCTCAGACATCAAACACTCTAAACACATCTCATACTCCCAATTACAAGACATAACTAAACCTAAGCTATATCCTCTCTGACACATGAAAACTCTCCCAGCCAAGCCCTCACTTGGGTTAAGGTCATCCAACAAACTCCTCAACTTGACTGATACCTCCTTCAATGTCTCATTGTTTTCCTTTCACCTCTTTTCAAAGCCCTCTGGTAACCACAATTCCTCTTGCCACCAATAACCCAGTTGCCAATGTCCTACCCCCACAACTGACCACTTGTACCTTTGACCATTGAAGTCCCCCTTTTTGGGAACCAAAGCCAAGTTCCCTCAGCCTTTCCACAGCAACCACCAAACCTGTCACAGACCATCTCTCATCATTTTCTAAGAGCCTCTCCAATCATCCATGTTCCCAAAATATTTCAATTTCATAACCTACTTGAACACCCAAGAAACACACTGTTTTATACAACAAAAGTCTCTCAAATTGTATTTTCCCCTATACAGCCAGATCCTGCTTTCAGAGAGCAGATGCTTCCCAAATTAACCTTATATAGCCAATCTAAATCATCCTGGCTTCTCTCAATAATTCTCAAACAACTCCAGATAACTACTCCTGCAAACCAACAGCCTAAGTTGTGCTGCTCCTTGCCTACACTTAAGGGTGTGTTCTCTCCTCCTTTCCCTGGTCCTCTCCCCATTTCCCTGGTATCTCTCCCTTTCCCTGGTATTGGGGCTCCTCTTCCCAACTGCCAGGACTATGAACCTAACAGTTTCAAATATATATTCAACAAAAAAAAAAAAAAAATCTGAACTCCTTAACCTTACCTCTGTCCTTGGTTTATCTTTTCCAACAGACTACAGACTGTTCCAACAACTCCAGGGACAGTCCCAGCTGTTTCCTTAAAATCTACATCCTGGTCCAGCCTCATAGACTACACTTCACTAGCCTCAGATGGTCCCACAGTACCAGGTCATCAATTGATATAGCCTGTTCTTCCCTTCCTTGACAACTATGCCCCAATGTCAGCAGGAAGCAGCCAGAGAGAATGAGCTCACTCATCCAACACCCAGCCACTGTATAATAAAACAAAAAGGTTGGAATGAAGCGACACTAGCCCACTTGAACATGTGGCTCTGGCAGGCCTCCCTCCCCCAACCTTGCTAAAAACCATTAGATTTCATTCCTAAAACTAGCCACTAAGGTCTATTACTTTATTTGGCCACTTCCTCCTCCTAAGGCTGACTACCAAAGTCCAGCTATCAGAAACCCCATTTGGTTTACCTAATTAACATGCCCAGTTAAAATTAAACACCTCATTCTAACAAGGGTTTCCCTCTTTACCTTTATAAATCACCATTTGCCCGTATGCCACATCTGTCTCCTCTCTATCCAGCGGCAGTTATTTGTCCTTCTGGGACAAATATACCTGCCCTCTTTCCTTCGTCCCCTTCCCCTTCTTCCTCATCCATTATCTCCAACTGCAGTCTAGCCCATTCTAACACAGATGTCCCCCTTTCCTCTTATTAAGAATGACACCTGCTGGCCTCGTGGTGCATGTCTGACTCCAAGAAAGACACCTGCAAGGTCATTTGCTGCTGCTTACTGCCCGAGTCAGAAAGCAGCCATTTTAACTTTTCTTCCCTACTTAATAAAGGATCTCTGTGAAAACAGGTGTTTGGGTGTGGTTTGTTCCTGATCTGGGCCTGGAAAGAGCCCCTGCTGTCTGGGAGTCCCCTTCATAGTACTCTATGCAAATGTACATAATATAATCATCATGTTACATTACAGGTGAGGAAACTGACTGCAATAGCTTGAAAGGTTTTCTGGGGCCACTAGGTTGCTGAGAGATGATTCTAGTATGGGAACATAGACCGTATAGCTGCACAGCACCGTGTTTCTCCCTTTGTGGTCACAGGACATTTTACCTGCAGGTCACGTTCTAGTGTCTGCTCAGAGCACATGTGAAATACAGCTCACTTCCAGTGTGGCCATGAGGCATCGATCTTATTTCTTTTGTGTCTTTCTAGTTTAGATGCGAGAAAAGACGCACATTCATCAGGGTTGACTTAGACCATGATTAAGTGAACTGACTGTAAGCTTTGGGTTTACAGATGTAGGTGGGTCAAACCTTGGCAGTAAGGAGTTTCATAAACGAAACCATGATATCCATAACTTTCAGATGCTGTGATTTACATCCCTGTGTAAATTAGAGCCCTTTACCTACACTATGCATGGGCAGCAAGTTGTTGAGGAAAGAATCTACTGGGTAGAAATCAGTGTGTTGATAAGGGCTACCTGCCTGCTTACAATGTTCAGGACACCACTCAGATGTTTACATGTCACCTCTACACGACACAGAAGAGCATAGTGAAGTACATGTTGGTATTCCTGTTTTAAGTACATACAGTTAAAGGTCTGAGATCCTTGAGGAAATCTCATAGCTAGTATGTAGAAACATTGACACTTAAGCATTTGGATTTGATACCCAAGTCTGTGAACTTCCACCTAGAGTTTTTCTTTTTAGATTTATTTATTCACTATGTATACAGTGAATAAATGTATACCCGCCTGCCAGAAGAGGGCACCAGATCTCATTGTAAATAGTTGTGAGCCATCATGTGGTTGCTTGGAAATTGAACTCAGGACCTCTGGAAGAACAGCTTGTCTTAACCTCTGAGCTATTTCTCCAGCCTTCACCTACATTTTTGCTACTAATGATATTCTCCTTTATGGGCAGCATCATCTGGGAGCTTTGGAGAAATGCAGGGTCCCACATTGTACCTTAGACCTAGTTGATGGGAATCTGAATCTTAACAAGGTTTCCAGGTGATGCTTGCACACATGGAATTTCAAGGGATTGGTCTGAGTTCCATTATCTCAATTTCTTTCGTTCAGGGTCTTGATTGAATCCTGATTGCTACTGAGCTTGATCAGAACAGTCTCAGAGAACACATCCATTTCCCTGATGGGGAATTCTCCCATCTTTGTGAATGATATCTCTATGTTTATGTCTATGTCTATGTCTATCTATCTATCTATCTATCTATCTATCTATCTATCTATCTATCTATACATATATATCTATATATCTATCTCACAGACTTCAAGCACTGCCAGATCCGTGATGCTTTATTTGGCTAGCAGGCGGCACTGGTAGCATCTCTCCCAGCATCTTCTATAGAGACCTCTTTATAGCAGTGAAGTCCAGAAACTTAGGCCTGGAACAAGGAGAGTGCAATGCATGGATTAAAAAGTCACTATGGGGGGCATTTTGCTTTGTAGCATCGTGGCACAGAGGAAACGGGGCTTTTTGTTAATGTATGTGTTTCCAAGAAAGCAGTGTAAATAATCCCAGGAAAAAACTGAAATGCACTGCTGGGCTGCAACTGTGCACCCAGGCTCAGGAAGACAAGCATCAGGGAGCCTAGCTGCTGATTTTGACTTTGCCACTAATCCCATTGAAACTTTGGCCTTGGTTCCCTGTCTTGGCTTTGCAGAATCAAGAATGTAATCTCTACCTAAAAGTTCTTTTAAGTTGGAATATTCCTAAAAGCTATAATTAAGAGAATCTCTTTGTTACACTGTGCAGAGATGCTGATCACGTCCAAACTCATCTAGTTTATAACTTGCATTTTCCTTCTAACTTTATAAAATTAAAAAAAAGTGAACATGGGGGACATGGAGATGGCTCAGTCAGTCAAAGACTTGCTGTTCAGCATGAGGAACTGAGTTTGATGTTCAGTATCCATGTTTAAAAAACAACAACAAAAAAGAAAGAAACACTGTGAAACAGCACATGTTGTAATTCTAGCAATGGGGAAGTAGAGATAGGTGGATCACTGGTGCTCCCTGGTCAGACAGCTCCAAGTCAGGGACAGAACACGCCTCAAAAATAACATGGAGAGGAATTGAGAAAGACACCTGATGCCAACCCTCACACATGTGCCCACACACACAAACACTCATACAAAGATACACAAAGTGAGTATATAAAACAGGAAAATAAAGCACAAAATACAACACCTCAAAATTCCCCGTCATCAAATTCGGGTAGCATACATAGTCATTTTTAGTAATTAACTGTCTAACACATTGCTGGGAGGATTGCCATCTTTCTTTCTTCCTTTTTTTCCTTTTTTCTTTCTTTCTTTCTTTCTTTTTTTTTTTTTTTGTTGACACAGGGTGTAGGTAGCTTTGGCTGTCCTCTGCTTCCCAAGTGCTTGGACTGAAGGCATGTGTCACCATGCTGGGTTGGATTCCGTCTTTCTGCATTTCTCTTTTGAACTTCATACACTTTGCTGATCTCTCTGCATAATTGCTGTTGAGTGATATTTTTTCACACAAAGGATTAAAAAGGTCAGCTTGCTTCTCTTATTTTGGTCCCTATTTCTGTATGTCCTATTTTGAGAGTTGGGATTTGTAAATTGTAGAATTTAAGATATGCTCTCACTGTTGCTAGCATTACACACGACTGCTTTTTAAACATGAAACCATATTTCAACCTGCTCCCACCAACAAAGCACAACCAAGGCATGTTTGTAACTTTATGGTTTGTATTATTGAGTGTGTTCTTGAGAGAACTCCCATTTCGACTAAACATTAGTGAGAATTCTGGTTCCTGCCATTAATTGTATATGTTTTATGATTTGAAGGCTTTCCCCCAGGTGAAATACTTCATGTATTTCAAACCTATTTTCTCCACTCCTCATCAGGTTCTGGGGCAGCTGCACAGGAGCATGTTCCCAGGGAGACAGAACTGGTGGCCCTACACAGCCACAATAGATTGTCACTAGAGTCAGAGTGTACTGTGTTACTGGATAGTGTTCCCTTCTCTGCTCCTTTGTTCTGGCTGTGTCTGACATCAGGACTGCTTTTCTTCCCCGGGGATTTTTAGCTGCAGGGGCAAGTGCAGGGCACTAGCAAAGGCTCAGCAGGGCTTGCAGAGTCCCAAGGAGGTTTTCCTGAGAGGGATGGGAGCTAAGCAGAAAGCTGCTGTCACAGCTCACAGTTTTGTCCACCTCTCCTGATGTATTTCAAAACAGCAACCAGTGTTGTTGCTTTGTTCTCATTACCACTTTTCCCTACCAAAATCCCACAGCCTGGAACATTCTCAAAGTGGGTTTGGAATGGGAAGAGGTAAACCGTAAACTTCCCTCTCACTTCTAAGCAAATAAGTCAGATTTCAGAAAAAAAAAGAAGTGAAGGTTTTAATCACTCAGAGAAACCGTTCTTAGCTAGGTTTGGCCTCTTGCTGGGGCTGGTGGTTTTATGGCCCTGTCCTTCCCATGACTTTGGAACTGGTTAACTATTGCACATATTAAGACATATCAAGTCAGATGAAGCATGAGGTCAGCTGAGACAATGGGATTTTGAGGAGTTTATTTGTGCAAACAATTCACGAACAAGGCAGCTACAACAGGAGTTCAGGAGCAGCACAATGAAAGCCCAAGGAACATCTCTGTAGGGTGAACATGGATGTGAAGTATAGGAAGTAGCTGATTGGTTACATTACACAGCCAGATTATTCATCTAGTCCGTTGGAACATTTCCAGTTAGATAATTATACATCTGTTGACTGCTTCTGATTGATTGAGCTCAAGATCCGCTTCTCTCTAATAGGGATTTACAAGAAATAGTTCAAAAGCTTTGCTTACGTTTGCAAACCAAGTGGTTAAAGTTGCTTTGGGGAGTGTGTTAGCCATCTTTCCAGCATGGTAACAAACAACGGAGATAATTAACTGCACAGGGAAAAGGCTTCTAGTGGCTGGGTTTTGGAGGCTTTAGGTGTCCCTGATGTAGTGCTGGAGATGGTAAAGCATGTCCTGTAGGACTATAAGCAGGGATCCGAGAGGTTAATGAGCTGTGTGACTTTTTTATATCATGACTTATCTCTTCTGAGATGCGTGGATTGACCGAGTGGGACAGAAAGCTGCCAGAAGGGAACAGGAAGGGAGGAAAGGAGAGGGAAACAGAAGGGAGGAGAAAGGAGAGGGCAGGAAATGGGGACCAGAGGGGAGGAGAAAACTTTTACCTCACATTAGAATTTCCTGGGGTAGGGGTAGGGAGGACTAAATTCCAACTAAGTTGCCTCCTAAAAGCTAATTAAAACATAACCTCCATGGAATGGGTGATGAACCTCTTCCCCAGGGGTCCATCCAAATGATCACAAGCATAGTCAAAGCCAGGAAGCACTGGGCTGTGACTTTCTTTGTCTGTATCCAGAACTGAGATTCCAAGGAGTCATTTCCAAAGCTGCCAGCTGTTCCCTGTTGGCTTTGCCAACCAAGAGAACATACCTGCAGGTTTTTACTTCTGTAGAATACAGGCAGTAGTTCCAACAGTGAGCAAAGGAGAGCCATAAAGGTATAGTCTTTGGGAGAAAAACTAGGGTCTGGGCATCATTTCCCAGGAGGAAATTCAGTGGCATAGATGTAGGTTCTCTGCAGAAGAAAAGGGGTCAGGTAATGAAGTCAGATTGCTCACAAAGGGACGAGGGTGTGGAATAGATGGAGCTTAGGGTGGGTGGGAAGGAGAGCAGGCAAGAGAAAGAGAAGAGGAGGAGCCCTATGGTATTCAACTACCCCTGTGATTTGCAGTTGAAAGAAGCCTGAGAAGAATGGATGCCCAAGGTCCCCACCTAGCCCTCCCTCCACCTGAGGAAGAAGTGCCCTCTTCTTGGCAGCACTGATGCAGCTCTCTGTATTGCAGCCAGTGTGGCTGGGAATGAAGAGGGCTGATGCTTAGGGCACCTATGAGAAGAAAGGTGTTCTAGCTGGAGCTGGGAGCATGCTCATATTCCTGCATCAAGGGTTTTCCTCCAAATGCTAATACTTTTGGCTCTAAGTGACTGGGAAAAATTACTTACATGATATTTATGGTCTTTGTTTTTCTTCCTTATAGCCATTCTTCTCTGAGGCTCAGCACTCGAAGAATCTGGGTCTGTTTCCAGCCTTTTGGTAGATAAGAGTCCTGAGGTCCGGTGCTCCATGATCTGCTGACTGCATCTTCTCTCCTTGGCTCTGCCTGTTGGCAATGCCTTGGCCTGCTTGAGAGGACACTGGGATGCCTGTTACAGCACCTTTTCCTCTGCCTGCAACCTGGCCCCTTCCTTTAAGTATTTCTTCTCATCCATAGCCTTGTTCTTCTTGGGCAGCCGGGCTGGATACAAGATGTGGCAGGTACCTACTAGGAAATGAAATCCAGCCCATATCCTATTCTTTATCTGAGTGGGAGGGACTAGAGTAAAAGTTTCTTCACTAGTTGGAGCTGAAGCTTCATTCTTGGCCTTGTGCTCCTATCAGATTCCCCTGTGGAGCTTTAAGAAACAAAGGGATTGGCTCTGAGCTGGGGGATTCTAATTTAATTGGGCAAGATAAAGCCTAGGTACCCAGACTTAAAAGTTCCAGGTGATTCTATCTGTAGCCAAGGTTGAGAGCTACTGCCAACCCAATTTCTCTTCATTATGTGTAGAGAAGTTTCACAGCCCAGCTGCCTGTCGAGAGCAAGCAGATAGTTAGCATCAAGACAGAATGCCAAGCTCCCCACCTGGCCATATCCAGGTCTTCAAAGCCTAGTGCATAATGAAAGCAGTAGGTAAGTGTGCTCTTGGGCCAACATGGGACCACTCATCTAGGCTTTTGAAAACAAAAGTGTATTTACTCACTTCACAACAAAGAAAGCTCAACTCTTCAGGGTCACAAACCCTGGCTTGTCTTTTGGGAGGTACAAATCAAGCTTGTTTCTAAATGAAGCTGCTGCATATTTATAAAGAACCATTTTGCTATGCTGATTGCTTTGTTTACACCTGTCTTGAATGCCCACCCTGTAAGGATAGGTGTTATGTCTGTGAGTTTTCTGCCATACTCTCTATTTATAGTATACAGTGAGCTGTTGGAAGGCCTGTGAATGGATAGATGGGTGGGTCAGTGGGTACATGGGCTAGTGGATGCATGTGTGGGTGGATAGATGGTGGAGTTGGGAAGATAAATAGTGGGAGGGTGTGTGGGTAGATGTTGGATTGATAGGTGGGTAGATGGGTAGGTGGGTGGATGAGTAATGAGTAAGTGGGTGGGTGGGTGGATGGGCAGGTGGGAAGACAGTTGAATGGAGGATGAGTCAGGACCACTGCCTCCTGAACCATTCTGAAAAAGCAGCTTTATTGGTTCCTTTCAAAAGCCAGCCTTAGTAAGGGACACATGAAAGCAGACAAGCTCACAAGTTCAATCGTTACAAGTACTAGAATCAGTTCCTCATTAGTGCAGTAGGTAGTGTGTCAGTTTCATGAAAAGCATAGAATCTTAGGGCACAGGTAAGGTTTCCTTTACCTATTCATGTGGTCACAATTTAAGATTTTATGAGTACCTGCCGTATCAGCCTCTTCATCTTGTGACACTCAGACTCTCTAAGTAAAGACCAGAAAGGAGGCATATTCTTCAGCAAGCCATCAGCCTCAAAGAGTGACCTTTTAGACACAATGATTTATAAGAGAAGAAATAAATGCTGCAATGAAAAGGATAAGGTTTTCTTTCATTCCTTTTCAGCTGTCTTTATTCCTACAGGGAACACCTTGAGCTGCCTTTTATCTCTCCATTGTACAGACCTTCCATCTGCAAGCTGTACAGAGGGTCCTCTAGGAGAGAGATATTTCCGAGTAGGTGGGGGTAGGGTAGAGTTGGGTAGGAGACATTGAGATTGCTGTTGTCATCAACTGTCCTGACTTGGTTCAATTCCTGTTGCTTCTAATGAGCAGGCAGGTTCTGCTGGGTTCCTATCTGTCTTCTTTGGGGGTGAGAAGATGGTTCATGTCTGAAAAGCACTGCCCTCTGCTCCACAAAAGTGTTGGCGACTCTACATATGTCTGCAGGGAATCACAAAAGTGCTGGCAACTCCACATATGTCTGCAGGGATCATGTCTTCAGAGGTGTCAGGATCTTTTTTGTTGTCCTATGGAAGAAAAGGTTCACATCCTAGGGTGCAGAGACCTTTAAGATGGAGGGATGAAGAACTCAGAACTCTCATAGCATCAGTTTATTCCACAGGCCTGCACTGCTTTAATGCTAACCCTACTACTTACTATGTAGGGACCAAGCCCATGCAACTATGTTCTTAGATGTTTTCATGAACTGTAAGCTATTTGTATTCCCTTATTGCAATGATATACTTGTGAGAATTCAATTTATATAGAGAAAAGCCTCTCTTCAGCTCACAATGAATGACTAGATCCATTGATTTTAGGTCCCTGTGTGGAGGTTGGAGCAGCACATCATGGTGGAGAGTATATGGTACAGTAAAGTCTTACATCTCATGGCCACAATATAAAGAGAAGGGAGAAGACTCAGTTCTTCCATCCTCTTCAAGAACACATTCTCAGTGATCAGAACCCTCCTTAAAGGTTCCACAACCTCCCAACAGTGCCAAGCTGGGAACTCATCTTTTAATCTATAGGTCTTTGGGGGCTGTTTAATATTCAAACTATAGCACTACCCTCTGGAGGAAGCAGTTCCTCCCCTGATTGAGACAATGGGCATGAGCTGATTGGTGAGATTCGTATGCCCTCCCACCTGCTCAAAGAGTTAAGTGGTAACCATAGAGGACTTGGTGACTTGTCAAAGAATGTCTTGTTTGAAGGTATAAACTTTCCTGTTGGAGGCCTGCTCCTGTCTGCATGCCTTTCCAAATGTTAGTGGTATTACCCTGGAAGCCTAGAGAAAGCCAGGCTTCTTTCAGGACAAAGTTAAATTCATTACTAAGTAACAGCCACATGGATGCCATGTAAATGTTGGCTAGAGAAGTTTGGGGATCAATAGAAATATCCAAAGTGGAGCTGGAAAGCATTGATGGAGGACGGTAGCAAAAGGCAGGGGAGAGTAAAGGTTTGCAGAACTTAGGACAAAGGCCGTTTGAACAGGTATGCAGAGATCCCTGTCTGCAAAGGGCATGAACATCATGAGTCAGTGTGGAAGGAGGGAACTAGACATCTCAGGAGTCTAGTGCCTATGTCATCATGATACAGATTTGGGATTGGCTAACGCTGTTAGAATGTTAACATAAGAGCTTGCATGGAAAAAGAGTTTTCAGCATCCAGTGGAGAACACAATGTGTGCTACACTTAGGTTTGCATTGCTCAGACAGCATTAGGAATTATGCACTCCTTTATAGTCTGCATGTTGTCAAATTGCCAATGTTAGTGAACATTTAATGTAAATTAGGGTTGGTGCTCACATTGTGCAAAATACTATATGGGGCATCTTTTTTTTTTTAAATTAAATTCTCCATATTACAGAAGGGACATTGAGTTTTTGTTTGTGAGTGGGTATATGTATATGTGTATGTGTGTATGTATATATGTATATTTATATATATGTGTGTGCATACTATGCACATGTGTGTTCACATGTGAGTGGATGTGCAGCTGTGCAAGGGTTCATGTGTGAATATGTGTTCTCTGTGTATGTGAAGAGCAGGTCTTGATTTGGTGTCTTCTTGATTGCTCTCCACTTTATTTTCCAGAGGCAAAGTCTTCACTTCAATCAGTAGCTTCTTGAATTCCTTAGTCCAGCTAGCCAGCATCTTTGGTGGAACCTCTGAGTTTGCCTCCTGAGTGCTATGATTCTAAGCAGGCTGTCCTGCCCACCCAGTGTTTACATGAGTGCTGGATATTTGGACTCCAATCCTTATGCTTGTGTGATAAGTGCTTTATGCGTGGAACCATCTCCCAAACCCTGAGCATGGAGTGTTAAGATAGTAATGCAACTGGATCAGGTTGACCTAGATTCACTCCACATTTAACCAACTTCAGTGTTGCATATAAGTTCTAGGCAACACTGTATCTCTGGGAGCTGGACAGTTAGAAGGGTACAAGGAGTCCTTAGCAGAGACTAGAGGTACCACATCAAGGCAGAGATACAGATTTGTTCTGTGTAGCAGACTGAGAACCATGATGGGGATATTGAAAACATCATTTCTTTTGACACAGGGATGACTTTTTAATATCCAGGGTTGTCTGAGACTCCTGGTGGTATGGATTTATGTCAGGGCTGGTCAGCCATGGCTGTAAAGGTATGTCCTTTTTCCAGTTCATTCTGTTATTCTTGTGTATGGTAGGCTGCTGTTGGGGATGTGGTTCTTTTTCCTTTGTGCTTTCTGGGCCATCAGGTATGATTAAAACATTGACATCCCCAATCCCTCTCCCACCCAGAAAGCTCTTTCCATGTTTTCAGTTTAATGAAATTCAAATCAGAAAGTCAATAAGCTGCACTGTGGTGTATGTATCCTGGCTATGGCCCCATTGAGTTCTGTTGAGTAATGATTATGCACTAGGTGCGGGGATAGGCAAAGCCCAACAGCACAGTGAGACAGGTAGGTATCTTCCTGCCCCTTTAGAGACAAGGAAACCAGGAATTTAAGGCTTCATTCAACATGGTGACAGAGTTACTGCTTAACTCCCTTTTATGACTGGGATCACACCATAATGTCACAGTTTTGTTTTTTCTTAACTGTTTAGTTTCATCTGAAAAGTGCCTTATCACCCTTACAGCTCAATCATGGCACTGTATAGGTATCTTCAAAATCCACTGCAAAGAAATTGATGTTTTGGTGAAGACCCAACATCAGATATGAGGAATGACATGGTTCTTTTCCAAATAGCAGCAATGGGCAGTACAGATGGACAACCCACCTGTGTCTGTTGCTGCTAGTATTTATGTAGAACTCGACAAGGCTCAGCCTGCAAAGCACACACCGGTTACAGAGTGTAAGAGCTCATAATACTATGAGAGTTCATCTTCATGCTAATTAATTAGTTTTGGCTAATGAGACATTGTCTGGAACCAATTTGCTGTTAGGTTTGCAGACTGTGTCTTCTGTAGTCTTGTTTTGTAGACGAGAAAACAAAGAAAGACCCAGAAAGTTAAGCCAAATGTCCAGAGTGGGAAAAAAAATCAATTAGTAGCACATCAGATGCCCCTTTGGGCATTCTGCTGCTTTTCGAAGGGCCTGGCTCTACCAAGCAGTACACAGACTGTGGGCCCAGAGAGGGGACTTCAGCCCCCCTCCACCCCACCCCGAGTGAGTAGGATGAGTGTTGGAGGAGGAAAAATAGGATCAGAAGCTATTGAGTTTCTTAATGTGCACTCCTGTACAAAAATGATTATCCTAAGATTCTAAGCCAAGCATGGCACCTTCTGCTTGCCCATGCGTAGAGGAAAATGGGGTATTGAAAGCGTATATGATGTTACTGCTGTACAAAGGCTGGAGCTTGGAGTGATTGTGCTGTGAAATTCACCTGGCAGCTCAGCAGTGAGATTGCAGCTAATTAATTTTGCCTGACTGTATGGAACTCTCTTCCTTCCTAATCCTCTCCCTGCTCTTTGCCAGATGAGTGAGGGGGCTGTGGATGAAAATGACATCTGTTACTTTTGAAGTAGCTTCTATGTGTGGCTGCTTGGCATTTACCCCACAGCCCACCCCAGGTTTCCAAGCATAGGCATTTGCTTCATATGCGGCCTGGGTGGAAATCAAGCTGGAGGCTCATGAGGGGGTTTCATTCACTTCTAGCAAAACTGCAGAGAACTGAAAATAAAGTGTCTGCAGGAGGAAGGACATGGGGATTTTAAGAGTCTGGCTGTGCAGCTTTGATGGAGAAATTCGGGGACTTCCCTTAGAACGGGGAAGGTTTTTAGAAGCTCTCTATTCTGTTTTATTTTGGTGCTTTCTTATAAAACGAGGCAATATATATTTTTGAATCTTAACGTTTTATTGATCTTTTGTGGATTTCATATCATGCATCCCAGTCCCGTTCATCTTCCCATTTCCTTGTTTCCATGCTCTGTCCTTGCATCCCCCCAAGACCCCTAACATTTAAAAGCAAAACCCCCAAAAACCCAAGACAACTAAAAAAGAAACAAACAAATGAACAAACAAAACAAAATGAATGGAAGCTGTAGTGTGCCCCAGCGAGTCACACAGAATACTTTTTAATCCATGCATTTTTACTTGTAAGAGTTCATTGCAATGAGTCTGGTTCAAGGCCTCTCTGGCTTTTGCTACACCCTCAATACAGGGCCCTCACTGCTGATCATCTTGGATATCCTATTAATGCCTTGTGTCATGGAGTTCCTGTAGCTTTGGATATTCAGGTTTGACTTCTTCACATGCTCTAGTAGATCATAGATGAGGAGGGGGGTGTTGGGGTGGGCTGCCTCATAGTCTGGGTTCTAGGAACTGGACTCAGGACTTCTAGAAGAATAGCCAGTGATCTTAAACACTGAGCCATCTCTCCAACCCAACAATATATTACTCAGTTTAGACAGTTCTGGCAGCCTGGATAAAAAGGGGAGCTTAGGCAAAGACCCATGGGACTATTGCCCAGTTCTTGTTAAGAACTTATGTAGGGCTGACTACTAAGAATATCTGTGGCTATAGGAAGGGAGCATAGCATCCAATCCCAGCCATTTAGATTCAAACTGACCCCCATCAGATGCTCTGACAAATGGAGGAATTTCTATTAGCCCAATGCTGAAATCTAAAGCTTAAGGGTTGCTTGAACTTGGGTTGTAAGTTTTTTTTGTTTGTTTTTGTTTTTGTTTTACTTTTTCCTTTGTCCCCCTTTTTTATATTTTTTTAATTTAATTTATTATTTTACACGTCGATCCCTGTTCCCTCTCCCTCTTTCCCTCCCTCCCTTCCTCCGACCCTTTTAACCTCTTTGCCCTCTCACATGCACCCTAATCACCCTCCCCTCCCATCCCCCCACCCCAATTCCATATGTAGGGGAATGCCATCCAGTTGGGGTCATGTAGATCTGACAGGTCATGTGAAGTAGGGACTAGGGCTTCTCTCCTGTGTCTAGGTTAAGGCGGTTATCTCTCCATGGGGGATGTGTTCGCAAGGTCCTTTTATGCACCAGGGATACATCCTGGCTCCACTGTCTGAGGTCCCTTAGACTGCTCAGTCCTTCTGGCTGAGACCCATATTCAGGGGGGCCTGAGTCAGTCCCATGCTGGCTTCCCAACTATCAGTCTGGTGGCCCATTAGCTCCTCCTTGTTCAGGTCAGCTCTCTCTATGTGTTTCTGCCGCCTGGTCTTGTCCTCTCCATCTGCATCTGGGTTCTAGTTCAACTCAGTGTTTATGTATAGGTCTTTGCTCCTGTTTCCAACAGGCATTAGTTCAGGGCTCCATGGAGAAGTTAATTGTTGATCTCTCTCTCTGGGAAGGGCATTTATGGTAGCCTTTCCATGGAAGCTCAAATTGTTAGTTGGATTGGCGGCAGTCTTGTAGTTCTCTAGACCTTTCTCTAGACCTTTGTGTTCAATTTTATCTTCAAACCAATACTGGCTCCCTCTTTTATGTTCTCTCTCTTCTCTCTTTCTCTCTCTGTCTCTCTTTCTCTCTCTCCTGTCTTCTATTCCTAACCAGGCTCAATCTTCCTGGTCCCACGTGTTTTCCTTTCCTCCCCCTCGTTTTCTCCTAATTCTCTCTCCATTCGCTGCTCCCCCACTTCCCCTGTGCTCTGGGGGACTTGTTACCTCATTGAGGATGGTTTCTTCAAGTGCCATCCACTTGCCTGCGAATTTCAAGATACCATTATTTTTTTCTGCAGAGTAGTATTCCATTGTGTAGATGTGCCACATCTTCATTAACCATTCTTCAATTGAGGGGCATCTAGGTTGCTTCCAGGTTCTTGCTATTACAAATAGTGCTGCTATGAACATAGCTGAACAGATGTCTTTGTTGCATGGATGTGGATCCTTTGGGTATATGCCTAAGAGGGGGATTGCTGGGTCCTGTGGTAAACTAATCCCCATTTTCTTGAGGAACCACAATACTAATCTCCAAAATAGCTGTACAAGTTTGCACTCCCACCAGCAGTGGGGGAGTGTTCCCCTTTCTCCACATCCTCTCCAACATGAGCCATCATTGGTGTTTCTAATTTTAGCCATTCTGGCAGGGGTAAGATGGTATCTCAAAGTTGTTTTGATTTGCATTACCCTGATAGCTAAGGATGTGGAGCACTTTCTTAAGTGTCTTTCAGCCTTTTTGATTTCCTCTATTGAGAATTCTTTCTTCAGTTCTGTACCCCATTTTTTAACAGGTTTATTTGTTATTTTGTTGACTAATTTCTTGAGTTCTTTGTATATTTTGGAGATCAGCCCTTTGTCGGATATAGGATTCCCAGTCTGTGGGCTGCCGTTTTGTCTTGTCCACTGTGTCCTTTGCTTTACAGAAGCTTCTAAGTTTGAAGAGGTCCCATTTATTAATTGTTTCTCTCAATGTCTGTGCCCCTGGAGTATGTTCAAGAAGCAGTGTCCTATACCAATTTGTTCAAGAGTACCTCCTACTTTCTCTTCTAAGAGGTTCAATGTGGCTTGATTGATGTTGAGGTCTTTGATCCATTTGGACTTGAGTTTTGTGCATGGTGACAGACATGGGTCTATCTGCAGTCTTCCAATCATCCCTCATCCAATTGTGCCAGCACCATTTGTTGAAGATATTGTCCTTGCCCCATTGTATAATTTTTGCTTTTTTGTCAAAAATCAGGTGTTCATAGGTGTGTGGGTTAATATCAGGATTTTCAATTCGATTCTATTGGTCTACCTGTCTATTTTTGTGCCAATACCAGGCTGTTTTCAGAACTATAGCTCTGTAGTAGAGCTTAAAGTCAGGAATGGTGATGCCTCCTGAAGTTCTTTTATTGTATAGGGTTGTTTTGGCTATCCTGGGTCTTTTGTTTTTCCATATAAAGTTGATTATTATCCTTTCAAGATCAGTGAAGAATTGTGGTGGGATTTTAATGGGGATTGCATTGAATCTGTAGGTTGATTTTGGAAAGGTTGCCATTTTTACTATGTTTTCCTACCTATCCAAGAGCATTGGAGATCTTTCCATTTTCTGGTATCTTCTTTAATTTCTTTCTTTAGAGCCACAAAGTTCTTATTATATAGGTCTTTTACTTGTTTGGTAAGCATTACACCAAGATAGTTTATGTTGCTTGTGGCTATTGTAAAGGGTGATGTTTCTCTGATTTCTTTCTCTGTCTCTTTGTCATCTGAAAAAAGTAGGGCTACTGATTTTTTTGAGTTTATCTTGTATCCTGCTAGTTTGCTGAAGGTGTTTATCAGCTGTAGGAGTTCCCTGGTAGAGTTTATTGGGTTGCTTATGTAAACTATCATATCATCTGCAAATAGAGACAGTTTGACTTCTTCCTTTCCAATTTGGATGCCCTTGATCTCCTTTTGTTGTCTTATAGCTTTAGCTAGAACTTCCAGTACAACATTGAAGAGATATGGAGAAAGAGGGCAGCCTTGTCTTGTTCCTGATTTTAGAGGAATTGCCTTAAGTTGCTCTCCATTCAGTTTGATTTTGGCAGTTGGTTTGCTGTATATTGCTCTTACTATGTTTAGGTATGTTCCTGTTATCCCTGACCTCTCCAAGACCTTTATCATGAAAGTGTGTTGAATTTTGTCAAAGGCTTTTTCAGCATCTAGTGAGATAATCATATGGTTTTTCTTTTTCAGTTTGTTTATATGATGGATCATGTTGATAGATTTTCGTATGTTAAACCATCCCTGCAATCCAGGGATGAAGCCTACTTGGTCATGGTGGATGATTTCTCTGATGTATTCTTGAATTCAGTTTGCCAGTATTTTATTGAGTATTTTTGCATTGGTGTTCATCAGGGATATTGGTCTGTAGTTTTCTTTCTTAGTTGTGTCTTTGTGAAGCTTGGGTACCAAGGTTATTGTGGCCTCACAAAAAGAGTTTGGCAACGAACCTTCTGTTTCTATTTTGTGGAAGAGTTTGCGGAGTAGTGGTATTAGTTCTTCCTTGAATGTCTGGTAGAATTCTGTGCTGAATCCATCTGGCCCTGGATTTTTTTTTGGTTGGAAGTCTTTCGATGACTGCTTCTATTTCATTGTGGGTTATAGGTCTATTTAAGTTGTTTGTCTGTTCTTGATTTAATTTTGGTAAGTGATAGTTATCCAGAAATTTGTCCATTTCCTTTGAATTTTCAATTTTTGTGGAATACAGATTTTCAAAGTATGACCTGAAAATTTTCTGGATTTCTTCTGTGTCTGTTGTTATGTTCCCCTTTTCGTTTCTGATTTTGTTAATTTGCATGTTCTCTCTGTGCTTTTTTGTTAATTTGGATAAAGGTTTGTGTATCTTGTTGATTTTCTCAAAAAACCAACTCTTTGTTGCATTGATTTTTTTTTTGGTATTGTTTTCCTGGTTTCTATTTTCTTGATTTTAGCCCTCAAGTTGATTATTTTCTGGTGTCTACTCGTATGGGGTGAGTTATCTTCTCTCTGTTCTAAGGCTTTCAGTTGAGCTGTTAATTCTCTTATGTGACTATCCTTTGTTTTCTTCATATGGGCACTTAGTGCAATGAACTTCCCTCGTAGCACTGCTTTCAAGGTGTCTCATAAATTTCGGGTATGTTGTGTCCTCATTCTTGTTGAATATTAGAAAGTCCTTAATTTATTTCTTTATTTCTTCTTTGACCCAGGTGTGGTGCAATTGCACATTGTTAAGTTTCCATGAGTTTGCAGGTTTTCTGCTATTTGTGTTGTTGTTGAATTCCAATTTTAAAGCATGGTGGTCTGATAAGGTACAGGGTACTATTCCTATTCTCTTGTATCTGTTGAGGTTTGTTATGGCACCTAGTATGTGGTCGATTTTAGAGAAGGTTCCATGTGGAGCAGAGAAGAAGGTATATTCTTTTGTCTTTGGATGGAATGTTCTATAGATGTCTGTTAACCCCAGTTGAGACATAACTTCTGTTAATTCTTTTGTTTCTTTGTTGAGTTTCTGATTTGTGGTCCTGTCCAGCTTTGAGAGTGGTGTATTGAAGTCTCCCACAATAATGTGTGAGGTTTTATATGAGCTTTGCGTTTTAGTAGCGTTTCTTTTACAAATGTGGGTGCCTTTGTATTAGGGGCATAGATGTTCAGAACTGAGACTTTGTGTTGATGGATTTCTCCTGCGATGAATAGGAAATGACTGTCTTCATCTCTGTTAATTAATTTTGGTTTAAAGTCTAACTTGTTAGATATTAGGATAGCCAAGCCTGCTTGCTTCTTGGTTCCATTTGATTGGATTTTCTTTTCCCAACCCTTTACCCTGAGGTAATGTCTATCTTTGAAGCTTAGATGTGTTTCTTGTATGCAGCAGAAGGATGGATTCTGTCTTTGTATCCATTCTGTTAGCCTGTGTCTTTTTATAGGTGAGGTAAGACCATTATTGTTGAGGGTGAGTAAGGACCATTCATTGTTGATGCTTGTTTGTTTTAGGTTTGTTGTTGGCAGTGGTATTGTGAATATATTTGTTCTGCTTTACCTTTGGTTTCTGGTGTAGTTAGATTATCTGTTTCCTACATTTTCGTGGGCATAGTTAACATTCCTTGGGTTGGAGTTTTCCTTCCAATACTTTCTGTAGGGCTGGATTTGTAGATATGTATTGGGAAAATCTTGTTTTGTCACTAAATATCTTGTTTTCTCCATCTATAGTGATTGAGAGTTTTGCTGGGTATAGTAGCCTAGGCTAGCATCCGTGTTCTCGTAATACTTTTAGAACATCTATCCAGGACCTTCTGGCCTTGAGGGTTTCCATGGAGAAGTCAGGTGTAATTTTGGTAGGTCTGCCTTTATGTTACCTGTCCTTTTCCTTCGCTGCTCTTAATATTCTTTCTTTATTTTGTATGCTATGTGTTTTGATTATTATATGTCGAGGGATCTTTTTTCTTTGGTCTATCCTATTAGGGGTTCGGTATGCTTCTTGTACTTTCATGGGCATGTCCTTCTTCAAATTGGGAAAGTTTTCCTTGATGATTTTTTGAGTATGTTTTTGGCACCTTTGAGCCAGGCTTCCTCATCTTCCTCTATGCCTATTATTCTTAGGTTTGGCCTTTTCACGGTGTCCCACATTTTCTGGATATTTTGTGTTAAGGATTTGTTGGATTTATGATTTTCTTTTGTCAATGAATCTATTTATTCTAGGTTTTTGCCCAGTTTTTCTGTTTCTAGCATTCCTTCGGTTTGTGTTGCCTTTATTTTCTCTATTTCAGTTTTAAAGTCTCGGACCGTTTCTTTCACCTGCTTAATTGTTTTTTCTTGGCTTTCTGTACTTTCTTTACTTTTCTTGGCTTTCTGACTTTCTGTACTTTCTTCCACTTTTTTGTTTGTTTTTTCTTCCATTTCTTTAAGGAATTTTTCTCTCATCTTCTTTGAGGGCCTCTACCATTTTTATGATGGTAATTTTTAAGTCGTTCCCTTTTGCTTCCTCTGCTTTGTTGTGTTCCGTTCTAGTTGGGATAGATTCTCTAGATTCTGGTGATGTTATGCTTGTCTTTCTGTTGTTAGGTGTTTTCTTGTATTGCAGTCTTCCCATAGCTTCTTCTAGTAAGTGTTGGTGGGGTCTCCCCCTCTCTCTATGGTACTTCCCCGGTGGGTTTATGTGGGTCAGAGATTGAATATCTGTAGCTCTGGGTGGTCCCAGCTCTATAGGAGTTCTCTCCCCAGAGAGGGACCCAGGGATGGGGTCAGGGATGAAGGTACAGTAGAAGATGCCTGCAGAAACTTAGAGTGGTAATGGGTCTCTAGTAGGGGCCCAGGACTCCAGCAGAAGACTGGAGGTGGGGGTCACAGATCTAGCAGATGGGAATTACTGGTGGTCCTGTGTGGATAGGCAGGTTTCCTGTGTTCAGATTCACTCTGAGAAGTCCCCCCGATGTAGTGTGGACTCTAGCCAATGGCTCTAGCCAATGGCTGGCAGAAGAGGACAATGGCTGGGCTGATACTCGGGATGTTTCTGCACAGATAGTCAGATCTCACTGGGAACTGGCACTCTCTGCCTGAGGCCTCTTTCTTTAGCAGAGGCCCTGCTTTGGGTGTCAAGGATCTTGCTGGTGGGAACTCAGAGTGGACCCGCAGAGATAGGCAGATTTTGGAGGGACCCGGGACTCCAGCAGACGACTGGAGGTGGGGGTCAGAGACCAAGCAGGTGGAAATTACAGGTCCCCGAAGTAGTGTGGACTGTTGGCTCCACCCTCTGTCCCAGTGCTCAACCAGAGCAGTGGGACAGTGGGCAGGGTAGGGCACAGGATGGGGGCACAGGCTCACGGTGGGGATGGGTGGGGGTGTATCAGAGCTCCAATGGTGCTCTCTCGATGGGGACAGGACACAGGAGCAGTGGGATCAGGGGCCAACCCAGGGAGTTCGGGGGGCGGGGGTGGTTGTAGGGAAGAGACCGCCCCAATGGGCCCAGACTCACCTCTAGCCAAATGGCTTGAGGAAGAGGAAATTACAGGTGGTCCTGCGTGAATAGGCAGGTCTCCTTTGTTCAGAGTTGCTCGGAGCAGTCCCCGAACGGGTAAGGTTTTTAAGACAGGCACCTATAACCATTGAGCCCTCTTCTTGGCCCTAACTTTGTGATATTAATACAACAGGAAATACATATTTGATCTTTGATCTGGGATCCTGGTACAGGCTTTTAGAAGCCTTGGCATTCTAGAAATAATTTGGGTGAAAGAAATATGTAATATAAGTCCCATTCAAATATTCTTGATGCTAATACAGTGACAAACAATGACCAGTGATTTATTCAGGTTTGCCTGACATGCTAAGTGTTTCCTCAAACTCCTAGACAGTGGCGTTGGGAGAGATTCCGGGTTGGCAAACACATTGAGAAACTGGGAGAGTAGAGGAAGCATCTGGAGAAAGCGTGTGAGCTCTGCATCCCTTCTCTTTTACCGATGTATTTCTTCTATTCAGTTGCTCCTCAGTTGTGTTCTTTAAAAAAATGTCTCTGTGTATGTGTATGTGCGTGTACATATGCAGGTGTGTGATATGTGTATATGTGTGTGTGCCTAGAGGCACAAACATGCCAGAACACACATGTGGCGATCAGAGCAAACTCAAGTCTCGATCTTTCTTTCTATTTCATTTGAGACAGTCTATTTGTTTACTTAATATTTAAAAATTTTACTCATTTTACATACCAACCACAGTTCCCCCTTCCTTGCCTCCTCCAATCCATCTTGCCTCTCTGCCTTCTTCACCCCCATCCACTCCTCAGAAAGGCTAAGCCCTTCCATGAGGAGTCAACAAGCTTGGTACAACAAGTTGAGGCAGGACCAAGCCCCTCCTAGCTGCACATCAAGTCTGAACAAAGCATCCCACCATTAGCCAGCTCATGAACTAGGGTCAGATCCTGGTTCACTGCCAGGGGCTCCACAAACAGAGCAAGCCACTCAACTGTAAGCCACATGCAGAAGTCCTATTTTGGTCCCATGCAGACTCCCCAGCTGTGAGACAGTCTCATGCTGCTTTTCCCTACACATTCTAAGTTATCTGGCACAAGAGCTTATGCTAGGTTAGCTAGTCCATGAGTTTCCAGAGATTTTCCTGTCTTCACTTCTCACCTGGCTACAGGAATGCTGAGGTTACATATTTGATCTGACATATTTGGCTTTATAGGATTCTAGAGATCTGTATGACAAGTGCTTTACTCACAGATCCATTTTCTCATGCCAATAAGATGTATCCTTTAAAACAACTGGTATTATCGAATACATGGTTATTCTGATTTTTACAAGAAGTTATGGAGCCTAAGGAAGAGGTACTGGGCACCCCTCCCCGAACTTGTTTTTTTTTTTTTTTTTTTTTTTTTTTTTTTTTCCTAGACAGGGTTTCTCTGTGTAACAACCTTGGCTGTCCTGGAACTCACTTTGTAGACTAGGATGGCTTCAAACTCATAGAGATTTACCTGCCTCTGCCTCCCAAGTGCTGGGATTAAAGGCATACACTTCCTGGATCCCCTCCCTGAACTTTATTGCTCACCTGTCAGATTATGTGGCCTAGGCTTTTGAACAGTATCAGAAGCTAGGATGGTCTTGTGGGGCTGAACCACTGTCTCAATCTGAATAATTTGTGCTAAGTTTGGAATTGAATTGTAGTATAATAAGTTCATATACAGAGAATTGCAGAATTGGATGATAAGAGAAAAACTACAACAAAATCTCTCACCTATATCAATCGATCGATCAATAAACTAATTAATTAATACATCAAAAAAATAATGAACTCCAGACAACAACTGTTCTTAAACTTGCTGTTAGAAGTGTTTTGCAGGTAGGAAGTGTTCATAGTGGTTTCACCTATTATCCCATCTTAATATATGGATATATAGTTAACACGATTGATGACTTAGTATCTATGTGGTAGCTGATGTCCACACTACATTCTGTCTTCTTTTGGTTTCATTTATTTTTGTTATTGACAATATTTTTTTCTTTCTTTGGCTATTATAATTCTCACAACTTTTTTTGTTTATAATATTTTCCAATTCATGGTCTTACAATTTCACACATGTATGCAATATATCTTGATCATAACTACTCCAAGCGATCCCCCTATCCCCCTTGAACTCTTCAAGTGTATCCCTCTACCATCTTCATGTTCTCTTCTTTAAAAATATACCAAAACTTACTGAATCCAACTCATGCTGTCCATATGTAAATGAGTATAGGGCTATTTATTATAGTCTCAGCAACCTATCAGTAGCCCTATCTTCAAGGAAAACTGACTTCCTGACACCAGCAACCATCAACTGTCAGTACCTCCCCAGCTAGGGGTGAGTCCTTATGAGCACCTTCCCACTCCATACTGAAATTATGGACTGTGTCTTGTGCAAGTAACCACAGCTGCTGGGAGTTTATAGATGAATCAGCCATACCATGTTCTGAAGTCAGCATTTTACACTACTCTTCCTAATCCTCTTGCTCTTACATTTTCTCTGCCACCACTTCTGAGATGTTTTTTGGGCCTTGGGAGACATATAGTTTAATAGATACCTCATTTAGGGCTGATCACTCAGCACTTTGACAGTTATGAATCTCTACATTAACCACTGCCCACTATAAAAAAGAAGCCACCTTAAGAAAAGTTAAGAGACAAGATCAGGTGTGTTCAGGGTGGTATAGCCATAGACATGATATGACAGACTTTGAAGATCCTCCATTGAAGGCCTCACCCTCCTTGGGGAGCAGAAAGAGGATGGGATGGAGGGAAGGGTGAGAGAACTGGGATTGACATGTAAAACAAGCTTGTTTCAAATTTAAATTTAAAAAGTTGAGAGAAACACTGATTTATGAGTACAAACACAAATATTTAAAGATAGATTGACAGCACGTCCATTTAGCAAGACAGCACTAGTAGATTATTCTTGGGGTCCATGATCTCCTGAGCCATGGAATTTTGATCAAGTTTATAGTATAGGCTTAAATTCCCTATTGTGGAGAGGTCTTCAGATACAAACATACAATAAAATGGTTGGTGGTCTCCTCAACTGTCATGCCACTATTGTATCAGTGAGCACATTTTCCCTAGCAGGTTGATATTGTAGTATGCAAGGTCAACCCCTGGTGAATACTATTAATGAATTTTAAGTTTCCACTGGACTGTGTGGAATCTTGTAGTAGGATGCCATTCAAAAAGCTAAGCAGTAGGGAAGAAGCTTACAGGTCAGTTCAACTTGATTTCTTGATTTCAACTAGGTTCTGTGATGAAAGTATTGTTACAGCTTCTTGAACTGAATTGAATGCTTGTGTGTAATACTACATTTTAATGTGTTTACAGATAGTTGAACTGTTTTTAACTGCTTCCATGAAAATTTGAAATGAAGTATTTTAACTCTTACTGAGTTTTAAGTACAAATTTCATTTCTGGTTTTGTTAATCAAATGTTATTAAAATGTATAATCTTGTTTCACACTTCATTTTATTTCAAAATTAAATTTTTGCTATTAAATTCTAATATCATGTATGATCACAAGTGCTTAGAATTTATTGATAATTTGAGGGTGGCCTATCTTTTGATTTATGTTTAATACTTAACTAAAATATATATTATATAATTGCTTGATGTAATCTTTCTTATTCAATAATTCAGTCACTTAGATATCCTATGATTTATTGTTTAGTACATGAGAGAGTATTCAGGACTCAAGTACAATAGTTAATTCAATATTTTTCCTGAAGTCAGTCATTGCTTTATACACTTTGAAATTAAGATGTAATATCATAAATATTCATGATTATGTTTTCATACTGTGCTATTTGTTTTGATCAATATGTTATCTTTCTCTTTGTGTTTTGGATTTCATTTTGTCAAATATTGTTCTTCTAGATTTTCTTTGCTTTTTATTCACCTGGATATATTTTAAATAGATTTTTCTTTCTGTTCTTTGGTTTTCAAGTTTTCACGTATCAGATAACTCCTATTGGATATTCATTTGTTTACTATAATGTGGGAATTTTATTCTTAAGTGTAAGTTTAACATATTTGGCTTCTTTTAAAAAAGTATTAATTTATTTTTTATATTCCAGCCCCCCTCCCTTCCTCCTGCTTCCCCCACTTCCCTCACTGCTGCCCCCCCAATCTGGTCCTTGGAGAGGATAAGGTCTTCACTAGGAAGTCTACTAAGTCTGGACCATCATCTTTTTGAGGCAAGACCAAGGCAACCCCCCAATCTCCCCTCTCCTCCCATGTCTAGGCAAGGTATCTCTCCATATAGAATGGGCATCACTAATTCAGTTTGTGAATTAATAGAATTAGATTTTGGAGCCACTGCCAGCGGCCTCATATATTGCCCTAGCCCGTACCATTGCCACCTATATTAAGGAAATCTAGTTCAGTCTTATACAAATTCTCCATTTGTCAGACCTGAGTAGGTGGTCTCTCACTAGTTTGGGTCAGCTGATTCTGTGGGTTTTCCCATCATGGTCTTGACTCCTTTGTTCATATTATGGCTTCTTCCTCACTTCAATTGTATTCCAAGAGCTTGGCCCAATGGTTAGTTGTGAATTTCTGTATCTGCTTCTGTCTGTTTCTGGAAGAGAGTTTTAGCTTCTTTGGGGTTGTAGATTGCAGATTGTAGATTGGGTTCTTTTTTATTGCCATTAAATTAGAACTTACTTATTTCTGTCACTGTATTTAGTGATTTCCAGTTGTTGTATTTCTTTCTACTTTTTACCATTTCCCCCTTATGTTCTGTTGTGATCTTGTGGTTTCCTTCTCCTGTCTGACAGCATTGTCTTTTATTTCTGGAGTGTGAAGAAAGGGTAGTGATAGTGTGCATACTTGTGTTTGGCTGTATTGAGAATACATACTTAATGTGCTTCTACATCACTTAGGATATGTGCTATACACTGTACATGATTTCCACTATCACAGCCATGTGTGGAATTCACTTGTTTCCTCCACACTGGACCCCAGTGCATGAGGAGTTTGGTAGGCATTTCCTTTCATACTTTCTAGGCTGTGTAGTACAGCTGGAGTCCCTTTGAATGAGCACACCACCCGAATATGCATGCATGCATTTTCTTCTTCTTCTCCTTCTCCTTTATACTTATTTTATTGACATGTGTGTCTGTCTGTGTGTGCATGACCATTCTGGAACATGTTTAGGACAGAAGAGGGTGCTGCATCCTCTGGAGCTAGAGTTACAGGTGATTGTGAGACACCTGATGTGGGTGCTCAGATCTGAACTGGAGTCCAGAGAGTGCTCTTAATTGTTGAACCATCCCTCCAGCCCCACAGTTTGTTTTATAGGAAGAGTGTACTAATTATATCATAACTTTGAAATAACATTGTTATAATACTGGCAATGTGCTTAATGTTAAGCAATTAAGTCAGAGGCAGATCATTTGCTCAGACCTTGCTACCTGGAATGAACACTCCATTTGCTGTTTTACTTTGCAGTTGGGTAAGCCATAGGAAGTGGTTTGAATGAGAATATTCCCCAGAGTCTCAGACATTTGCATGCTTGGTCCCTTGTTGGTGGCACTGTTTGGGATTTGAAGCTATGATCTTGCTGGAGTAAGTATGCCCTTAGAGTGGGCTTTAAGAGTTTAAAAATCTCATATATATTTTGAGTTTTCTCTTTCTTTTTTTTTTTCTTTTTGCAGTTGGAGATGTATACTCTGAGCCTCCTGTTACAGCTGCCATCTTGGTCTCTAACTCCCTGAAGCCGTGAATCCAAATAGACTCTTTTGTAAGTTGCCTTGGTCATAGTGTTTTATTACATTAATAAGAAGGTAACTAATACATAGTGTGACTATACTCCAGGTGACAGGATCAAGTGGTTTTGATGCATAGTATCTTCAGGGATGCTTGCCTCTTTTAGAACTCTACTTCCTCATTGCTATAACAGAGATGGGCTGGAGATTGTTCTAGCGATAGTGATGGGACACAGTTTTGTAGATGCTAGCTCAGCCTGCTGACCAGAGCTTGAAACAAGGCAAATATAGGCCCCTACCTGGCTTGAGCCATTGTCATTTTGTGTCACTGTTAGTTGTAGCTGAGCCTACCCCTCCCCTCATTTCCTCCCTTCAAACCGTCCTATATAACCTCCCATTTTTCAGATTTATGCTTTCAAATTTATGACATTTTCTTTAATTGTTATATTTATGTATATATTATTTCTAAATGCAAATATAAAACTTGCTAGACCTGTAGGATGTTATACAATAACATAAAATATTTTTAAAAACTAAAAGGGAAATTAATGAAGTTAATTTTCTTAAAAGTTTCCCGTAATCAGTAAGTGTAGTTGAATTTTGCTCACTTCACAGAGTGGACTACACTTCTAGAAAGGAGGCAGAGCCTCTGTCTTGAGCAGCTTTGTGAGAGGCCAGCTGTTGAGTAAGTCTGAAAAAAAAATGTGGCATCATTAAGAGAAAGGGCCACAGGGCAAGTGTTCAAACCCCATGCTTTCTAGGAAGAGTTCAACTGGAGTAGAGTGTTTCTGAGTACATGATTGGAAGTGCATGATTGAAGGGACCCGATAGACATAGAAAGAGAATGGATTCTATGAGGAATATGGACATTATCTTTGCATGGCCTATCCATGTGCCATGCTGAAGCTCTGTGTCAGTCAACCAGAGATAATGCCCACAGTCTGAGTGTGTGTAGTACTGGTTAGGATAGACTGAAGGCAGCAGGCAGGAACTAGGAAGTTCTGTGTTGTCAGGGGTTAGTAGACTTTGTGTTTCCTAAAGGGAAGGAGGAGTGGACTGTTAAAGGAAATCATAGCCAGGCAGACTGGTTAGGAAGCAACTGCAATCACCATGTGAGAGAAGACAAGAGCAGGAATCAGCTGCCACAAGCTCAGGACACAGGAAGGGGCGTGTCTGAGATGAGACAAAATTGGCAGCACTTGGTTGCTGATTGGATGTAGGATTTCGGGCTGACTCTGTTTCTGGAGTGGGCAAAGGTTCGAGCGATGAAGCCTCAAACCAATACAGAGCATCCATGAGTGTGTGGGGGTGGGGATGGGACTCAGTTTTAAAGAGGACACTGTCTTTCCAAAACCTTTCTTCTTGTGTCTCAGATTTGCCTTGATTTTTATTTATTTATTTATTTATTTATTTATTTATTTATTTATTTATTTAATAAGGTGCTGCTTGAAACAAGCCATTGCTCATCCACTACCCTTGTGGTACATAAGAGCAGCACACCGCACACATGTGGTGTTAAGGAAGAATGCATTTGGCAGTACAAGAAGGCCCAGGATACAGCAGCAGGGAGGAGAGACAGCTGAGTCAGTGAAAGCCATGGAGCTGTGCCTTCTGCTTGTGCTGGTCATTTGTGGATTCCTTCCAGGAAAAGTATGGCTGACTCGTGGGCAGACTGGAAACATCCCTACTGTCGGGAAATCCAGTGGACAGATGGAAAGAGCAGTTCACACCAGTTCGGGCAGGAGAGGACCTTCTGTGCGTCAGTCAGACCTAGGACTTGCCAATTAGGCTAGCCTGTCTGACTATCGAGTTCCCGGGATTCTCTTGCCCTCCCTCCTCAGCACTGGGATTACAAGAGGGCACCACCCTGCTCAGTTTTCTATTTGGGTGCTGGAAATGGAACTCAGATCACCCTGAACGTACAGCAAATACTTTCTCTACTGAGCTGTCTCCATAGCTCCAAGACTTACTTTTCTGATGTCCACGTTGAGGCGCATCCAAGGTGGGTTGGAACAAATCAGGGAAAAATGAAGCAAAGTCTCAACTTGTTACAGAGTCTAAAGCTTAATGTTTGAGTATGTGGACACAAACATGCCCAAGAGAGATTGGGAAGAAATGAACAGGGTCAGGACAGATAGTTAGCACAGGCAGCATGTTGCAAGGTGACAGCACCTGGCCAAAGGCATCAAAGCAGGATGAGCTTTGATCTGAATACTGGCTGAGCAGAATCTGAAGCTGAGAGTCATTTAACACCAATTCTGAATCCATAGAGAGGCTAACCCAATGATTCCCCATGTCAGATATTTATGCTGTGCCTCTCAACTCTGGTCATGTGGTGACATGAGGGACATTGCTCTAAGTGCCTTTGCTTCTTATCTCTCCACTCAAGTATCAGAGATGCATCCTTGGGCCTCACATTGGGCTCTCACTACGGAGTCTTTAGGTCTAGCTGCTGGTGGTCTGGCTTCCTCAGAGGCAGCAAATAACCTCCCAGAAGCATGACTGAGTTTATGACATTCCCTGCTCAAAAACTTTTAGTTACCTGGAGTCATCTCTGCAAAGCTTTTCAAACAGACCACTAATAAAAAAATCTCTGGCATTCCAAATTCCAAACCATTGTATCTAGGGGAGGCTGCAGCAATCTCCATCTTTAACAGGCACTCTAGGTAGTTTTGGAACTTAAGCAAATTAGAGAAACAGCAGACTTTCAGAATAAATGCCAGGATCATAAGCTTGAGAGCATGGAGAATTCAATGAAGTCATCTCTAGAGCAGAGAAAGAGTGAAATTGGATGTTCAGGGAGAGGCAGAGCTGCAAGGAAGGGAGATAGATTCAGCTCTCTAGGCTTTGGATATGATTAGTACTCTCCAAAAACTCCTGCTAAATTTCATTGCCAATGTAATGGTTCTGAGAAGGGCTGGGGTCAATAAGAGTTGGCTGTGTCAAGGGGATCTATGTGTCAATGTGAATGAATTAATATCGATGCCATTATTGTGGGAGTGGGTTGCTTCTTCCTCTTTTTGCTTGCTTTTGGCTCATTGAGGCAGGCTCGGATAAACTAGAATTCTTAATATGGCCAAGGCTGGCCTTGAATTCTTGATCTTCCTGCCTCTACTTCCAAGGTTACACAAGTGTATCACTATACTAATCTCTGGGGTGGGTTAGTCTGTAATAGAATGAATAGAATGAATTCTGGATGAGTTCATGATCCTGAGAATGGATTGTTATGTTGGGAGTCTGTCCTTGATACACTCTTTCTACCCCTTTGTCATGTGTGTGATAGTACAAAGTCTTCACCAGAAATCAAGATATCTGGGCAATGTGCATGAACTTCCCTGTCTCTGTTTGCAGTCATGAGCCAAAAGAATACTTTTATAAAGAATCCAGAAGGTGAACCAGGATGCCAATCTTCTAGTTTTCTTTGGAGGTTAGGTCTCACTATGTAGTCCAGGTTGGCCAAGAACTCTCAATACTCCTGCCTCAGTATCCTGTGTGCAAGGATCATAGGTGTGCTCCGCTACATGTGGCCCCGTGTTCTCATGAAAAACTAAACAACCCACCTTCTATATTTGTATGTTATGCTTGAAATTAACCAGTCAGGAACATGCCACTGAGGACTCATAATTAACATAGGGTCACACAAAGGTGGTTCCAGACTCACAGTCTGGCCAGCACACTGTCACCTCCTCTGACCCTGGCTCCCTAGAGGGTAGCTTGGTTCACGTGCCATTCCCTACTTTTGCTCTTCTCCCTTCACTCTGAACATTAACAAAGGGAGTTTAGAGTCACCCAGATTGTAGAAGATACTTGATCTTGTTCAATCCTATCTATACTCCACTCAACAAGACTGTGGCTGTCTCCTACCTCCACCTTGAGACTGGCAAATGATGAGCTTGTGGCTTAACAAGGCAGCCTTCCAATTTAATGAGTTTGGGTGTTTAAAATGCGCATTTCGCGCTTGTTATTGAAGGCAGCTCTACTCTTCACAATGAACTATGTTCCTTTTCCCATGTTCTATTTTTGGCTAGCCACGTTCAGCTGTAACATATGTTTAGTCTACTTTTCTATAAGCACATTTCCTCTTGGGCTTCTAAACACAATTTCTCATTTTATTTTGAGTTTGCTGCTATGCTTTGCTTTTCTTTGCCTATGCTCTGGCTTGTCAATTTTCATTGTAAAGTGAATTCAGCTCTCCTGCTTTGGTGCAAAAAGTTTGATAAGCTTAATGTGTGCATCTTTGCACATGTGCAATAGATATCAGATTAATTAGTCAGTGACTCCCATCTTAGTCCATTTTAGACTGTTGTAACAGAAATCTATACACTAGATAATTAATAATTACAGTTTATTTGGTTCACAGCTCTCCTGGCCAGGGAGTTCAATATGTTATCAGTTGGAAAAGGCCTTCTTCTTACATGTGTATATAGTAGAACATGTCACATTGCTAGTCAGAGCAAACGAAGGAAGGAGAAAACTCCTTGTAATAAGGACCTCATTTTGACAATAGTGATGCTAACCTACTTGTGAGGGGTCTTCTCAATTCCCCCTTCAGGGTGCATTCATTAAGACTGTTTCAGTGATGTGTGTTTCCAATATATAAACTCTGGGGCACACAGTCAGAGTCTTGATTCCACATTGGGGAATGTTGACTTTGTATTGGTTTTATCACAGTGCTCTTTACTTAGCTAAAACCTTGACCTTATCACAGGTAATGTTGATTACTCAAGCCTGCCACCTAATATTCTCTGCTTCTATATCATATGCAGTTCTTCATGGGGCCATCAGGATGCTGATCATTGTTTTGCAGTATGGCTATTTATTTAAGTATGGAGTTAGGACAGAAGAAGAAGTCTGTCTTGCAGATCCTGGCTCCAGTTCTGTTGTTAGCTGCTACTGTGGCCTTGGGCTCTACTCTTGTGTCATCGAGCCATGGTGTTTGTTTTTGTTTTTTCTTTATGTATTATGCAAGGGACAAGGACTAAGGAGGCACCCAAGTAACCTCTGATTTTAACAAGGGCTCATAGCAAGGGCAAAAATATATTCATAAAAATTTTACATTCTTAACAGGGAGAGTGTGGGGATGGGATGTTCAGGAGCCAAGGATGTTTAGTGAAGCCCTGCTTCCCCTGGCGAAGTCTAGAAAATGCCAGAACTCATTCTATCAAAGTCAGTTCAGCGTAAAAATATCAACAGATGCTTCTGCCTCTGGAGTAGCCTTTTATTAACTCTATCTCCTGCCTGTACCCGAGGTATGGTGGAGAGGTGGCCAGTAGGCACAGGTGGACTGGGCCCAATGTTTCAAGAGCACTTTGTGGCTTTTAACTGTGAGAGTAAAATCATGGGTGAAGTCCATTAGTTTCTACAGAACAGTTGTTCTGCTGAGACATACCAGGATCCTGCAAGGAGAGCAATGAGGCAGAATGGAATGGTCTAGACTGGGAGAATGCCTGGGATTGGTTTCCTTGGCCCAGCTAGTAAGACAATCCTCCATTACCTAGTCACTATCAGGGACAATCATACCCTTGATCAAATCAGAGATGGACAAAGCTAGAAGCCCAGAAGATCACATTTTCCTCTAGAATTTTCTATTTTGAGTTCTAATACTTCCAAAGAGTGCACTGGATCATCTGATGTAAGTCCAGAGATTGGCTTGGGGTCTAGGCCAGCATGCATGCCATACTCTATGTGGTGTTGGAAGTGTCAAGTGTATGATCTTGACCTGGTGAGCCAGGGGTCGGGGCTGAGCTGAACTGAAAAGATAGGACTCTGAGAAGTGTCCACATGCTCAGTCTTTGGCAGGCCCTGGATCTGTTCCAGGGGAGTTCAGTTCAGGAGCATGTGTGAGATCAGTTAGTTGGCTGAGCTCTGCAGTATCTGAATGGGATAAACATGGCTGGGGTTGGAATCTTTATGGCTCCAGTTTCTAGAAGAATCAGAAAATCCTTTGGCCGTTTAGAGAACAGATAGTCACTGTACTGAGGATGTTAATGAACCCGTGAGGCGACAGGAAGGAGTGCTGCTGGATGAGCTGCAGGAACGCAGGGAGCTCTCTGGACAGAACAGTTTCTTATGTCACCATCCATCCCATATCCCAGCTTCTGGACCTCATCCCCTGTGCCGATCCAGTGGCCTGTGAGATTTGTAATGTATGCTGTCATTTTACAGTAGGTGAAGGTGGAAGGAGAGTCAAGCGTTGCTTGCATTTTGGAAACAACAGAAGAAAAAAACCTTGCCATTGTAACAAAGAAGAACTCGAACAGCAGTCTTTTTAGTGGGGTGTATCAATGAGTGAACCAGAGAAGTGCTATATAATATTCTGCTAATTCTATACCTTCAAACCAGAACCAAATATAAAAAGCCCAGCAATATAAATACCAATTATTTACAAGGACCATGCCTTTAAAATGCATTTGGAAGGCTGCACGCAGTGGTGCATGCACACTTTTAATCCCAGTAATCAAGAGACAGAGGCGGGTGGATTGTGAATTCAAATTCAGTCTGGGCTAGGTAATAAGACCATGCCGTGGGAAAGAGGCTGGCTGTGGAAGTCAGTAGCCCAGTGCATTTGGCCCTGCCCACCCAATTAGCTCTAGCAAATGATTGGGTGGAATTGGGAAAACGGTGTGGCAGGCCCTGCAAGCAGCAGCAAGAAGAAACAGTGAGTGCCTATCGGGATGGTTGTCAGTCTCTGCAGTGAAGAGATGCTTGCTTAGCATGTTCAGTAGCTCAGGCAGCAATGATACCAATTCCCAGGTGCCTTCTTGTGTCTAGGCCCGTTAAGGGAACAGGTGAAATTCAGGCTTCTTTGTAGGTAGGACAGCTGAAAATGGGCCAGTTAGAAGATGTTACTCGGTTGAACCCACAATGACTCACAAAGGAAAACTGAGTCTTACAGTAGGAGGTTTACAGGCTTCCTGTATGTCACTGAGAGGCTGAAGGCAGGCTCTGTGGTCCCCTCCTTCCACCCCACCCACTGTGACCCCCTAACATCCATTTCCCTTAGTTTGTCAGCTATATCCCTACACTCTGAATTCAAGAGCAGTTTCTCAGCTTCTCAGTTGGATGCAATTATCTGTGGACTTCTTGTTGGGGGGGGGGTAGACTCAGTTCTTCTGTGTCTTTCTGTTAGTCTCCTCAACCACCCAGGTCCTTTCAATTTAATTAAAAATATTGTTCACTGCAGGTCAAGTAGGTTCTATGATTACATTTTCTTCCTTGAACATCTTTTCATTTTCTCCGGATTAAAATGTGCACACTGCCTGTTCATTTGCATGGCTTGTGCTGTACCTGCCGTCAATTTCTCTCATCAGACCTGTCAAGAGCTTGACAGGTGGGTCTTCCCAAGTGGGGAGCTAAATTTTCATCTGTGTTGCTTGCACCAGCTCAATTCCTGGGGAGCTTAGTTCTCAGCATTCTGGCTGGGATACAAATAGGATGACATATATGAGAGGCATGTTCATCACCATGCAGGGCCTGGGTTTTGCTCCTTTCTGTGAGGCTGCCCAGACGAACTAGGGCATCCCTATATGGGTCATAAGTCACTCTACTTATGGGCATTTTCTGTTGTGTGGCTGCCTCTGTTTGCCCTCCCATTTCTCTCTTCACTCTGGCTTTCCCCAAGTACCAGCATTTCCTAAGCTGGTGGTATTTGTGTGTATAGACTTCTGCCAGACAGCACATGAAATGCTCTGAAGGCCGTAGGATGCTATCCAGCAGAGCAGTGCATGATGGCAAGATAGTCTGAATGCTTCCCTGTGTGTTACAGCGCATTCGAACACTGGCTGGTCCCTTATTACTCTGAATCATAGAGATATTCACATTATATAGTCAGGAACAAGGTTCTCTCTCTGCATTTCTAGTCATGCCAATGTTACCCAAGTCCACCAAAGAGCAGTTGAAGAGGCTGCCCATGAGGGCAACATGTGCCTAGGGCCTTTCCCTTGGTGCCTAGTCCTTTATTAGCATTCCCAAAGCAATTAGCTGGCTCTGCCCTCTCTACTGCTACCTCCGTCCCTGACATCTCTCTTCTCACCGCTCTCATTCTCAGATAGTTTTGACATTGGCTGTCTTTATGTGGGCTGGCACCTGGCTGGCGATGTCTTGGTTTGAGCTCTAGAATGCAAATCCATGAATGCTTTGAGGCCAACCTTCCTCCTTGGGAGCCAAAGGGATGTTGCCTGCACCTGGTGATTCAGTGCTGTTGAGTGAGACTCTATTGTTGGGTTGCAGTTGTGTTCCCTTTGAGAATTTACAGTTTTATAGACTGGCCTGAGTTCGTACATACCTGCCTGTGTGATCTTGGCTCCCAGTCCTGCTCCTGGGCCACAGTCTCTGCTCTTGCATTAAACCTGTCCTGCCTCGTTGATTCCAAACTCTCTGAGTATGAGCCTTGGCTTTCTGTTCCCCAGGGCTTTTCAGAACGCATAGCCCAGCTGCACTCTTTATTTAAACGGAGTAAGTTTTGAAATGGCACTAGTTTTAATATTAGAATGATTTTGGATCTGTGATCAATGTGATTCATTTTGTAAGTATGTGTAAAAAATTTTACACAAATAAAATTGGCATATTGGGACCAATTAGTTCTTCTTCTTCCCTGCCCACTTCCCCCATCTTGGTTTCTTTTCACTCCTACTCTACCCCCTCTGTCTCCCTTCTCTCCCTTCTGTCTTGCTTCCATATCTCTGTCTCCCCTCCTTTTCTTTGCCTCCTCACTTTTCTATTCAGATTCACTATAGCTTCTTATAGATACCCGTGCATTTCAGATTTAAGTTTTGAATTCTACTACTGAGGCATCTTGGAGATGAGACCCAATTTTAAACATGAAATTTGTCTTCGTTTTATATACACTCTGTCCATACATTGCACCTTTGTTCTTAGTGTGCCAGAATGCTGATCACACAGGTCAGGTGAGGTCAAAGGTCAACATTTCCACGTGTGATATTCCATTTGTCAGGTCCAAAAGAAACTCCGTTTTCTCAAATTCCAGTGGATGGCAAAAGCCAGCATTCCTCTGGAAAGTATGATGCCTGGCTGTCTCTACCAAAGGAGCTGTTTCCCTTATCACTAGCAGAAGGGCCAAAAGGCTATCAGTGGAGCCTATATTAGTGTAACAAAGTACATGCTGACCTCTGGGCTCCCTCAGCATCACAAATACCTTCCTCCTTTCACTTCTTCCCATACTCCTGTCCCTAAACTTCTGCAACTCCTGCACTTCTAGCTCCCCAGGAGCTCGTTCCTCCTCATAACCGCTATTTTGGCTATATACTCTCTTGGTCTTCTCTTTATCTCCTCCTCCTCTCTCTGTTCTGCTCCTGCTCTTCTCATGGCCAAGCCCAGGCTGCTGGCCATGTTCAGTCTACTGCTTCCTGTCTCTGCTCTGGACTGTTCCAGATGCCCCTGGCTGTACTCTCTCTCACAATCAAAGTAAAAACCTTCCTCGTAACCATACCACAGAGCAGCATGCTCTGTTTATATGCTGTTCATGTCCAAAGTCTCAGATTTTGGAGTGTTTGTATTTCATATTTAGGACTGTCCCTAAATTTTATTTTAGATATATGGTCATTTATACATACAGGGACAGTTCCAACACCCACCCCTCCTGTGGCTTTCTTTCTTAACCCTGAACCCCATCTGTTTCCCAGGCCTCTGCTTTCCAAGCCTTCAGGGAAGTTGCTATCAAACAGATGGATGGGCACTTCTCAGCTTTAGAGGAAATTCTCTCCAGCAGCCTCAGAGCAGTTTGAGAAACAAAGGTCTCTGTTGTAAACATCTCACCCAGCCATAAAGTGCAGCCTCTCCTGAGAGCCACAGGGAGAGGTGATCCCTGCAGCTGGACCCTATGTTTTATGAATCCTTTCCTCCATAGGGGGAATTGGTGGCATTCCCAGGAGGGTGGGGGAAAAGCAGAGGTCATGTAGAGTTCCAGGCAGGCCCTGCTAGGCTGTGCAGTGTGGGTTTCCTTCCACTGTGCCCCAGACAGGGCAAGAGAGCACATGTGTTAGCTGAGGCTGGCCCTGACCTTTGTGGTTGAGTTTGTACTTGGGAAAATCTTCTCTGCCCTGAAGGTGAACCATCAAGCTCCAAGGGGCTATTGAATTAAGAGGACACATTGCCTAACAAAGTTGCACAGACAAGGTCAGCCCAAAGCCAAAGTTTATTGTTGCTGTAGTTTGGAGGCTGATACATCCAAGACCAAGGGATGATTTCTAAGTCTGTGGTCTTTCTTTCCGTATCTCTTAAAATAATAATAATAAAAAAGTATTTGTTCATTTGTTTATTTATTTTGTAGGGTAGAAGTGGTGGTGGAGGTCATGGCCGTGTGTGTGTGTGTGTTTGTATGTATGAATGTGTGTGTGCATGTGTGTGTGTGTTTGTATGTACGAATGTGTGTGTGCATGTGTGTGTGTGTCTGTGTGTGTCTCTCTGTGTGTGTCTCTGTGTGTGTCTCTGTGTATGTATGTGTGTGTCTTGGTGTGTGTGTGTGTATGCATGCATGTGTGCAGGTATGCATGCTTGTGGAGGTCAGAGGACACTTTGCAGCAATCATTTCTCTCCTTCTACTATGTGGATCCCAGGGACTGAACTCAGGTCATCAGGCTTGGCAGCAAGCTTGATTACCCACTGAGCCCTCTTGCTGGCCTCTCTGGTGTCTTTTAAAATCTATCCAATTTTCTCTCTGACACTAATCAGATTTGATTAGGTCCTCCCTAATAATGTCATATTAACTTAAATTCCCATTTAAAAGCCTTGTCTTCAGATACTGTTCTATCCAGACTTCAGGCATTTAATTATGTGTTTGGAAGGGACAAAATTCAATATAGAAAAGATGAAAAACTTAACTTGAGGCCCACACTGTGAGAGGGAGTCCATGCTCTGCACTGCCTGGATGATCAGGAACCGGAGATTGGATAGTTCATGGACCTTGGGTGGAAACAAACATAACTGGAAAAAAAAATAAAAAAAATCAATGAAATGATTACTAATGATATTAGTGATATTCTGCTATATTCATAGATCAGTGCCTTGTCCAGTTGCCATCACAGAGGCTTCCTGCGGCAGCAGATGGGAACAGGTGCAGATTCCCACAGCCAGACGTTATGTGGAGAGAGTTTTAATTGGAGGTTTCCATCAGTTCCCTCCCCACAGTGATGGGAGAATCTGGCAGAAGAAAGGAAGGAAACATTGTAGGAGTCAGAGGGGTTAGCAGACAGCAGGAGAGCACCACCCACTGAATCGCTAAGCAGGGCTCATATGGGCTTGTAAAAGCGAGAGGCAAACATGGATTCTTCATGGGTCTGCACCAGGCCTTCTGCCTATATGATAATGGCTGTTAGTTTGGTAATTTTGTGGCACTACCAACAGTGTGAGCAGGTGTATCTCTGACTCTTTTTTCTGTTCTCAGGACTCTATTCCTCTTATTGAGTTGCCTTGCCCAGCCTCCATGTAAGACATTTTGCCTTGTTTTGTATCTGGTTTTGTCCTGTTTGGTTGTTGTCTCTGGGAGGTGTGCTCTTTTCTGAAGATGAAATGGAGGGGCAGTGGATTTGGGGGAGGGGCAGTGGATTTGGGGAGGGGCAGTGGATTTGGGGGAGGGGCAGTGGATTTGGGGGAGGGGAAAGCATGAGGTAGGGAGAGCTAGGAGGAGTGGAAAGAAGGGAAACTGTGCTTGGGGTGTATTGTATGAGATAAGAATCTATTTTCAGTAAAAAAAAGAAAAGGAAAGAAAAGGTGAAGAGGAAAAGAGGGCCTATGGATCAAAAAGAAAAAGGGAAGGAGTCCGGTGTTTAGATGGAATGGAGGGGACTAGTGTTCTGAGAGTCAAGGTCCAGTGCTCATTCTGCGGGGCACTCATGTTGCTATTGAATCAGTGCCTCCAGTCTGCAGGATGGAAAGTAAAGGAACTGTCTAGAACACTCACCAAAGGTTCTGCCCTTCTGTACACAGTTCACAGAGGAACTGTTTTGTTCTGATAATACTCGAGAACCGAGACAATTTGTAGACATATGGCTCCCACTTGAAAGACGTCTGTGTGACGCCGACGAAGCACCTGGCTTATTTAGGCAGGTGTACACTCACCATTCGCTGCCCCAACCAGATGCTTTTTCCGCATTGGATACATCCTGTCAGAGTCCTCATAGATGAGAAAACATCTATTAGGTGTCCCTAAGGAGGGGTGACTGGGACGGTAGCTGGGAGGACGGTTGGTGACCCTGAGACTCAGAAAAGCAAACCACACAGAAGTTTTGTTATTGATCTATCGAGTGAGTGATCCAAGACAGGATGACCTAGCCTTTTCTATTATTTGGGCAGAGGCAGGGAGGATCCAGGAGCCCTGTCTCTGGTGCAGCAGCCGGAGAGGAGCCTGCAGTTCGTCCAGCAGGTGGCGCCATCCAGCTGGTTATCTGGAGAGCCAGCCTTTCCCACAGGGTGGGTCCTAGGCACCTGACACCACACAGAGGGAATAAGCCTGATGTGGCCTTGTCTTTCCTGGAGAATGAGAAGGAAAATCTTTATTTGCCATTCCCTGGGAAGTCTTGCCTAGGCACATGAAGTAAGCTTCAGGCCCTGGATGTGTTGATCAGTGGCCAGTGAGCAAGGGAGATTCCAGAACTAGACAGAACAAGGTGAAAGGAGCCACAGTAATTAATAAAGGGCCATTTCTCTCCAAGGCTTCCCATTCCCAGGAGAGGAGATACAGTTATAGATAGTGTACTAAAAATTATCACTAGGACTTGAATTGATTTGAGTAAGTGGCTGGGACGAGTTAGGCTCTTCTTGTTCTAACACTAACCCCTTTGTGTGCCAGTCTGAGTCAGGCAGGAGGATCCCTAAACTGTCTGTGCCTCAGTGTAGTCTTTAAAGCGGGGATATTAACAGTTCTTATTTTATGGAATTTACCACGAGGGTGACGTTAATATATACAAAACACTTAGGGATAGCGTCTGATGCATGGTTATTACCTCTAACCTGTTATTGCCATCAGTTCAGCCCAAGGTAATTTTCTCAACTAGGCCATGTAACTCTAATGCCTTGTGTGCAGTGTGTCCCAGTAATGATGAATAAGATTTAAATGAGGAAAGAAGAACTTCTAGAAGGTTATGGGGGAGTGGATGGCCCATGCTGTTGGATGGAGGCACCAGCCAAGGCCATAGGGATATCCACAACTTCCCATATGAAGGCACCTGCTAGGCAACAATGAAGGGTAGAAAAGCCAGCTCTGAGGGAAGTAAGGCAGGAAACCATGCCAGTTACCCTGGACTGGAGCACTTGAAGAGATAGGTCAAGGTGAGAAAGAGCCAGGCCCACCTAGCTAGGGCAAGAATGGAAGGATAATTGGGTATTGAGAGGCCACCAGGACCTCTGATCTTTGTTACCCTGCATCTAACTCGGAAGGTCATCAGGCCAGGTGTAGGACTGTCAGAAGAAGCAGAGGCTACTTGGGACCTCAGGTAGGTCGCACAGGGGAGGGAGGATGTAGCTATGGCTTAATGCTGGACCATGAAGGGGACTTGGTGGAACACCTTAGGCAAGGAGATGGACAGGAAGGCAAGGGGAAAGGACTTAGGGCAGTTAGTGGCTTTTGTCACTGTGTGTCTGGCTGGTTTCTTTTCTCCATTTCTGGCTTGTATGGCCTGGAGGATCAGAGGAGTGGGAAAGTGTACAGGGCTGGACAGTCAAGACTTACCTCTGCATTATTACCTCATTCCAGAGTATTCTATCTGTTGGTGAGGATGCAGAACCCCTATATTCAAGAGTGCTAAATTGGAGTTATAAATACTGTTTTTCAAGATGTGTGACCCTGGGCAAGTTAATTATCTTTCCTATGTCTCAGGGATCTTTGGAACATTAGGTTCATATTAGGCGTGTGTTGCTTCTGCAGCAGTCTAGTTCCAGGCCTGATGATACATTTGTAGATATGGGAACTCTGTATCACTTGTCTGACCCATGTTGGGCATGAACAGGCAATTCCCAGGCTCATATGCAGAATCTTCTGTGGGTCTAAAGGTCTGTTGCAGAATGTGGTGGTTTAAAGAAAAAAAACAAAAACAAAAACAATCCCCCAAAACAAACAAACACAAAAACAAAAACAAAAAACCAAAAACCCAACTCTGTCCTGACTTAGATATTTGAACAAGTGATTCACAGTTCATGGCACTATTTGGGGAGGCTGTGGAATCATGGGGAGGCAGAGCCTTGCTGGAGCAAGTATGCTACTGAGACCAGCTTTGAATATTTGCAGTGTCGCCCAGTTCCTGACACTCTTGCTTTGTCCTTGCATTTGAAGGTGGAGCTCTCAGCTTCCTGGGCCTTTGTCTATGCCTGTGGATTATTGCCATGCTTCCTTGCCATCATGGAAGTGTAAGCCAAAATAAATTTTTTCTTCCATAATTTGCTCTAGGTGGTGGTGTTCTTTCATAGTAACAGAAAAGTAGCTAAATCAGAGTAACTGGATTCTCCTCTCTCCATCTTTCGTCCAGGACAATGCTTGGACAATGATCTCTAAGTGGGCTGGAGAATGCAATGCAGATCCTGTCAGCACACCTTCATGGTTCTGTTTCCAAAGGTCTCAGCTTTCATGGGGAGATAGATGGCACTGTGGGCAGATGAGACAAGCTTGTGGAACAACATTGGAGGGGGTTCAAGATTTGTCTCCAGACTGGCATTGTGATCGGCTGGGAGCTAGAGCTGACTAGATTTCTATTCTGGCTGCTCTTGGAACTCCCATTAGCGAGGCCTCAAGAACCTTGGTTCTATAGCCCCAGCTCCCTCGGTGGTTACTTGCTTCAGGCCCAGGTCAGAGAGGAATGTTTTGGACAGATTGTATTCAGGGCTGAATGGCTGTAGCAGCTGCCTGCTGCTCATGCCCTGTCCTGTGCTAGCTGCTGACCAGTGACAAGTTCGTACATCTGATACTCTGCATCAGATGGAAACGTCAACTTTGAAGAGGCTTGTTATTACCCAGAAGTCATTTCTCATGAATCCCTCTTATTTGCTACACTATTGGCTTCAAATACAAGGGCGGAATATGGAGGCACTGTGTGCTCTCATGGGTAGTTTTTGACTGCACCAATGAGTCTCCTGGCTGTACAGTGTGCACTGGATTCTGTTTTGAAACATTAACTGTGGGAAATAAAGTCCTGTTAATGAGCATGATTGTAGCAATCAATGGTTATATGTATCAACATATCTTGGTACCTTATATAGATATGATTCTTTAATTTTTTTATTTTCTGTTTTATCTGAATACAGTTTTCTCTTCATCTTCTCTTCCCAGTAGCTCCCCACATCCTCTCGTATGGATTTACTCTGTTTCTTTCTCTCATTAGAAGAGAACATGCTTCTAGGAGATAACAACAAAACACAACACAAGAAAAATAATGAGATAAATTGAAAATCATCATATCAAAGTTGGGCAAGATAAGTTAACTGAAAAATAAAGAGCCCTCCAAAGGCAAAAGAATAAGAGACCTATGATTTATATATTTAGGAGTGCCACAGAATTACTAATCTGAAAGCTGTGGTATATACATAGACCTGTGCAGACCTGTGTGTGCTGCTTCACTTTTTGTGAGTTCATATGAGCTTTGCCTAGTTTTATCCCTGTTGTCTTCCCCTCTCCTTTTGCCTCCTCATCTGTGGGGTTCCCTGAGGTCTGAGGGGATGGATTCAATGTAAACATCCCATTTAGAGCTATGTGTCCCAAGGTCTCTCTCTGTATAATGTCTTGCTGTGGGTCTCTGTATTTGATGATGAATGAATAAGGCACCAATCTATCAGTATAGCAGAATTGAATGAGGAATCATTTTATTGTTACTTTTAAAATTTTGTTTATTTGTTTATTAGAACCACTAGTATTTGGTTTTGCCCTAGGTCTCTGGGCTATCTAGCCTCTAGTTCTTGATTACCCAAGCAGTGTCAAGTATGTGTCCCATCTCATGGAGTGGATCTTAAGTCAAATCGGACATTGGTTGGTTACTTCTATAATGTTTGGACTGCTATTTCCCTAGCATATCTTTCAAGCAGGACAGACTATAGGTCAAAGGTTTTGTGGTTGCATTGATGTTGGTGTTTACTTTTATCTTTTGGTAGCCTGTGGAGTACTTTCCCATGTCATAGACACTAATACATGGGGGGGTGAAGATTTTTTTGTAGGCTCCAGCTTGACTTCTCCATGTTCAATGAATTGTGTGGTGTTGTCTTCAGCCATGGGATCTTGCTGACAGTTTGTGGAGAGCAACACATTGTCTTGACAACAGCCTGGCTTATCTAGGGATTTCATGGGACCCCTTCATCTAAAACTCAATTGGATGAAACCTAGTCCTGGTACTTTGGAGACTTCTTTTGGATCACCTTCATATATTATAGGAAGTTTCTACTGCACTAGCATTCCATACTGCCACTAAAATTCTTCCAAATGCTCTTCTATTCTAGCTGCCTCCACCTCATTTTGTCCCTCAACCCCATCTTCTCACCTTATCCTTTGGTTCTTGTCACTTCTGACCCTCACACTTACTCCAGTCTACCCATAAAAATCTATTTTCCCTTCCAGGGAGAACCATGTGCTCCTACTATCCCCCAGTCCCTTCTTCTATGCCTGTCCTCTCTGGGTTTATGAACTGTAGCTTGGTTATCATTTATTCAATAGTAATATATAGATATAAGCAATATATACCATATTTATCTATCTAAGTCCAAGTTCCCTCATTCAGGATGATTTTTTTTCCCGTCCATTTGCTTACAGATTTCATGATGTCATTTTAAAAAAAGAACTGAGTAATACTCCATTGTGAAAATGTACATTTTCTTTATCTGATTTTCTGTTGGGAGACATCTATGTTGTTTCCAATTTATTGCTTTTATGAATAGAGCAGCAATGAACATCGTTGAGCAACTGTCCCTATGGTATGATGAAGTGTTTTTTTTGAGTATATGCAGGAGTGGTATAGCTGGGTCTTAAGGAAGATTGATTCCCATCTTACTGAGAAATTGACATGTGGATACCCAAAGTTTTTATACAAGTTTTCACTCCCACCAGCAATGGAGGAGTATTCCTCTTGCTCCTTATCCTTGCCAGCATGAGATGTCACTTGTATTACTGATCTTAGCTGTTCTGACTATTGTAAGATGGAATCTCAAAATAGCTTTGATTTGTATTTCCCTGATGGTTAAGGATGTTGAACAGGTCTTTCAGCCATTTGAGTTTCCTATATTGAGATTCTGTTTAGATTTGCATTCCATAATTTAATCTGGATATTTGTTTTTGTATATCAATTTTCTTGACTTCTTATATATTTTGGATATTTGTCCTCTATTGTATGTGGAGTTGGTGAAAATATTTTCTTGTTTCATAGGCTGCTATTTTGTATGAAAGATAGTATCCTTTGCTTTACAGAAGCTTTTCAGTATCATGAGGTCTCATCTATTAATTATTGATCTTCATGATGTACTATTGGTGTTATATTCAGAAAGTCTTCTCCTGTGCCAATATGTTCAAGGCTATTTCCCATTTGTGCTATAAGGTTCAAGTGTACCTGGTTTTATGTTGAGGTCTCTCATCCATTTGAAGTTGAGTTTTGTGCAGGGTGATAGGTATAGATCTATTTGCATTCTTTTACATGAAGACATCCTGTTTGGTCAGCACCATTTGTTGAAGATGCTGTTTTACTTTCCCATGTGTAATTCTGGTTTCTTTACTAAAAATGGGTGTCAATATGTGTGTGGGTTTATGTCTGGTTCTTCAGTAAAATTACATTTCCGATTTTATGCCAATATCATGCTGCTTTTATTACTATAGCCTTGTAGTATAACTTGAGGTCAGGATAGTGGGACCTCCAGCAGTTCTTCTATTGTTTAGGATTGTTTTTAGCTATCCTGTGTGTGTGTGTGTGTGTGTGTGTGTGTGTGTGTGTGTGTGTGTGTGTGTTTCCATATGAAGTTGAGAATTGTCCTTTCAAGGTATAAAAAGAATTGCATTGCCATTTTAAAGGGGATTGCTTTGAATCTGTAGTTTGCATTGATAGGATGGTGATTTTTACTATGTTAATCCTACTGATCCATGTGCATGGGAAGTATTTCCATCTTCTGATATCTTCACCAATTTCTTTCTTCAGTGACTTCACGTTTTTGAAGGTCTTTCACTTGCTTGGTTAGAGTTACCCCCAAGATATTTTATATTATTTTGAAGCTATAGTGAAAGGTGTTGTTTCCTTGATTTCTTTCTCAGTTTGTGTATCATTTATATATAGGAGGGCTAATGATTTTTTGAGTTAACTTTGTACCTAGCTAATTTCCTCATAGCATTGATTAGCTGTTGGATTTCCCTGGTGGAATTTTTAGGGTTATTTCTGGTGTCAGAAGTGGGATTTTCACAGAACCTGGGGAATTAGGTTTCACACAGTGGGCGAGGCATCTGTGCCATGCAGGAAACCGGTGTACAGGCACATCAGTGCCTGTGAGCAACAATTAGTTGGGAAGGGTGGGAGGAGGCATGGCACAGATGCCTCGCCAACCCAACCAGGAAGAAAACTGGAGTTCCGGACCGCAGACCTAGCCTCCCACAGGTTACATCCACATATGTACCCATGCCCCAATAGGTGGGGTCAATATAACAGGTGCCGGCAGGGTAGATATCTCACTACAGTTACTTATGTATACTATCATATCGTCCGCAAGTGAAGATACTTTGACTTCTTCCTTTCACTTTTTTATTTCCTTGATCTCCTTCAGTTGCCTTATTATTTTAGCTAAGACTTCAGGTACTATACTGAATAGGTATTGAGAGAGTGGAAAGCCTTGTCATGTTTCTGATTTTAGTGGAAATGCTTTGATTTTCTTTCTATTTAATTTGATGTTGGTTATGATCTTGTTGTAACCTGCCTTTATTTTGTTGAGCCATGTCCCATATTCTAATCTCTCCAGGATTTTTATCATGAAGGGATGTTGGATTTTGCCAAAACATTTAATGAGATGATAACTTGGTTGTTTTTGTCTTTTGGTTTGTTTATATAATGGATTATATTTATCGATTTACTATCCCTATGTCTCTGGGTTGAAGCCTTCTTGCCCATGGTGCATAATATTTTTAATGTATACTTGGATTTAGTTTGCAAGAATTTTATTGAAGAATATTTTGTTTGTTTTTTGAGACAGGGTTCCTCTGTATTACTTTGGAGCCTGTCCTTGAACTCACTCTGCAGACCAGGCTGGCCTTGAACTCATAGAGATCTGACTGCCTCTGTCTCCCAAATGCTGGGATTAAAGACATGTGCCACCAATGCCCACCTTATTGATAATTTTTACAACTATGTTCACAATGGAAATTTATCAGTAATTATCTTTCTTTGTTAGGTCCTTATGTGGTTTTGCTATTAGGCTAATTGTGCCCTCATAGGGTGAATTGGGAAATATTCCTTCTGTTTCTATTTTGTGGACTAATTTGAGGAGTATTGGTATGAGCTTTTCTTTGACTGGTAAAGTTTTGCACTAAAACTTTATGTTCCTGGGCTTTTTTTTGGTTGAGAGACTTTTAATGACTGCTTCTATGTCAGTAGGGCTTATTAGTCTGTATAAATAGCCTGTCTGTACAGGCCTGCCTGGTACTGCTGGGCCCAGGCAGGTGGAAGACACCTGGCCAGGAAGAGGACACCTGAGATTCCCCCACCCACAGCCACATGGAACAGGTGGGGGCAGAACACACCCAAGACACCACAAAGTACAGGCAGGATTGGTGCCACTATGATGAGCAGGATGAGAGAGATGTGCAGGATGAGAAACAGAGCAGGTGGTCAGTGTCAAGGTATCAGTGTCTTTTTGTTTGTATATGCCCAGAAACTTCCATATTAAAAAAACAAGGAATTGACATAAAAATTAGAGCCAGAAAGCAGGAAAATAGAGTGCAAAAAAAGGATGCTCTGTGCCAACAAGAAGCCCAAGCAGAGAGAGGCTGGGTACCTTATTTTTAAATTAAGATGGAAATACTGATGACTGCATACAGCTCGAAGTCTTCTGACTTCCAAATCAAGACCTAGCTTTGTGATTTCAAATGACTTTAGGATTTTATAATAACCAGAAATGATCAGGAAAGTCCTAGGAATTTATCCTGGAATAGATGGGGAAAAAAAAAAAAAGAAACCTTCATCCTACTGAGCAAATTTAAAGGGCATTAGGCAATTTCAGCTAGGGAAAAACAATAATAATTTTCGGTAATGTGGTTCTGATTGGGGCTCAGGCCTAGAGGAAATTCTACTGCTATTCCTACTACTACTGGTCTCTGGAACTATGCTCTCTGGTCAGCTATCCACCATCGTTTGGATTCAGTTCCTCATCTGTGTGGTGTCTGCCATGATGTCTATAGAAGGTAATTGTGTTAAGACATGACACAGTGCTGAACTAACAGGCTGTAATTTATGTACACATAATTGTCATGTTAACACATTGTCAATGTATCAATGAAATCCTTGCCAAGGAATGTGTGTTTGTTGAGTCTAAGTGGTAAGACCTGGAAGGAACTTGCGGGACAGGGAAGAAAGTCTATAGAAGGGAAGGAAGGAGGAAGGGAGGGAGAGAAAGGAAGAAAGGGTAGGACAATAAAGAGGCAATAGTTCAATATGTATTTTGTTTATTTATGCCATTATTATATTTACCAATATAATATCATTATTTATGCTATTGATAAATTATACTAATGTCATGACTATATTAGTAGAAGTAAAGAGGCATTAAGACAAAGGTAAGGGATATTCTGATTCTGTCTCACAAGCTGTGTCTAACCAATACACAAACTACACTGGGGAACCAACAGAAGTGAAAACATGTAGCTGTTGGGTCTTTAGGGACAGTGTTGTGTGTGGGCAGCTGTCTGCAGCTCATAGATAACCAGGTTGTGAGGGGAAACAGCCTACATGGGCCTCAGAAGACCCAAACCCCTTCATTTTCTGTTTCCTCCAGGCAGCTATGCTTCCATGAGAGCTAGTGTTCAGAGAGTCAATCCTACATTCTTCCTCCTTCTCACCTGCAGATCGGAGAAGGGGTGGATAGGCTAGCAGAAGTTTGTTAGTGTGTCAGAGACAATTTCCAGAGTTAAACTCCAATTCTGCCCCTGTTGCCTGTCACAGTGAGGAAAAACCAGAAACTACCTTTTAAAATTGTGTCTCTATGTTTACTTAGAGGCCCAGCAGCCTGGGATGCCAGAGGGAAGTCTGTCTCCTGTAGCCAAGTCCATTACCAACTAGTGTCTACAAGAGAGACAGTGTATTCAACACTTCCCATAATTCCAGGTGGTAATCATTGTTTGATATTATTTAATAATAATAAGTAGAATGATAGAATAATAGTAATAATACCTTTTATTCTTTTAAGAATATGTTACTTATTCATCTACTATTTGGTTTCCCTTCTCAAATTGATGCTCCATTGTTAATCACAGAATAAGATCATTACTTCTTTGTTTTTTCTACAAATATATTTACAGAAGCATTTCGTGTCTCATCTGCCTTTTTATTTTGGTTTCTCTAGCTATGCAAAAAACTTTAATTGTATGTAATTAAATCTGATGATCTATTCTTTGTGATTTCTTCTATTACCTCTAAATTTACATACTTGATATTCCAATTTTATAGTCTTGTTTTTACATAATTGGAATTTAATATCTTAATATGTAGCTCTGTAATTCATTTAGAAATTTATTCAATATATGAGTTAAGGAGGAAATCAAAGTTAATATTTTCCCAAATTTATAACCAATTTAAATTTTCAATGAGTTCTTTCTATATTTGCTGAATTTTAAGTTCTAACTCCCAAAAACATTTTCATGCATACACATGCAGACAGACGGATGGACCCACATACACACAGAGAACTCTTTTGGTTACCTTTTGTTTTCTTAACTGTTATGAAAGTAGGTGCTTATTCTCCTGCCTTGTCTTACCTCAGGGCTCTCATGAAGGCATGGCTTTATAACTGCCTTGTAGCCTGTTATCATCCATTTAGATAATTCTTTAAATGAAGTTTTTCAAGCTGTGTCTCTTTGTTTCAATGAAGTTACAGTATATAGTGTGAAAAACTATTTTTTTTTCTCTTGTTTCTCCAACATAAACTTAAGACTTGATCTGTATACCTTTGATCTTCACAAGCATTTTTGTCTGAAATTCTGTCTCTCACATTCACAAGTTCATGACTTCTCAATTATGGAAATTGATCCTCTTCATCTCAAAAAGAAAGCCCTAAGCACCTACAATTTGGATAGGGTCATAAGAGTTTTTTTTTTCTTTTTCTTTTTTAATTTTTATTATGTATTTGTCAAACTAAGAGGGCCAAAGGAGGACAAGCATACTGTTCCTGTTTCTGTCATACTCCCAAATAGTTTGTTTTGTTAATTTTTAATTTTATAGCTCAAACTGTGAGTTACACTTTTTTTTATTTTGAATTGCCAGTGCAGAGCACAAAACCAATCACAAGGCTGAAGTTTAATCACCATTCATTAAGGATCAGTTAACTTTTAAGCCCTGTGTTCATCTTCAAACTAGTCTATTGAACCAACCTACCACATGACAAATCACTACACTTTCTAGGCAGGAGCAGTGATGCCATTGATAGGAGGGGATTGTCTGGGTTTCTTTAAATCAGTTGTATAGTTTGAAGCCAGGTCAAGCATAACATTGTACATAGGGCACATAGAAAATCCAGAGATAAATTAGACATGATTTCCTTCCTTAAGGAACTGAGATATTCTGAGGAGAAATGACAATTAGCTTAAACATAATTCAAAAGAAAAGCTGAATGGCCCCAGCTAAACTATGTGTCAGGAAATAGAAGAAAAGAAGAGAAGGGCCTTGTCATTAACCTTCTGGGACAAGAAACACTATAATTTTGGTCATATTCAGGCAGACCCCATGATGAATATTTTCATCCAAGAAGCAATTAAGGAATTATTATCCAAGGGGGTTTTTGACAAAAGGAATGAAACCATGAGGATTCTGTTCAGGCAGACCAAAGACTAGATTTGAGTATTTGAAATGAAGTCTATTTAGACTAAGGGCTTTTATTTTGTCCTTAACTTTTGCTCGGGTGCTGGATATGAACCACCAAATGGATAAGCAATAATTTACCTAGAACTACTTAGCAAATACAATCTGCAGTGTTAAGTGGAATGCATTAGAATCATGGTGCGATCATTGGAATAGTAATAATTTTATGTGTAGCAGCCTCTAAGGGGCAACTACCATTTTAGTCCATTAAAACACTTCATTTTGAGGTGTAAGACTCTGCTTTTCAATGTTATAGGAAGTACTTCATCATTCCCAACAATTGTCAAAATAGTGGGGAAATCACCTTGTCTCTGCTCTAATTATACTGTGTTCACAAGTGCATCTATCAGAAGTTTAAAAAAATATGGCTGCATTTTAGAAGTACTGAATGGGTAGGTAATTATGCCTGTAAAAACAACTTAAAAAATATATATATAAGGCATCAACTGCAAATAGTATGCCTTCCATATATAAAGGTTTGTAGAAACACAGGGAAAGGACCCCTCCTTTATGAAGAAGATGGTGTCTCAGAGAGCTCAAATGCTTTCTACATAGCTAGGAGCAAATCCTGTACTTTCTTATCTTCTTATTAGTACTAGGAACCGTATACTCTAGCTTCTCCAGTGAATCTCTTTTCTGGAAGGATGCTTACTGGTTTGAGAGGTAGAGTCACTGAAGCATCCTGTCATGAAACCATGCAGCTGAGCCATGTGGCTGGCAACGGGTGGGTCTCTGACCAGAATAAGCGTGCTTGCTATATTCTCCATCCTGCATGGCAGCAAGTTCAAAGTTGGGTTCTGCTGCTGTGGTGGCTATTCTTGGTTGTCAATTTGAATACATCTATAATTAACTAAATTCCAAACACTGAGTACATCTGTAAGGGTTTTTCTTAATTAACTCACATGACTTGGAAGATACACTTTGAATCTGATATTTGGGGTGAGAAGATACACCTTTAATCTTGGACACTTCTGCTGGCAGCCTATATCAAGGACATGACAGAAGGAAGCTTGCTGTCTTTGCCTGCTTGCTCTTACTCTCACTGGCAATCCATTCCTTCACTGGTATTGGAGCCTACTTCTTAGGGATTCCAGTGTATACTGAATACCAACTGAAGCCTCTAGTCTTGTGAACTGCACAGCTTTTCCATATTAGTAGGCAGCCACTGTTGGAGTTGCTGGACTACAGAGTAAAGCCATTGTAATAAATCTTCCTTCCTTCCTTCCTTCCTTCCTTCCTTCCTTCCTTCCTTCCTTCCTTCCTTCCTTCCTTTCCTTTCTTCCTCTCCTCCCTTCCTCCTTTCCTGTCTTTATCTATCTATCTATCTATCTATCTATCTACCATCTCTCTATCCATTCACCTTCTATATATCATCTATCCTTGTCAGTTCTGTCCCTCTAGATAACTCCGACTAACACAATTGTTGACACAGTTCCCTGAAGTAGATTAATTTTTTTTCTGCTGTTTCTCTCTACGATTTTAAAGAAGTTGAGCTTGCCTGAAGCCACCAAGGACTGCCTGGAAGAGGCCTCCAGGTTTATGTGCATCTAGTAGGTTCATTACTAGAGTTGACTTCCAGTTAACAAACACTTATCAAGCTTTTATCTTTGTTATCTCTTGGACATTGCTCTGGAAGCCACAGAGGATAATAAGATCCCCTGTCAAGGAGCTGCAGTCTAGAAAAGGGACTGGCCAGAAGAGGAAGGAAGAAGTGGTAAAACAAGATGTTAGCAAGCATGTCTACCATCCCACTTCATGGAAGGCTAAGGAATACAGATCACCAATTTGAAGCTAATTTGGGATATATAGTGAGTTAAGAACCAGGTTGGGCTACAACTAAAGTCCTTCCTTTAAATCCATTAACCAATCAGCCAGTCAATGTTTCATGTAAGTCTTTGGCCCTGGCTACCTTGAAGGATGATTGAAGTTTCACTTATTTTATTTTTATTTTGTATGTTTATTCTTGGGAGTCAATTCAAGACCATGTGCTTTACCAACTAAGCCATCTTCCCAGCCTAGCATTTTGAATTTCAGTATATCTTGATGAATATAGCAGTCCATTAAAAAATATTTGTTTTATTTTATGTGTATGAGTACTTGCTTGAATATGTGTATGTTCACCATGAACATGTCTGGTTTTCATAAAGATGAGGGTGTTAGAGGTCCTGGAACTGGAGTTATAGTTAGTTGTAAATGGCTAAATGCTAGGAATAAAAACTGGGTTCTCTGCAAGAGCATAGAGTTTCATCTCTCCAGCCTTTTGATATATATATATATATATATATATATAAATAATTTCATTTTATAAATCTATCATTGGTTATCAACCTTATCTTTAGCCTATTGTGAATAGTGCTTCTTTGTAAAACTTTTAAATTTTATTGATTTAATTGATTGATTATATATGCATATGTGTGTGGACCTGCAAGTAGAGGTTAGAGGACAGTTTGTGGTTGTTGGTTGTCTCCTTTTGTTATGTGAGTCCTAGAGCCATCAGACTTGGTGTCAGGTGCCCTAATCCACTGATCTGCCTCACTAGTTTTTAAGATACTTGCCTATGTGTATTAGTCATTTCTTTCAGTCCCTTTGGGAAAATGCACACACAATTAATATTACACTAAAATCCCTCCACTTTGGGTATGTGTTGCTATAGATGCTACACAGCTGTAGCTGACAGTGGTCATGCTGGGTGACAAATGGACTAAGACAGCTCTGAAAAGGATGTCATTTCATTAATTCAATCCATTGATGAGTCTCTCCTTTGTAGTTGCTTCAAGTTATTCATAGGGTGCATATAGAGAACTCTCCTGATGTGATCACCATGCTCTTGTGGCTGGTTCCCAAGTCCTCGTCACCTAGTGTCAATCCTCTTCCATGGCAATGTGCAGAAACTGGGACTCTGAATCACTCTTGGCTCTGAGCTTCCTTTTGCCACTTTCTGCTGCTCATCTCTTTTCCAGGTGATCACTGTGTGGAAGCCATCTTTGACATTTTATTGGGAAGCCTGGAACTATTTTCAAGTGGAACTCATCATATGGCCAAGTAAGCTGAAAGTCCCCATGTCCACAGTAGCTATATAAGACTGGGCTAGGGGTTCTGATCATGGAGCATGCCTACCTCCCCCTGGTCTTTCCTGGATATTTTTCCCTGTTCTTGTATCTCTTCACTAAGGTGAGAACTGCCTTGTTCCTTGTTTTTGGCCCTGTGCTATCTCTAGGCTTTTGTGACATCAGTGGTGGCCCCTGGAAGCACTGCCTCAGGAGGAAGATAACCTCCTGCTGACCCGGGACAGCCTCTACTGGAGATGCTAAAAAGAAGCTTCTGTTTCCTTCTCATTAGAGATTAGGTACACCAGTTTTAACTTTTTCTTGGGTGTGCTTACGATACTCTGTATTCCACAGGCTACATTTGTGTCTCCATTTCCATGGATACCACTCTCATCTAAGCCACTTCCTGGAACCAGCATCCAGCCTCCTGAACAAATGCTCCTGTTTCTGCCTAACCTTGTATCTCTCTATTTTCTGTTCTGTACTGTAGCTGCTGTTCTGAAAATGAGATTAGGTTTCTTAAGATTTTTGACAACTTTTCATCATCCTCATGGATAAAGCCCACAGGCCTTACTAAAGTGTGATGAATTACAGTATCTGTTGCAGTTTACCTTCATGCTTAGCTCAACCCATGCTCCCCTTGCTCATGAGCACCATCCTGTCTCAGCCCCATGGGATTTACAGTTTCCTCTGTCTGGAGAGTTTTTCACATGCTTCTGTCTCTCTCCTACAGTTTGAATTTGGAATGTTCCATGGTAGTGTTGAGAACTTGGACCCCAGTTGGGAGCTCTAATCCTTGACAGGTATTTAGATCATGAGGGCTCTTACCTACCCAACAGAGCAACCCAACAACAGATTTATTGTGTGCTGATATTATTTGGAGGCATCAAAAGCTTTTGGAGGTGGGTCTAGGTGAAGAACTATGACACATAAGGCCTGTCTTTGAGGACTATATCTTTTCTCACCCCTCTCTTCTTCAAAGCTTTCATAATACGGACATCTCTGTTCTGCCACAGACACCCCACAATGAGTTTTAACTCTGTGTCAGGCCCACAGCAATGCAGCCAATGATTCAAATCGGAACTCTCTGAAATCTTGAGCCAAAATAAGTCTGACCTCTTTTTAAGTTGTTGATATCATATGTTTTGTCCATATAATGGAATACTGGCTAATATACTATCTTGTCCTTTAGATCTTGTCACACATCTCATATTCAAAGAACTAGCAGCTTTATGTGGTTGGTAGAACACTGAATATCCAAAATAATTTTCATTATTGATACATATTAGACCATCAGCCCCTCAGAGGAAGGACTTCATCAATCCCTTTGAGTGTTGTTGTTCTAATGCTTACAACTGAGCAACCACACCCAAAAATATACCAATCTATTGTTAAACACACACACACACACACACACACACACACACACACACACACACTCCAATGCTGAAAATCCTGTTTCACATAAATACTTAGTACAAACTAGTAGAAGTATGTCTAATGCCATTTCAGAGACTTTAGAAATACCATATCAAAATTAATTTTACATTTTTAAATGAAATTCAAGTCTTCTTTGGCACTGCATTGTGTGCAAAGTGCACACGTGTGTTCAGAACCAACATTGCAGTGAAGTCACCTTGTGAAACAAAGGTAAATACTGGCAAATATTTTGGATTTATTCCACATTTGGTTTTGAATTAGTTTTTTGTTGTCTCATGCTCAGAAGCCTTTTTATCATTGCCTAATATTTCACCAAAGTCCATGTTCAAGAAGACACACTAGAAATATGGGCAGCCCCATCCTGTAGGCTGGGTCACAGACGAACAGATAAGAAGAAGGAGAAAACCACATGAGTGCTGGCACCATTCTCTCTGGTTCTTGACCTTTCCAGATGTGAACAGCTTCCTGCTGACACAGCAGCAAGCCTTCTCCTGCCACCCTTTCTTCTCCATGAGAGATCCCATCCCCTGAGAGATGAGCATAAGTAAACTTTCTCACTATGTTATTTTCTTTTTTCTGTGATGAATACCTGATGAAAAGAAGGGTAAACTTGGGCTCACATTTTGAGAGTACTGTGCATCATGGTAGAGAAGTCATGGTGATAGGATTATTAGACAGTGGGTCATACTGAATAAGGAGTCTGGAAGCAGAGATTGGTGAATGCTGCTATTTCTTCTCTGACTTCATTGTTTTTATTCAGCCCTAGACTCAAGTCTGTTAGAGAATGATACCCATATTTAGGATTGATTTTCCTTCCTCAGTTAAACCTTTCTGTAAGCATGCTCTTAGATACACTCATAAATGTGTTTCCATGGTGATTCTAAATCTAGTCATGTTGGCAGTGAAGGTTAACCATCACATTCACCATAGGTAGCCTCTTGCTAGGTATTTGGTCATGGTATCAAGGGAAATAATGAATACACACAGTGAGAACGGCTTGTTTCCTCTTCTCTTGCAGGTCCAGACCTGAGGGCACAGGAACTACTCATCAGTTAGGAGATCCTTGGGATCTCCTTGAATGAACTGTCCCCTGGTAAAGAAGGAGACTCACACAATTATTTCCCCTTTCCAATGCTATTCTGGGTACATAGAGTCCTGTCATATTTGAACTTAGATTATGAGATTCATGCACAATTTAGTGTTGAAAGGGGATACTTAAGAAGAACCTAAAGCACTCCTATTGGATGATTAAAATGGATATGGCATCAGACCACTGCTGAGTCACTCTAGAAGGTAGGCAAACTTCAGAAAAGACCAATACTTGTGGTCTCTTCCTACAAGATTAGGCTCTGAGTAGTGAAGAGGGAATTCAGACAAGAAAAAGAAATCGACTTTTCCATTGCTGCCTCTGATTCCACCAGGTTATTACCTGCAACAAGGCTGAGAGGGAGTGGTCTCAGGGAATAACCTTTGTGGTCTGAGTCCCAGGCATATGTGCCAGATAAGCTTCTACAAGATGGAGGATAAGACCTTTAAACACACACACACACACACACACACACACACACACACACACACACACACACACATTTTTTTTCTGTTTTACAATCGATCCCAGTTCCCTCTCCCTCCCTTCCTCCCATGCCCTCTGACACCTCTCCCATCCCACCCTTCCTATTCCATAGGGAGGGTGATGCCTTCCAGGAGGAATCATCAAGATGTGTCAAGTCATTTGGAGTAGGGTCTAGGCCTTCTTTCATGCCTCTAGGCTAAGGGAGTATACTTCCATGGGGGATGTACTCCCAAAGTCCTTTCGTGCACCAGGGATACATCCTGGTCACACTGTCAGAGGTTCCTTAGACTGCCCAGGCCTTCTAACTGAGACCCATGTTCAGGGGTTCTGAGTTAGTTCAATGCTGGATTCCCAGCTATCAGTCTGGGAGGGCCATGAGCTCCCCTGATGGGAGATGCCATTCTGTATATGTTTCTCATACTGGTTAATGAATAAAGCACTGTTGGCCAATAGGAAAGGAAGATAGGAGGGACTAGGAGACAAGGAGGAAGGAGCAAGATGGAGAGTCTGGAGAGAACAGATCCGCCATTCCTCCGCTCTTGGTAAGACCACATGGAAATACATAGAAATGGGTTAATACTTAAGACAGAGCTAGCCGATAAGAAACTAGTACCTGGCCAACAGAATTATATCAAATACAGAGTCTTGGCGTGTTAATTGGGACTAGCGCAGCTGGACAAGACTAAATATAGAAGACTGCTGGACCTTGCCAAGTCAGGGTAAGACAGCCATTCTACCTCCCTGCTGTTGTTGTGGCCTGTCAAGTTCTCTTGGCCTTAGCCAAAACTGGGTGTACCAACGTTGCTGTGAGACCTAGGGTGACTGTTCAGGTGGCTTGCTGTTTCTGTCCTTGCTGCACCTTTTGGAAGTTGTCCATCCGCACTTCCTGTCTACTCTAGTATCGTTATTTTCCTTCTCAGGTCTTGATGAGGTTGAAGATTAAACTATCACAACTATTATTCTCTCTTCCTAGTTAGATATATTAGGTACTAGACTTACGTTTTCCAGCTTAGGACAACTCTATTGTAAACTCCATTATGCCTTCACCCTAGGACTAGACATGTAGGTCATTTTGTTCTCAGTTTTCCTTTTCTTAGAGCACACTTGTTATTCACTGTTTTGTATATAGTTTTGTATTAAGCCTAAATCTTTTCTTTAGTCTAAAAGACAAGACCAGGCGGCGGGCGGAAAAACCGTACTCCTTACAAATGGCGCCCACGTGGCTAATAAGAACTTTCACTTAAAAATTAACAAAAGCTTAAAAAAGGGTGTTAGAAACAAAAGAACAGAGATGAGCAAGGTTTCTTGGTAACAGCATTTTTCTGGGTTGTACTCTGTTTTGTGTGAGACAAGCAAAAATTTCCGTGGCTCCTTTAAGGGAAGATTCCTGACTCAGCATAAGTGGCAAAGAACCGCATGGCTTTAAAAAAGCACTGCTAACAATTTATTGGTGTGTATGAGAGATGGCGATGGCAGTGACCATCTCTCCAAGCCAGCAGCATGCCTGCTGGATGGCAGCATTGACCAGGGCAGTGACCACAGCTTTCAGTGCTGGTGGTAAATGTACCTGCCGCCATCTTTGGTAAACCACAGCAGGAACAAATATGACTTTCATTTCAGCAATGTTGTTGTTTACCAGATAAAAGACTCATGGCCAGAAAAAATATAAACATTTAAAGTAAAGACAGACTCATGTTAAGAAAAACCTCTAAAGGTTTACATTGTGTTTTAAAATATACGTAGACATGGAAAAAAAAAATAAAATGGTTTTAAAAATACAGTGAGGAGCTGGGTGGGGTGGCACTCAACTTTAATCCCAGTACTCAGGAGACAGAGGCAAGCAAATCTCTTGTGATTTCAAAGTAAACCTGGTATGCACAGTGAATTCCAGGACAGATAAAAGTTACACAGTGAAACCCTGTCTCAAAAAATGAAAACATAGAAGAAAGAGAGTAATAATAAAGCCACATAAAGATGAAAAGCTCAGAGAGAATCTGGTTACTGTATGGTGATATATTGTCTTTGTATCTTTTGACTGCTGAAGAAATAACAACAACTGTTAAAACAAATGCTGCTGGATTAATTCAATTTATATATTTTAAAAATGCTTTGACTCCAAAATTTAAGTCTAAGGACAAGTTACTGGGGAAAAAGGATTTCTATTTTTGTTTCCACAGAAAATAAAAAGCTGTGGATTACTTCCAGACTAATGTGGTTTGATCAAGCCAGGCCCCCTGAAACAGAGTCGCTGGTGATCAAACATTCAAAACAGCTTGGACAAAGCAGCCTTGCAGGATTTCTGTGTCTTCTTAGGATTCCCCCATGACAGCGCCCTTTACCAGCAGGAAGTAGTTTGGAAAGAACGACGCCCAAATTTCCAAATATTGTTTATAAATGTCTGTTTCCATTTAAATGGGGTTGGTTATAAATGGTTAGTGATCACAGCCAATTCTTTTTAAAGGTTAAAAAGGGCATTATGGTATAGAAATGGATACTTTGTTTTGGAATGGATTTTCATTTACTGATACAATTTAAGGTCAATTTTATGATATGTATATTTCTCCTCTTATTTAGGTATTGTGTTTTTATAGCTCATTTAGAAATGTAATGTATAATTTAGTACAGATTATAGATAGTTACCTATAATAGTCAAAACTTATAGTTAAGTTAGTTAGGTTTTCTAGATATACAGAGATGTATTTGAGATGAATAGGAATTCTTCAAACCTTTCAAAGACCTACAGAATATGGCATTTAAAATGGCTTAGGGTTTTTGTTACAGTGAGACATAATTGCTCTTGGCAATACCACCTGCACCAGAAAGGAAGATGGAAGATGGACATCGAAGAAAGGAGTTATGAAGTTTGCTTTCAATATAGCAAGACTAGCCATTTGGACAAGATACTGCTCTTGTCTGGACTGTTTGACTTTATGCTGTATAAACTGGACATGCAGGACCCACAGAAAAGCGACTGGTGATTCAAGATGGACATTGCTACAGAGTTCTTGCTTCATGGAAGAATCTGCCAGACAGTCTGCAGGACACAGAGAAAAGTGACTGACAAACTTCCAATACAAGAAGACAGTTTAAAGTTTCCTGCTTTGCTGAAGAGTCTGCTAGACAAACTATGACCTATGGGCTGAAGATAGAAGATTACAGAAGAACTTCAGGTGACTGACAAAGACAAGATGTCTCTGTCATTTCTAGAGTTTATATACTATTCTTCTGTGGTCTTTGATGGAGTTGAAGACAGATAGTTATGGTTATAGTTTTCCTTAGTTAGGCTTAAAGATAAGTTACATATAGGACTTTAGACTCACAAATATAGGATAGATGATAGAATAGTTTTTTAATCTTGCTAAATGTTAATGGACTAAATATTGTTAACTGTGATTCTTATTTGATAACTGTTATGTTATATATTTTGCTATGTTAAGGTTAAAACCCTTCTTTTTATTTAGACAGAAAAGAGGAAATGATGGGAGATGTCATTCTGTATATGTTTCTCATACTGGTTAATGAATAAAGCACTGTTGGCCAATAGGAAAGGAAGATAGGAGGGACTAGGAGACAAGGAGGAAATGGGAAGGAGGTCAGAGAGAGAGCCGTAAAAAGCTCTCTTGCTGTTGGGACTTGGACAGGAGAGCATCGTGTGGAATTTCCTGGTGTTCATCTGTCTAGGTTGTAAGTTATTTCCCCCTGAATAAACATCTATTCAGCCTATTTGTTTATCCTGATCCTTATTTAACCGTGATACTCCCCCTTGTTCAGGTCTTCTGTCTGTGTAGGTTTTTGGCTTTCTGGTCTTGACACCTTTTCTTATCACTCCTCTCTCTTTGCAGCTGGATTCCAGGAGTTTGGCTCAGTGTGTAGCTGTGGGTGTCTGCTTCTGTTTCCATCAGCTATGAGCTGAGTGCTCTATGATGGCATATAAGTTAGTTATCAATCTCATTATCAGGGAAGGGCATTTAAGGTAGCCTCTCTACCAGATTGTTAGTTGGGTCATCCTTATAGGTCTCTGGACATTTCTGTAGAGTCAGTTTTCTCTTCAAACCTGTATTGGCTCCTTCTATTATGGTATCTCTTTTTTTGTTCTCATCTATTTGTCCCCTGACTCAGTCTTATTGGTCCCACATATGTACCTCTCCTCCCCTTCTCTTTTTCCTAACCCCTTCTCCATTCACTGCCTCCTACCCAACTCCCAATATGCTCAGGAGCTCTTATTCCTTTCCCCTTCTGTGAGGCACCTTGTATGAATCTCTTAGGTTCCTCCTTGTATTCTCTGGCAATGTGAATTTTAGGCTAGTGATCCTTTGCTCTATGTCTAAAATCCATATATGAGTGAGTACATATCATATTCTTCTTTTTGTGACTGGGTTACCTCACTCAGGATGTTTCTTCAAGTTCCATTCATTTGTCTGCGATCTTCAAGATTCCATTTTTTTTCCACTTAGTAGTATTACATTGTGTAAATGTACCACATTTTCTTTATCCATTCTTCAGTTGAGGGGCATCTAGGTTGCTTCCAGGTTCTTGATATTACAAATAATGCTGCAACAAACATAGTTGAACATGTCTTTGTTGTATGGATGTGGATCATTTGAGTATATGCCTAAGAGTGGAATTGCTGGGTCATCTGGTAGACTTGATTCCCATTTTTCAGGGGAGCCACCATACTGCTCTCCAAAATGGCTGTACAAGTTTACACTCCACAAGCAGTAGAGATGTGTTCCCCTTCCCCCACATCCTCTCCAGCATAAGCTGTCATTGGTGTTTCTAATTTTAGCTGTTCTGACAGGAGTAAGATGGTATCTCAAAGTTGTTTTGATTTGCATTTCCCTGATGGCTAAGGATGTTGAGCAGTCTCTTAAGTGTCTTTCAGCTATTTTGGATTCCTCTACTGAGAATTCACTCTTCTATTCTGTACCCCATTTTTAAATAGGGTTATCTGGTGTTTTGTTGACTAGTTTCTTGAGTTCTTTGTATATTTTGGAGATCAGCCCACTGTCAAATGTGGGGTTGGTGAAGATCTTTTCCCAGTCAGTAGGCTGTCATTTTGTCTTGTTGACTGTGTCCTTTGCCTTACAGAAGCTTGTCAGTTTCAGGAACTCCCATTTATTAATTGTTGATCTCAGTGGCTGTGCTACTGGCGTTATGTTCAGGAAGCGGTCTGGTCTCCTGTACCAATTTGTTTGAGGGTACCTCCCACTTTCTCTTCTAAGAGGTTCAGTGTGTCTGGATTTATGTTGAGGTCTTTGATCCATTTGAACTTAAGTTTTCTGCATGGTGATAGACATGGTTCTATCTGCAGTTGTCTATACACCCTCATCCAATTGTGCCAGCACCATTTGTTGAAGATGCTTTCCTCCTTCTATTGTTTAATTTTAGCTGTTTTGTCAAAAATTAGGTGTTCCTAGGTGTGTAGGTTCCATGTGGAGCTGAGAAGGTATATTTTTCTTTTGTGTTTGGATGAAATGTTCTATAGATGTCTGTTAAACCCAATTGGGACATAACTTCTGTTAGTTCTTTTGTTTCTTTGTTAAGTTTTTGCCTGGTGGTCCTGTCTTATGATGAGAGTGGGGTGTTGAAGCCTTCCACTATGAGTGTGTGAGGTTTTATGTGAGCTTTGAGTTTTAGTAGCATTTCTTTTACAAATATGGGTGCCTTTGTATTTGGGGCATAGCTGTTCAGAATTGAGACTTTGTGCTGATGGATTTCTCCTGTGATGAATATGAAATGGCCTTCTTTATCTCTTTTGATTGATTTTGGTTTGAAGTCTAACCCCTGAACAAGGAGGAGCTAATGGCCACTAGACTGATAGCTGGGAAGCCAGCATGGGACTGACTCAGGCCCCCTGAATATGGGTCTCAGCGAGAAGGACTGAGCAGTCTAAGAGACCTCAGACAGTGGAGCCAGGATGTATCCCTGGTGCACAAAAGGACTTTGCGAACATATCCCCCATGGAGGGATAACTGCCTTAATCTAGAGACAGGAGAGAAGCCCTAGTCCCTACTTCACATGACCTGTCAGATCTACATGACCCCAACTGGATGGCATTCCCCTACACATTGAATTGGGTTGCGGGGATGAGATGGGAGGGTGGTTAGGGTGCATGTGAAAGGGCAGAGAGAGTAAATGGGAGGGAGGGAGGGAAGAAGGAAAGAAAGGAGACAGAACTGGGATCGACATGTAAAATAATAAATTAAATAATAAAAAAAATGCTTTGACTCCGAAATTTAAGTTCAAGGACAAGTTACTGGGGAAAAGGATTTCTATTTTTGTTTCCACAGAAAATGAAAAGATGTGGATTCCTTCCAGACTAATGTGGTTTGATCAAGCCAGACCGCCTGAAACAGAGTACAAGCTGATCCTACATTCAAAACAGCTGGACAAAACAGCCCTACAGACTACAGCCAGGATATCTGAATATTCTTCGAATCCCCCTTGACAGCGCCCCTTACCAGCAGGAAGTAGTTTGGAATGAACGATGTCCAAATTCCCAAATATTGTTTATAAATGTTTGTTTTCATTTAATTGGACTTTGTTATATAAAATTAAACAAAATAATAATAAAAAAAATGATACCAGGCTCAACTAGAGGCCTCAGCTCGAGAATGCCAGGCCCTGGCTAGATCCACATATACAAAAAAAAAAAAAAAAAAATTCCACCATCTATCCTATCTTTGTGTGTCTAAAGTCTATGTAACTTATCTTTAATCCCAACTAAGGAAAACTATAACCATAACTATCTGTCTTCAATTCCATCAAAGACCACAGAAGGATAGTATATAAACTCTAGAAATGACAGAGACAACTCACTGCCTAGTCACCCGAAGTTCTTCTATAATCTTCCATCTTCAACCCATAGGCCATAGTATGTCTGGAAGACTTCAGCAAAGCAGGAAACTTTAAACTGTCTTCTTGTATTGGAAGTTTGTCAGTCACTTTTCTCTGTGTCCTGCAGACTGTCTGGCAGATTCTTCCATGAAGCAAGAACTCTGTAGCAATGTCCATCTTGAATCAGCAGTCGCTTTTCTGTGGGTCCTGCATGTCCAGTTTATACAGCATAAAGTCAAACAGTCCAGACAAGAGCAGCAAGAGCTAGTCTTGCCATATTGGAAGTAAACTTTATAACATGTTTAAGGGATTTTCTCATATTATCTTTGAAGGTGTCTATCATTATTATGAAGTTTTTTTTTTTAAGTCATTCTCTTCTGCTTCATCTGCTTTAGTGTGTTCAGGTCTATTTTGTGTAGAGTTCTTAGATTCTGATGGTGTCATACTGGTCTTTCCATTGTTGGGTGTTTTCTTGAATTGCCTTTTTCCCATTGCTTCTTCCAGTGGTTGCAGGTGGAGTCTGTCTCTCTCTACCCTCCTCTCCCGGTGGGTATAGTTGGGTCAGGAGTTTAACGTCTGTAACACCTCCTCCTTTCCACTTTGCTGATTGAATCAGTCTCACTTCATTCCTGCTTTCCAATTTCTTTATTTGTTTTACATCCTACCCACAGTTTCCCACCCCTCCTCTCCTCCTAACCTCTCCCCCACTTCCATATCTACACCCCATCCACCCATCCTCCCTCACTTCATTCAATAAGAGAAGACAAGTAGACCCCAACTGTCAGTCAGATGAGTGTCAAATAATGTATGCCCACAGAGGAGTTGCATCCAAGTGCCCTTACTCTGGAGCAATTGCTTTCCCTATTACACAGTGTTGGGAAGAAGAAAGAGCCACAGAGTCCTAAGGGTCAGCAGGGAGATGGAGTGCATGCCCTTAAATAGATGCATCACTGACTCCCTGAGGCCCCCTTTGGAAGGAAACTGCAACATGTAGCTTAAAGTTCAGGGGATAGATGCATAACTGGAGTCCATGTGGCTGTACCTGGGCAGCTATTGATGCTCTGTATTATGATCTTGCCTTGGGGTTTCCTCTACAAGGCAAGGATAATCACAGCACAGCATCCCTTTGCTTGATTGTAAGATGTTCTCAAGCCTGGAGGACTTTAGGCTTATCTTCAGGGCAGGGGATGTTTTCTATGTCCACATTGGGGCCCTGCTGTTCAACTCTGGATCTTAAATGTGCTCCATGGTGGGTCTACATTTGGAAGCCAGTCAATTTCCCAGAAACCTAACCAGGTTTTCTGGCCCAAACACTCTTTTCTCCCTTCGCCAACCACATTATAATGGCAGTAATATATAGCAGTTCCTTTCCACACCCATCCTAGTATGTCTACTATCATTTGAAAACTTCACAACTGAAAACACTGTACATTAAATGTGCATTTCATATGCCTTGTCCACCAAACAACTTATCTTAGAAATATGCTGTACTGAAGCTCTGGGTTGTTTCCCTTATGAGCTCATGGCTTTCTGTGAGCTTCAGCTCTGTGCTGCTGCCAAGATGTTGTTTAACCAGAAAAAAAAGTTCTGGCTTTCATGTATGGTGTCCTGCGTAAGTAAGATTGGAAAGTTGAGGGAACATCATGTTTTGCAAAGTGTAATGAATTTGGAGTCACAATATCCCCCTAAAATTCCATAGTTTTAGGTAACAATGACCTGTCACTAGCCCATTAAAATCTCTGTGTTTTTTTGGCAGTGCAGTAGGCATGTCTGTTTTTTTTGAAAAGTGATGAGGATAGAACGAGTAAGGAAGAGAAAGTATTTTCTAACCTGATAAGCATAAGATATGTCAGACACTTTTACTGTTATCATCTTCTGCTCGTGGCAAGCAGAGTGCTTCACTCCCTGCAAGCGCTTAATCAATATGTGCACTTTAGTGAAGATTTACTCCAGACCCCAGATGAAGTTCACGGCAGAAGGAGATTGGAATTTTCATCTCCTGTCCCACCTGGGGACATATGTCACAGAAGTCCTTTCATATGCATTGGCCACGCTGTGTTTTCCCTTACCCTGCCATGTTGGAAGAGGGATTGCAGGCTTTTGTAACTGACATAATCACAACATTGATTAAGAAAAAGTAACTGACTCTGTCAATTTAATTAAATAGCTAGGGATCTTTAGTCCCAATCACAGGCTGTCTGCTCCAGGGCAGCGATGGTGTGGGAAGGAGAATCTACATCTGTGATCAGCCACTTTTTTCCAAGAGATTTTGGAAGCAGAATGTGTATTTTTTTCAATGACTCACTCACTTTATCAGGGACTCAATTACATTAATCAATGAACTGTGTGGGACATTCTTTCCCCTGCAGATGTCAGCACGAGAAGTGACCACAGCAGTCTCCTAAGAGAGCTATCTTCACACAGGTCACATTTCTGAAAATTTCTATTCTATTCTATTCTATTCTATTCTATTCTATTCTATTCTATTCTATTCTATTCTATTCTAATTATAATTAATGGGTCTATATTTTAAATAGCAGGCACTCACCAGATTCCCACTGAGCTGTGTGCTGTGTCTATGTGTTGTGTGCTGTGCGCTGTGTGCTGTGTGCTGTGTAGTGTGTGCTGTGTGCTGTGGGCTGCATTCTGCATGCTGGGTACTGGGTGCCATACTTTAGGATCTATGGGGTCTGTAGAGCAGCAGAAGCTGTCCTTGCATTTATGACACTTTTGGTGCATATTCAGAGGAAACCTTTCCATGCATAGGGGTGAATGTTTATAAAATGATATGTGAGTCTGAGAGAAGCTGAGTCCAGCCAGACCATTGAAAAGAACAAGTCAGGCATGAATAAAGGCTGTATTTTCCTCCTATGGCCCCTTATTTTCTCTACCCCCTTTCTCCTCCACATCTAAATTAGCCTGAGGTTCTCCCCAGTCATCTGGGTTCTAGAGAAGCATCACCACTTTGGTTTAGATAGGTAGCCTTGAGGATGGATTCAGTGGTTTCCACAGTTTTCTAGGGAGTCTGTGGAAGATACTTAGCCTATGTCTTGCCTGGAGAACTCCTGTTTTATGTCCAATCACCTTTATCACCTCAGGGGCATTAGAGTTGGGTTATCTTCAGCATACCTGTTTACCCCTCTGCCTTATCTCTTGGTTACTCTGAGGAGTTCCTTCTCAGCAAGACATCCATGAAGACACAGATCTGTCACTCCTCTGCCTCTAAAGCTTCCCTTAGTAGAGACTGTCTTACCTCCATGATGATTAGATTTGGGAAATCAGTGACAGTTTATTAACTTGCATATTACTCAGGCTGGTAGAGAGATTTCCAGACTTCTAAGAAAATCTGTTAATCTTCATTTGTTCTATTAATCCCAAAGACATAGATGTTCTTGCTTTTGTAAACATTTGGAAGACTTCTGTGGCTCTTTGTCATTTCTATCTTTTGCAAAATTCCTCCGCCATTTGGTCAATTCCCCCTTTAATACACAAAGCCCTCTTCTCAATGGAATCTTTCCTGGGTCCCTATGGTATGGTCTTCATCTCTCTCTGGGTGCATTACTGGGAAATCAGTCTTATCAGACTCTATGGAAACACTCTGAGGATGTATCGTCTACATGCCTGGACCAATACTTCTCTTTGTGTTTTGTTTCTGTAGCATTGAGGACAACCTCATGGGTGTCTGGGATTTGGGAAAAGAGCAATGAATACAGAAGCAGTCTACTTATAGCTGACAGATTGGAGCTGCCAGATTGCAAAAATCAGCTGGGTATGAGAAAGAAAAGCTAAGACAGTTAATTAAAAACATTTTTATTTGACCTGATTAAAAAGAAGTTAAAGTTATTAGAAGTTTCTGCTGAGGAATTAAGGTGGATATGAGTCAGATGGTTGGGTTGGTGTGTGATCTGTAAGTCGGAGAAACTTGGATGTCTGGGCTGGATTAAGCATGCCCACTGGCCAGAGGAACCTGGGCCTTGAAACCTGCATCCAAGGCAATGAAGTTGTGCATTCTCCAAGTACTTAGGATTCTTTTGGCAGATGCCCAGTGTTAGCTGAGCAGGTGGTGGCCAGTTCAAGCATAGTTAACATACAATATATGTTGGGCAGAGTCTAATCCAGGGCCAAAGAGAAAGTTAAGGCCCACTAATGCTTTTACCGAGAATCATGCCCGTCATGGTATCTAGCATCCTCTGTGTAGACCGGTTAGTGGGGAATGTTAACTGGGCTTTGCTGTCTTTGGTAAGGAGTCACAGCTGTGATTGAGCCAAATGAAAGCTTGCTGTTCAGAGAACTTATATGAAAGCGTTCAGGGTTGTGCGTGGTTTTTCTATGGTCTGAATGATGATGTTCATAGCAAGATCATATGTTGGATCCCAGGATACATCACAATAACAAAGAGGTAAAGCCTTTGGAAAAAAAAAACATCACTAGGCCCTGCCATTATGAATAGGATTAGTGCCCCCCCAGCATAGAGGCTCTAGTGAGCTTTCTTGTATCCTTCTGCCATGTGAGGAAACAGGTGGATGGCATTATCCATGAAAGAGAGAAGGCATTAGCAGACGCCGGCCCTATTTGATGTTCTCTGATCCATTTCAATGACTGTCTTATGGGTAACTTCTTTGGTTAGTGGGAGTTTACCCAAGATGTCTCTGAAGCCCATGGATGTATCTCTAGTGATACTTAGTCATTTCTTTGCTATCTAATATAACAAACTATTTTATGCTCATTTTGAATTTTTGTTCACCAGAGATAGAATCAGCTAGTTCTTCACAAAGGCCCACAAAGTGGGAAGCGATAAAGGAGATCACAGCATGGACAGGAGGGATTTGCATAGCTGGCTACTGTCATTGACTTTGCCGATTGGCAGAGATGGAAGTCTGGGAATGCAGGTGTCCCTGAAAATTCAAATCAGGCTGACAGAGCTTTAATTTAGCTCCATTTGTCTTACACACCCTCTCTCAGTCATGCTCAAAATCAGCATACAGTGACCAGTTTCTCCTTACGATTGTATGTAGTCATGTGGGACTCTACATGAAATGGGTTAGGAGACAATAAGAGATAACTAAGCTCCTCAGCAAAGGCTTTGTTTCCTGGTTGGAATAGGTCTGTCTTGGTATACAGTAGAAAGGGGAGTAGTCGGTCTCACCCTCCACCCCCCACCAAATGGCACCATCCCTTTCAGAGGAAAGGTGTGGCACCATACCACAGAAGTTCAAATCAATAATAATGTGGGTAATGGCAAAATGACTCCTGGAGGATGTTAGGGAGCAATCTTATTATGATGCTTTTTTTGGCATGCTTAGGGGGGTGTTTATTTGTCTTTTATATCCTGAGTCACAGTCCACTCAGAGAGGTCAAATCCAGAAAAGGAAGGGAAATTAGAACCATTTCTCATGTTTTTTTTTTATAGGATTTTGTACTTTGTACAATGGGTTGATAGGAAAAGCCTCTCTGTGCTGGAACATTTTAACTGATAGCAAAGCATGGTAGATTTTGATCATTTTTTTCAGTTTCTATTAGAATGGAACAAGACAATTCTCACAAATGGCTGGTAATAACTACAAAGAGAAATAGGAAGACAGCATATGGACTCTGGTGCAGATTAATACCATACACTACAAAAGGGGTTTCTTAGAAAAAGAAATAAGTTCAGGCTGATCACAAAATTGCAGTCCTTTCTCAGCCTCTGGTTTGCTGGTATTATAGTCATGTTGACTTAGAGGACCTTGCTTATTGGGTGTCTTCCATCTCTTCTGGCTCTTACATTCTTTCTGTTTCCTGTTCTACAGGGTCTCCTGAGATCTGAGGGGAGGAATTTGATGGAGGCATTCCATTTACTTTTGTATGTTGCAAGATTTCTCTACCTTCATAATGTCAGTCTGTGGGTCCCTCTATTTGTTTCCATCTCCGGCAGGAGGAAGCTTCTCTGATGATGGCTGAGCAAGGCAATGATCTGTGAGTATAGCAGAAAGTCATTAGAAGATACTTTATTGCTACTTTTTTTTTTCCTTGAGAAAAGTCATCTTTGGTTTTCCTCTCGGTCCCTTGGCTATCTAGTCTCAGGCTCTTGGTCATCCAAGCAGTGTTGAGTATGGGTTCCTATCACAGTTAAATAAGGATCAGGATAAACAAATAGGCTGAATAGATGTTTATTCAGGGAGAAATAACTTACAACCTAGACAGATGAACACCAGGAAATTCAACCTGATGCTCTCCTGTCCGAGTCACGCCAGCAAGAGAGAGTCTTTCCCAGCCCTCTCCGACCTCCTTTGCCAGTTCACTTCTGCCAATGGCTCCACCCCCAATGGGCGTGGTCAGTGCCACAGAAGGACTATCTCACTACAATTCCCCTTTTAGTCTAAAGAAAAGATTTAGGCTTAATACAAAACTATATACAAAACAGTGAATAACAAGTGTGCTCTAAGAAAAGGAAAATCGAGAACAAAATGACCTACATATCTAGTCCTAGGGTGAAGGCATAATGGAGTTTACAATAGAGTTGTCCTAAGCTGGAAAACGTAAGTCTAGTACCTAATATATCTAACTAGGAAGAGAGAATAATAGTTGTGATAGTTTAATCTTCAACCTCATCAAGACCTGAGAAGGAAATTAACGATACTAGAGTAGACAGGAAGTGCGGATGAACAACTTCCAAAAGGTGCAGCAAGGACAGAAACAGCAAGCCACCTGGACAGTCACCCAAGGTCTCACAGCAACGTTGGTACACCCAGTTTTGGCTAAGGCCAAGAGAACTTGACAGGCCACAACAACAGCAGGGAGGTAGAATGGCTGTCTTACCCTGACTTGGCAAGGTCCAGCAGTTTATAGCAAGATATAGCCAACATCAAATTAAGTGGAAAGACAATCAAAGCAATTCTGCTAAAATCAGAAATAAGATAAGGTAGTTTACTCTCTCCATATCTACTCAATATAGTACCTGAAGTCTTAGCTAGAACAATAAAGCAGCTGAAAGAGATCAAGGGGATACAAAATAGAAAGAAAGAAATCAGAATGTCTTTATTTGCAGATGATATGATAGTATGACCCTGTAAAATCCACTAGGAAATTCCTACAGCTGATAAACACTTTCAGAACAATGGCTGTTCTGTTGTTCATGTGGATCCTCCAGCAGGTAGGGCTGGGGAAGGGCCAGTCCAGCTAGTCTCCTCCTGGGGCTGAGCAGGATGGTAGGTGTCGATGACTCTGACTTCCCTCCTTCTAGTTAACTGGGAGAAACACACTGAGCTGGGAGACTGTGGAAGCAGGATCTCCTTTCATTGTATCAAGCAGGGACTTATATAGGGTTGGGGTAAAGGGTGGGACTCTTAGGTGGGGAGGAAGGGCCAATAATATTCCACCAAGCTAGTTGTTAGCTAGGCAGGGGGCAGTCTTACATCAGGCCTTGCTGAGTCATAGTCACTAGCCAGACTCAGGAGGTTTCACTGGGCCTTTCACCAAGGCCTCTTTAGGCCCAACAGGTTCAGTCTCTTTGAGCCCCTATGAGCCCAGGTTATTTGATTCTGTGAGTTTTCTTCTGGTGTTTGCTCTTGACACCTCTGGCTTCTACAATCCTTTCTCTTCTTCTGCAGTATTTCCTGAACTGTACCTAATGTTTGGCTGTGGCAAGTGTTGGATGATGCTTCTCTAATGACAATTGGGCTAGGTACCAATCTGGTCATAGGAGATGTTCAGTTCAGTCTAATTATCCACTATTGCTAGTCTTAATTGGGGTCATCTTTGTAGATTCCTGGGCAATTCTCTTCCTCCAGGTTTTTTGCCTGACCCCCCAAATGCCCTTTCTTTCTAGTAGTCTCTTTCAGTACTCTCCCCTTAAACACGGCCCTCAACTGATCACTTGTTCCCATTCCCAGTCCACTCATGAAATCTCTTCTATATTTTCTTCTTACAGAGATTTGGCATTCCCCCCCCCCCATAAAACCTTGACCTCAACATAAATCCAGATACACTGCATTTGATAGAAGAGAAAATGGGAAATAATCTTGAACAGGAGACAACTTCCTGAACAGAACCCCTATAGCATAGGCAGGAAGATCAACAGATATTAAATATGACCTTATGAAACAGAAAAGCTTTTGTAAGGCAAAAGACACACTCAATAGGACAAAGAGGCAGCCTACAGAGGGCTGATTTCCCAACTATATAAAGAACTCAAGAAACTAAACACCAAAAGACCAAATAATCCAATTAAAACTCAGGTACAGATCTAAACAGAGGTTCTCAACAGAAGAATCTCAATAAGTTGGAATTTTTCAACATCCTTAGCCATCAGGGAAATGCAATTCAAAATGACTCTGAGATTCCATCTCACACCTGTCAGAATGACTAAGATAAAAAACACAAGCAACAGCTCATGCTTGCAAAGGATGTGGAGTAAGGGGAGCACTCCTCAATCGATAGTGGGAGCGCAAACTTTTACAGTCACTTTGGAAGTGTGCCATTTTCTCAGAAAACTGGGAATCAATCTACAGCTGTACCACTCTTGGGCATATACTCAAAGGATATTCAATCATCTCACAAGGACAGTTGCTCAACTATGTTCATTATAGCAGCTTTATTTGTAATAGCCAGAATCTGGGAACAACCTAGATGTTCCTCAACTGAGGAATGGATAAAGAAAATGTACATTTACACAATGGGGTACTACTCAGCTGTTAACATTGACAGCAGGAAATTTTCAGGCAAATAGGTAGAACTAGAAGAAAAAAAATTCTCAGTGAGGTAACCTAGATTGAGAAATATAAACATGGTATGTACTAACTCAAAGTGGATATTAGCTGTAAAATAATTATTTCTTGTCATCTCCTCCTTTTGGAATGATTTCTTCTTTTTGTTCCAGACATTTCATCTGTGCTTTTAAGTTTCTAGTTTGAAATCTCTCAGTTTTTCTTAATGTAAGTTCTTAGTACTATGAACTTGCCTCTTGGTACTGCCTTTATTGTGCTCCATAAGACTGGCTATGCTGTGTATTTATTTTCATTTAAGTCTGGAAAGACTTTAATTTCTATCTTGACCTATTTTTATTTTAGTAGTGAGTTTTTCAGTTTCCATGAATTTGTAAGCTTTCTGTTGTTTCTGTTATTGTTGACATCATTATTTTTTTTATATCCTTGGTTCATTTGCCACTAAATTGAACCATCATTAATAATTTATTCAGAGGAAGAAACACATGTGCTGGAGTTATTCTGTCAGACTTTCTAATTGCAAGAACAGTGCTGGATATCTTTTTGCAAAGTTAATATGTATTATACATCCTTATGACATTAAGAATTGCCAATAACTTCTGTAATGAATATTTCATATTTTCAAATACTTCATAAATTGAGTGATATGACTTGTGGGGATCACTTTTTTTTGGTGAAAATGTGAACCAAGTTTAAGTTCTGAGTCTCACTTAGATCTGGGCAATTTATTGCCAACTGCAATTCTCATTTATTCTCAAGCCTTTTGGCATATTCTTTACATGTTACACTTGTGAAAGAAATAGATAGATCCCAAATGATATTTTCAATCCATTTCACCTTTTGGAAACTTAGGATCATTTACCACACACTTTTAAAGCTACTGACAGCAGGATTAAATATGGCAGGTGTCATCTGAGTGCTTATGTGTCTTGAGATGACTCTGCCCCTTCTGTGCTTCTGTCTGTAGGCTCCTGGGTGCTTTTTGCTTCAATGTGGCTTTTTTAAAATATATTTTTCAGTCCTGCCTTTGGGTTATGGTGGCTACCCTCCTTTAGACACACAGAGTGAAAAATATCTGAAATTGATGCTAATATATGCCTGGAGCATGACTACCCAGTTTCCTTGCCTTGGGGAAGGAAGGTCTTTGAGGTACAGTTTCTATGGAATCACATTGAGGCAGAGACTGCCTGAAATTGCCTTACAGATAATCTCAGCTATTCTCATTAGATCTCCATTGCTACAGCAAAAATACCCGAGGAACTCAGGTTAATAAGTTTCTATTAGCTCGTGGTTTCCAAGGTTTTCATCCATGGTTGATGGGTCTCTTTTCTTTAAGGTCTGTGATATGGTAGGACATCATGACAAGAGCCCACATAGGAGGAAACTTCTTGCCTCATGGCAGCCTGGAGGCAAAAAGGAGGAAGAATAGGATCTGATGTTGAGATTTCAAGAATGTACCATCAATGATATAACTTCTTCCCCTATGCCCATCTCCTAAAGATCCAATACTCCTAATAATGCCTCAAGATGGAGACATGGGGCTCTGCCAAACATCAAATACAAGTTGTGACCTTGGTTTGTAGCTTATTATTTTCTAGGTTACACCCTTAGCACAAAACTTACTTATGATCACATTGTCAAGATTGGCTTTAGGAGACTTGTCATATCACAAATCCTAAGCACAGACTAAGTCATGCTCATTTTGTGATGTCTGAGAAAAACAAAACACACACACACACACACACACACACACACACACACACACACACACACACACAGCTCAATTTTATTCTAGGCATCCATCTTGGTATTCACGAGCTATTTGTCTTTGACTCAAGACCCTGTAAGATAAGTTACCAGTAATCTTGATGCAGTGATCCCCCACCTAGAAATACAGACCTGTGACTATCTTCTTGCTATGTTAGGACTAACTGCTTTTTGTCTTTTGTAATGTGCTTATACAGACCTTCAGGTCACCTTGACTACCTTATCTTGGCAGAGAAAAACAGCTCTTGGTTTCCTTGTGCTCAAAGAAATATCTTGTGATTTTTCATCTTTAAAAAAAAATCCTTCCCTTTCCCCACTTTTCATGCCAATCTCATGTTTGGCTCAGAGTCTGTTGTCCTTCTAGCAGTAATCAATAAATCTTTGAATTATAATTGGATGGAGTCTCTGGTCTTTTCTCAGGGGTGGGGAACTACCATAACAATTTCTGTTCCTGTTTGGAACATCTGTGTTGTAGGGAGAAGACTGGGGATTTCCAAGTTCCAATGCCTATGAGAAACCAGACAGAACTTCACTGGAGTTTTGGAAGGACATACATTGATGGATTCAGACCTGTTCTTCATAATACCGAGTAACACAAGGATACACATTGGGAAACCTAGTACTTTCAGGAGTCAGTTCTATCACACTGTGGCCTGTGGAGACACTGAGCCTTCTGGGAAGCTTCAAGCCAAGAGTAGATGGTCCTTTGCATGGGCTCTGTTACTGGTCATCTCTGGTACCTGTTCCACTTTGTTTCATGATCTTACTGTTTTTTTGAAAAAAAAAAAAAGGATTCCCTTGTTATCATAACTCTTTCATTACAAGATTTGTATTGTTGATTTAAAAATGTTTTTGTTAGCATATATTGATTATACACAATAATGAATTTTATCATGACACTTTCAGGCATGCGGACAATATATTTTGGTCATATTTACCCCATCCCCAATTACCTTCTCTTGCCTTTTCCTACTCCATGAATACACTTGCTTATCTCAATTAGCCCTCCTTCTAATCTCACACCTCTTTCATTTTGTGTGACTCAGTAGATTGTTTACAGAGACATGGGCTACGCCATAAAGAAAATGTCTTCTTTCTTCATCCACCTTTTACTTTGGTATAAATCCTCAGCAAGAGGGGGAGTCCCATCCTTCTATGATAGGGTATCAATGGCCTAGAATTACAACAGTTACATATTGATGATTTTTTTGCTTGTTTTTTATTTTTTGAAGGGTTCTTTATGTGCAGTTCAGGCTGGCCTTGAACTGTTTATCCTCTTGCTTTAGCCTTTTCAGTGCTGAGATTACAGGCATGCTCCACCATATCTGTTTTTTACTGTTGCTTTTTCCAGGTTACTCTTCAAAGTTGTATTAGGGGTCTCCAGGAGAATAGAATTGATGAAATAGACAAGTTTTATTACCAAAGGGAATAGATAGGATTGGTTAATGCAGCACAAGCTGGGTAGTGCAACAATGGCTGCTTCCACACTGGAGAGGATGAGGAATCAGTGACTCCTTAATTTAGGAATCTGCATGCCATAGCAGTCCCAGTCTGGTGCTGGAAGCCTGGGCAGGGGCAGTTTCTGGAAAGCTGCTGGTTCCCTCTCCATGCTGGAAGGCTGAAGAAGATGGGTTTGGTAGCATGGAAGGGGTAGCACTTACCAGCCAGAAGCAAAGGTGGACAAGCCAGTAGCATTGCTGTCCCCCAGAAACTCTGTATCTCAGCCACCAGCACAAAGTTCCATCTACTTTAGGGAACGTCTTCTCTTTCAGCTAATCCATTTTGAAAGTACCCTCACAGACCCACCCAGGTGTGTCTTAGTTCCAGATTCAATCAAGCTCACACCATAAGTTGCGATTCTTATGTACTTTGAAGTTTTCTTTCCCTCTGGGATCTTATTGAGTCGGGAATCCCCTCCCATTTATGCACTTATCTTTCCCCATAAGTCTGGTTTGTGTCTATGCTACCTCCATCTGGCCAAATGAAATCTATATTCAAGAGTTCCATCTCATCTTGGTGCTGGTATGATAATATACAGAGGAGCTGGTCATACATAAGCAGCTTCTCCTCCTTCCCAGAACTTTTCTTGCTAGGGCTTGGGTATGCAGCCTCAGATAATGGGTATCTGTTTGTGAAGTTGACTCTGAGTAGTGGCAGGTAGAGACAGACTTGGTCTTATTTCCTTGAGTGTGTGTGTGTGTGTGTGTGTGTGTGTGTGTGTGTGTGTGTGTGTATGCATATATGTGTATATGTGTGCATGTATATATGTATGTGTGTATATGTTTATATGTGTATGTATATATGGGTTTGCAAGTGTGTATTTGTGTGTATAAGTATGTTTCTTCATGTATTATGTCATTTCAAAAAGAGTGGAAACACTGCTTGGAGGACTTATTTATTTATTTATTTATTTATTTATTTATTTATTTAAACATCTTCCTTTCCTGTCATGTCCTGCAATACCATGAGGAAATCTTCAGCATTTTCTTATAGTCCTGCATTCCTCAGGGTCTTTTCCAACTCTCCTTCTCACTGTGAACAGTGGGCACAGTAGAAATAGGTGAGGCTTTGGCCTCTGATGGTGTCTTGGTTCTGACTCTCTATTGGCGGCTTTGAGCATTGATCATATGGTGAGAAGGCCCAAACGGATGAAATGATGAATGTCTGGTGACAGGATGATATTTTCTCCTGTTTATTGTGGGTCTTTGATGTGGATATCTTTAGTGTGGATATCTTGGGGAGAGATATGGACCTCTCACTTCCCCAGGTTTTCAACTCAAGAGTAGCAACCCCCCCCACCCCAGCACAGTGGTGTTGGTTAGCATTAGCAAATGACTCTGAAAACAAATGCCTTGGCTACCAATGTGCAGGATAAATACTCCCACCATGGCTAACATCAAACTACAGTTTGATAACTGGTTTATATGAGTTCTGAAAGCTCTTAAAATTAAACTTTTTTCACTGGTATAAAATCAACATTGTTTGTATTAATGGGGGTAATGTGCAGTGCCTTTTTGCATATAGATATGTGTAATATTTTAAATAGGTCAGATACACTTATTTCTCAGACATTTATATTTATTTCTTTTTCTTTAATCAGCCCTTGCATTTGTTTGCTTGGTTTTTGGTTTTCTGAGACTATATTTTACATTATAGTGAAGAACTCACTGGGTAGCCTACACTGGCCTTGAACTAAGGACATTACTACCTCTGACTCATAGGTTATGAGTACTTCTCAGCTTAATTTAATATGACAAATATTTTCAGAGTTTTTTTTTTTAATTTTAGATTTTGCAATGGTGCAAGATACCATGGTGGTCTAAAATCACCCTACTGTGCACACCAGCCATAGTCAGTCTGACCAATTATATTATAGTACCCACTGATCAACTGTTTCCCACTGTGCTGGATAGCTTTATGACAAGATGGCATAAGCTAAAGTCTTCTGAGAGGAGGGAGCATAGGTTAAGAAAATGTCTCCATAAGATCGGACTGTAGGTAAGACTGTAAGTCATTTTCATAAGTAGTGATTAGTTGGGGAGGGCTCAGTCCATTGTGGGTGGTACCACATCTGGGTTAGTGGTCCTAGGTTCTACAAGAAAGCAGGCTGAGTAAGCCATAAGGAGCAAGCCAGTAAGCAATGCCCCCCCCCCCCATGGTCTCTGCATTATCTCCTGCATCACAGTTCCTGTTGTGCTTGAGTTTTGGTCCTGTCTTTCTTTGAGAGTAAACTGTGATATAGAAGTAGAAGCCAGGCCAAACAAACCTTTTCCTTCCCAAATTGCATTAGTCATGTTGTTTGACTGCATCGATAGAAAACCTAATGGGACACCCATCCTTTCTTCTCTGTGTATCCTTTGCTTCTGATAAATACCCTTTTTACTCTCAACTTCTTCTCAAGAGCAATTCTTAAAAGTTCCATTGCAGGGTGAGATCACAAAGCACTTATTTTTGTGTGTGGCTTATTTTATTTAACACAGTCATCTCTACTTTCACCTGTATTATTCCCCATGATAGTATTTCATTCTGTTTTATGGCTGAGTAATATCCCATGGTGTCTATGTATCATATCATAGTTTATTATATATTCTTTAGTTGTTGGACACTTGGCTTGTTTGCATTTCCTGGCTACTGTTAATAGTGCTGCCATTTCTTTGGTGTGCTGACCTCATTTCCTTCCAAGGCATACAGGTAGCACAACTCATGGTAGCTCTATTCTGTATCTTTTGAAGAAACACTATGCTATTTTTCGTGTGGTTGTATTAATTTACATTCCTACAATCATTGTACAAGTCTTCCCTTTCCCTCACATCTTCCCCAGTGATTACTACCTTCAGCCTTTTTGTACACAGCCATTCTCATTGGATCGATGAAGGCTTACCATCTTTCTCAAGCTGGACCAGCTGGTCCTAGCTCATCAGAGCCAGATGCTCACATTTTGTGTGGAACTTGAGATCAGGGCACGAGCTTGCAACCCTTCTATCAAATTCTTTTCTAGAAAACCCATCTGGCTTCAATATCCTCCACCTCTGTCCCCTGTTGCTCTTCCAGCTGGTGTGACCTTCATTGTTCCATCAGACAGCTGTGTTTGTTGGAAGGTCCACGGCGACAGGTATTTGGATGGATACTCACAAAAATTGAATCCTAAATTAGTGTTTGTTTGAGATTTGGAATGAATTAACTATTTTATTAAAAAAAGGAAGCCTCGTCTTTTTTGAAAAAGGACTATTGAAGACAGGGTGAGAACAAATGAAATAAAGTTTCCTATTTGGACTGCTCATGTTTACTTCCTCTGTCTCAATAACACAGCAGAAGGAAGAACAAAAATAGATCAGTGTGTTGTCACTCAGTAAAGATTCTGTCCAAGCTCAGACATAGCGAAAATAAAATGGAATAAATCAGTGAATAATCCTGCTTTGCAAAATGTTTCACTCCAGCAGTCTTTCTCATATTGGTAGCTCCACCAATGCATTTATAGGTAGAAATGCAGTTATATTGATCACAGTATGATTGGGGCTCATGGATACTTCATGATTCAAAGAAGTCAATTTAGGAAATAAAGCAAGTGATGGTGGGCACCTAATAAGACAATACAGACAATATAGCTTGAAATCTTCTCTTCGCAGTGCAGATCAGTCATGGTAAGATCTTTTAAGTAAGGACAATATATTCAATTGTTAGCAATAGTGACCATGGGAAACAATAATGGCATTTGTTTTTCTGAATTACAGTACTGACTTAAAGATAGATGTACAAAACATATTTATTGAATTTGTTAGAGGGAGACAGAAGCCTGTCTCATCCATTCTATAAGATAATGACAGGCAAATTAGGTTATAATTAGGTCATTTCCCACATGTACTTTGCTTTCAAAACTAAGAGACACTGGTGGTTATTTTTATTATCTTCTTTCATTTCATTGTTCTCACTGACTTTCTGTGGATGCTGTTAGCAGAACCAGAAAGTACTAAAATCTTAGTGTCAGAAGTCATGGGATTCAATCAATTCTAATGGTTCTCTTACAGAGATCAGGTGGCTTGGTCTTGCTTTGGGTTGCCTGCTGTTAGATTTTGGTGAGGGAGAGGAAGTCTGAAAGAGAGAGAGAGGGAGAAAGAGGGAGAGAGAGAAAGAGAGAGAGAAAGAGAAAGAGAGAGAGAAAGGGAGAGGGAGAGGGAGGGAGGGAGGGAGAGGCACTGATGGTATCATCCTTCAGATCCGAGGTTTAGTAATAGTGCTATGTGTGTGAGGTCTCAAGTAAGAAACTTCAGCTACTCAGGGCAAAAGAAAGGGTTTGCTATCACAGTGGCTAATATGTGACCCACAATATACAGCAGAGGTAGCAGAGTGGGGTGTATACTATATGACAGGGCCACTGATTCTTTGGGTTGGGGAATGGGACTAAATGGATGCTACATGACAGTACTCAGGCTTCGATCCCTAGTTGGCATAGGGACCAGGCTAAGTATGTCTCACCAATCTTTGTTGGCCCCATGACTTTGTAGGCCAATGCCATATGAAGAGGAGTGTGTGGGAAGAACCACTAAGAGTCATTGCTGTTTCTAGCATTTTTCCACTGTCACACAGCAGCATAGCCCTGTTAGTAATATGTACCCACCCAGAATTAAAAGGTATGAATCAATGCCTCAGCCACTCCATGGCCACAACATACTGTGGGTGATAAATAAGTATATCATTAAAATTTGCTTATCATATTTAGCTTATGTTATAACAACATAGTCCAATAAGAACTAACAAAAATGAGACTCATACTAGGGTATTGTGTGTGTGTGTCTGTGCATTAGAAGATGCATACACACACACACACACACACACACACACACAAACACACACTAGTGCAACGAATCACAGGCTATTCTTGAACTCACTCACAATTATCCTGTTTCAGTCTCCTGAATTCTGGGATACACCGCCATGTAGTGACTTCAACTGCCACAGATAGAACCAGAAAGTTCTCTTCCAATGGCCCCTTGCCAGTATGGTATTCATTGTGTATGTTCACCAACCTGGTAGGCACACATGGAATTTTATCACTATAGTTCCATTCCAGTATTGACATTTTAAATTTGTGAATTTATTTTCTTTTGTGGATCATTTATGTCAATTTCTCATTTATGCTTTACTATTTGGTGAATTGTAAATGGCATTAAAATATCTAAAGACATCGTTCTTTCACAAACATTGCAAACAGTTGCTTTTAGTTTTTAAAAACATTTTAAAGATTGGGCATAATGACTTTTTATCTGTAGAAGATTAAACATTTCATGGAGCCAAAATACATTATGTTACCAATAAATATTTGGTTTTAACAAATGTATTAAAATATATTTTCCTTTATATATATAGGAAATGCCTCCTCATTTTGTCATATGAAAATATTTATGTATTTTCTAATCATTCTGGCTCCTGGGCCTGTTAAAATGACTAGACTGGAGGTCCCACTTACAGTGGTCTGTCAGCATGAGCATCATGTGGGTTTGGAGTCCATATTTTCAACATGGCCTCCTTTTCTAGGGCTGTGCTGTAGGATGCTCCAAGCAGTTACCAGGGAGGTTAGAGATCTATATTATTCATACTTTAATTTTGATATAGCCTTGGTCTGATTTTTCTTATTTAGCTTTATTATTTATTTATTTATTTTATATAACCAAATCCATTTAAATGAAAACAAACATTTATAGACAATATTTGGGAATTTGGGCATTGTTCTTTCCAACTACTTCCTGCTGGGAAGGGGCTCTAATGGGGGATTCTAAGAAGATGCAGATATCCTGGCTGTAGTCTGTAAGGCTGCTTTGTCCAGCTGTTTTGAATGTAGAATCACCTGGTACTCTGTTTCAGGCTGTCTGGCTTGATCAAACTACATTAGTCTGGAAGGAATCCATGGCTTTTCCTTTTCTGTGGAAACAAAAAATAGAAAACCTTTTCCCCAGTAACTTTTCCTTGAACTTAAATTTTGGAGTCAAAGCATTTTTTAAATTTAATTTATTATTTTACATGTCGATCCCAGTTCCCTCTTCCTCCCTCCCTCCTTCATTCCCTCCCTCTCTTCTCCCCTCCCTTCCTCTGTCCCTTTTAACTTCTCTGCCCTCTCACATGCACCCTAACCACCCTCCCCTCCCATTCCCCCACCCCAATTCCATATGTAGGGGAGTGCCATCCAGTTGGGGTCATGTAGATATGACAGGTCATGTGAAGTAGGGACTAGGGCTTCTCTCCTGTCTCTAGGTTAAGGCAGTTATCCCTCCATGGGGGATGTGTTTGCAAAGTCCTTTTGTGCACCAGGGATACATCCTGGCTCCACTGTCTGAGGTCTCTTAGACTGCTCAGTCCTTCTGGCCAAGACCCATATTCAGGGGAGCCTGAGTCAGTCCCATGCTGGCTTCCCAGGTATCAGTCTGGGGGCCCGTTAGCTCCTCCTTGTTCAGGTCAGCTGTCTCTATGTGTTTCTGCCACCTGGTCTTGTCCTCTCCATCTGCATCTGGGTTCTACTTCGACTCAGTGTTTATGTATGGGTGTTTGCTCCTGTTTCCAACAGGCATTAGTTGAGGGCTCCATGGAGAAGTTAATTGTTGATCTCACTCTCCAGGAAGGGCATTTATGGTAGCCTTTCCACGGAAGCTCAAATTGTTAGTTGGCAGCAGTCTTGTAGTTCTCTAGACCTTTCTTTGTGTTCAATTTTATCTTCAAACCAATATTGGCTCCCTCTTTAATATTCTCTCTCTCTCTCTCTCTCTCTCTCTCTCTCTCTCTCTCTCTCTCTCTCTCTCTCCTGTCTTCTATTCCTAACTGGGCTCAATCTTTCCGGTCTCACGTGTTTTCCTTTCCTCCCCCTCGTTTTTCTCCTACGTCTCTCTCCATTCGCTGCTCCCCTCACTTCCCCTGTGCTCTCGGGGACTTGTTACCTCATTCAGGATGGTTTCTTCAAGTGCCATCCACTTGCCTGTGAATTTCAAGATATCATTATTTTTTTCTGCTTAATAGTATTCCATTGTGTAGATGTGCCACATCTGCTGGTGGGAGTGCAAACTCATACAAGCCATTTTGGAGATCAGTATGGTGGTTCCTCAGGAAAATGGGAATCAGTCTACCACAGGACCCGGCAATCCCCCTCTTAGGCATATACCCAAAGGATTCACATCCACGCAACAAAGACATGCCCCTCAACTGAAGAATGGATAGAGAAGATGTAGCACATCTACAAAATGGAATACTACTCTGCAGAAAAAAATAATGGTATCTTATTTAGCTTTATTGATTTCTTTATTATTATTATTATTATTATTATTTTGCATAGTAGCTGAGGAACTGCTGCCTAATGCAAGATTGCAAAGATTTCCTGTTTTCTAAAATTTTTATAGTTTCAGCTACTATGACTGGGTTATAACCCATTTTGAGTTTATTGTATGAGGTAGGGGCTCATTTAACTCATTTGCATGTGAATAATCAGGTGCTGTACATTTAAAAAAAGTGTCATGTACTATTTCAATGCTGAATTGTCATGTCCCCATCCCCATAAAAAGTCATTTGCCATTAAATGTGGGGGATTATTGCAAATCTTACTTTCTTCCCCTCTCCTCTCCTCTTTCCCTTCCTTCTCCCTCCCCTCCCCATCCTTTCCCTCAGAGACAGTCTTTATCAGTGAAGAATTGTAGGCAGTTTTGAAGCTAAGAAGTGTGAATGCTTTGACTTTTTCTTTTTCAAGATTCTTTTGGCTCATTCGAGTCCATATAATCCAAATCAGCTGGTCAATTTATGAAACAATATTACTTCTGATTATATTTTCCTAACCGTTATGAGCAAAGTGATCTTATTTTTCCCTGGCCACGGGCACTCCTTGACATGATTTTATGAATGGAAATTGTTTGCAAAGTAGATGGTGAATATTTTCAGTGTGGCTAAGAGACCTTTCAACTCCACAGTGCTATGGAAAACCTTGTAGGATTAACTGCCCCTTCTAGAAGAGTGAAGGGGCTGGAGTAGGGTAGTAAGTTCAGGTGTCACTGTGATGTGTCTAGCTAGAACTCTGCTACCTTCTCCCCTCTAACCTTGTCACAGTTATCTGTCCTGTGCCCTTTGTTTGCCCTTCTTCTTCCTGTATTTGTACTAATGTCTTCTGGACCATGCTTTTTTTTGAGCTCTTTCTCTCTCTCTCTCCCTCTGACTATGATACAAGGGAGAACACCCCTATCTCAGAAAAAAAATCTCCTTTCTAAGAATTCATTGTTTCTTTTCCTCTGAAAGTCATCTGTAAGTATGGGCTCCACTCAGGTTGTCTTACTCTCTTATTGCTTAGAGGCTTGATAAAGCTGCCCTCTGTGAAAAATCTCCATTAACCCAGACTGTGTCTGTGCCTTATAGATTTTTGTCACTTTATGTATCATAAGAGTAGAGAAAATGTTGAGGGATAATAAACATTTTATTTGCCCAGAATTGCCTGTCAGTTTATATTATTGATACTTGGTTGTTTCTGAACCACTGTAACAGAGTTAAATATAAATGGTATTCACCGATCTGAGAAGATGATGAATCTACAATCTGGGCTAGGTCTAAAGTCCCCTTTCTGGGCTCTGTTCAGTATCTTGAGCATGTCTGAGCACACAAGAGAGTTCTGCAATGGAGTACCTGGCCTCTAGCTGGTCTGGAGATCCTCTGGCCCTTATCTGATTACCATTCCCATGCTTGTGAGAGAAAAGGTTATAGTAGTACCTGGCATTGATGTGAGGTTAACAAACATTTACTAATAAGTGAATTAATGACTACTACCTTCATTGTATCTTGTATTTGGCTAATAATGGTACTATACATTTCCCTGAATCTAAATATTCTTAGTATTTAATTCATTGGTGGATATCAATACTATTTATTTGGGTAGTACTTCTCTGTTCTTCTTATTATTTGAGTAATATATCATGGTAAACATAAACTGTACAAGCTTGGAAAGATGGCCAATGTTTTAAATCAATGGGTTTTCAAATTTAGTATGGGTATGAACCACTCAAAATACTTAGAAAATATGTTTATTAAATGTCATTGTGACATTTTCATATTGCACATAGATAGCAGGCCTCACTAATATCCATTTCCTTATTTCCTACCAACTTAACCACAGTTTCCATACTCTTCTCTAACAGTTTCCATTCTATTTCTTATAACTTCACTCCAGATTCCACAGATGAGAGAACACACAGTTTTGTTGTTGTGAGTCTAACTTATATGCTTTTGTTTTTTTTCTCAGAGGCAGGGTTTCTCTGTGTACTCCTGTCTGTCCTGGAACTTGCTCTATAGACCAGGCTGACCTTGAACTCATAGAAATCCTCCTGCTTGGATGTTGATGTCTTATCTAATTCCATTTCCCTGCTGATGAGGTGATTTCATTCTTCTTCATGAGTGAATAAAATGTCATTGTGTGGTCATGATACTTTTTCTTTATCCATTCTTGTATTGATGGATATCTAGGCAGGTACCATGTCTTGGTTATTGTTTCTAGTGCAGCAATAAACATGAGTGTGCAATTATCTCTATGGTATCTTCAGATTCTTTTAACCACATATCCAGGAGAAGTGTCACTGGGTTATTTGTATTTCCCTTTATATTTTTGAAGATTGTCCATACTTAATTCTATAACACTTATGATTCCCTAACAGCAGTGTATAAGATTTCCTTAATTCCAAAATTCTCATCAATGTTTATTATGTGTTTTTTGAGAATAGCCATTCTGTCAGGTGGGATGGAAACTCAATGTGGTTTTAATTTGCAAAAGATGTTAAACATCTGTCATGTAATATCAGCTATTTGCACAATTTAACTGAATCTATATTGCCCATTTGATATTTTGAATACTTGTTTTTCTGTTTAATATTTTGAGTTTCTTATGTATTCTGAACATTAATGCTTTACCAGATAAGTAGTTAGCAAAGAAATTCTCCCATTCTATTGCTTCCTTTGCTGGACAGAATATCTGTGGCAGCTATTGAAAAAGTCATTGCTTATGCCTACATCATCAACATTTCTTGTATGTTTTCCTCTAGTGGTTTTATAGATTGAGATGTGACCTTAAGGACCAATTAACTTTTGAACTGATTGTTGTATATAGTGAGAGATAATTACATACACACACACACACACACACAACCTTATGTTATTCAGTGTTCCAGAATCACCTGAAAAAGAACTTGGTTTTCTCCAATGTTATGTTTTTCACACACACACACACACACACACACACACACACATTAAAAATTATATGACTGTAGTTACTTGGATTTATTTTTGGTTTTCTATTGTATTCTACTGCATTTGTCTGCATGTCTGCTTTTACTGGGTCTAGGCAGTATAATTTAAAGTTATTTTTAGCAATCCCTAGAATACCATTGTTCTCAGAATTCCTTTGTTTTGAGTATTTTATGCTTGCATAAGAATTTCAGATTTTGGCCTGGCTTCCAGTGCCCTGCTTGGAGCCTCCTGAGGATTGGGGACTGAGTGAGGGGGAGTCCACCTTGGAAGACCTGCCCATCCAGAGGAGTCTGGCAGCATCTTGGTCCCACCTCCGCCAGTAGGAGGAGTCCTGCCACCGCCTACTGCAAGACAAAAGCCATTGGAGTGTTGGACCTGCTTGTACCCACCAGAAGAGAACCTTGGTCCTACACCTAACAGGAGAGGGGAGACCCCACCAGTACATACTGGAAGAAGGGATGGGTAGACTACAGTATTAGAACACAGTCAACAATGGAAAGTATGGCACCACCAGAGTCTAGGGACTCCATACCAGCAAGACCTGAATATCCCAACACAGATGAAGCAGAAGAGAATGACCCTAAAAACAACTTTATGATGATGATAGAGACCCTCAAAGAGGTAATGAGAAAGCCTCTTAAGGAAATGGAACCCCCCAAACAAAACAAAACAAAACAAAACAACAACAACAAACGAACAAAAAATTCAAGAAATGGAGGAAAAGACAAACCAAAAATTGCAAGGAAACAATTCAAACAGTACAAGGCTTGAAAGCTGAAATAGAGATAGAGATAATTAAAAAAATGTCTGAGGGAATGCTGGAAATAGAAAAACTGGGCAAACGACCAGGAACTAGAGATGCAAGCATAACCAACAGAATACAAGAGGTGGAAGAGAGAATTTCAGGCATTGAAGATACACTAGGCGGAATGATTCATGAACCTAATCTAGCAAATCACGGAAAAAAAATATCCAGGAAATATGGGACACAGTAAAAAGGGCAAACCTAAGAATAATAGGTATAGAAGAAGGTGAAGAATCCCAACTCAAAGGTACAGAAAACATATTAAAAATAATCATAGAAGAAAACTTTTCCAACATGAAGAAAGCCATGCCAGTGGAAAGAAGCTTACAGAATGCCAAATAGAGTGGACCACAAAAAAAGTCCCCATTGCCACATAATAATCAAAACACCAAACATACAGAATAAAGAAAGGATATTAAGAGCAGCAAAGGAAAAGGGTCAAGTAACAGATAAAGGTAAACAGGAGACCACTTTCTGAATAAAACACCAGTAACACAGACACTGAGATCAACAATTAATAATGGGACCTCCTGAAATTAAAAAGCTTCTGTAAGGCAAAGAACACAGTCAATAAGACAAAATGACAGCCCACAAAATGGGAAAAGATATTCATCAACTCCACATCTGACAGAGCTGATTTCCAAAATATACAAAGAACTCGAGAAACTAGTCACCAAATAATCCTATTTAAAAGTGGGGTACAGAGCTAAATAGAGAATTCTTAATAGAAGAATCCAAATTGGTTGAAAGACACTTAAGAATGGGCTCAACATCTTTAGCCATCAGGGAAATGCAAATCAAAACAACTCTGAGATACCATATTACTCCTGTCAGAATGACTAAAATCAAAATCATGAAAGAGTTTATGCTGGAGAGGATGTAGAGAGAGGGGAACACTCCTCCACTGCTGGTGGGAGTGCAAACTCATACAGCCTCTTTGGAAATCAGTATGGCAGTAACTTAGGAAAATGGGAATCAGTATTCATCAAGATCCAGTAATTCCATTCTTAGGCATATAACCAGAAGATGCACATTCATACAAGGACATACGTTCAACTATGTTCATAGCAGCATTATTTGTACTAGCCAGAACCTGGAAGCAACCTAAATGACCCTCACTGAAGAATGGATGTAGAAAATGTGGTACATTTACACAATGAAGTACTACTCAGCAGGGATTGGGGGGGTGCAACAACAATGGAATCTTGAAATTTGCAGGCAAATGGATGGAACTAGAAGAAATCCGCTTGAGTGAGGTAATCCAGTCATAAAAAGACAATCATGGTATGTACTCACTCATATATGCATTTTAGACATAGAACAATGGATTACCACCCTGCAATCCGCACCACCAGAAAATCTAGGAAACAAGGACAACCCTAAGAGAATTATACATGGTCCCTCACAGAAGGGGAAAGGGACAAGATCTCCCAAGCAAATTTGGAGCATGGGGGAAGAGGAAAGAGAGTTAGGAGAAAGAGGAGAGGAGAGGTGGGCACGAGGGAATAGGATGACTGAGTCAGGGAAAGAATAGAGGAGAGCAAGAAAAGATACCATAATAGAGGGAGCCATTATAGGTTTTAAGAGAAATATGGCACTAGGAAATGTCCAAAGGTGTACAAGGATGATTCCAACTAACAATCCTAGCAATAGTGGAGAAGCGACATTAAATGCCCTCCCCTGATATTGAAATCAATGACTAAATTTTATGCCTTCCTAGATCCTTCATCTAATAGCTGATGGAAGCAGAAGAAGAAACCCACTGCTAAACACTGTGCTGAACTCCTGATGAGCAAAGTGCTCAAGACCAGGTTAAAGAA